>NC_071466.1:110354607-110979607 GCF_028500815.1 Rissa tridactyla
AAATACACATTTTGGATTCTGAGCATTCAGATTTAAGTTTCTTAATGTGGAATAAAATACTCTTTCTCTGGGAAACTGACCCTGACGAGCACTGCAAACTATATCTGCATGACTGAACAAGTCTTTTACATGATTCCTGAAGGGGTACAAACCACTATACCATCTTTAGAGAAACTGTATTTCCTTCTCAATATCTGGGCACACCTTCAAATACCACTCAAGTGGAATACAGCTTAGCAAACTACATTATCGATTTTTTAAGAATAATCTAGGGAAATGAATTGTTTGATAGAATTTGATGAAAACTGCTTTCTAGTATAAAAGAATCTTCAACAAAGCAGACAAAAAATTAAAATGGAGCAAAGCTTCCTCCATTTCAACACAGATACAGAGCTGTGATGCATACTAAGAAATAACAAGGCAAATTTTCATTAGATGAATTACTTATGCATTTAGTGTTTTCTTATTTTAATTTAAAAAGTTACAAGTTCAGGATACACTGAAATTCTGGATTGCTGGCTTACATAAATTTAAGCATACATTCAAAGTTGGCATGAATGTTCCTGGCATCAGATAGCACTGTTACAGAAGTGCTGCGTAGCCCAACTGACACAGTCCCTTCCCTAAATGGGTAACAGGGGAGGAAGACCATCAGCTGGGACAGCAGAAGGTATAGCGGCTGACACGCCAAGGGGCAGGAGCAGGGGAGAAGCATCACAACAGCAGGACTGCTGCCAGGTTCAAACTCATGTCTGAAATGGCAATCACTGAGGAGCACAAGTGCAAAGAAGCACAGACTGCTTCTACATGGGGTAAAGAGATGCTGCTATACTTAAAGCCATACGTCATCCATCTGCAATCTGCATTTGCACAGTACTTCAGCTTTACTGGTAGGCTCTCCAAAAACCATCTTGTTTGCCAATACCTGCTTGTAAACAAGGAATGGCTTAAAATACAAAAATGTTTTTCTTCGCAGAATGAGGCCTTAAGTATCAAATAACAATGACACCCAGAAATGCATGTTAGTGCTTAGAGCTATAAAATTCACTTAAGAGATGCTTCAGCTTAGACTCTTCTTCCAAATACAGATTACAGACATACCTGTGATCAAATCTTTTCACTTGATAGACTTCAGTCTCAAGAACCACCTTCCCATCACCCACATTTTACTTCCGAATATGCCTCTCATCCACAGTTAATCTCCTACTTTATTCAGCTAGCTCTAATGATATTATAAAGCAAAGTTCCCCAATTCTCTTTACCACATGCACTCAGAAGTTCTACAACATCTTATTTCAAAACAGCATTTCTGAAATAAAGCCCTGCAGAATGAGGGAGTCAAATGTACAGCCTTGGCAAGTAGGGAGTACACACCAAAGCAGGTACACACTGCGGAGTCCCTAGTTGAGGGAGACTTCCCAGTGTTTACTGGTGCAATCCAAGACAAATGTTAAGTCTCCTTCATGGCTGAAATCCCCACAAGAAGCCACCATCTCATAATCTTCTCCTGCTTCCTCACTACACAAAACTTGAGTATCCTCAAGTGATGCCAAAATAAGCCTCTGCAAGGCAGGGTGCTGCTAATGAAGTAACTGGATTAAAAGTTGCCTTTAACTTCACTGTTTTTTCCATGACCAGGTACCTAGGTACCAAAGACCATTTAACCTTCACAGCAACCTTATCTGAGGTAGGAATAAGCAAGAGATGAGGGAAATTAACAAGCAACAGGCAATGAACTACCAAAAGCTAAGTAATCATGCAGCAATGAACAAAACAAGAAAGAAAAAATGTCTCAGCATTACTGCACCTGAGTCTCTAGTGGATACATATCTAAAGAGCAGGTGTGGTTTTAGTATGTAATAATTGTAGAACCCTGCAGAGAATTCAGCTTTTTAGGATAATCCACTGCTGATAAAGGCAAATTGAACAGCTTCTTCTAACAAAGAAAGTACTGTCCTGCTAGTATCAAAAGTGTTAAAAAGTTAATCTTTGATATGCTCCACAGACCACATTTTTCCCACACTTGACACTCTGTGGTTATCATACAATGCTCAATACTCTGAACTGTGCTTTTCTATGAAATTTGTAAGTGGTAAAAAAAAGAACCACAAAACCACAACCAACCCACACCATCTTCGCAAAAGCATCAAGCACTTCTAAATCTAACATTTCCAAAGTTATTGACATTAACATACTACATATCCCTCTACTTAAACCTCAAAAAGCTCCAAACCAAAAAGGTTATGGAGAAGATAAAAACTTGCCTCCCTATACTAGCCTAAGTCCAACTAGGCAGAACAGGGATTAATCCCCGAAGACACAGGTTTAACATTCAGACAAAAGATGTTCACACCTGCATTTCATACCTCCCGGGATAGCGCGCTCTGAGCTAATCAGAGTCACACATCTTAGTGAAGCCCTTCTACTATGTAGAAAAGATACAGTTTATGGAGCCAGAGAAAGTGAAGACAACCCAGGAATCAAAGCACTCACCTAGAAAAGATGATATTTGGCTCCCAGTCCTTTCTCCAAACACTGTCTCCTCCTTCCTAGTCCATTTAGTCCCAGACTAAATATAAAAATAGTTCAGGAAACTAAATCCACAAAGCAATTTCCAGAGAAAAGAGCCTGAGTTTTACATGGACACTTCATGTTAGTAGATGCAAGATTTTAAATCCCTCTCTTTCATATTTCATCTCAGCTGCAGAAAGGTGCTGAGTGACCAAATTCCCAGAGCTCTGGTCTGGTTAAGTTTTCAGGACACTTTTTCCCCAGGTTGTGCAGCTAAGAGACTTACGTGCATGGAGGATGGTTCGGCCATAAGCTACAAAGAGAAGGCTGATGAAAAAGCAGCAGCACTTAAAGCAAAATACATTAAAAACCTGCATGTCAGAATAAGTCTGGCAAAGTTCTACCACCTGGATAATCAACTCTGCTGCTGCTGGGTCTCAAAACAGTGAGTTTCTGTTTCTAAAACTTAACTTCCTCTGACTAACTGGAGGGGAAGCACCACTTTTCTGAGGCACATTTACCAGGCAAAGTCTCTTCGCTGTACGTAACCAGTAACCCTTTAAGTAACCAGTGTGACATTACTTTAAATCATAGATTTACTTCCTCCCCGCCTATTTCTGACTTTTTTCATCTGCTTCCACAATTAAAGAGGACTCCACTACTAAGTCTGATATTCCTTTCTACTGTCTGATCCCCAGACTCACAGAAGAAACAGCAACCACTAAAATCTGACTGGTTCTAAAAAATGGCACTTTTGCCACTCTAAGCTCACAATTTCTGCAGAACAGCTCAAAAAGAACTATTCCCCTTCAGAATGCCACAAACACTACCTTACGGTGACCTGCTTCGAACAGAAGCCAAAGCTGAAGCAATCTTGCATTGGTCTAGCCTGAAAAATGTGACAAAATACATCAATTCAACAATAACTGTTAAGTTACTGAGTATCTACCAGAGTTCACCTGAATCCACAAATCCTCTGTCAAATCACACAAGGAAAAAAGAAACCTAAAACAACAGGAAACGGACTAAGCATACTGCATCAAAGACAGAAAAAATAAAGTGTTCTTTCAGTCTGGATGTCCTCAGACAGCATTAAATAACTGGCTCTAATTCATATAGTACCCATGCTGCAGTTTAAAACGTACAGCTCAATTAAGTTAGAAGTTACTCTTCCTCCCAAACTACTAAAAAAATTCTTAAGACTTATATAAACAGAACTACAAATAACCCCAACCCTGCTAACTACATAGCATGAGCTTAATTTCATTCTCAACCGCAATTCACTGAGATTAGGTGGAACAGTCACGCAACCAAGAAAAACTAAAAATCATGGCTAAAGCTTTACTGATCTTTTACTTTTCTTCTTTACTTTCGCTTCTTCCCTGACATCCCCTTTTGCCTTCAGTTTCTATCCAATGTCCCTTTCCAACTGTCCTTGTGCTCCTTACTTGTTCAGCACATTCTTGAAGCTTTTTTGTTGCTAAACCCGAAGTCACCAGCCGAGTATCCTAGCAACTGCAGCAGTTGATGACCTTACTGAAGAGGGACGTGCTTATCAAGTTGAGAGGGGGAGCATTTGTATCCCAGTACTGAAGGAAAGGATACGCTTTTGGGGGAGGGCAACACGAAGGGGTTGGGGGGATATTCTAACACAAATCGGGATTAAGACTAATTTTAAGCATGAGAGTACCGTTTAGCCCAATAACTACGGAAAATCGCTGAGTTCTTTTAATGCCTGGTCACGTTTAAATGATCCAGCATGATCTAGTTCAACCTGCAGTATTAAGGGAACGACAACGAGAATATTTTGGATTTGCTGAGGTCCTGCCCTCTCATCTTCCGGCTTGATCCCGTCACCTCCCTTTGTGCCAGTATAACACTTTAGGCAAAAAGGCAGGAACCCGGAACAAAGAGCTGACTCCAGTAAAAACTGACACTGCATGGGAAGCTTTGCTTTTTCTCTCCAGGTGGGGTTCTCTGAAGGAGACACTCCCCCACCCCAAGCACAAGGTAGGTTGGTGGGAGCACAAGGCCAGAGAAGCAGCGATGCTGCCATAGTCCTCCATTAGGATTTGTTTGTGCTGCCAGGGAAAATCCCAGCTGCAGAGAGCAATTCCACACTGCACCTACACCAGCCACGCTCCCGCCAGCTCTCCCAGCCAGCCGCGCAGCCACCCAGTGGTTTGAATCCGGGAACTGGCCCAATAGGAGAACAACATACTCCAAAAAAAAAAAAAAAAAAGGCATTTTCTTTTGTATCAGCTGAACGGGCTGGCGCAGCAGCTGCCTGATGCTGCTCTGACACAAGGGAGGGAAGAAGGAACCCAACACCATCACTGGAAGCAGCAACAACCTCGACGGGCACACAAAGTGACACCAGATGTAACCGCATCACATCCGTAATGTGACTAGGTGTAACGTGAGACTGTACCCTCAGACTGCACTTAAGAGCCATTAAGGAACCATTCAGAAATAGTATGAAGAAGTGTAAAATGAAATGAGTGCCAGAGGTTACAAAGACTTTTTTCAGCCAAAAAAAAAAAAAAATCAGAACCCAAATCCTGACATGATTTATTCATAAAAAGCCTGCCTCTCCTCTACCCAAGTTCACATCAACTGCATGGGTTGTTTTTGCTTTTAGCCCTGCATGCCACTTATTTTCCCATTACGAACTGATATTGAAGGCTTACGCAGTAACTAAGCAATCAAGTCACACAATTCGATTTTTTTTTTCCTGCCAATTTGATGGCATTTAAAAGGAAACTGAATGAAGCAGCTCTTTTGCAGTGTGAATGCGTTAGGCACATCTGTCAGTCAATGCATCACAGAGTTAAGTACAATCAAACACTTAACTGAGCAGCCATATTATTTTCACTTGAGTAAAGGGGTTTTGGCTCTTCCGAGCTACTGAACAAGCAATGCTTTTTCCCAGCACATGCACGCTTCGCATTAAAAGTGATTTCATTCAGTAACACAGGGTTGGGTTTTTTGGTTTTGTTTTGTTGTTGCTGGTTTTTAAAATAAAAAGATGAAGCATCACAATGACAGAAGTGGCTGTCTGCCTGCTTTTGCTTCCCTCCCTGTCCCTGTCCTGCCCCTCCCCCCATGTAAGAAACAGACAGAAAGGAATAAGCTCAAAGAAATAGAACATCCACCCTAACTAGACACAAAGTTAACTAGTCATTTAAAAATTTAGGGAAGTTTTAAAATATATATACACACACATTATTTTTACACGCCTTAAACAACCGAGATTAAACATTCCTTGTAGCTTATGCTGTTAATACGTCTAAAAGGAAGAACTGAAAACGCAGGATCAGTGAACATATGAAATTTCAATTACCTATACAAGGTTACTCTGCAAAAGTTAAAACAGTTGTGAATTTATGAAATTCTCATCCTTCCTTCTACGCACACCACATTTCTTGTTGATTAATCACCTTTCTACATATTAAGCGTAGGTTTTAGCTACAGGGCATGAAAAACACATCTATTTAAAAAATGTAGCAGTAAGTGAAACTGCAAAACTCGTGACCATCAAGTACCTTAGATGCTTAACAGCAGCTAAAGGACACCACAGCACTGGTGAATGACTCCAGCCTACAGCCAACAAAGTGCCAAATCTTGCCTCTCTGTCACATCACAAGTTTTGAGTATATGGCCCAACAAGTAGGTGACCAAAAAAAAAAAAAAAAGTCAATAGTAATATACTCTACCCGCATGGGTTTCACGTTCCAGCTGACACTCTTTTGTAACAACTCAGAGTCCATCTCACTGAGTTGGATCAGCAAAAGAAATGGGTAGAAAACTGACCGTACAAAAATTTAGTATTTCTCTGACTTTGAAACTCCCTGAACTGGCTCGCCATGAAACCAGATGAATGCCAGGTAAAACATGAAATGGGATGAAAAAAATAATTTTTGAGGTAACATTTAGCCATTGAACAGATCGCCTGATTTAGTGATGTAGTCAGACTCACCGGCTAAGCCAAGGTTATACAGGCATTTCTCACCTATGGGAGAATACTGACCAAGCAGAATGGGTTTCCCTCCTAATGCTCTTCTGCCATCCCTCCTGTCACTCATTCCCGCCCTGAACCAGGACAAGTTGTTGGCAAAACTCTTTGTTTCAAATCCTGCAATCTAAGCTAACTGGTTAAAAAAATTAATGAAAGTTTTAAGCAGCTTCAACTCAGACCCATTCACCACCCACTCACACAGCTAAGGCAGTCATTCAGTAAAGGAAGTGACCAGCAAGGATGCCGGGGCTGCTCACGTTCAAGCCGCTACTGAAACAGGTTTCCACAGAACCACAGCTTCACTGCCACTTACTCCCATGGCAACAGGCTGACATGGCTCTTCTTACAACCATCCCCTGAAAGATGCAAACTAGTAATAAGAGGAATTCCCTAAAAAGAAAAAAGACAAAAGAAAAAAAAAAGGAAGAGCCAGCATAAGCTAACTCTGTATTTAGCTAGTGGTCTAGTAGTGACTAAATTGATGGGGGGGAGCATTCATACAAGCTGGTGAGCCACAGCTTGTATGAATGTTTTTCACTGTTGAAACTTCTTATTTATGTTTCACATAGCATCTAAAAGCTCTATGAAATGAACCAGAGATTGCAACAAGAGAATCCCTGACATTAAAAACTTATGAATGAATGCAAACAACAAATGATTAAATTAGTTAGGAAGTTTGATGAAACCAATACTGCCCCCAAAAACAAGTTCCCTAGTCTGTACGAATTTCCGTAGGCACAGTGGCAAATGAGTTTTAAACCGCTCCAATACTGAGGCAGATTGAAAGATATTTGCAAGGAATTTCTCGAAGCATGAATGGAATCAGTAGCAAAGGATACAAGTGCTCGTATGAAAATGTAATTTTTGTAAAGCAGCGACGGAAGCAAATCCAGCCATTTAGGAGTGGTAGTTTCATCTCTATATTAAGCAGACAGCTTTCAAAGAGGCTGTGACAAGCGCTGGAAGTGAAGACAGACAGGAAGCTGAGGTTTGACACAACCCAGGGGAAGCCACCACGGCGGGAGGGCAGTCAGAGCAGACCAAAGTGACAAACTATAATAATCTGTGCAGAAGCATTCTGAATGCATAAAATGCCTTCCAATAAACACAAAATTAGTTAAGGAAAAATGACTGTAATCCAAATCTCATGGTCAATGTCACACCAGTAACTAGTTGATTAACTTACCTCTCGTTACGGTTTTTCATACTTCTTGAAACATTGAGATCTGGGAAACCTCAGAAAGGAGCCCTGAACTTGTGATAAGTGTCTGTTAACATTAAAAGTTAAGACAAACTTGAACCCTCCAAATTGTTACAATTACTCTGCAAGGGATGAAGCCTACCAGGTTTGGCAATGAAGTGATCATTCCTATCCCAGTCTCTTAACTCCTGTGGTAGTCAAATTTCTCCTAAATTAAGCTTCTGCAAGATCCTATTGCATGCATAAAAAACATGAACAGGCTTAAATTCCTTATTATACCTATCTGGCAAAGTGCACTAGCCGCCAAATGCTGACTTACCATGTCTGCATTAGGTTATTCTCCTGCATTCTAAGGATAACCACATATAAACGTGGGCAATAACCACAGACTTTTGCTCAAAGCTTACCTGAACTCTATTTTTATTTAAAAGATTAATATTCTATTAATAAAGCATCACACATTGCAGAAGCTTAATATTCTATGAATAAAGCATCACACATTGCAACATTTCAATATAGTACAAAATTACCTCCTACTATTACTGTAAAAAAAAAAAGCCATGAAAGCAGCAACAACACTACAGACTAAAGAAATTCTTGCCTAGTTATTTACCTTAAAAGTCTACTCAAACTCTTATCATCAATTTGAGCATTTATGTGCACAGCATTGCTATATATATGTATATTTTGTAATGATCACCACAGATGTAATCACTTTTTTATACTTACACAAAGATAATACTAATCTAGCTATGTTAACATTTCATAGTCATTGCAAATTTGCGTTCTGCCATTATACATTTTTAAAAGCTTAACAGCCATAAGTCACTATCTTATTTGTTAGATCAGGATCACGAGTTAGGCACCTGTATTTATTGTCAGCCTTCTAAGACCCTACAGAAACTTGAATCTGCTCCAAATGGAATGAGATGATTTCCCCAACACTGCATAACCAGGAAAAAGTCACCAGTATGTACACAGTTCCCCTGAAGTCACAGCACAGGCAAACACACGCTCAGTGCCACTGACGATGAAGATGAGAAACAATAGGCTTTCTTTATATTAGCTCTTGTGATTACCACGCATTCTGGAAAGCTTAGAATTAATAAAAAAAGAAAAACAACACCTGAACACCAGTTGACACATCCATAAGATTTAACAAAACGATCCAGCAACACTTATCATCACAACTGAGCTTTCCTCTTCAGAATTCTGTACTGCCCTTTGAAAAACAGTTTAATATCAATTATCTCAATAAAATATTTGAAGATCTGAGGAGGTACATCATTTCTATTACCCTGTTCCAGTACAAGTTGATGACTTATGATTCTGTCCATTGAAGTTAAACAGAACGTGCATATTTTGGGAATCCCCAGCTACTTGAAATGACTGATCACACTTAACTGCAATACACACCAAATGGCCATCAAGTCACCACAGACTTGGAGTGCATTTTTAGATAGAGAATTACTTTAATTACAAATCACAAAGATAAAGCAGAAAAGAACTGTTCTCCCCTAGTACCCTGAAGTGCTCACGGATGAACTCTTCCCTTCCTGCACAGGAAAGAAGTTCCCCATTCAGTTATTTATGACTGTGAAATTGACCTTAACAGAGGGATTAAACCCCTGAGCAGAGTTCGGGTACACTTTCCTACTTCAACACGTAATGGTATGGCCCTGTTGCCTGCTGAAGTTGTATTCTGCAAATTCAAGGTAAGTCTCCTTATTTATAGAATATCAGTTATGTTGAATCCTGTACTTTCAGCAATAGTGAAACAAGGAAAGTGGGGCTTACAGAGGGCAAAAAAAAAAAAAGCTGTGAAAAGAGCACATAGTGCAAACCATAAAATACCACGACAAATAACTCTAGTACCACAAACCTAAGTAAAGACTTCAGCACCTAGACAATCTTCCACTGCCAACAGCTTTCACTCAACTGCACACAAATTAGCTTCCTTCCTCTAAGTTTGGTCCATTTGGAGAACTGCAACATACTGACCTCCATTCTCTTAGCGAAGGAATTAATGTCTACCTGAAACACAGACCCAGAAATATTAACTCAATCTGACAGAGGAAAACACCACAAGCAAACTCAGATGACCTATCAACTCCTATGATACATAGATTATTAAGTTATTTCCTTCAGAGAACTGTGAAGTGTATGTCTTTCAGGGTACAGTCATCTAAATAACCATGTAAAAGATATTCTTAATCAAAATACAGATATATTACTTTCTTTACAAAGTAACCCAATTTCACAGTGAAGTCTGAAGACACCTGTATACTTCAGTAAAGATGAAGTGTAAAATTTTGTTCTGGTTATACATTTCATCATATATTAATTATTCCTAGCTTTATAGTATCATAGCCTTTAATATCCTAGCAGTGATCCCGCTCATCTGTGGTACATATAATAATTCTACTCACAAAAAGCTTTTTTTCCACAGATTTAGTTACTTCAAGTGTTTCTACATAAATCTTAATCACTAACCTCATCAACTAAATACTAGTAACTCATAGTTTTTACACCGCATCTCCCTTGTTTCTAACCCTGCTTAGACAAACAGAGTTAATGTAGAACTACCAATATCCTTTCATGCAGGACACCAGAGTTCATCATTCCATTATAGTGACACAATTTTGATCCCGTAACTTCCCAAAACAGCAGTGATATCAACAAAGGCATTAACATTTCAACAGGAAACAAAGCTGGCCTCCTGACACCACTGATATATGTTTTATTATGAACCTGAACCACCACAGGTGTTTTGTCATCTTTTGTACTTTCACATAAGTTTGGGTCAACTTTAATGGAAACTAGTGGGGTTTTTTTTAAAAGATATTTTTAGGAAATGTTAGCATGGCACTCCAACTGAGTTAATTACAGGAACCTCATAACATCTAATGTTTGAGATGAAAAATATTTGGCTATGTTTTAGTTGCCCAGTCACATTTGGTTTATGTTTTGGTGGGGTTTTTTGTTTGTTTGTTTGAGAGTATCTACCCCTTTGTTTTCTCTCGGCAAGAAAAACAAACGAGTTTAGATCGATCTAACTCAACTCCTTTCCCCCCACCCGCAAATTCTCTCCCATTTTCTCCAAAGAGCTCGGCCACAGACACCGAGCCCGAGACAGCCCAGTGGCCAGGGCTCTCTGGAAGCCACCCGGCCCCTTCCACCCTCTCGAAACAAGACCAACCTTCAAGTCAGACCCGGTTAATACGGAAATATCACACGTGCGGGGCTGGGGTTGGGGTTTTAAATCTAATTTTTTTTTTTTTTTTTTTTTGCTCTTTCACTTCGGTTCCCACCCGTGGCGCTGACTCGCCCCCACGCCCGCAGCGGGCACCGCTCCGGCCCCGCACCGCCTCCCCTCCACCCCCCACCCGCCGCCGCGGGGAGCGGGGCGCGACGGCGGGAGCGACACCGGGCGGGCACCGCACCGCCGCCGGGGGCCGCGAGGAAAGCCTGGCACCCACAGCCCCCGCCGCCACGCCACGGCAGACGGAGAGCGCCCACAGCGGGACGCGTCGCCCTCCCCACGAAGGAAGGAGGCGCGGAGGAGGTGAAAGAGACGAAGGGCGGCAGCGGCGCTGGCCGCCCCGCCGGCGGGCGGCGAACAAAGCCCAGGTCGGCCCCGCAGCGCCCGCCCGGCCGCCAGCGCCTCAGGCACCGCGCCTCAGGCGCCGCTCCCCGGCCGCGCCCGCCGGCGGGCAGAGGCCGGGCGGCGACAGAGCCCCCCCGTCTCCCGCCCAGCCACCTCCCTTCTCTCACACACCGGCGGAGGGGCCGGCGCCCCCGGCCAGCGGGGGAGAAGCGGGGCGGGCAGCCGTCCCCCGCCGCCCGTTCTCCCAACCCGGCAGAGCCGCCGCCGCCGCCTCCCTTCCCTTCGGTCCGGTCCGGTCCCCTCCCCTCCACCTGCGCCCGTCGCCCACCTGCGGAGCAGAGCAGCACGACGGACACCACCAGCAGCGGCGGCTCCATGGCGCGGTGCGAGCAACGAGCAACCGGCGGCGGCGGCTCCGTCCCCCGGCGGGCACCTCCCGCGCACCGCCCAGCAGGTGAATCAGCCCAGTCCCGTCACTTCCGGCCGACACCCGCCCCGGCTCACCCACCACCGCCCCCCGCGACGGCCGCTCGGCGACGCCCGCCCCCGGCGGCGGCAGCGGCGGCACCTGCCGCCGATCCCCGCCCGCCACGGAGCCTGCGGGGCTGCCGCCGCTCCCCGTCCCTGGGGTGGCCACACGCCCAGCCGCGCACCTCGGCGAGGGGCAGCGCCCGCCGCCGGGCCGGTTGGGGCTCTCCGCGCCTCACCGGGGCCCGCCCGAACGTGGCGGCGGGTTGGCCCGAGCGGGCGGGCGGGCGAAGGGTGTCGGTGACAGCAGACGGGGAGTCCCGGGGCGCTGGGAGCGGTGGCCGGTGCCCTGGGTGGTTCCCGGCCATTGCCATTGCTGTAGGCACCCGAAAAAGCCGCGTGTCTCCATCGGTCCCCATGGCAACGCGGCGGCAGGGCCTTGGGTCCCCTGGCAGGAAAGCAGCTGCTTCTGGCCCAGAGGTGGGGAACCGAGGGACGGTGGCTGAGGGGACAAAGGGCCACTCGAGAGGGGACAGCCAGAGCTGCCGCACGGCGCCCAAAATGGCAGCCCCGGCTGATCACCGAAGAAAAGCCCATGGTTTGTACTCCACGTGCGGCAAAACCCGCAGTTACGTTTGTGAGAAGCTAAAGCCCAGGTTTATTCTCCCCGCTGTGAATTCATTGCTACGCGCGCATCGCTACAGACTGCAACAGCGAAGCTGTGAGCTGGCACAAACGCGCCTCTACGGCTGTGGTTTATTCTTGCAAAGGGTTAAGCTGTGTGGGTACCATCTCCTTTGTTATGTCCACAGCTCTCTCTACATTAAGAAAGGGTCCCGAAAAACCAAATATTTACACAAATGCCAAAGCGATGTAGTCCAGATTTTTCAGTCCAAACAAATTTTGAAAGGAATCGTATTACTGTTCCTTGGTTTTCCTTTGATGTCCATAATAAATAAAGGTCAAATACGTTTTTATGTGATTATGTTCTGTATGTATGGGATGAGAGTTTAAAACAGAAAGTTCTTTCTGCCCTTATTGAAAACATTAGATCAAATGGGTAACTACTCATAAGGGTATTTTCCCAAATACTTATCTAAAAAGGAAGTGTTACAGCTTTCATTTCAATATAGGATTCCTAGTGATGAAATCAGCGGCGTCTCCATTTTTGCTGGAATAATGAATATGTGAACGTGCACTGACGTCTCTCAAAATGGTTGGTTACTCGACGTAAAGCAGCAGCTTTTACCTGCCAGCTCAGAATTAGCGTTTTGATAAGTAGGGTAAACGCACTGTCATTTTCCGTGAGGGTCCAGGTAGGTACTGCTTCCATCTCATAAGGACATGACAATTCACAGTGTCTGTTAGATCTCCTTTTAGAAACAAATCTACCCAATAAGATGCTGGATACTATATGCAAAGCATAGAATTTTAAATCGGGAGATTTCAGGCATTTTATTTGACAGAACAGAATTGTCTTTCCCTTCTATGAAGGAAAGAAAATATTATTCGTACAATATTAAGCTAAAGAAACCAGAACCTCAAAGTGGGGATGTTCAGGTTTTGTTTCCTTCTGTTGTTTCATATGTGCTATAAAGGCTAATCTGACTGGAGTCTCCTAGGCTGACTGGACGAGCGAGGTTTTTCGCTGTACATCCACTTGTGTCAACACAGAAATTATATACCATGGAAAGTATAATGAGGCAATCACAGTCATTACAGAAAGAGAAAATGATTCGTCATTAGAGTGGAGATGCTCACCCTTCTGTGAAATAAATCCTGGCTAGTAATTAAAATAAATACTGTACTGCATTTAGGAAACATGAGGTCCACACTTTGTCTAGCCTAGCCAGACCCATTTCTTTTAAATCAAAAGCGCCATGGATGCAGTCATGTTCACACTCCTGAACATTGTTCACCTCCTGCAAATTAAGAGTACATCAAAATACAATGTTTAAAGAATAATTGTTTTTAGAAAGCGAAAAATCCCTGCTTCCCCACTGCCGATGTTGGTCAGGCTAATAAGTGTAAAGCTACCAGATTTATTAGAGGATGTGACATTCCGTAGATTTTGAGTGGCCTATACTTCCTGGTACACTAAACACAATGAGGGAAAAAGATAACTGTGAAAACGACCAACGCTGTTCCACTAACAAAGGAAAAGGTCAAGTTCAAAACTCTTTGAACAGATGTCTACTCATGCCAGCATTTTGGATCAAGCCCAAAAAAGAATCCAGGGTGGATCACAGAATCATAAAATTGCCTAGGTTGGAAGGGACCTCTCAGATCATCTAGTCCAACCATCAACCTAACACTGACAAAACCATCACTAAACCACATCTCTAAGCACTATGTCTACTCTCCTTTTAAATACCTCCAGGGATGGTGACTCAATCACTTCCCTGGGCAGCGTGTTCCAATGCTTAATAACCCTTTCAGTGTAAAAATTTTTCCTAACATCCAGGCTAAACCTCCCCTGGTGCAACTTGAGGCCGTTTCCTCAAGTTCTCTTTCCTTCGTGAAGGCAGAATCCAGTCAACAAGGAGGAGAGGTCCACTGTGCAGAGGCCTATGGTCCAGACCCACATTTTGCGAATGGATAATTGTTTAGCACGTCTTTTATGAAGAATGCTCTCTCATGCTCCGGGATCTTAAGATTTATGTTAAATAGGGAAAAAATCATTTAATGTGTTCAAGAAAAACTTCAGTATGAGCCTAAATTTATAGGTATCTTGAAATAAAACAATACCAATACAATTTTTATTTTTGTTTAAATAGGTTTTTACACAAAAAGCACAAATTCAGAAGAAATTGTAAAATGAGTTTACAAAATGGTGTATTTTGTAATACGCGGTATATCCAAAACTAAACTTTTCAGAACTTACAATAAAATGGTTTGCATATTTCTGCAACGTCCCTCTGCTTTTAGCTATCCTCCAATTTCAACTTCGGGTTGGGAATAATTTGTGTTCTTTGCTTTGGAAACTCTTCCTTATCTGCTTGACCTTCCACAAAGTGAAATTACTATTGGTTTGGGTTTTTTTCGGGGGAAGGGTGTAAGAGTATCACCATAGGCAGGACCTACAGAAACCATGAAACAGAGATCATCCATGCTTGCATTACACAGATCACATGGGACGGGACTGTGCTGCACAAGGGACACGGGGTTATTTTCTGTTTCAGTTTCCATCCTGTGCTGGAGGAGGTGCTGTGGTCAGCCACCCCAGTTCTTGAGGGGAAATTCCCCACAGGGCTATGCGTTTCCAAACAGGGACAACAATATGTCTCAAGAAGGGTAAGGGAAAGAAACAGGGAAGAAAGATAAAAAGAAGGAGCAAATAGTACCTTGGGAACTTTGGATTTCTACTTGTAGGAGGGAGCCGCTCCAGGGGGACCTTATAGAGGCCTTCCAGTACCTAAAGGGGGCCTACAGGAAAGATGGGGAGGGACTCTTTATCAGGGAGTGTAATGATAGGACGACGGGTAACGGTTTCAAACTGAAGAAGGGTAGATTTCGATTGGATATGAGGAAGAAATTCTTTACTGTGCGGGTGGTGAGGCACTGGAACAGATTGCCCAGGGAAGCTGTGGATGCCCCATCCCTGGAAGTGTTCAAGGCCAGGCTGGATGGGGCTTTGAGCAGCCTGGTCTAGTGGGAGGTGTCCCTGCCCATGGCAGGGGGGTTGGAGATAGATGATCTTTAAGGTCCCTCCAACCCAAACCATTCTGTGATTCTGGATCAGCAGACTCCATTGTTTGGTTTGCTTGGTAATTCAGGCCAGAGCCGGCAACAAGGGAGGCCACAGGGTGTTTGGCCAGGAGAGAGGAGATGGGGTAGGAGGACGGGACCATTCTGTTCAGTAGGTGCAGGCTGCTGCCATTAGGTGTGAATCCGCCTGGAGCTGGGTCACGTAAATTGGAGGTGCCGCAGTCCTGCTCTCCCCCCAGCCCCAGTATTCCCACCTGTGCTCTCGTGCTGGCTGGCACTGGAGCTCACTATGCTCCCTGATAAGTTAGTTTGGGAAGCCAGGCTGGCCAAAGATTACTACCTTTTGTTTTCAGGCAGCTGCACTCCCCGAACTGTTTTCCTGCTTATTTGCCTGAGTGCCAGCTGGCATTAGAGAGAAAAAAAAAAACCAAGGAAAAAAAAAGGGGGTGTGGGGGGGAGCTGAGTGGCAGTCAGGGGAAGGGCAGGACAGTGAATTAGCCCAGATCAGTTTCAGCTGCTGTGGCACCACCTCCAGAGCTGTAAGGAAGGGCGAGGTCTAGCTCGCACAACCGTTTTCTTTCCAAAATAATTCTCAGCATTGTTTATGCTGGTGTCTGTGCCCCGCTGTGAGGAACTGGCACTTCTGTACTGCTGAGCTTTTTGGCGTTAGCTCTCCTTATCAGCATTCGTGAAACCAGCCCAAGGCAAATCAGGCTGAAAATAGCAGCCAGAGTGAAGAGATAGTCCACACTTAAGGTCTCATCGGCATGGCTAGATTACAGCGAAGGATTTTGGAAGGCGGAGTTACAGAGCGCTTGAAGCATTCCCAAATAAAGCCGTGGGCGTCCTGTCCTGGCAGGCAGAGCACCAGAGGGGTACCGCATTCCAGTGGCTGGGAGTTGCAGCTCCCTGCTGGGACGGGTCTGGGGGGGTACCGCCATCCTCACCCTCACCCTGGCTTCCACGGGGAGGGCACCCAGGTGGTGCCTCGGAGGAGCCACCCATCTGCACACATGGGGTGACCCACCATGTTCTGCCTTGTTCCTTAACAACCTTGGGCTGTTTCCAATTAAGCTCTCATGTGCTTGCTGCCTTTTAATAATGATAACTAAACTCAATCCATTACTGAGGAAAATAAGGAGAAAAAAGGGAAAAATTAGCCTACAATAGCTGGGGTTTAATTATCCTTAATTTGGGTTAATGTAACAGACAGACTGTCTTGTTCGGAGTTAAAATAACAGCTTTCACATTTAGCACCGCAATCAAGTGACAGTTGCTATCAGGGTAAAATTCACACCTTGCTGCGCTCCTCTTTTGGAGTGACAATTTTTGGCGAAGATGTTTTAAGAGGGCAGCAATTTACACTTTTGTGTCGCTGTGATATTGAAGTTTAGAAATATAGTTTGCCTCAAATACTTTTTTCTCAGAGGTTACTTGAATGTTTGCATTGTTTAGACACAAAAACAGCAGAAAGAAGAAAGAAGGAACACTAGTTCCCTAGCAGTGGCAGTAAGAGTTGACCCAAACTTAAGGCTACATACTTACCTTGTAAAAGGGAAGCAAAATCTGTGTAATATAAGATAGATTTTGTTTGTTTAAAATCCCAAAGAGGAATGCATTGTGTGATTCATCTTTATAAAAATATTAGCGCTACACATCTTTTATTAGCTATATATCAGAGTTTTATTTGTGTTCAAACTTTCATTGTATATGTGCATGGCAGTAAAAGTGCAATGTCTGTTGGCTGGAACATTAATTCAATTGACAATACAGATCTGTCCTGTAGCAAACTATTTTTCTGAGCTAACATTCACCACACCTTGATTGGAGAAAACTTCCCTTAAGAGGAAAAATAGATGTGATTTCCTGAAGTGATGAGGAAGTGCTTCTTCAGCAGCTGATATGAAGATTTGCTGTCTCCACAGGAGGTAACATGCACATTCCTCTCCCCTCTTTTCTCTCTGTCTCTCTCTTTGCATTGAATTTCAGCTGTGACATTTGCTGATGCCTGTATGACAGCATTTCACAGAAGCACAGTCCCAGTCCCCTCTCCCCACTGGGAGCTTTGCAGTCATGAGACTTGCCCTTGCGCCAGCTGTGATAGTTATCTGACAACTTAGTGAGCTAATTTAGCTCATCAGAGTAGCAAATAATTACTCCCCTCCACTTTTTTTTATCAGCTTGGTTTACCTGCAGAATGGATTACTGGCCATTGCTGGTGACACAAAAGCAGCCCAAGCATAAGCTAAGAGGAGGTGAAGTTGTAAGAAAGGGTTGGAAGAACAGGCCCACGCTTGTTGGTTGTAGCAATAACTAGTTCTCAGCTGCCTCATGAAATTCGGCCTTTAGAGTGAAATTAGCTGTATCATAGGGCAGTTGTGTTGAAGCGCAACTACACTTGTGAGAAGTGCTTCATTCCCACTCCTACAACTGGCTGTTTATGGAGGGATCTCAGCATGGACACCCAGCATCCATGCAGGGGCTGTACCCCTAACATGGACCTTTAAAATTACAGCCAAAGAGAGCAGTTACGTGCTTCCTCACAGGGTTAGCGTGGCTTATGCTTGGTTTGGCTTGTGTTTTCCAATCGGAGCTGCTCAGCACTGGGGGGGATTCTTGCATGGCCAGGCTGGAAATGATCCTTACAGAGCTAAAAGGCCAAGGGAAATATGGAAACCCATAAAAAGGCTGAAAGGGGCACTGTAGAAGCTGGCATCTGTGGATAGAAGGAGAGTGTCTGTAGTATGTTTTTCTAGTGCCGAGAAAAAAAAGATCATCTTGTGAGAATCGAACAGGCAAGACTAGGAACAGGATCTACCCTTGCACAGGAGAGAGAGGAGAAACAATATCTGAAAACCAAGAGCATTCATGAGCAAGGAGCAGTGGGAAGGGGTTCCTCCAGCCCTTCAGGGACTACAGTTGAACAGGAAGATAATCACAGATATGCCAGAGGCAATGGCATTTCATACCTAATCCCAAAAATAACTGTCAGTTTTAATAGTGCAGAACTAGTAGCTGATGGTGGCTTGGACTGCATCATGAACTTTCAGAATATTTTGTTTGTGCAAGGCTTTTATAAACGGTGCTTTAGCACTTGCTAACCTCTTTGGTGTCTGTATCTGACACTTAAGGCACCAGTGACATTTTCTGAACTACTACTCAGCTGCCACTGTCCTACTAGGCGGCCCAGTTTCTCCTGGTTGTCACTCCTGACGTTGCCCAGTCACTAGCAAGCTGCTCAAAGCCCTTTCCTGAGATGAAATCCCAGAACCCCTGAGGCAAGATCCTCTATAATCAGGGGAAATTACCTTTTCATACCAAGCTTGAGGCATAGGTGTTAAGTGGTATGAGGGTGACCGGAGTGCACAAGCCTGCTATGTGGTATTTCTAGTGACTGCCTTAACAACTGTGTTGTGATACAACCATTAGCTAGCGGAAGAAACAAGAAGGTGCATTAAGATAGGAGCCAACTGCATGTAATGCTCACTTCATCCGACATTCATTTGCTTATTCTGACAGTGAGACCAGATCCCACAGGCATGCCCAGATCACTCCTAACATCTGTGGCCTGCCAGCTCACGTGCCTGAAGGGTTGGGTACAGTCCAATGGTGGATGGAAGAACAGAGTGTCAGCACAGAAGACAGCGGGAGGAATAAAACAACAGGGCAAAAATAAGAGATGGGGAGTGCAAGCACAGGATGGGAAAACAAAGTGTTTTATCTCGTACTGGCAATCCAATCTGTGATAACTGATGTAAGGCAGGTGTTCATTGCTAAAGACCTCCAGAACAGGTAGGTAGGTAGGTGCCATTTCAGGTCCATCGGCTAGTTGTACAGAGTCAGTTGCTTAGATGCCACACACTACTCATCATCCCACACTTCACCTTTCACTCTTACCCGTGTGAGACACTCTGTGCTCATCTGGCTGCTTTTCTGAAATATTTCTTGCGTAGGTGTCTGATATTCCCCTTCCCCAGGGAAGCCTGGTTAGTTAGCTCAGGGCTGTCAAATCTGCTTGTCACAGGAGTGTAGGTGTTTCAGGGTAACTGCAACAGTTCCTACAGCCAAGCTGCTCAAACGTATCTCAATGTTAACTGCTGTTGTTTCTGCCAGAATAGTTAAATAACGCTGAGGGTCTGTATGTTGGGGCCCACAGTTATGAAGATTTTGATGGTACCTCCATCTAATACCTACTGTCACTATATGTGGTATCATTGAAGAATGGCAATTATCGCCAATTTGTTTGAAGCCTTGTGCTGCTTGGTCTTTTCTTTTAAGGCATCAGCTTCTACAGTAATGAAAAACAGAACTTTCGTTAAAAAAGAACAAATATCAGAACCTGTTTGCATCTGATAGACTGGGAAGAAGACCTGCAGAAATCACAAAAAAAACCCCCACCAAATAAAAATACTCTTTTATGAAGAAGATTTTTTTTTGTTAATGCAGTCTCAGTATTTGGGGGTGTGGAGAGAAGGGATTTACTTACAAGTGTTTGGTTGGCAGTACTACATAATAGGGTTTCGTAGCCCTTTCTGAGATGGATGCCACCTCCTCATCATCATCATCATTTCCACAAACTCCTGCCTTTTCTGGTTAATCCCCAAGCTTGCATCTTCAGGTTCCCTTCCTTAAATTCCATTTTTTCCCAGGTGGACATGTATCCAGGATACATTTAACTATGGCAATCCCTAAAATCACTAAATTTTGTCTAGCGGTGCCTAGGAGCTTGAGAATCCCGAAATTGCTGTTGCGAGCCACTTACAGATGTCCCTGCTCTAAATTATGTTGTGTATCAAGGGGGTTCTGCACAAGCAGACAAATGGATATGACAGCCTAAATAGCTAACTGCGAGTAAAATAGTCATACCGTTGGCCCCATGTTTCTTCTGCTTCCATTGTGTTGTCCTCCATTTCCCTTATGTTGGCTACTGATAATGTACCCTGAGAGTAGGTCCAGCTGACTGATACCTTGGCAAGCGCAGCACAAACCAGCCTTTGCCCTTCATTGCTTCCCTCATCGCAGCCACACCCGCTGGGTACGGCAGGGACTTTGGCCCAGGAAATCCACATTTTTTATTCCAGAGTTACATTTCTGATTGTCCAGGTTGGAAGTTCTGGAAGAGCCATCCCCCATGGAGGCAAAAATAAAGGTCTAACAACTTTCTGTACAGAACTTTCTGGAAGGGAGCGTGTGACTTGGCTGCTTGAGATAGCAATGGACGTTGCTCACTGACCCGAAGACAAGCCCTCGCAAAGGCGCAGGTGTCCTTTGTTGAGATTTTTCTTCTCTGCCCAGAACATTTAAACAATATTCTGTTGTAAGGGAGAGTTCCAGTTTGTGTTCCAGGTTGGCTTGGACATGTTTTTTATGTTCCTGGATCATTTAACATCACACCGCTATAAAATCTGTAAAAATTTCACTTGGTGAAGGTTTTGGTTTGTTTTTTTTCATGGGGCTTGGGGGTTTTTGTTTTAGGGTTATGTAATTTTCCTTCCTACTGCATAAACAGGCTTGGTTAGTTTCAGTAGTGCATTGTAATTACATTAGCTCAGGAAAAAATGCTGACTGTGTAAGGAATACATATTTTTACTGATAACAACCTTTGTAATGTCTTGCGCAACTATTTACAGTGAAACCTGTTTTAAATGGCCTCCCAGAGAGCCCGTGAAAGGTAAGTATTTGTCCAGTAGAAGTAGCCCCTAACTGGAAGTCTAGCACTGTTAACCTAATGGCAAACTATAATAATGCCTTTATGTATTGAAAGTGGCACTTATTGCAGAATTGTGGTGTACATGAGGACATCCTGCAAGTAGTCCTCTACAAAGAAATGAAACTACTTTTCAAATTCTGTTATTTGGGGTTTTTTTCTGGAAGCATTTTATCCCTTTCCTCCATGGTTTCAGCTTATTGCCTCTTGTTAAGGCAGATTTCAGTGCTGAATGTCATCCCGAATTATATTTTAATCTTTCATCAATTAGTGAAACGCTCCAGGAGGATGAGCAAAATGTATTCAGGAGTTCAAAGCCAAATGGCATGATGTGGAGAGGAGAGTGGGGAGGCAGGACAGCCAGAGTCTTAGCTTTGCTCTTTGTTGAAATCTCTGGGCAATTTGCTTTATCTGTCTGTTCCTCAGTTGTTTCATCTGAATAACTGTATAATTAAATATTTGCTTGTCTGAAAGGGACAACGCGAAAAACTAAACTTATACTTGGCAAAACACTTTGTCCTACTCCTTCATACAGGAAATACTGGAAATGCAAGAAACGTTACAGGTGCTACAGTGTCCATTTTGTGGGACAATTTAATGCATTTTATGACCTCGCACTGAAAGTTCAGAGATCTGTTTACAGTACAGGGTGGTAAAGGCTTTTGCTCGGTCTGCAGGGACATCGGAAGAAGCAGTCCTGGCCCTTCCCTTCCCCCATGCTCTCACTGCTCTGTGCTACTCTGCTGTGCTTGGGCAGTGTTCATTGCCTTGCAGCCGCTGGGGAGACGGGATCAGGCAAATCCCACAGTTCAGGAGGAGGGAAGGAAGCACCAAGCCAGGATAGATGAGGGTTGGAGCCTGCCTCTTTCAGCAGCAGCAGCAGCAAACTTTGAGATCAGCTCAGCTGTCTCGTGAAACCTTATCTTGAGACGTCAGTATCGATGAAAGCTATTGATACTTCACCTAAGTAAAGGTTGCAACAAAGTCCTGGCACTGCTGGAATGAAGGGCCCAGGTCCCACCATCAGAGCTTCTCCATGCAAAGTGTGGCTTCCTATCAGCCCCCAGGCAGCAGCTTGGGATGGCTTAGGCGCCTGCCAACACAGCCCTGCTGGTGGCACCGGCCGTCTCTACCTGCTTGCTGCATCGGTTCCTGAATCACTCACCGCTGGTTATGAGTATGCATATGAGGATCTTATCGCTCTCTACAACTACCTGAAAGGAGGTTGTAGTGAGGCAGGGGTTGGTCTCTTCTCCCAAGTAACAAGTGATAGGACAAGAGGAAACGGCCTCAAGTTGCACCAGAGGAGGTTTCGATTGGATATTAGGAAAAATTTATTCACAGAAAGGGTTATCAAGCATTGGAACAGGCTGCCCAGGGACGTGGATGACTCATCGTCCCTGGAGGTATTTAAAAGACACATAGATGTGGTGCTGAGGGACATGGTTTAGTGGTGGACTTGGCAGTGTTAGGTTAATGTTTGGACTCAATGATCTTAAAGGTCTTTTTCATCCTAAATGATTCTATGATTCTCTGATCAACTTACGCGTTCCTGGCATCATCACAAGATGATCATTTTTGCAAAAAGACAAGGATGACAATGTGGCTGGGATTATTACATCAGCTAAAGTGATTGTCATTTTAGCTAAATCTGCTGTTAAAAGACTGTCAAAACTATGTATACTATTGCTTGTTTGTGCTACAGCAGTGCCCGAAAGCTCCAGTTATGAATCTGGCTCTATTTCACTAAGTATGCACAACAAAATGTTGATCTGTGCCCTACTTAATGTCTCTACTCTGTTCTCTGAAGCTAGTGGTTCTTTTTAGTCCTCCTAAAGATGCACAATTAAGCTATCGGAATGAACCCAGGTATTTCAAGATACATTCTCAGTGAAGATAAGGTACTTTAATTTTACCACAAAGTAATATTACTCAGATGATAATTGATCTGGCATTGTAACCTCATGCCAGGTCAAACATGATTGATTTTCAGTGCGACTTTATTTCATAATAGGCCGTTCTTATGGCTGTAGCCTCCTAGCATTTTATATTTTTTTTTTGCTGTCATTTAAGATGGTGCTATTCTGAATGTTTTTGTTTTTCCTCTGTCAGAGATTACTGCTCCAACATCAGAAGCAGCAAACCAGCAAGTGTATCCACACCTCACCTTCTCTAGTTTGGAAATCCATCAAGTCAAAAAGCTTTCAGCTCATCAGCTTCAGGATGAACTGCAGTGACCAGAAAAGGGAAGGAAGGAGAACCCTTCTTTTTGTTCCTGCTGTTGCCTGACATAACTTTTGGCAGCTGGAGGCTGGGGTGGGGTATCTTAGTGGATGGAGTGGGGCAGGACACTCTATAAAGTATCTTTTTTATTATTATTTTTAAGCACATGTTTATCATTTGCTTTGGCTGGCCTGAAGCTAAGTATTTTATACATGGCACCCCTTAGCAGTGCAGTCAAATCAGAACTAAACCCAAGTATTTATAATCTTGACCAGAACTATGGAGAGTACACCTCTCTCTACAAATATACTCAATACCATAAATGAACTGACCGTTTTTGTAAATAACAAAACCAAGCAACTCAGGGTATAACATAGACTTGTAATTTAGTCAATGTATGCAAAAAGTTAAAAGACATCTAGAGAGGAGAACTGCTAAGTGCCTCTAAAGTAAGCATGAGATGGACAGGAGGACGTGGTCATGATACAAGTAATAACACCTAACTGCCTACTTACTAGCAAACTATTCATGTTTCCTGGGAGAGAGAGGCTTTAAGCAAGGATGTGGAATAAATGAACTTAGTGGCCTTACTTTTTTTTTTTTAATACTTTTTTTTTTGTCCTTTGATGCCAATGAGGATCAAAACAGAAATGTGTTATGGGCAATAAAAGATGATGCCACCAAACAAAGCAGAGGCCAGAAAGGTGAAAAGATTGACAGGATATAAGAAAATATAGATAGAGCAGATCTCAGCTAACACAGGACCAAATCAAGCGGTATTTGTGACATGGTGAAAAGAAGGAAATAATGCAGAGACACAAAAGCAGAGGTGGTGTGGTCAAAGTGATGAGACTGGAAGAAAGATGTGTTTATACTGGAGTTTAGAAAACAAGATTGTATCTGCTAAACTGGGGGAAAAGTGATGGCAGCAGATTATCCATGTGACCCTGCTATAACATAAGAAGCAAACACTTTTTAATTTAAGAAAAGCCTTCCATGAAGTTTCACAGCAGTTACTTATAATGCAGATGCAATTCGCCACTAGTTGAAGACAGGGAATAAACTGAGTCTGAAGTGTGTCTTGGGCTCTGGAAACTGCTGTAGTGCTCTCAGGACCGGGATAAGACTTTGTGCCATCTCTGCCCTGTCAGATCCTTTCCAGATGCCTTACACTTTCTTCAAATAAAATCTATTGCTTTTCTCTGTAGGTGTGTATCTTTTAGAGCATTTTTGAAGTGGCTAGTACCTCTTCAGATAGTCAAATCAATCCTGGTGTTTCGATGGACTTATATTTTGTTTCCTGGATTTAAAGTGAAGACCACAGAGTGTTCTCCTCACCAATTTGTATTCAGGTATCTGCCTGTATCATGTTCCGCTCTCTCCTTGCTCACATACAAATGTGAACTGGGAGGCCTGTTATGAATATTACAGTATCTGTGTATTTCCCAGCACACAGCAGTTACTCTCACCAACCTTCAGGACCTCCATGGCCACCGGTAACAATCTGTGGCTGGCAAAAGGAGTGTTACCTATATGCAGAAGAAAGATTTTTCTCAAGACCTCGTCCAAGACTCATTCCACCAGAAATACTTCAAACTTCCCCGTGTTGTCACAAATATAAACCTTATTCTTTTCAGTACTTTCTTTCTTCAGTATCACAGTTAAGATATATATTTACTAAAAAACCCCAAACCAAATAAAACCCCTCAAATGCTATTCTTTCATGCCAGAGAGGAAAAAGTTGAGCCAGATGCTGATCTTTATGTTTCCACTGCTTATCTCTCACATTTGTTATCTCTTATATTTGTAATGGTTATAAAATGAACAAGTACCTTAAAGCCGAGCAGAACACAGCCATGCTAGAAACATCAAAGGCTGATCAGGTTGGAAACAGGGATTAGGAGGTTTTGACCCTTGTTTTAAATGCCTTGGAAGCACACTATGACCCTGTGAAATTTCCCCAGATGGAAAGAGCTGCCCGTGTGGTGGTTGTGCCACCCGCTGAGGACCACCCCGGGAGACGGCAGGCTGACGGCTCAGAGCAAAGGCTTGTCCTGGGATTTCCAACGTATCCCATGATGGTTATCCCACCACATCTCCCTCTCTGGCCACTGTAACTACAGGCGTAGGATTCAAGAAGACACTTTAGAAGAGACAGGCCTCACTCTCTGGAGGTTAGTTAGGGTATTGACGTTTGACAGGGGAAGGTTGTTATGGTTTGAGAAAACCCATAAGAATTTATTGTCATTTAGACAATTATTCTATCACCCAATGACCCCTCCCCACCCAGGAAGGGGAATCGGGGAAAGCAAGGAAACCTGAGGGTTGAAATTTAAATAGATTTGATAGGATAAGACTAAATAATTAACAATAATGCTAAAGAGCCATATTAATCCCAATACTAATATAAGATATACGAGGATTATACTCAGCCAATTCTATCAGCAGGGAGCTGTGCACTCCCAGCAGTGGACAGCAAATGTCAGACACTGTGAGCGCTGCAGCTTCGGGAAGAAGGGAAGGCCTCAGGGGTCTGGCACCAGGGCAAGGAGTTCTCTGGACCGCCGCCATCAGAGAGACACTATGAAGCAAACTTTCTAACTGATATAGAATGTGACATTCATGGTATGAAATAATGCTGGTGGCCAGCCTGGGCCAAATGCCCAGGCCTCGCTCCTCCTCATCCCTGTGCCTGGCAAGACTCAAAAACACTGAGGCCTTGAATCCTACATGGCCTAGCTGGCTAGAAAGTAAATATTTCCAAGAATTCGGACACTAGAGTCTTCTAAAAGTGCAGTTTTCCCCAGCATTAGAAGAGAAATTAGCCCTGTGTCGCTCAACCCAGGAGAAAGGTGCAGTTCAGTGATGCCGAGCAAACGCTCCCGGCCCCTCAGGCCTTACCCCGCACCACGTCTCCCTCTTCTTTAGCTCACGTCTTTTCAGGAAATTCTGTTGCAAAACAGCCCTCAAAAATTTGCCTCGGCGCCATGGCCGGGACAGTGAGCTGCAGGACGGCTGGCAGAAGCCAAGAGCAAGAGGGAAGGGGGGCAGACAAACGAGGAGCTTCTTAGAAGGGCTGGGGAACACAGTGTCTCCTTCGGTCGCACCAAAGAAGAGTATGACGGCCTGAGCACAGGAGAAACTAGAAAGAGGAGAGGAGGAGAAGCAGCCTGAGAGACAGGTTTGGCCCCCTTAAAGGAAGCGTCAGTGATATTTTTTAATAGATGCGGAGGTAAGGTACCCTGTGGTAATCTCTTGTCTTTTGAAACGTCAACCGCAGGCGATACAAATGAGGGATGTATTAATAGGAGCAAATAAAGCTAGACAAATAGTGTTTGACACTTCCCTGCGTCCTCTGCTCGGCTAACTCGGTACGTTTCTACATGCAGAGAGCTCATTGTTGGGGATGCAGGGGGAACAACGGCGAAAAGTGCTGCAGGTAAAATGGGGTGATAAAGGCAAACTGGGCCGAGTTCAACAATTTAACTGCATTTTAAGCACTAATAAATTCGTAAGCACTGGTGAAGACATAATCTTTTAACAAAGTGAGGCAAGTAAACAAATATAAGAGCTAGGTTTGCAGTTACCCTACGGGAAGAAATAAGAAACAACCAAATGAATAAAATAACTCTTTGAGTTAAAGAGCCTGCAGGGACTATTTAAATTCAAGCCAACACAGATGCCAGCTTCAGTTTTTAAAGACCAGGAGGGATGCTTAGAAATGCAAACCCTTTTTTAAAGAAATATTATAATATTCAGAATAATTCATTTAAAGAGCTCCTTTTCTGAAGGCCTTCAAGTTCTTAATTGTGTCTCTGAAGTGAGTGAGGCTATTTCAGAAAAAAATAAGATACAGAAACAAAGATATTGTTCAAGAAGATAATAAAAGGACAGCCTTTAAAAATCTAAAAGAAGCCCAACCTTCCAAAAAAAAAAAATCCAGCACACACAAATAATCCATTGCATGCAAAAAATAGCAATTCTCTGATATATGAATAAAACTGTGGTGCTGCTTAATTTGTAAATGTAACTTTCAAAACAAAGGGATGCTCTAATGATTTTTTGTTGTTGTTGCTGTCATCATTAACATGGGCAGAAAGGATTTTTTTAAAAAAAATGTGCCTGTTTCTTTACATTAGGAATTCACGGTCTACAAAAAAGGCCCTTTGGATTTTCAAATTCATGTTAAGAGTTCACAGCAAATATTGCTTTAAAGTCTGTTTTATTCTAAGAATTAGTCAACATTTTTGTCACTTTATAGTGGCACTCTAATTTGTGCCAGTGTAACTGCATTCACACAAAAAGCTACAGTGATGCAAATGCTCTTTCCCCCCCTCCTCAAGGGCCTACGTTCAAAAATTACCTTCTAGACAAGACAATTACACACAAGACCAAAGGCAGGGAAGAAGGAGCATTTAAACTAAAAGATACATCTAAAAATGCAGGCCTTAGCTATACATTGTAAAAGAAACAAAACTAAATAATTATATATAAAAATCCAGAGTGCTTTTAAGATTCTGAAATGACTGAAACAGCGTTGCCAGCATGAGCTAGTTCTGTCACGAGCTACAGCAAGAAGTGAAAGGTGAAAGTTACAGCCGAAAGTTACAGCTCTCTACCAAAGTAACCTTTTTTAATACAAAAAAATGTGTTTTGTGAATTTCAGAGATCCAGAGAAGTGCTTTCTTCAGCTAGAACCAGAAGTCAAGAAGTAGAATCAAACCTGGAGTAAATCAAAGTTAGAAAAAAATGAATGTAGGGCAGCAAGAAAAAAAGAATGACAATTAATACATTGGATGGAAAAGTGGAATTAACCTTGGGGAAAAAAAAAAATTAGCTGAATTTCTTTTTTTTTTTTTTTCCCCCGGTCTTTTTTTGTTTCTCTTTTTCTGATGGGATTAGTCTTTCTAAGTATTCCATTTATTTTACCAGGCAAAATCAAACACAAAGAGAATGCGGGGCAGTCAGGAATGTAGCACTTTCACACTGAAATCTGATACCACCAAGCTGGATGTAGCCTCCGTAAAGCACTTTTTGGTCAAAGGAGGAATGATTAGCAAAATGAACTCTGAATCACATTTCACTGTGCACGGTTCAGACGGGAAAAAAAAAAAAAAGGACAAAAAAAAAAAAAAAGGAAAACCACAACAAAACCCACTAGCCTGAAAAGGCTACTAACAAACAGCTTGGTAGAGAAGAACAGAATGAAAATAAAATATTCAGGAGATATCACTGGAACAGCACGTTGACTACGTGAACTTATTAAGCAATTTCTCAGATTTTTCTCAGACTTTTCCGCACATAAACAAAACCAGCTCGTTGAGAGCTCCAACATGCAGTAGCTACACAGGATTTTATATACAGAGATAAAGCTGACCAGACGAAAACTGCAAAAGCCTGCCAAAACACTATCATCTTCTAGGAAAACAAATGGCACAGCCTGAAACCAAAGAACTTCAGGCAAATCCTTCCCCCCTCCCTCCCTCCCTGCCCCTGCACACCCAGACACAGCCTCGGGCTGGCAATTCGGCCATTGAAAAGGTGCAAAATCCATAGAATAACAATGCTGCTATTTTCCTTTGGCGCTGATAATGAGAGATGAGGCTTTCTGGGAATTTTTTTTATTTCCGATCAGGGGAAACAATGATAGCCAGCTAATTAGCCAGCTAGCTTATTTTAACGAAAACGACTGTCTCTGCTGTATGTGCTTTTAGAAATCTACATGGACTAAAAATAAAAAATAATCGGTTAAAAATGCATTGAGTTAACCACCCCAAACACGTGTCCTGGTAAAAGGGACCTGTATAACGACGTTAGTGGTAACCCAGCATCTAATTACCATCCAGCCAGCTATATCTGCTCCTCCTTCAGACACTCAAGAAAAAGGAGGTCAGTGGTGTGACTGGAGGGTTAACAAACGCAGCCTGCCTCTGCTGTCAAGGGAAGCATGCGAGTACCTGCCGTGCATTATTTACCATGTATTAACCCCCATAACTGTCTTCGCAGCCTCTCACTCAAGCTTTGCCTGCGCTAGCGCATTTTCGGCCCCTCGCTGTCATTGGTAGCGGCTTTCTTGGCTTTACCACTCAGGTACCATTTCTCGCGATTCGGCTAAAATAAGCATCAGCAGAGGGGCTGCTCCTATCAGCCTCCTCCACGCAGCTGGATGGCAGCAGCAGGGCTGTTTGCAATAACAGGAACTCCAGGCATTTGCTCTTTACAGCATCATTAGCACCAGATAACAGGAGCAGGGATGGGGTTTGGTTGGTTTTTTTCCTTTTCCTTTTCTTTCTTTTTTTTCCTCTTTCTTTCTAGCAGTATTACATCCCAGTCCAACTACATCAGGCCCGGGAGAGGTTCGTAATGATTCCAAGTGTGAAATTAAGACGCAAACAAGGTCAGATGCCGCTCACTGCAGGTTTATTGTTATTCCCCACCAAAAGTCACTAAGACAAGCAATAGAGTAAAGGCAGAAGTAGAGGAAAGGCAGAAAAGAGAAGCAGTATTATGGAGCATAGCAAGAGTATAGTCACCACCACAGGCCCGATGATGTCTCGGCGGTCCTCCGGAAGCTCAGCGGCATCCCATTGATCCGCAGTTGATGGTGGTGGGGGTCTCAGTCCCGATTCCCAAATTGTGGTGGGTCGCCGCACCAGTTACAGTCCAGGTAGCCCAGGTTGGTCCGCAGCTTGACCAATCAGCGTGACGGTGGCCTTTGCCCAGCTAATTGTCATTTTACGTGGTTGCCGTATTAGCTTTTCCTGTCCCCTTGCTGTTTGGGCAGTGCTTGGCACAGTCATTTTGCTTCAGCAATTTTGGAGTTAACAACACAGGCTCAGATGGGCCCCGGGCTAGGCAGGGTCTGGCCACTCTGGTAGCCAGAGGCCTACAGCTTTCCAGCTGGGGGGGCAACACACCCTCCTCAGCTGATGGCAACCTTGGGTGGTGACTGGCAAGCAGGAGGATGGTCTGCAGAAGGTGCTAGATAGACACAAGCAAGCTTCTTATCGGCCTGCAAGCCTGCCGTCAATTTGCAGAAGCTTAAGCAACCTTTGAGACAATTATTTTAAAGTTCCACTCTTTCACAAGCAGTAGTGCCCAGAACATCAGAAAGAAAGAGAAAAAAAGAAGCAATACGTGGAAAAGTAAAGAGAGATCGGCAATCAAAACGTACAGGAAGAAAACAAAAGAGGAAAGAGACAGATTAGGAGGTGCCGTAAGGAATTAAAATAAAAAAAAATAATAAAATTCACACTTCATTCCTACTGTATGGGGTGTTTCTCTATAAAACTTCAGCATATTGCATACATGCACACATGTTTCCCAGTGTCTGGTGAACTGCTGCATTAGAAAATACTCCTGTCTCAAATAAAATATTAAATCCTCTTGTTAGCTGGATTCATATTTCACTGTGCTATAAACCCATTTAACGATTTAGGTTATGCATTACCATATAAATGCTGAAAGTAACCCAGGACTGGGTGGGTATACCTTGTGTGTACTTTCATTTCATTTAACTGGTTCATCGGATGTTGCTGCTTATTTGCTGCCTTTGTCTGGGTGGAGTCCCATGAGAACTGGTTCTTTCACAAACTTCTCGGTTCTGCTGCTTGTGAAATGCATGTAACTCATCATACAGACGCATTTACTTTCTAAATATACCTCTATGCCCTTTGTTATTCATCCTAACCCAGCAAGAACTTCCTTGATTTATAGGACTGATAATATGATCCTTACATTTAATGGCGATTTCTCATGTTTACAAACTTTCCCAGACAACCTTTATGAGTCAGAACCAGGGATGAAACACAGCTGAGTGAAATTCTGCTGAGCTACTGATGCCAGCCCTGCCAGCCAAAGACACTAATTGCAGTGAAGAAATTAGAAAACATAAAACAGATCAAGAAAAATGTGGACTTTTATTGGATAGTGTCAACATCCTGGGGGTTGTCTATTAAGAGAGAAAGTGTTCTTGAGAGATCAAGTAGTTTTGCATAAATACTTTTTATTAAGCAAGGAATATTTAACATCTTCATGGGGTATATTTGGAAATACTGGAAAACCTGTGTTCAGATTAGAGGAAAGTGTGGGGTGTCTACTATCTGATGGGTAAGAATAGGAATAGATGGTGGAAGGAGAAGAAAACGTTATGCCCAGCCACTGGTGGAGGCAAGCGCAGTACCTACTTAAGGCACAGAGTCTTGAGGGGCGTGGTGGGAACACAGGTAAAAGGTTGCAGCATGGGAGGGTCTGCTCTCAGTCCTGCAGGCTGGTGGCTCCTCTGGACTCCTGCATACGTCCTCTCTGGGCTATAGCTGCTGTGGACCACACCAAATGCTGGTGTTCGTGGAGCAGAAGCTGCCTCTCCACAATTGCCTACGCTGCCTGGTCTCCGATGTGAGGTCTCTGACCTGTGGGCACCTGGGCTGGGCTCCACACGTTTTACACATAGAGGTTTGGGAGGTAGCCACCTCCTGCTGCAGCCAGAGACACCTGAAGTCTCCAGCCATTGCCTGGGCAGAGCGGCCTTACCAGGTTTTGATTCCACCTGAGCAGACATGCACGGGTGTTTAACACGTGGAGACCTTACAGTCTACAGGCTCTGCACGTTGAAGCAGTACTACAAAGGGACTAGGTGATGAGATGGCACATCATCTTACAGGCTTGTTTTCTTTGCGCTGCAAAACAGTCTTTTAATGTTAGAAGAAAATGCCAGAGGAGAGATTGCTGCTGGTGGTGTTTCACAGCTTGGCATTTGTTGTGGTTTATTTGGTCACTAGATCAACAAGGAACCTCGCTCTCTATTCTGTCAAAACAACTTCAAGTACAAAAGGGCTTGCTATGAGGAAACGAGTGATAGTGTTTGGGCAGAGATTGCTGAAATGGCCAGTTGACTATACACCAATTAAAATAATCTTTGCTCAGAAGCTCATGTACAGGAGCTCCAAGATCAGAAGGCTAACAATTTGGCCTGTATTAGGAAAATGTAGGAACTTATTGACTGACAGATATGCCCAGTCTAGCTTCTGCACCGCACCAGAAAAGCGGGAATAACTTCATAATTCATATAAATAACGGAACTTCAGGTGCAAAGGCGTCTCTCTCAGTTGACAGTACAACTTAAAGTTGTCCAATTTTCAGTTTAGTTTATCCAATATACTCGTTGACACAGAAAGATTTAATAAGACACTTGGCTGTCACTCTCAATGTTTTTTTAACAGTTTTGTTCATCAGTTTCCAATTAATTACAAATCTTTATTTGACAAAACAATTTAGTAATTCAGGTGATGGTGGAGTATTTTCAAATAGAATCAGGAGATAAGCAAATCTGGCCAATAGCAGCTGGTACTGATGGGATTGGGGGAAAAAACGGACACACTTAGAAAACGTCTTACTTGGGAAAACTGCTCCGTAAGACTTAACTACTTTGATAACTTTCAGCTAAATACCTCTATCATTCATCTATTGAAATACACTTTTACTCCATTCACCAAAACATCTGAGTAATTAATCAATATATTGTCATCGTTTCAGACTTTTTTGGATTTGACAAGTATGATAATTATTTGTTATTAATTTAATTATTATTCTGACTAGGATTTTTTGTGTATTTGTGATCATCCATACTTCCTCCATTTGTTCATTACTGGAGTAATATTGCAGTGCACGTACCCACACCCATGCTTTCGACACGTTTCATTCCTTGCATCAGCTACCCGATGACTTTTCAGGAGAGTTCAGCTGTAGGCCATAATTTGCTATAATAATAAAGTTCAGGGTCAGAAAGCTAGATGTGTGTGGAAGACAGGACTTGACATTTTCAGTGCCGAACACAAGGCAAGAGAAGGAGACCTGTGGCAGATCTGAAACCTGATGTGTTGTGAAACACTGTGAGCGCAAATAAGCAGTTTGTATCAGCAGAGAGCATACGTTCCTCGACAGCTGCCTGTAGATGCCTATGGTTCAGAAGCTATCTGATGTTAGTATCATGTCCTCCTGATTTTCGTCATGACTTTTGTTTCCCAATTAACATTTAGATGTATTTTAGTCCATCGGTTCTTTAGAAGGGCTGATTTGGGGTGGCAGTTCTTCGCAACAGCTAAATCCCTGGTTAAAGCAGTAATTCCCGGTGTGCACAGTTGAGGAGGGGGAACGAGTTAAATAAATCATGCAGGAAAATGTATAACACTGCAGAAGTCAATGGAGGCACTTTGCATGTACACCACTGCTGCTGAGGGCACATCTCTCACCATTATTTATAAATGATGTGGAAGATTCCCCTCCAGCAGCGCATTGATTTAACAGCCTATAAACACACACAATGTAATACCTTCTGTTGTTCCAGTCCACAATTAGAGCAAGTTCAAGGACGTAAACCCCAGGTATTATCAGCTAGGCTACTCAGTGAAATCAGTGTGGTGCAAATCAGTGAATTTGCACTACATCCACTAGGAAACATTTCTCTATTCAGCTTTGTGCAAGAGCAAAGTATCACTAGGAGAAGTTTGGGACAGAATCACATGGAAAGGCAGTGCCATAACTGAATTATGCCCTGGAAATACGATCACTGGCCATACTCACCAAACAGCAGCCAAACAAAGGCAGACCAGATAGTCCAGTATTTAATCCTGTTTGATAAGCACTGGTTTCTAGACAGTGTTACTGGGACCATAAAGAGCAGCATGTACACCTACGGGCCACTCAGCAAGCACCAGAACCAGGGGAACTTGATTTCCTGCATATTTGTCATATGCATGACCAACCTGGGTGCTTCTCCTGCTGCTGGAGGGTCTTGATCTTTGTCTCTCTGCTTCCTCTCGGCTTTCCCAGGTAAACTCAAACGTATTGTAAGGTATGAGCTCACTCAGCAGCTTCAGAAGGTAATTATTGGAGTCTCTATATGTTGTAATGACACTTACAGCACATTCGTTATTTTTGAGACCTCTATGTGTATCTGTGAAGTTAAACTGGCCAGCCAGCCCTGAGCTACTGTGGAACGGGAAGAACCCACAAGTGGGGCGATACATAGAAATCAGAAGTATGATCACAGAAGGCTTGTTTCTATAGAAAAGCAATAAAAATCAGGAAACTTTAGTCAGTAAGTCCCTGAACCTACGTTCTTTTTTATGGTAAAAAGATACCAAATTCACCGAACTGTTACAATGTACATGTTGTTGATGTCAAATGGAGGGAACAATGTTTTTGGCAATTTGAGAGCTTCCCATGGCATTGATACAACAGCAAATAAATCTTCATTCTGAAATTACGCTAGAATAACTTGATCAAAACCACAAAAACAAAAGAAGGAAAAAAAGCACAAAGGCATGTGAAATAATATAATTTTATATTTTATGCACCCACACCTGCAGATGGACATATTATTAGGAATTTCATTCTCTTGTGATTAGGTTTGAGGAATTAATTTACCTTTGTTTACAGATGGGATTGAGATTATCGAGTTAAAAGCACAGGAAATGCAAAATCTTATAGTATCATTCAGTTTATCAAGCAGATTTACAAAATAACTCAAATCCATTTTTTCTGGATGAACTCATCTCTTTTTTTGATTAAAAAATAGGGTTTCTTATCTTTCTTTTTTTAAAAGAATAGAGTTTTAAAGGGTAAATATGGTGTTACTTCAGCTGTTAATATTGCAATTTTAGAGTCTATTTACTTCTAAATGTTTTTAATGGGTTTTTAACGGAGGTCAGAAACAGGAACTGGAAAACATGAGCTATCAGTAAGTAGCTCGAGTTCGGGAATCTAGTTTATAAGTTCCTGGAATAGTGACAGTAGAAAATGAGATGGCAAATGCAGTCCCAATTCAAAATTCCTCTCGTAAAATTCACAGAAATCTATTTGTTTGTTTGCTTCGCCAGCATTTGTTTGTTGCTGAATAGGTCAAGTCCCGTTTTGCAAACACCTTTCACCCGCTCCATACCCATCCCCAACAAAGTGACAGGCAGGCAGGAATGAAGGATATCAACTGGCCCTCGGAAGTCAGTCTCCCAAAGCAGATGGAGCGTAAGGCAGTGCAGCACCAATGCTATAGTTGTTTTGTTACGTCACAGGTCTCACAAGCTCTCACAAAATTACTCAGAACTGATTGTTTCTGTAAATAAATCAAACTTTGCTGGTTGCAGCACAGAAAGTCCTGAGATTTGAGAAGGCAAAATTTGTTTACACAGGTTAAAAAAAAAACCAACACAAAGACAAAAAGAAGTTATATTTTTGACACGTATACACATATATATGATTAATGAAAAAAAGAAAATAGCTTGCTTTATTGCTTCCCTTTGTTAAGGACTTACAACTTTCTCTCTTCTCTTGGAAAGCAATTTACAGAAGATACAGTCCACGGTGTTTGTGGCCTATATACCTTCCCCTTCACAAGTGGGTTCCCAGCCGCATCCCCTGTAAGCGGTTGGCTGCGAGTGCCAGTGGGTCAGCCCTCCCTCCTGCCCCACCTGTGCCTCTAGGCAGGAGGAGGAGGAGGCATTTGAGACACCCGGAGCAACTTTGCCGCCTGGCACTCAGTGAGCAGGGTTGAGGAGATAGCACCACAGGTTTTGGGACCAGCGTTGATGAAGACAAGAGATCTCAGTCTGCCAGAAGTATGCCCTAACAACTACCTCAGAGTGGTCCTTTCCGCTCCCCTTCCATTTTAGGTAGCTTTGGTTCCTTTGCAACAGCTCAGCAAAAGAGTGCAAGAGGCCATACACAAAATACCTAACAGCCCTCAGGCTAAGATGAGTCTTAAAGAAGTGTAAAACAAGTTTTACAAGAAAGTTGTTGCTCTTACTGAATTTTGTGGAAAGTCCTAAGGTACTGGCTGCATAATTTGGAATTAGAGCATAACGGCCATAGGGGAAGTATGCGGAGATATTTCTCCACTGGATCCTAAAAGCAGATGAGGCTTTGTGATGGATTTGACATCAGGCTAACTTGTAGCGTTTTTGAAGAATGAGGTGCTGTGGTTGCAGAGAAGTAGCATTTCAGTTCCTGAGAATCCACACCTAACCCAGGGTAGTTAGACCAGTAGTCTCCCTGGTTAACTAATAGTTGAATGAGATTTATGAACGGGAGGTTTTAGTACCCCAGTTTCAGATTTAGATGCCTAACTTCTGCTGCTTGAGAATATTATGCCACTTAACCTTCTCCTCATCTGTTTCAGGGGGCTGGTATTTATGCACAGATAAATTTTTCTGGTACAAAAATCTCAGTGTTTACACATGAATAGTTGCAAAGCCAAAATGAACTCTGCACAGTTCTGCTGCTGTCAATTGCATTATCTGGATCTATACCCCTAAACTGTGCACTGAATAGCTTTTGGCACATTCTGCACAGGCGTTTTACGGAAGATAATTAAATGCAATTAATAAGGGCCTGCTAGCAAATCTTTTCAGCTGTAAGATATTGGAAAATAATTCAGTTTGCTTATAAAATGGCCTAATTGTAAATTGAGAATTGTGAATTAAATTCCTAGCTGGGAATTTATAAGCGTATGTCCCATTTATTTTTTCACTACTCCTTTTTGTTGTCCACAGTGAGAACTGGTCCATTGCTAAAGGCAGATAACAGATGGTAAACCTCCACTGCCATATGACTCTGCCATTATGCCATTCCTCTGCATACCTAATCTAATAAATTGAGTGTAATTGACTATAAGTGTTCACCCTACATGTGAATGCATCGCAGTACGTTATAGCTCTACGAAGAAGACTAAGCAGAGTCTTGGAGCCGATGCTGCATTTCCTATGTCTATTCACTTACACAATCTAGAGTAGTCAGGATAATTTAAATGTGAGGTTTGATAGGGAATGTAAGCTTCTCGGAGCACTGGCAGAACTTCACTTCCATCAGCAACTCCAATCCCAAATTAAACAGCTTATCAGATTTATCCAGTTCTGTTAAAGCACAATAAACACCACAAACAGTAAACAAACTGTATCATCACTTTAAAAAAATACCTTGGGTTTAATTCGTATAATTTCATTGTCATTGAATAGATCTTAGTGCTGTCACTTTCAGCTTGAAACGTAATGACCCCAATACTTCCTTAGTGTTTGAAGTTTTAATTTTATTATCTTCTTCAACATGACCTTGCTAGCTTTCAAAAGAGGTTAACTTGCATGGTTTTCAGTCCCTAAATAAATGTCCCCATGCAGGAAAACTTGTAGGCATATGCTTAGTTTTAAGGTCAAACTGCAATCCTAATGCTTTTAGTGACGTTCAAGGACATGCTGAAGCGCATTCCCGAATGAGGGCACTTTCCTCAACCAAAAATCATCTTTCTCTGGATTAAAGCAGGAGATTCGCATGGGCATCAAGGACCACTGCTGCATTCCAGGCTGATCATCAGCTGTATCCTAACCGATACTGATTCTCTTTATAGTCCTCATTTACTTGACAGTTATTTAGTACTCACTGTTTAATATGGTCTTGCAGGCCTAGTCTAGATGAGGGTGCTATTTGGTTAGGTTTTGTGTTAATACAAAACACATCCTTATACTATCACAGCTACAGCCCCATTATTGTAGTACTCCGAAACATTGCCCTTTAAGCTCAAATTCATAACTGAATTATCATGGCTTAACAAGTTATTGTGGACCAAGTGAGCCATGATCACAACCCACATGAATGCTTTTAGTCCGTGGTAAATCTGAAGTGATACAACTTGGCGTAGCTTTTAATGCAAGACAGTACCTTACATTTGCAGCAATGAGACCAGAGTGACTCAGCTGACATCACCGAATGTGGATATGAAGCTGATCCTTTTTTTGCGCTAGAAAAATACAAGTCTTTAGGTCTGTCAATACAATTAAAATAGTGCAATCTTCCTAGTTATAGTATATTTAGTAAGATATCTATTTAGCATGTTTAATTATAGCATAATTAAAACAGCACATCTTTCCAATCTGAATTCACAAATAGTATAAAAAAGTTTTAGTATAGCTATTTTCAGAGGGAAGACTAAAGACTACCTTGTGTCCTTTCACCTGGAAGTCTAGCTACATTCATGCAAAAAGTTGTTCCTCACTAATTATTTCAGTGTCTAAAATTTGCAAATGAAAACCAGGCTTACTGAAAAACTACCAAAGAATGCTATTATGGCTAGAAGCAGTCATGGTAACTTTAGTTAAGGTTATTCTCAATTAGCCTCTAAATTCCTGGTTTTGGGTGTTTCTAACTTTACCAAATATAGGTTATCCAAGCTCTGTTTTTCCCGTGTTGGATGTATGCTTCAGGTTGAATTACAAGCAAATTCACAAAAAGATTTTGACAAATATAGCTGTTCTGAGAACGATATTAGAAGAAAATAAACTATATTTTCCATGTAAGAAGAGAACAGGTTTATTGACAAGTCCTGCTATTTCTTTGCCCGGGCAGCTGAATGTTCTCTTCTTCTCTCCCACCTCTTGACCCAGAGAGCTGGGCAGCTCTGCAATGGGACCTGTGAGTACGGGACTTTGTTTGAAGGGGTTTGCCCTGGCACTGCATTTCTCCTCCAGCAGTTTGCAGACATTTGTATTGCAGATTTGGCTGCTCCCGCTTCAGTGGTGGCATGAGCCCAACCTTGGAATATTCCGTATTCATTTATTATTTGGGAGACTGCCAGCGTGTTTCTCTGGCATGCAAGCCGTAGAAGCGAAACTGGAATGGAACTTTATGAAATTAAGTGAGTTAATTAAATCATATGCATTTAATCCAAGTTTATTAGCAGTGAGGGGGCACTTTTCTAGCCTATGGGCTTTCTCTTTGTTAAATCGCAAAATACTGTTATACTGGTGGCAACAGAATTTTTTAAAAGGGTTATAATTTTTTTTGAATTGAAAGTATTTTATATAAGTCACTAACAGCCCACATCTGGCACATGAAAGAGAAGTCACTACCAGCCACTTCTGTCATAATGAACACATCAGAGTTTGTAAGGTATCACAAATAGGTAAAGTATACCTTCTTCTAGTTTGAGCAACTCATTTTATAGAGGCATATTAACAAAGGTGGGTCCTAAGGAATGGTTTAAATGGCCTTACAAATCAGGTCAGGGAGGATTTTCTCTATGTGTGAGCAGTCTTTGCTGAGTTAATTTAGGTAATTGGTGAGGGCAGCCACTCCACAAAGCGCTACATGAGTTACCATGTCAGCACTTGCTGGGATTTCTGGGGCTATATCCTGTGGCTCTTTCACTCCATTAAGATGAATTACCCTCTGATCCCAATGAACTGTGGGAAAATGTTTCCTTCTGAGCGACTCTGGAAGACCGTCTGCACTGAAGTTGTTTAGTGCTCTTCCAAATCCTAGAGGGGTATCTCACAATGCTTATTAAGGGGTTTTTTTTTTGCCTAGGCCCCAGGGAGGTTAGCAACTGTGGCTGAGAGCAGCATCATTCAGGTGACAGGGAATACTGCTGGTGAAAAAAAGTGTTTAGGGGGAACACCTAAGTAAGTCTCACTTTATTTCGGTATAATTCACCTCAGTAATTCTTGCATTAGTATTTCTATGAGGACGTACCCTAGGAGGCCCTGTCACCAGGAAGGCCAAGCCCACGTGGAGATAAACCTGAGGAACGAACAAGCGAGGCTGGCATCCATAGCAGAAGAGTGGAGGCTGTGGGGCATGGGATGGGAGGAAGCAAGTAATGAAGAACAACAAATGGAGGGAAATACAGCTGTTGCTTTTCTGAATCAGAAACAAAATGCATGCCAATACCGGGCAGGGTGACAGCTGCACCAAACAAACAGCGCTCAATAAACTATGTATTTGGGTTAACCTCTCCCTGAAAATCACGGAATCGCCTGCCTTCTCCCAGCATCTTCCTGTTCCTGTACAGAGGAGGCCACAAATATGAGCACAAACAAAATATGGGCAACGTAATTGGTTAAAGTCTTGTAAGTTAGGAAGTCAAAGCATGATTTTCTTCACACCCATGCTTGCCTTTGATGTCTGAATGTATACGTAAGCCCAGTTTTGACCTGAGCAGTAACAGACATTGCTTTCCAAGGAGGAATGTAGGGTTAAGATCAGGCTACTGTTGCTTAGTAACCTCTAATCAAAAGCCCAGCCACAAGTCAGAAACCTTTCTGCCTGTTTGGTTTTTTGCCTTGCAAAATACTAGGTAAAATACTAAGCGAGTGTCCTTTTTTTTCCTAAGAAAAAAAATGAGGAATAGCTATTTCTTATCTAGGATTTTGCAGTGATGGTGCTCACAGCACTTTGCAAGGAGGCCAGGACCATTAATCCAATTAATACAAAACTGACTTATTAAACATTCTTTTGATTAGAGAGGGAGGGATGAAGGAATTCTCATATCACCAGTTTCAAGACAGTCAAAGACGACTCTGGACTTTTTCCCACAAGGGAGGTAATTCATCCCGTCATTCCCACCAAGGGTCCTCCTCATCTGTTTCCCATCCCTGTGCATGGCAGCTTACTGTATCTGTGCTGGGATGAATGTCAGTTTGCCTCGTAGCTTTCAGCTAAACACCCAGTCTCACTTGTTTTTTCCAACAATAATGTTTTTTCCTATTTTTAATGGTTGTCCCCTGTCTGCAAATAGGACACAGAGAACACTCTCTGTGAATCTCATATTTCTGGAGTAGTAAAATAAGTGTAACAATTTTGCAATGGAAAGGAGGCATTAAATCTTGGCCACCTAGAGGGAGTGGTCTTATTTCTGATCCACAAGTAAGTGCAGGAACAGAGAAAGAGAGCGGGAAGAGTCTCTCTTTTCATTACAGCAGTGCCAGGATCTTGTGTCTGTGACAGCCAAAACTTTAAAGCATATGGATAAGAAGGATTATTCTACCTAATCCCTGCCTAACCAACTTCTGTACAGAACAGGACAAGAAAAGTGATCAGAAAATGAGCAACCATGACCTGAATCCTCATATGCTGCAGCTGCGCTGGATGTCATTTCAGCTGCACGTGCAAGATCCGCGCTCTACAACTTTGGCATCACACAAGCCTGCTCAACAGGTAGCCAAGGAAAATTAAGTGGAGAAATTGGCACACTTTAAAGAAGAAAAAGGAATGACCCAGGCTTTATTTCATAATATTATTTCCCAATCTCTTTGTCTCCTTTGGTGTCTAAGTGTGTGTATGTGGTGAGGACGGAAAGGAAGATTGTGGTTTTGTTCTTAGTGCACACTCTGGTGAAGACAACCTTTAGAAATGAGGGGGGAAACACACAACTTGGCTGCATGTAATGATGAATTCTCACTAATTTGGGCAGGAGATAAACGGCTTAAATATTTGAAAAAGTTTAAACCTTAGAAGACTCCACACTTAAGCCCAAAAAAAAAAAAAGACAAAACTTGATTGATTAAAACTATTTTTTCTGTCAATAGAGTCTGAGGTATGAAACTCATAGGATTTATGACTTACCAATGGATGATAGAAACAGGCTGGGAAGGACTTTGAGAGGGCCTGTTGCCATCCTGCTGGCCAAGGCAGGATCAAGTACGCCACAACCATTTCCGTCAGACATTTGCCTAACCGGTTCTTTCAGGCTTGAGCACTGGACTTTTTACAGCCCTGCAGTGCATCCCAACACATCTCCTTGCTTGGAGATTTTTCTTTTTTCTAGTACCCATGTTTCACTTCTGGTCCTATTACTAGAGTCCACGAAGAAGGAAAGACTCATTTCCTCCTTTGCAGCAGTGTCTCTCCTCGCACATCTCCTCTCCAAACTAAACAACCCAATTCTTTCACCCTTTCTCTTTCTTACTGGACATGTTTCGTACATCTGCTGTCATCCACTTCCCTCTCCTCTGGGCTTTGAAAATCCTTGTGAGATTTTGCGTGTGTCTAATGCAGCTGAGCTGGCAAAGTTGACCCTCAGCTGGGCGGCCGGACCCCACTGGGGGTGGCAGGGTATGTGCTCAAGGCCCTGACAGTTATATATACCTTATCTATATATACCTCTGTCCTTCAAGTTGCAGGGAATGATGAGGGAAGAAACAGGAGGACCCAACAGATCAATACCTGGCTCTGAGCCTGGTGTCGCTGGCAGCATTTTGGGTTTTTTGATCATGGGTCAGTTTAGACAACACCAGACCTGTGGGCAACAGCCGGGGTACACCTGTCTTAAAGGGGGAAAAGGTTCTTTGCACAGAAGTTAGCAGGGCTCATTGAAAGAGCTTTAAACTAGATTCGAAGGGGGAAAGGGATAAAACCAGGCTCGGTGGAGACAAGCCAGGAGGCGGTACACCACTGTTTGAGGGTCAGCGTGCTAGCGAGCACTTCTCTCCCTTTTGCTCAAAGTCCACATGAAACTGAAAGTCCAGTTCCGCCGGGAGCCAGCCCTGGCGCGTCTGATATGTCAGCCACAGAGTCATGCAGGAGACACAGAAAAACTCAGCAGGCACTTAGCAAACTGCATAAAAATAGTTAGGTTTTAACCACATGTGATTTTCCCTCCTAACCAAAGATTTGGGTTTCCGGCTTGGTTTTGGTGTTACAGTACTGCCTTGCTTACATCTTTTTTGAAATTGGTCTGGTTTATGGTACAGTCTTAAAACACAGTCTTTGCATAAATAGCATGCAAAGAGGTCTGGTTTTACTGCACTCACACAGGATGAGGGGCATATAGTTAACCTGAAACATCCACACTCATGTGCTGCCTGACTCTGGAGACACATGAAACCTGCATTTGATCCTAAAGGTGCATCAGGTGCCAGAAAATTTGGTTCTTGGTCAGCTCCAGAAGCGCTTTGGTTGTGACAAGGCAGAGTATCAAGGCTGAACAGCTCATGCTCACGTCCCTGCAACTACAGGTGGGATTTCTTTCACCTAAACTTGGAGGTCTGCATCTCAGTAACAATTCACCCCACATATCCTTCATGGTTAACAGCAACATGGGCACTTCTAGTGTTTGCAGTGAGAGGAACCATCCCTTGGAGGAGCCTATTTCTCCTCTCAGACAACAAAAACATTTAGATGACTCACTTTACATTAGAGGTCCGTATTTTGCCACCTGAAGAGTGCTTCCTCCTGGGTTCTCAGAGCACTGCACCTAGCAAGCATTCCCAAAGGACACGAGGCCCATCCTGCAGGACAGGAGGCCTCCAGCTCTGTACCTGCAGACCAGGTGCAGTCTGGTGATACAGAATCGCTCTTCATTTGTGAAGATCAAATACATACCGGTATCAGACATTCTTCAAGCTGGGAAACAGCATTGGGAGAAAATACCCTGTTGTAAACTGAGGCAGAACCTCAGCCAGGCGAGGGCTGGGTGCTAGCACAGAGCTGCTTAGGACACTCGAGTGTGCAATGAAATGGTGAGAAACTGAAGTAGGGTTTGATATATTAAAGCTGTAAACTAATTGAAGTAGGTGCTTAATATATTAGAACTGTAAATTAGAGTAGGAGCTTAATTTAAGAGACTGGGTGCCTTAAGGCTGTACAAAGAGCAGATGCAACAGTTGTAGTACTAAATGTCAGAACTTATCTCCTATTTTTCAAGACAGAATGCTTTAGGACAATATACCCTTGTAGTAGAAGCTTATCTCTCAAAACAAGGGGCCCAGGGTTACTGAAGAATGCAGAGACTAGTCAAAATTAACACTTTTGATGCGCCAGCAAGAATAAAGCAGTAGAGGCCTGCAGTTCACGCAGAAGTCACAACGATGGAGAGGAGTGGAGGAAGTAAACGACCACCAGATGTCTCTGAAGACCACCGAGAGACTCGAGTGCGCATGCGGGAGTGGGCAGTAACCTGCAATAATGAGTTAATGAATAGGTAATCATTTCTTGGAAAACTAGTGAACATGCATACACAGCGTGTATTTAAACTGTACATCTAAATCAGTCGGCGCGCACATAAGGTGGTCCAATCCCCTGTGCGCCCGGCGCTGCAATAAGGAATACCTGCTTAATAGGCACCGAGGCTACTGAGTCTTAAACTTCGGCATTTGACGGCATCAAATCAGGTAAGTCGGAGCCGCCCGCACTCATTTCAGCCGGATCAGCTCACGCCGGCAGCGTGGGGAAGGCGAGAGTCTGCCTCTGGGAGACACTGACCTCCGCTGGTGGCTTTCACAATTACAAGCTAGATTTCCCCGCTCCTGCCCACAGTTCGATCCAACATTTCGATAGGGCTGGGATTCCTAACTCTCTCGCAAAGTTTGACTTGAAATCCTAGGAGATCCTGGTGTGCAACAGAGGAGGAATTCTGACATGTCCTTAGACGGTCCCAGGCTTGTCACAGTACCTTTGGATTGCTTTCACAAAAGCAGCCTTGGGGAGAAAAAAAATATCACAAACTATTACAAGCCCAGATCCAAAAACTGCTTCTTTGCCCTTAATCATGGTTTTAATAGTCAAAAAACACATGACCACACCTTATCTCTTATTCATTAGGCAGAAAACCATAAGAAAGACAACTTTCTGCACTATGGTGATTCAGGTTGAGGAGCGCAGTGCTTTTATCTCTGAGGATTTCAGAGCACTTTATGAACACATAAAACCACTGTGCAAACAAAGTCCTCTTCTGCCTTCCCCGCAGACTTCTCATGTGTGCCCCTTTAACAGCACGAGTGTTCAAGATGGGCAAAAAAGTAACAGTAGGTATTTGTGCTTTTACTGCTGCGACTTTCATAGCAGAAGCCTAAAAGGACCGGCCTCTGCCAAGACTGTGAGTAGCATGAAATGGGAAGCCCTCAGGTGCCAGCTTACTCCTCCATTACTCACAGATGAACTCATGAACTATGTGGGATTTACTGGCACATTATCAACAGAACGAGCTAACTGATACTGCTTGAGCAGTACAGTGATGACCGGCAGGTAAGGACGGGCATCGACATGTCAGACTGACCTGTGCCTGAGAACTGCTGCAGGTACAGTTTGTGATCTGCCTCTCTTGCCACTAAATGTCTTGCCGTCGAGGTTTAAGCTGGGGTTGGCCGCTAAATGAATGACAAATGTTTTCTATTAACCCCTCTGCCTTCCCAGAAGGGGAAGGGAGAGAGACTTATGGGTTGAAAAAAACTAAAACAGCTTTAATGAAATATTAACAGTAAAAAGAAAAGATAATAATATTAATATTAATAAGAAAATAATGAAATATATACAGATGTGTACAAACCAAATATTGAGCTCCCAGAATGATGATCACATCATCGTTGGCCAGCACTGGGACTGGACTCAGCAGCAGATGGGAACTGGATTGAGGAACATACGGATTAGGATCAAAGGCAGAATTATGGACAGAGTTCTCCTCACACCCCAGACATCAAAGAAGAAAAACTTGACCCCTTTGATCCCTCAGCTTTGTAACAAGCATGAAACAGATGGGATGGAATACCCTGTTGGTCAGTTTTGGGGTCACCTGCCCTGTCCGTTCCTCCCCACAGGTGTGACCCCTCTACGCTTTTCTGCTTCTGATCCTCCAACGGGGCATATAACAAAGTTTGCTGACCTCGGTTGTCATGGGAATAAGTCTAAGCAAGAGCCTCTCCCTTGGTATTCGGTATAAACATCAGACGTTACCGCTGCTATAAGCCAACACTGTCTAAAAAACATACCGTTAATTTCAGAGAGTGCAGCTCACAGAAGAGACAACTGAAAAGTAAAATTACTGAAAATTGGTGGTGTTCTATCTCAAAATAGAACACTTTGCCTTTCCATTTCACGTAAGGGAATAGCTGGACTGAAAGGAAAGGAATTTATAGGGCTAATCTATGAGAGAGAAAAAACCCTGCAACACCCACGGATTTCAAAGAGAGAGTCTTAAATGGAGAACCACAGCGTCTGAGCACACTTCTGGATTTGTCCCTATCTGATCCTGCTGTGCCATGGCTACAGGAGTGCAAAGCCTGTTGTGAACCCTGTGGCCTTGATATCCCCTCACGGAAGTAAAGGAACAGCTGGAGTAGCAGAAATTGTGGCAGACTGGACAACTGAGGCTGGACAGAGATACAGGCATCATATATCGACAGGCAGTGTCTCTTGCGAATTTTACCTGCTTTCTCTCAGCTTTTCTTCTCTTTTTCTGTAATCTTTCCTAAAGGCAGGAACCTTGCTAAATACAATCTTTGCAAAAAACATCATTCTATCTATGAGAAACGGAGCTGTCTTTTGGCAGAAGCAAAGCAGAGAGCTGCTAAGGAACAGATAGATGGGGATAGTGCATAAAGCATGGTCCAATGGCTACATTATCTAAGCCTGGTTGCTCTTGCCACTGCCGGGGAAGAAGGGGCGTGTGGTGGCAGCAGAGGTAAAGGGCCCTCTCTGCAGCAGTAGTGCCATCCCCTGCATCTCCCCTGCCTCCGCCAGCACCAGGAACCACAACTCCGGAGCACCCATCTCTGCCACCCCCGCACAACCTCCCCCTGCCCTCCAGGAGCACCCCAGCCCAGGCCTCTTTGCCTGTAAGACCTTGAGCTCGCTTTGACCCGAAACTATACACATGGAGTATCAAGGCTGTATCAGTGCATCCCAGTTAAAAGTCTGTTTTCGAATAATTTTGAGCATTCCCTATGTGTATTGGGTTTTCGTGGCAAGGTTTTGGTAGAGGGTAGGCTACCGGGGTGGCTTCTGTAAGAAGTTACCAGAAGCTTCCCCTGTGTCCAACAGAGTTAATGCCAGGCAGCTCCATGATAGACCTGCCACTGGCCAAGGTTGAGCCCATCAGTGACCATAGTAGTATCTCTGTGATGAGACATTTAAGAAGGGAGGGGAAAAAAAAAATCAATGACGCAATTGCAGCTGGAGAGAGGAGTGAGAACATGTGAGAGAAACAACTCTGCAGACACCAAGGTCAGTGAAGAAGGAGGGGGAGGAGGTGCGCCAGGTGCTGCAACAGAGATTCTCCTGCTTGTGGTGAAGACCATGGTGAGGCAGGCTGTCCCCCTACAGCCCCTGGAGGGTAACAGTGGAGCAGATATCCACCTGTAACTCATGGAGGACCCCATCCTGGAACAGGTGGATGCCCATAGGAGGCTGTGACCCCATGGAGAGCAAGAACTGGAGCGGGTTTGCCAGCAGGACCTGTGACCCTGTGGGGGACCCACACTGGAGCAGTCTGTTCCTGAAGGACTGCACCCCATGGAAAGACTCATGTCGGAGAAGTTCATGGAGAACTGTCTCCTGTGGGAGGGACCCCACGCTGAAGCAGGGGAAGAGCGTGAGGAGGAAGGAGCAGCAAAGAAAACATGTGATGGACTGACGGCAACCCCCACTGCCCATCCCCCTGCGCTGCTGGGGGGGAAGAGGTAGAGAAAATCGTGAGTGAAGTTGAGCATGGGAAGAAGGGACGGGTGGGGGGGGAAGGTGTTTTAAGATTTATTTCTCATTACCCTGCTCTGATTGGATTGGTAATAAATTAAATTAATTTTCCCAAAGTCAAGTCTGTTTTGCCCGTGATGGTAACTGATGAGTGATTTCCCCATCCTTATCTCGACCCATGGGCCTTTCATTATATTTTCTCTCCCCCTGTCCTGCTGAGGGGGAAGTGATAGAGCGGCTTTGGTGGGCACCTGGCATCCAGCCAGGGTCAACCCGCCAAGGAGGTAGTGGTAATTCTGCCATACTATTTATTAGGCTAAAGGATAATTCCTGTATATCTCTTGGAACAAGTCCACACAGTGGAATATGGCGATGTGTCAGACAGCTCCAGTTTAACCCCATACAGGGCAGCGTGTCTCCATGAGACAGGGCAGTCACATCACTGTATCAGTTCAGGTCTCAGAAGCAGCATGGACTAGTTATCCCTGTTTCTCCATCAGATACCATTCTGGTGTTTATGCTCCAGCACTTGCAAAAACCCCAGTAAGAAGTGCTTCTTCAGGAGTCCCTGTAAGGAGCCACATTATCCCCTTTGCTCCATTTCAAATGCCTGCGTTTAGTGGTCAGAGCACACTGGCACTGAGCCACCTGATGAGGTGGAAGGAAAAAAGGGTTCCTACCAGAAGGTATCCGTAGGACACCGACACCATTGCGCTCTGCCGTTCCTCAAGCAGAACAGCAATTCTTTCTGCAGTGACTGCCACAGTAAAGCTGGCAGTCTAAGCAAAAATAACATGAAGAAGGAAGTAGAGCATTTGCATAAAATCCACAGCATCTGAATATCTATTAGGACTGTCTGTGTCTGGCGTCCAAGGACACTCCCACTCATATGAGAGGTACTCTACTGATTTCCTTTACAGGAGGTAATAGTCTGTTCTTTTGCACTTGATCAGGTATCTCCACAGTATTCATATGTGCCCCACTGACACTGTTGTGGGGGATCTGCATGAGATAGTGGCTCTGTGAGTAGTAGGACTCTTCCAGCTTTTTGTCCTATGTTTTACGGATCTTCTGTGGTGATATGTTGATTTCCTCTTCCTGTCCCATACAGCCAATGTGGCAATATTCCCAGGTTCTCTTTTTTTTTTTTCCCCCCAAACCATCTCTTTACTCCATTTTCTCCTGTGCTCTCCTAAGTCAACCAAGTCACTTAGCTCCCTCCTGTGTTGCCTAAGGTGTCCTGCTACACTCAGCTCTCATGCCTTCTGTAGCGCTCCTGTAATATTCCTACTCCAATTGTTTTACAGGATGGCTGTGCAAAATGCATCATACACTGTGGCTGATTCGAAGTCCGGCCATGCTGCTCAGTCAACTGCCTGACAGGAATACCAGAAAGAGTAACAGCTGAACTTTGCTAAACAATAAAAGCACTACCTGCTCACCAGTTTTCAAGACACCTGCGGAATATAAGATCTTTAAGATGCGACTCTTATCTGTGACATTTCTATGTTATGGCTTAGAGGATTTAAAAAGGCGGTGATGACAGCGTGGCTGCACAAGCCTTGTCTCTGTATGAAATCTGACTACAACCCAAAAGCCATTCTGCAGCAGCAGACAGCAGTGATAACGGCGGCATCAAATCGAAGCCAGTATAAGGCAGGCTCTGTGGTTGTCATTGCTGCTGGCAGCTGCTGCTCTCTAGGTATGGATGTTCTACTGCAGCAAAGTCCTAAATTATAAGGCTACCAAGAAGTTATACCTTGCAAACCCTACTAAACACAAAGAGAAAATAATAACAACAAAAACTCATTAGGAATTAGTCCACTATGAACTAGACCACAATGCCCAATGCAACGCAGAGAACTTTGGCGTGTCCCTTAACAGCACAGAGTGAACCCCCCCTCAACAGATCATTCCCTCACCCAGAGAATGGGATCTGCCTTCTCCCTGGGATCTGGAGAAGGGGATCTTCCCTCTGCCCTACAGCAGAGCAGAGCCGATTCCTCTCTCGGAAAAGGTCTAGAATCCACATTGCCTGGGGCCTGAATTTTCAAAGGATGTAGCAGGATAAGTGTTGCTGACTTTTACTGAAACCTGGGCTCAAGGTTGTGTTTGAAAAAGAAATTTCAAGTCAGTTAAGAACTCTTGAAAAAATTATTCTTGTGCCCAGCTGCTTGTACAGTGCTCCGTCTTGCCTAAACACAGTAACGAAAAACAATTTGGTGTTTTGAGTGCCTGTGTTTTTTCCATATTTTAATATATTCTTTACATCTAGTTTTCTTTAATCTTAATCTTAAATTCTTTAATCTTTAATTTCTTTAATCTTAATAGTAATCTTAATAATAATAAAATTAAAATCTTTAATTTTCTAAGTCTTTCAAGGTGTTGTCACTTGAGACAGGAGAAGAGAGATTGCTGTAACTGAGTGCAATGTCTACACATAGAAATGTATAATCAGAGCTAATCTAGATTCACTTTACAGCCACAGAGAGAACTAAGCCTTTTTAATATATGACCCATCTAAGCGCGGGGAGTCCCAGCCTTTTCCAATGACCAACTCTCCGAGCTCTACCACTTTTCCAAGCTCAGACGTAGCAGTCTTTGACAATTGTCAAGATATGACATATTTTTCTGTTATTTACTTTCTCCTTTGTGTCTGAGCTAAGCTCTCTCCTGCCCTGCTTAGTCCAGGCTGTGTCTGGAGTCAGATACTGGCTTCTGATCTGGAGGTAACCAGAAGAGATGCAGTGCCCTTGCTTCTGACGAGATTCTTCTGCTCTTCAAGTCTTTTGAGTTCTCTCAGAGACGCAAAATAGGAAAAACAAACAAATAATATTTATGAGAACAGGAGGACCAATGCAGCCTGGTTTTCTATGGATTAACGTTGCAAGGTGTGGCTTCTCTGCCATGTAATAAGAGAGTACAGACACGGCAGCCGCAGGCTTTTCCTGAGCTGTGGACTAGTACAGCCTCCTTCTATATGAGCCTAACTGTCTCCACAAAACATGCCTAAAATGCTTAACTTTGACATCTCTGACCTGTCACCTGAATTGGTCATAATTGGACAGTGGGTGGAAGAGACAGACAGATGTTTGTATGTACACACACACAAGCACACAGCCCTATCACTTAACCCTAATTTGCTTAGATAGTCAAGCCAAAAGCTGTAAGGGTAGAGTGACACCCAAGGCGTATCGCAAATCATTTGGCTGTGATTATCAACTGCATACACATAATTTTTTTGTGATCATGCCTACGTGAGGAGTTTGCACTTGTTTGAACTCAACGATCTAGTCTGAACACTGCAAATCCCAAGCCGGAATTACCCACTGAAGTCGGAGCCACTTTTAATTTAAAGGGAGGCACCTTTATGGAGATAGAAAGTCTGAGAAACCGCCCAAGGCCACGATGGCTGCCGTTCCTGAGGCAGGGAGGCAGCCTGCTCCTTCTCAGTGTCACTGCCGCTGCAACCCCAGAGCCAACATCTTCCTTTATAGAATGCCCTCTTAACCCCGGCAACAGGCTGGGCTAACGAACGTCCCTCTGGGAAAAGCAGAGGCAAGTCTGCAGGAAGAAGTTGAATTACGGCAGTCCCGTTGTCCCAAAGCGGGCTGGTTTACCTGGTGTGCAAGACGCCAATATGCACATGGAGTAAAGGTATTTATTTAAATTCTTTCTGCAGAGATGGGTGCTAGGTGGCAATCCACAAAGCTAGCACACCGGCCTACAAACTCCGCGGAATATTTATGTGGTTCAAAACACAGAAATGCAGACCCTTAATTATAATTGTTGGTTAGTACCTTATCTTAACAATTTCTATGGGTTAGTACAGTCTCTTGCTACAATGTCCTTTAACTGATGTGTGCATGCCCCAGTACAGTGCGTGGGGAGGTTAGTTCTGGTCAGTCTCTAATTGAGTCGGTGGTTGCGATCTCCCACTGCCACCTTTACCTTTCCCCCAGTTACTGGTTATCTTTGATGACTTTATGTTTTATCCAGCAGCTGTCCGGTTTTCAGCTGTTGTCGGTGCCTCCTGCGGAGGGATGTTCCCTCGTTATCGGCCTTCAGTTCTTCTTCAAGGGCATATCCATTAGCAAGGCATGTATCGTTTATACACAGTGTCCTGTTTCACAAGGCCCTGCAACCTTTCTGCAGCTCTTTGCTCTGGCTTAGTGAGAGGTTCTACCTTCCAAAATACAACCTACCCTTTTAAAAGTACATTCTACCTTTTTAAAATAAAGTACAGCAGCTCGCAGCCTCGAGAAACGGGAAAACTTTGAGCGGGCAAACGCCCTCCTAGCTCCCAAAGGACGGCAGCGAGCCTCAGAGCTAAACACCCGGCTCAGCAGCTGCTCCGAGCTGCTCCTCAGACGCGCACCGGGGCAGCCGCCGGGAAGGGCAACACCTGCCAACCGCGCGCGTGGGCGCACGCAGCGTCAGAAGGGCAAGAAAAGGCGTTTCCTGACGTCATCACCAGCACGTAACGGGGGGAGGCCGGCAGAGCGGCGGCGGGCTGCCCGCCCTTCCCGCAGCCGCCGCCGCCTTACTTCCGCAGCACCGCCGGGGCCGCAGCCGCCGGCACCGACCCCGACCCCCAAGGCACGGAAAGCCCCCGGGGAGCGGGACACAAGGGCCGCGGCCGGGCCCGGGGCGCCCCCCCAGCGGCGGCGGAGCGGGCAGGCGGGCCGGACAGAGGGGTCGGCCGGACGGGCGGACAGAGGGGGCGGGCAGGGCGGCGGCTGCGGGGCGCGTCCGGCGGTCCCCGCGGGTTTGGTGCGGGTGTGTGTCCGCAGCGCCCCGCGGCGGTCGGTGAGCGGTGCAGCCGCCGGGAGATGATGGGAGGCGGAGCGGGCGGTAACGGGTCTCACCCCCTTCGGGCGGCTTGTGCACCTCGGGGCTTGTTGCAGCGTCCGGAAAGGTACCGGGTGCCTGATGAAGCAGTGCGCCGGGGGACGCCGGCGGGGCCCGGTGACACGTTTTGGATCCAGCGGGGTCGGCGCATGAGCGGCAGGACCACAACCGCGTCCCCTCACCACCATAGGGCAGCCCACTCCCCATCCGATGGAGGCAAAGTGTCCACGAAGTTGTACTCATCAACATCTTCTAAAGACTCTTTACTTAAAACTGACTTACATCTGCACCTGGAGAGGAATAACCCCACGCACCAGTACAGGTTGGGGGCTGACCTGCTGGAGAGCAGCTCAGCTGAAAGAGACCTGGGAGTCCTGGTGGACAACAGGATGACCATGAGCCAGCCAGGTGCCCTTGTGGCCAAGAAGGCCAATGGCATCCTGGGCTGCATCAAGAAGAGTGTGGCCAGCAGGTCGAGGGAGGTCATCCTCCCCCTCTACTCTGCCTTGGTGAGGCCGCACCTGGAGTACTGTGTCTAGTTCTGGGCTCCCCAGTTCAAGAGGGACAGGGAACTGCTGGAGAGGGTGCAGCAAAGGGCTACAAAGATGATTAGGGGACTGGAACACCTCTCTTATGAAAAAAGGCTGAGGGATTTGGGTTTCTTCAGTCTGGAAAAAAGACGGCTGAGGGGGGATCTTATCAAAGCTTATAAATACTTAAAGGGTGGGTGTCAGGGGGATGGGGCCGGGCTCTTTTCAGTGGTGCCTGGGGACAGGACAAGAGGTAATGGGCACAAAATTGAACACAGGAATTTCCACCTAAACATGAGGAGGAACTTCTTTACTTTGAGGGTGGCAGAGCACTGGAACAGGCTGCCCAGAGAGGTGGTGGAGTCTCTGTCTCTGGAGACATTCAAAACCCGCCTGGATGCGTTCCTGTGCAGCCTGCTCTGGGTGACCCTGCTCTGGCAGCGGGGTTGGACTAGATGATCTCCAGAGGTCCCTTCCAACCCCTATCATTCTGTGATTCTGTAATATGTGAGAAAAAAAGACAAACATATTGATAAAATGCCAACTTTACATAACTAAGTTAATACCCAAGCCTTTCTGCAAACATGGGAAGCCCAATTTCAATTTTGGCAGAGCTGTTCCAGCCCTCATAGCTCCCCAGAGCTCTGGGCTTACTGAAGGCACAACTGCTCTAGCATCCAGCAGAACATCTAATGGTAGGCTTTTTGGAGTAAACTCCCATAATTTATTGACTTTCATATGATTTCAGTTGTTTGATAGTAAAATAGCCAGTAAATAGCACAGCCTTCTGGAAATGGAGAAAGGGTTTCTCCAAACCCACATGAAACTGTAGTAAAGGCATAAGTCCGATCTTACAAGATACCTTCCAGAACCAGTTCACTTGTAGTGTCCTGTCATGTTAGCATTTACTACACGCTGACTTCAGGAGGAGAAAGGAGGTGGCATTTGATGATCAGAGGGCTGGAGCACCTCTCCTATGAAGGCAGACTGAAAGAGTTGGGGTTGTTCAGCCTGGAGAAGAGAAAGTTCTGGGGAGACCTTATAGCAGCCTTCCAGTACCTGAAGGGGGCCTACAGGAAAGATGGGGGGGGCGCTTTTTACGAGGGCATGTAGTGATAGGATGAGGCTAATGGTTTTAAACTGAAAGAGGGGACATTTAGATCAGATATGGGGAAGAAATTTTTTACTATGAGGGTGGTGAGGCACTGGAACAGGTTGCCCAGAGAAGCTGTGGATGGTCCATCCCTGGAAGCGTTCAAGGCCAGGCTGGATGGGGCTTTGAGCAGCCTGGTCTAGTGGGAGGTGTCCCTGCCCATGGCAGGGGGGTTGGAACTAGATGATCTTTAAGGTCCCTTCCAACCCAAACCGTTTTATGGTTCTATGATTCTATGATTTCTGATACAGTATCACGACACGGTGGTTCTAATCCTGTCTTCATAGTGGAGGCAAAGGCTGCCGGAGGTAGCTGAAAAGGGAAAACAAACCCAAACTTGGTAAGAGCGTCTCCCTGGGTGTTGTGCCGTTACCAGAGGATCTGGGAGTCTCTTTACAACAGGAAGCAGCAGATGCACTGACCTTCACTGCTGCTTTTCCCTTAGAGTTGGTTCTAATGCTCATGGAAATGCCAGTGAAAAAGGCATTTTTTGGGGGAGGAAAAAAAGAGTGCGAAATCTGGTGCAGAAAAGGAGCACTGTGATTGCGAAAACCAACATAATAAATCGGAATCTTTATGTGACTTTAGAGCAGGGCATTTCTGCTTTTTGTGGAAATTATTGTCGAAACTCAAAATGTTATATATACTATACTATATACTATACTATATCGTAATTCGTACATGATTTCTGTGCCAAAAAGACACCGAGTACAGAGAAAAAATAAAAATAGGAGTATTAATAGTGGGAAAGAAAGGACATTAAACTAGAAGAGAGGCATAAGGGGACAGAAAAAATGCTTATTAGCCAATCATAGCCTTATGTCTGTAACGTATAAAAAATAGTCAATATTGAAAAATATTAATTTCTTGAAATAGACAGAAAAGTAACATTTCCTGAACAAAAATGTCATTTACATAAAACTGAATGAAATCATTTGGTAAAATAGAGAGTCTAATTTCCCTCTCCTTACAACAAATTATTTGAATTGGTATTTTAAAATATTTAAATTAATATTAATGAATTTCAAGAGAGACACCCCCCACAAATAATAACTCATTTGAGGGTGTTCTTGATCCTTTGTCTGCAGTGACAAATCTGAGGTTCTACCAGTCAGAAAAGTCCCTGCAGTGGCACATTCACTGTTATGCCATTGGGCTTCAACCTGAAAAAAGATGTTCTGTGTGATGCAAAGGCAGTAAGATCAATGGCAGGAAAGCCAAAAGTAAGGCACAATACCAATTGGATTGATGAAAACAAAATCCAACTAGACTCCGTCAGTATAGAACTAAACACAGATTGAAGGCAGACAGGATGGTGCTCCAGAGACAATCTGTACAACATACTACATAACCTAATTATGCAAGAGCTTTTAATCAAAATCTAGTGGCATTTCCTCATAGATTTGTCCCGTGGTATATTTTGGTTTAATATTTTAAAATCCCGTAGTCCATTATCTGTTGCCGCCTATGGTTCAATCACTATAAATCTCTGGACCAAAACAACCCATCAGACCTTAGTTCCACTGTCTCTAGTTCATTGACTTTTGCTTCATTTTGGTGCCAGGCTTTCCTTTACTTCAGCTATTACTCTGACTCCTGAATTAGATTAAATGGCCCTGGGGACATTCTTCAATGTTCATATTGATGTTCTCTGCAGCTATTCACGGGTCTAATCTATCATCTACTAATTAGTAAAATTAACCTTTTGTATTCAGTACCTTCCACCTAACAAAATCCCTGACACTGCAGCAACATCCCCTGACTGCAGCAACCTGTCATGAATGCTGATACTAATGAATGTATGTTATGGTGAGGGCAGGAAACTCTCCGTATTATTCCGTATTTGTGCAGCATGTCCTGTTACATGAGTTTGTTCTCGGGCTTTTGAGTGGAAATATTGTCACACGGGGAAGTTCAGAGCAAGAGTTGGAAACTATCTTAAACAAGAAAATTCATTTTTGCCTAGTATTTTCAATTTTTCACACTAGTTATGTTTTTCCTGTTTCTTGTATGTCTGTTTGACACCTTGAAATCTAACCTGCAGAAAAAAAGAGCACATAGTGGTACAAATAAAATCAGTGAAAGTTGAAGTCTCGGTACACGTGCCACATAATGTTAAATACTCCATAAAATAAAGTCCTAGGGGCATCCAGAATTGACAGAAACTTTCATCTCTCAATGACTCAGTTCACCACCTGCAAAATGACATAAGTTTCCTCAGCCTGTCGGCTCGGAGAGGTATTGTAAAAATAGATTCAAAATTACTGTGAACACTAACAGATGGAAAGACTAGTGCATTGAAAAAACCAGACATAAATTAATATTGCTTTTTTAGGAGAGAGTTTGAAAAGAGTCCGTAGTGAAGGTCTCATATGGTACACTTAACAAGAAGAAGCAAAATCTCAAATAGCAGTGAATTTGGCCAGTCCCAGGTAGTCTGTGAACTGAACAAGGCCAAGTACTAAAACAAGCAAACAAACCCCCAGTGACTGCATAAATGAATATCCCGCAACTTTCCTAGTACTGAAGTGCCAAATTAAGGTTGTGCTAGTAGCTTTGATTTTGATATTTCCTAACCTGTCTATGCAATTGTGTAGATGATTTTTCAAATGAAGTCTCCTATCATGGAATCATAGAGTCATAGAATGTGTTGGGTTGGAAGGGACCATTAAAGGCCATCTAGTCCAACCCCCCTGCAGTAAGCAGGGATGTCTTCAACTAGATCAGGTTGCTCAGAGCCTCATCCAGCCTGGCCTTGAATGTCTCCAGGGATGGGGCCTCCACCACCTCTCTGGGCAACCTGTTCCAGTGTCTCACCACCCTCATTGTAAAGAACTTCTTCCTAATGTCTAATCTAGACCTACCCTGCTCTATTTAAAACCATTGCCCCTCGTCCTATCGCTACATGTCCTTGCAAACAGCCCCTCCCCAGCTTTCCTGTAGGCCCCCTTGTCACATGTAAAAGTGTATGGTGTGTGTGCAATGTTTTAGCATCTTCCTCTCTCACAGGCACACAGTCTCCCACTCTTCTTGTCTTACTTTCTAATACCTACAGACACAGACATCTAGTATTGGTGACAGTCCTCCACCACATTACATTTTGCATTATTTCGGTATTGTTTCTCCATGCTTTTGTTTTAAGGAGCTGTACATTAAAGTGCTAACTAAATTGCAGATAACTGATTAGACCAATCAGCGAGCAATGGCAAAACAAGTCTTATCAATTATTAAAACAATAATAAAACTGAGCTTCATTTATAGTTTTGTCAGTAAATGATCAACTACACGCTATTACATTTAAAAAAAAAATTTCAACTTGCAAAATAGGAGGAAAATAAGGAATCAAAGACAAGATTTTCAGTGTTATTAAACTGAAACATTTTTTCAACAGAATAAAAGCAAACTAAATTTTTATTCAACTTTTAATTTTGTTTCAGAAGCAAACACGTCTATTTTCAAAAAGTCTTGAAATCCTTAGGTTTGACACCTTTTATAACCCAAATGTCTAGTCATACTATAAACCTTTGTGATGGATTTTATCTATATCAGTGTTAATAACCTTCCTGGATCCTGCTAAACTCTACATCTCGGTAGCTATGGAATTTTTAACAGTTTAATGCTAAAACCTGAATGTAGGCCTATCAGCTGTACTATTGATATACACTAATTGAAGTAGATCTTCTATATCTATCCCTATGTTGTATTGGAATTAGCCAGCATACATTAAAAAACAATAACTAAAAATAATGACAATTTAGAATTGTACTGTCAAAAGAAGGGATTCAACAGTTAACGCTCCTCAGTCTTTCTGCTTTCCAGTATCCTTTACTCATTGTACAGTCCAAAAGGAAGATAAGGAGTCCATTGTTATAACACATTAAATGGTGCAGTGAGAAAATGACTGATAAAGGCATCAGTTAATGAAAATGGAAGGCCACAAATGTGAAATTAAGAAAGAAAATAATTTTTCTAGTACTGTTGGGCTGTGAAACATACCAACACTGGAAGCCATTCTGGCAAAGGATTTAGCAGTACTTGAAAGGACTGACCATTTGAAGAGATAATAAAGATATCTGGAATTATAACAGTTAATGCAGACGAAGTATTGTAAAGGCTTAAAAATCCATTTACTGTGCCCTAACTATTAGGGATGACTCGAAATGACCCCTGTCAACTGTGTAGTTTTTGCACCTTCTTCTGACATGTCTGGTACTAGTTACTATTGTAGACAGGCTACCAGACCAGATGGATCACAAGTCTGATCCAATATGGTAACTCCTTATGTTCTTAAATGAAAATTTTACCAAAAGCATATCAGGAAAGCTTTTGGAAAATCTGAGCAAACTAACACAAAAAATATCTAAGAAATTGCCACCTTCTGTCTGCTAAAAGAACGTCAAAGAATAATCATTTTATTGCTGTCTAACCCAGTATGCTCTCTGCTTTTTCAGGGCAGCTATAGTCTTCAAACTGAACAGTTCCTGAACTCTTATTTTTTTAGGAATTACTTCCATCTGTCCTTGAAAAACTAGCTCTGATCTGTGTTCTGCATGTTAGGTTGTATCTCCAAATGTTTTCCCTGGTCAAATTCTGAAGCCTGGACAAAGTGTTTTCAAGGTGGATATATTTCAATGCTGGAACAACGTATGTGAAGAAATTTATGACCTTGCAGTATAGCAGGAGTGATATTAATATAAAAAACAGAACAGGCAGTGCTTATCAGAAACAGGAGGAAAGCAGACATATTTTTCCAAGATATGTTTCTGATCCCCTTATCACATCTCTCCCTCCAAGATGGTGGCATCGATCAAATAACATTTCTCCCAGTAAAACTGCTAATAGTTTCCCTTCAACCACCAATTAGTTTTGAGTTCTGCAACACCCTCATTCTTCTATTCCCAACTTGTTCTGTTTTCATGATAGTCGGATTATTGAACCCCTGTAGGAATGCTGAGTGTGTAACATGCGGACAAGACCTGGCTCATTGGCCCTTGCTATCCATGCTTAAGACACTCTCGGGCACAGGGCATGTAAATGTACTCAAATAGCTACTCACTGCTCACTCTCCATCCACTAATATTGTACACCCATCGTGCACAGAGGAAAGGATGCAGTGAAGAATCAAGTCAGTTATCCCCCAAATGAGTGACAAAACAGCTCTGAACACACATTAAAGCTTAGCCATGGCTTCAGGGTGGGATGACAGAGGTCTTGTTGCGGACGAAAATATTTGGCATGGTTACGATTTAGCAGCAATTCAAAATTCATTAATACTTTGAGGAAAATCAAGAGGTTAATTTTTTAGCAGCACTCAATCATTAAGCAATTTAAGGATTTACAAGTTGATTTAATAAAATAATTGAATGGCAACTTAATTGCAGATTTGAAAATGACAAGATTCACACTAACTTACTATATGGTATTCATATAAACACATGCTATTCAAGGAGTTGCACACACACACCTCACATGTGTCTTTAACTGCTAGGACCAAGGTCCCTTCGCAGTGGGCAACTCCAGTGAGCCGATGGGTGCTACTTTCGACTCCTCACACACACACGGACAAACAGACGGAAAATATTTGGATCCAATACAATATATGAACACCCACACTTGTAAAAGCTAATGTGTATATCAGAAACACATAGATAAGATTGGTGGATGAAAGAGAGGCTAGCCCATAGTTAAAATTTCCCTCTTCTCAAGTTTAGAGTAAATACTCATAATGCATTGGTATTCCTCAAGAGGTGATAATGGAGACTCGATAAGGTTGACTTACCCTGGCCCTTTAACCCTCGAAGTGTTTACCTGAGTGGCATCCCAACTCAGGGGAGATGCTGGTCACAGCCTACTGTGATCCAGGAAAGCTCAAAGCATCTTGCTAGAGTCGTTATATATAGGGTTTGAGATAATTGACTTTTGTCAGGAACTTTTCCACTCTGGTCCAACTCAGAAAATGGGGTATTCTGGTACTTTCCACCAGTTGTGCAAGCCCAGAACTTGTTAGATCTTGAAGTTCTGGTATCACCCGCCCTCGTTGGGCCACGATCCAGGTAGTGTCAGGGAGTGATTGATTGATTGATTGATTATCGATACTTTTTCCAAGCAATAAGGGATGTGGGAATCAGGTGCGCCAAGGGGTTGCCAACATCCGTTGCCCTTGACATTCTTTCCTATTTTCTGCTGGATTATTACATTGGTGGAAATCGCACCAAGCACTGAGTGGCCTAAGCCAGGTCGGGGCCGGGGGCGGGGGGGGTTGCACCACCACAGGTCTGCTGCACAGTGCCTGAGAGACCATAAGAAATGTATTATTTCACAGTGAATTGCTCCCCTGGAGGACATGGACATTTTCCTATTTGGAACAAGTCTAATAAGAAGACTCGTGACGTTGCCTCCCTTACACTCCACACCGAAGTTCAATCCCACTGGATGCAGATTTACAAAATTTCCAGGGACATCAGGTTTCTATTATTTCCCCTCCCACTCTCCCTGCAACAAGATAGTACAACAGTACAGTATTGTTGAGTACAGAACAACTGGCCCATTCCCAGCACCCCAGGAAGGTTTTCTTCTTGCACACTGATCCATGGGTCCCAAAACCAGAGAAAAGCTGTGACAGCATGCTGTAGCTGTATTTTTTTCCATGGCTGCGACCATGTGCTGTGGCCACATCTTTACTGATATTCCTTAACAGTTGTGGCATGTCCTGTCTGTGATTTAATGTAGAGGCTGCAACACCATTCTACTGTCCGATAAAGGGACAAGGACACAAGCATGCAACATGAGGAATGGGCGTAAGATGTGGTGACGTAGATTTCTAGCTATTTCATTCACCTCATGGCCTCATCTGACCCACCTGAATGTATGTCTGTGCATTTATGTGTGTAATGCTATACAGGAGGCCCTATAACAACAATATGGCATAAAATGTCTATGTCAGATGAGATTTTAGAGACATGACTAAGTTCTTGCTAGTGCAGTGGGCAACATGAGGCACCCATAGTAGTGATTCATATAGGCTGAACTTCACTAGTGATTCTTTGTAATTTCCAAGGGCATCTTCAATAGGTGTCAGATATATAAATACATTCAGCATCTTGCAATAGTCTCCCACTTTCAGACTTTACCCTAGATTGCTTTCTCGTTATCTACCACACCTTTATCTTTTGTTAAGGTCTTGAGTTTTGCTTCTCTAGGTACAGAGGTATTAAGCAGCTCAGATGCCCTTTGTGAAAGAAAGACCTTTATTTAGAGCAACTGCAAAGAGAGAAAGCTCTTGGATAATGAGACATATATGTCTTGTCTTTTAGGCATGTGCAGCAATATTCTAAATAGAAAGGTTGTGTTGCTTTCCTGCATGATCTTGCCACAGCCCTCTTAAAAAAATTCAATAAATTGATTCAGAAAAATATAATAACCCAACATACCAGAGCTTGCCTTTGCAAGTTAGGTTGATAAAATAATGACAACTCTGATTTACTAAGTTAGTACACAGCAATTGTAAATAAAGAAGAGCTACAGACTTAGATGTTCAAAATTGAAAAGTGACTTGGGGCCAGTCTTGCAAGGTGGGTTGTGGCTGGGAGACACACTAACTGCTGAGTCCGACAGTTAGAACTGGCTGGGGAGGGAGGAATCAGATGCTGAAATGAAGGTGAGTGAAGATCATACATCACAGAAGGCCAGTGGTACAGAGCCAAAGATCTGGGACAAAAGGATCCTGAGGAAACGAGGTGATTGAAGGGCAAGACACTACTTTTACTCCTCTGAGCTGTGCCTGGGACTGCAGGAGGCAGAGCTGGGAATGAGGAGCCTGAGGATGGCAGCAGAACCAGAGAGAGAAACAGGTGGCTGGGGCTGAGCAAGGAGGAGGTAGGATCAGGATTAAGGCTGGAGAGTGGAGGCTGGCAACTGAGAAAAACAAATCTGTAGGACAGGAGAAGCCACACCGAGCAGGGCAGAGCAGCTCACTGGGCTGCTTCAGACAGCTGAGAAGCAGATCAAAAGATCTAAAGTATATCTTTGCTGGGTGCACTTTTCAAGTTCTGATGGTCATCAACTGATGAGCTGCGAACTTTGGTTATTGCAGGGTGAGGATGCTGCAAAAATGATGTTTCTATTTCTTGTGGACAGTTAAGGAAAAACAAAGTAGCCTGATTTGCCAAGGGGAGGTATGAATAGGAATACCTAAAGGAGCTTCAAGTAGGGTATTGGAAAACTGAGACACCCTAAATAGTTAAGTACCTTGAAAAAAAAATAGGCATTAGTTACTGGAATGATTTATCTTTACTTGGCAACAAGGATCCTGTTTGCCAATCTATACTGTAATGTGGTAGTTCAAAGAGCAGAAGAGTGATACAGAAATCAGGGAGACCACAGACTAATACAGAGTTTCATCTATATGGGAATTAAAACTGAGTGAATAAACTGAAGAAATGATTATCCAAGAAACATATGAAATACAGAAGATCAAAGAGTGAATTTAACAGTGAACAAGGGATTATAGGCAGTTGCAGTTAACAGGGTCTAGTTACTGAATGGCCGTAAGAAAACTGTTTTGGATAGCCAGCTGGTATAAACTGTCACCACTTGAGTTATTTCCTTTGAGTAGCACCAGTTTATAGTATATAAGAACCTTGTCCCTCACCAAGAACATAAAGGAAGATGAAACACTCTGTGATATTGTTGTGGTTTGGGCCAGACCAACCACTGAGATGAATGACAGATGCTCTCCCCTACCTCTCCTTGAAGGGAGAGGAGGAAGAGAGGGAAAGAGACTTACAAATTTAAAATAAGCTAAACTCCTTTAACAAAATATTAATAAAATAATAAAAAGAAAATAATGAAATATATAGAATATATACAACCTGTATTGAGCTCCCAGCATGATGATTTGTGTCACTGTCAGGCACTGGGAAAGTCCCAGACTGGACTCAGCAACGGACAGGAACTGGATTTCAGATCTAGATTCAGGAATACACGGATCAGGATCAAAGACAGAAGAACAGAGTCCTCCTCGGACACTGGCCATTGACGGAAGAGGGCTGACCCTTTGATCCCTCAGCTTTTATACTGAGCATGATGCAGATGGGATGTTGGTCAAATACCCTGTTGGTCAGTTTTGGGTCACCTGTCTTGTCTTCTCCTCCCCGCAGGTGCGACTCCTCTACCCTCTTCCGCTTGCAATCCTCCAACAGGGCAAATAATGAAGTTAGCTGACCTTGGTTGTTATAGCAATAAGTATAAGCAAGAGCCTTTCTGCGTACCATTCCTTGGCATAAACTATAAAAAATAAGGTCTTGTCACTCTGCGAGCACAGAGTGTATGAACAATATGCTATTAATTTCAGACAGTTCAGTTAGTTAGAAGAGGCTTAACTGAAAAGTAAGATTACCAAACAGAAAATTGTTTCTGTTTTACCTCAAACCTGTATTACCTTATCTAAGCAGAAGTCAAGAAGGCTGTATGTATATGCGTCTTAAGCAGATCTCCATTTTGTAAGAGAGTAAAATCCCCAGTCAGCAGTCACAGGAGGAGACCAAACTGGGAATGGGGAAAGGTGGATGGTTTTTGAGGTGGGTACATCTTTCAGAACAGATGGTTGAATAGAGGCAGACAATGACGCAGCCATACTGCACAGGACAAATGGAGACCCTTGAGCTAGCACCAAGCCAAATTGACTCCAGAATGGATGCGTCTGTGTATGTGGCATGGCAGTCTTGTCAGCTAGCCGTGCTGGGAGGTGGACATGAGTGGCCCATTTAGAACTACCATGCGACCGTGGCTGTGCTTCTGTGAGCTAAGCTTGGTCTCTTTTAGAACAGGAATGTCTTCACTAGTTACAGAATCGTCCATTAACTAGGCATTTAATAGTCTCTTCGTTTGCTGAGGGGAACATCTGTGCATGCGGTTTTGAATTACCAAAAGTTATTTTGACCATGATGGAAAATGAAGAGCAAGAAAACTCTCCAGGAGAGAAACAGCTGCTGTTCCTGTCCTTCCTCTCACACTCAAACACCAGCCCTATGACCGGAGCTGCACCCGAGGCTACGCAGTGGGGGACAGCAGAGCCATGTCTGGTTTGGCAGGAGGTCACTCTCGAGGGCTGACAGAGCCACCTGCTGACACCCCGCGCTGTGCTGCTGCCCGGGGAGAGGCACCGCTGGGCGTCTGGGGCCCAGCACTGGCAGTGGGGAGCTGCCACGGGCCTGGCAAGCACCAGTGGCCACCTGCCAGGGCCATTTTGTTCCTCTGGGCAGTAGCTTCTCTGCATGTGCTTTATTTTTACTTTATTTCAGCCCATCACTCTCTCTGGCCATTCTGGCAGCATTTATTTATCTGTTAAACCCCACTTAACCATTTCTCTGTGCAGCCGGTTCTGCAGGGGGAGCAGGGGACATGCAGGGGCCTCAAAGCTCTGCCTCCATCTGTGCAGGACTCCTGAGACAGCGTGACGCCATGGTGACCTGCTGCAGGGCTCGGTCCTCAGGGAGCTGGGGACCCCCCAGAGGGGATCGGGTGGGATGACACGTCTGTCCTGTATCCTTTGAGCACTGTATCCTTTTTATAAGGACCCATTTAATCTCCCTTTTGGTTGTTTATGACTAGTGCTGACAGGAATAGGGTGAGCAGGTGCAAGTACTGTACATTGGTTGTTAAGCTCCAATAGTGTGCATTATTGGAAGAGAATAATTAAGTAATGATAATGTTAATAATAAAAATTAAATTTAAAAACTAATGATTTGTAATGAATTAAATTATAATGAATTAAATTATAATTCACATAAGGATTTATAATGAATTAAATAAGGAATTAAATAAGGAATTAAATAGTGATAAAATAATGAAAAAATAAATAATGACTAAATAATAATTAAATAACTTACCTACTCTGTTGCACAATGTGGCTGGTTTTTGCCAACATAAACTGAGACGTACAAAACAAAGTAATGAAAGGAAGGTTTTGTCCTTGTTGTTGTGTCTCGTCCCCCCACCCCAAAAACAGTTGTTGCTTCCCATGAAATCTTCCCATAGCAGCACCATTGGGGTTTACAAGCACAAGGCCATGAGAACAGCAGTATGAAAATAATGGCATGAGAAAACTGAAGGGGAAATATTGCAGAAGCTTTGGGAAATAACTGCCTCAGCAGCTTCAGAGAAAGGTTGTAACACTGCTAAGTGCTTCCTATTTGCAGCTCTAAGGTACCCAAGTAACTGTGCAGCACAAGTGCTAAAGGCTTGTGATGGGGTACTATGGGGTCGTAAAATTTCTGGAAGAACTGGTCAGGGATCTGAATGGAAACCATGGCTCTATAGACCATGACATAGTGGGAGATCAAGGTCCTGAGGGGTATGGGGAAGGCAACAGCAGAGTACAGACCCTGGGGCTCAGGGGAGCAGAATCCCTCCTCGTACCAGAGATGAGGGAAGTCCACATTCCAGGAGAATGAATGATACATATTACACCTACAGATAAAAACGAAAGGGCAATTTGAGGACCTACAGGCTTGTCAGCCTAACTTCATTTGCTGGGAAAATGATGAAACAAATCTTCTTGGATGCTATTTCTGGGAAAATGAGTGAGAACAAGATGAGCAAGAATAGTCAACAGGAATTCATTAAGATTAAATGATGCTTGACCAATCTGATTGGCTTCAGTGCTAAATGAGATGAGTCGTTGGAGAAGATAAGAGCAAACGATATTGTCTAAATAGATTTTAGTAGGGCTTGTGACATGGTTTCCCACAATAATCCTGTGCTGTGCAAAGCACTGCTCTGGCTGGCTGGCTGGAGAAAGAAGCTGTGGCTGGCTGAACAGGGTAGATGTTCCAGATGGTTGGCCAGGGCGAGCTGCTCTGCCTGGGCGGCAGGGCAAGATAATCTGGCTGGCCTTCTGGGGGCGAGAGTGGCTGTCTGACTGGCTGGGGTGGATGCTCTGGCTGGCTGGCTGGAGTTCAGTGGCTCTGGCTGGCCGGCTGGAGAAAGATACTACGGCTAGCTGGCTGGAGTTGAGAGTCTCTGGCTGGTCAGCCAGGGTTGAGCATCTCTGGTTGGCTGGATGGGTAAAGTGATCTGGCCAGCCAGGGAAAGAGGCTCTGGCTGGCTGGGGTGAGCTGCTGTGGCTGGCTGACCAGGGGAGATGATCTAGTTGGCTGGCCAGGGAAAGAGTCTGTGGGTGGCCAGATGAGGAATCGGGCTCTGGCCGGCTGACTGTGTTTGAGAGTCTCTGGTTGTTTGGGGAAACAGGCTGTGTCTGCCTGGCTGGGGCAAGCCACTCTGGCCTTGATTTGAGATTGCTTATGAATTCTCATCACTTTCTCCCCTACCGATTTTATGGATTCTTTCCCTTTTGTCATCCAAGACTTGATGCAAGATCGAACTGTTGCCATCCTCTGACAGATCCTTTCAGTTTGAGAGCTAACCGCATTTTTTTCCCCCAACTATCCTAACAAGGATGCATGCTCAATATTTCGCCAGATCCCCCCGTTGCCCATATTTCAATTCACGTGCCATGTTTTTGCTTCCCCAGTCCTCTAGGAAATTTCTAAATGTTGTTCAGAAATGGCTTTGGCTACTTGCCAAAGTACGTGAGTAAATTTCAGCAGGTTCTGCTAATTTTAATATGTTTAATTTGTCAAAATATTGTTTAACGTGCTCTTCCCTTCTTTAAACCTGTATTTTTTTTTCCCTCCTGCATTTTGTTAAAATTAATCCTAAAATCCAGGTAAGTATCTCAAAGCAGCTACAGAGTAAAAGAAGCCATTGTAGTTTGGGCCAGACTGGCCATTGAGATGAATGACACAGGACTGTTAGGACTGTTATTGAGGACTGTTAGCCTTTGTGGCCTGTGCTTCTCCTTTGTCTTCCTTTTAATCACCCAGAAAACAGGAGATCTCTGACCTCCAGAGCTGGAGTACATGGGTACCTTGATGCCTGAGCAGGTGGAGGGTGTGCAGTGTGAGAGTTGGCATTGCTCTTCCTCATGACAAAGGCCCCAGTCAGCCATCTTACAGGGTGAGTACCATGGTCCCCAGCCAGCCACCTTACAGGGTGCGTGCCATGTTTGGAAGCGAAGGGTGCTCTGCTTTAAAAGATGCCTTTTACTGGCTCTCACCGGTTGATTCTCTCACCACTGCAGTATTTAGGCTGGTATTTTGTGGGTACGAAAAACTCAATTTATTCTTGTTGTGTGTATGGGATGGGGGTGCCCAGGCCGGGCTGTGAGGGGGAGCTGCCGGGCGGCCTCTGTGGTGAGCGTCCGGGGCTGCCCCGAGCCGGACACAGCCGGTTCCAGCCGGCTCCAACCCACCCCCCGCAGGGCACGGCTGAGCCCCGCAGCCACCGTGGCGGCGCCTCGGGGAAAGCCTCTCTCAGAAAGGGCAAAACGCTGCCCGGCAGCCAGGGCTGAGGGGAAAAGGGTGAGACAGGGCCCTGCCAGCCCCGGGGGCAGAGGGGCAGCAGCGGAGGAGGGGCTCTAGGCCCCCGAGTGAGGAGGAAGGGGCAGCGGGAGGAGCGGCCATGGCCTTGCTGCAGCCTCTGCTTCCACAGGGACTGAGCGTAGCCCAGCCCTGACTGTCAGGGAGGAGAGGTGCCGGGGGGGGAGGTTCAGGCTGGGAACGGGGCAGGAAAGGCCTTTTCCCCAAGTGTGGAAATGGGTCTTTTCATCATCTTTGTTTCCTGCTATCAGAACCAGTAATTAAATATTTATTTTAATTGTCAATTAATTGGCATTTAATTGCGAAATTCCCCAAGAGGAGTCTGTCCGGCCCATGATAATGAGCAGTGAGCGATCCTCCTGTCTTCATCTCGACCCAAAAGCTTTCTCACTCCTGTTCTTCCCGTCTTCTCCCCTGTCCCACCAAGGGGATGGAGCAAGCGGCTGGGTGAGAGTTGGCTGCTGGCCGTGACCAGGCCACCACCCTGTATTAAACACTGTACATAGGTACCAAGCCCAGAATGCAAGGAAATCCAAATGGGAAATTAAAAAAACCCCAAAACACTACAGAAAGGAAACGTGTATTCCTCATCCATCCAGCAGACTGAATGCTGCACATCAGTGGATTGGCTTTATTTATCCCAGCCATCTGTACAAAGGAAGCCTGCTTCAAATATTGGATCAACTAAAGGAAGAACAAGAATGAGCAAAGAAAATACATTTGCATCACCAATCGTATGATCAGTGGTTTGGCACAGAACAATATATTGTTCATTAATTATTTTTATATACTTGATTTAGCCTAAAGGATTACATTATGCTTTGATGCACACTGTCAAACTAACTGTAGCATTAGCAAGAATTTACAAACTATGTCAACACTGGTGAAGGTTTGGACAGTATCCAACATACAAAAACCATTCTCAGTACTCATCCAGCAGTAATTTCAGAGATGGCCATAACAATCTTTTGATCAAATAGTAACACAAGGAGTAATACAATTTTCTTTTTAGTGGTTCCTCTCAAACATTTCTTTGCTCTCCTGGTTAAGACAGTGATGAAAATACCAAATTAATGGAAACAGTTAAGAACTTAGCTAATCATTATTTTTGCCACTTTATGGCAACCAGGAATATATTCATGGTTGGTACTGTTGTTCTTCCAGTGGGGACAACCATTTACAAAGTACGCTTTGGAAATCACAGCAGTAATGGTTCTATGGTGAATGACTTGTTCTAAGAATGAAGGAGGTACAGAAGGAGTGAAAAAGAAAAAAAAAGTAAAAGAAAAAATGGGTAGGCAAAGTGAGAAATAAAATTCGTCTTCTATAAAACTACGTTGATTTTCTCAGCTGCCCGTAAGCACTTTTGACTCATTAAAACAATCAGAGTTGATAGTGAAAGTTAAAAATAAAATAACAGGATAATATAGTTAGTAAATTGTTCCAAATAGTAACCCTAGGGCAGCCAAATGGAAAGGTGGGGAGTGCTTTCAGTGGTGAGTCAGATTTGCTGCTGAAAAAATAGTCCAACTTATTCCATTGCATTTGTCTAATGACATAGTGTATTTGGTATTCCTACATGTATTGTTGAGGAATAGAAGTATCAGCATCGAGCAAAGTAACTTTAGAACTAATGGGTTTGAATCTACTGTTCAAAGTCAAATACTGAGAATAGCTATATTTTCTTTCCTGTCAGAGGTGTGTGAAGAACAGTGCATCTAACGAAGATATAAAAGAATCTACATTATATTATCTGATTACATAAATACCTTTTGTAGCTCAACTTCTGTATTTTTCAGCTTTAAATTATATTTTTTTGTAAGAAACATGAATATTCAGCTGCATAAATAATGAAAAACAGAGACTGTAAAATTTAGAAATTTTACAAAAATTTAAAAATTTTACAAAAACCTTTCTTCATCCACTTCTTCACAAGGCAAGAATGAGTTTCTCGGTCAAAAAGCAGCTCTGAGTTCACATACAGAAGCATCGTTTTCAGAAGGCACACCCCTTGCCCTCTTCTACAATAGTCAAGGAGCTGCCATTCCATTTCCTACCTATTTCTCACCTCTACAACTCTTCAACTTCTAAGACCTCTTCTGCATACTACATTTTCAGCTTCATGTCCTCATTTTTCTCTCATCTTTTTTGCTGCTTCAGGATTCCCTCAGCACCTTTTCTCATCTTCTGCCAACATCAAGTCTGTCTTCCTATCACTTTTTTCCTCTAAACCTTTCTCCTGCTCCTTCTCTCCTCCTGTGCTTTTGAGTTTGTCACTATTTTTTTCCTCTATTTCCATAAAAATATTTAGTTGTACATGATGTATGAGGAAAGGCTGAGAAAATTGCATTTGTTCAACTCAGAGAAGGCCAAGCAGGAGATCTGATTGCCCCCTCTAGATACCTAATAAGTAAAGATTGAACTAAACTATTCTCAGAGGTGCCCAGAAAAAGGAAAACAGATACCAGCTGAAGCACGGGAAACTGAGGTTAGGTATAATGACAATGGGTCAGACACTGGTACAGGCGCTCAGGGAGGCTGTGGAATCACCAACTGTGACCTTATATAAAACCCAACTAGGCAAAGAAAGCTCAGAGCAACCTTTCTTAACTTTGATATTAACCCTGCTTTGAACAGGGGATTGGACCTCAAGTCCTACAGAGGTTCCTTCCAACCTAAATAGCTCCATGGTTCTGTGTCATTGAGACATAAATTATGTCAGAGGCCACATGAACAGTGTGTGATAAAAAACGCCCTTATCCAAGGCACCCTATTTTCTGTGTCAATCGACAGTAGGGAAATAGTGTCCATTATCTTAATCTTTTCAGCATTAATAGTAATGGGAAGTCAAGGTTATTTTGAATAAGAGAAAATTAATCAAATGAAAACATTTCTTTTTACATGGAAACAAACAAAAATTACCAAATCCTAATATATTTAGGTTCCTAATAAAATTAAAAGTTTTAGAATGTCCTATTGCTCTCAGCCTGAACAGCCACAAGTATCTCCTGCAGGATACTCCACTACTGTCTCTTCAAAATGCTTATAACACACAACAGCATGATTATCCTCTGTTTACTGCACATGCTATGGTGAAGCCTTTCCAAATTTTTAAGCAACCTTTACAAAGCATTTTCAACACAGCCATGTATGAGTGTGCTTGCCTGAAAAAAAGAAAAGAACAAATAGCTTTAAAAACTAAAGAAAATACCACTGTAGGAAAACTGTCCCTTTGGAAAACTTGAAATCCAGTGTCATCCCAAAATATGCATATATGCCATGAAAGCATTCCATGCTTTCTGAGTACCTCATGCCTTATCCAACAATATCAGCTTGAGAACGTCTTTTTTGTTTCTGCATCTCCTGCTACTTTGGATTATTAGGAGCAAACCATGCCTTGAGAGGATGTCTGCAGTTCCTGTTAAGTACTTCTGCTAAAATAAGATTTTTCAGATTTCAGCTACTCTGAACTTTGATAGCAAGTCATAACTTTGTCCCTCCTTGAAAGGTGTATAAAATGTTCTGGTACTCAGGAAACAATATTTAACATTGCAGTATTTTTCATGCTACTGCTTTGGAATCTCCTCAGCTTTACTAACCAAAAATGGTGCTCCAATAAAATAAATAAAGTTAGATACAAAACTTAGAAGTTTTTCATTGGACTGGATTCAGATCTCCGGCTACGTTGTTCCAGATATTTGCTACCTTCAACCTCCATTGCTTCAGTATGTACATAAAATATCCATGTGCTGGAATAAGACTTAGCTGTAAAAGGTAGTCCATTTGCTTGGAAATAAATTCACCTTGGGTACATTGTTCTATTGTTTTCCACTGTTTGAATCAAATCCCTCCATGCTGCTAGCTGGAGGGGCATTGTCTCTTCCTTTTCATGTGGCTTCACACAAGATGAGACTGGCTGAAGTACAGGAAAGAATGATGAACAAGCAAGAGAGAACCTTCAAAGGATACGGACTCTGGCGCTCAGCCCCACAGATTGCACCGCTGCCAGGGCTGAACACAAATCTAATTTTTCACTGCATCAGGATTTCTTTGACTTTTTCACCTCTGCGATTAGTAAAACCCTAGCCAAAGTAAAATCCAACCACTTAATTAATTTCAAACAAACAATTTATCTCTAATTTGAATGAAGAATCTGGTTTGTTTGGGAGGAACAGATTCAAAGTAGACATGTGTAAGTAGTAGAATGCCGTTACCTTGCATCTTCGATGAACAAACAGCAGAAAATCAAGAGGGAGGGAAAGGGGTACAGAATTTCACCTTCTCTTGGGGCTGGGTAGAACAAAACAGTTGTCTTTCCCTTCAGCTCCATTGACCACAGACTTCAAAGTATTTGCATTAGTTCTTCCAAGATGTATGCAGCCTTGTTTCCACTCCCAACTTATTTCCCCCCTTCCTCCAGGAGTTCAGCTCTGTGTTGCTCAGAGTGTCCTTCCGTAAGGACCACCACAGGCTGCGAGTTTCTCTGGATCCTGAGCAGCTTTAAGAACCAGAGATCTGAATTCTCTGTTGGTAACCATTGGAGGAAACAGAGCTGAGCTGCCTCTACCTAAAAGCAGAATTTTACTGGCTGAATGTCATTTATCAATGCAAACTATCATCAACTTTTAAGGATAGATGTCACATAAGGAAACAAAGTTGAGTACCACTTCAACAGAACTGTTAACTCATACAGGAATAATGATAATATAGGAGCAACACGGGTCATTTTTGTAAAGAGTAATTGCTGTTCAAAGGAAATGTAAAGGGAAATCCATAGAGCTTTGGCATATTTGTAGACTATACAAAACGAAGATTCCACTAAAATAGTGGAAAATCTTTTCTCATATAATAACAGAACGGCAAAACTCCAAAACACAAAAGCTAGCTGTGCAAAATAGTAGTACCATGGCAATAGCTTTAAGAGATCAGTTGATGATGGTGAGAAACAGTTCTCAGCTTCTACCCTTTTCCACTTGGTATGTCTGAGGAGTTTTCCATCCACTCATTAGTTTCCCACACAACTAGCTTCTCCTTACAACATGGTAGCTTGGAAGGCAGTGCATGTAAGAGGAACATTCCTTTATTAATGCATTCCCAGCAAGACGAGAGCACTCTCATGTGCTCAGGAGATTGTTATTTGACATGATAAAGTACAGTTTCAGGCCCTTCACTGGGAAAAGCTGGCTGGAGGCTAGTTATGCTGGTGCGAAGGTGTCCTGAGAAACAGCACATGCAATGGGACTGGTTAGCACAATGGCCAAGGTCAAAAACAGTGCAGTTGCAAACACCACAGACCAAGTGAGATTCATCATATGGTCTGGGAACTCGGGACTCTGTGATAATAGGATACTGATTCACTTTAATGAGGTGGATGTAAATATCAACTCCTTTGCACCACTGTATATCTTATCACAAAAAGATTCCAACTGAGCTGAGTGGAATAATTCCTTTGACAAGCTGCAGGTGTTGGGCCTGGCATGTATTCTCTGACTGCTTGGAGTTGCTTTACCCTGGTTGTCTACAGTAGATCTTACAATATAAATGATTTCATTTTTCAGTGGGAAAAAACCCCCACCCCAACATGGGGCTGAAATGTCTTCTATCATCCAATGAAAGGAACAGATAAAACATACAGTACACAGAGCCGCTTTATATGATTATAGCAACTTGAGTTCTGAAAGAAAGGAGGCTCAGAAGAGATTTCTTTTCCTTCCCAGATAGAGCTTTTGTGAAACATTGTCCTAAACAAATAAAAGATTTTTGCTCAAATGATCTACCTTGCTGTTTTCCTTTCCTTTGAAGAATCCTGTGGTACAATAGGCAACCCATCAGGAATAATTAGATTATACGGCGGCATCCATGGAAACAATACAGCTTTTGAAAAGAACTCCTACAGAAGATCTTAGAAATCACATCTATTATGTATATCTTTTACTGTTTCAAAGACGACACAGCTCCAAATTATGGGAACTAACAGGGGCAAAATCTGACTGCTCCATGCTTTGTCCCTTTGTCAATAATTATTACTACATGAAACAGTCAAGTAGTCATTGTAGTAAGGAGAAAAATTGGGTGACAGGAATAAATTGGCCATGTTTTATTCCAAGTTTTGGGAATCCGTAGTTAAAACTCCATGTATTTTATGCAGTGTGTTTAGTAAACTCACACCTTCCACATTCTTCAGCTTTTCTCTAAGAGGGCATTTATGGATGCCTCAAAAAACAAGAAGGAAGAGGTATCAGGCAAAGGTATCTGCATTTTTGGACCTCATTTATAGAAAGAAGAAACTGCAGATCTATTTAGCTTTGCTGTGGCCATTTTTATGACACAGTGTACCTGATCTGTTGTGATGTATTAATGATTTCAAAGTTGGAATTGTTTTAAAGGTGCTTAAATTGAAAGGAAAAACATAATGGATTTGTACTATAGAAAACAGGGGAGAAAGATACTGGTTCTGTTTTTCAATAACAGATTTTGAAACTTTAGAGGAAGCAAAGACATTTGACCTGGTGATGCTACACATTGTGCTGCAGATGATCTGCATTTCACACATCATTCTGTATTATTACAAGTCTCATTGCCTGTCTGGATTCCCTACTGTCCCTGGTTTTACTGTCCTTGGGGATGGGGTGTGCGTGTCAGGAAAAGGGCTTAGATAATGAATCAGTTTCTTTAAAACAAGGAAAAAAGCAAGAATAAAAAACCCCACATCAGCAATTATGCCCTATTGACTAACTACAATTTGAAGTTTCAAAAGTACTTAGGTAACTCAGGAAACAAGGTTTTTCTGAATCTCCATGAGATGCGTACCCCAGTGTCACTGCCACACAGCCTTGCATTTCTCTCCAGAACAGGTCCAGCAGCAGCTATACAAGATTCCCTCAAGTAACTGGCCAAGGGGTTTTTATAGCTTAACTGGCAGATTAGAATTTTAAAGATGAGACTATTAAAAAATTCATCTATTAGACCCATTAAATCTCTGTATACAATGAGCTAAGTCACATGATAGGTTTTTTGGGAAGGGGAGGCTGGAGGCTTCTGTAGGATTTCACTGAGAAGTGAAATAAACCCACAGTCATTCGGGACTTCATAGAACATATTACTGTAAGAAGGTAATAACATAACATTCTTAACCAAGGCTGAAATTGAACTGAAAACCAGGCACACAACAGAGGAAAGTGGTCAGATGAAAAAAATAAAGGGATAAACATTTGCTAGCAAAGCCCCTACCCATATAATTACTGTGTGCGTGAACCTCTAAGGAGAAAAATACATATTCTCCTTTTACAGGTTGGTTCATTGCCCTACTCACCGTGAAAACTGGAATGGAGAGATAACTGTCCATTTATACTGAAAAACATTATTATTATTATCATCATCGTCATTATTTTTACAGCATCTATCCATAACACAGTGCAGATGTGCTTCTCCGCCTCCACCCCCCCATTTTTTTATAATCCAGTGTAAGGTGATAGCACATAAAGCCGATACTCTGTTCAACGTACTTTTCCAGCAACAATGTTTTTGGTCTGGAATGGGATTTTTTCCTAGTTCACATGGTTATTTGGTGTGTGCCTTTCCGCTCCATTTCATTAAAAAATCTTTCCTGGAACCAGTAGAGGAGAATATGGAGGTTGCAACCTTGCAAAGCAGAGTGTCCATAGTAGCAGCATAAGCAGACTGTCAGGGCTCACTTCTATTTCCAATAAACTCAAGGCCTGAGTCACAGAAGTGGTAGCCATCCACTGTTCTCACTGAATTCATCGGGAGCGTTAGGGTCTGGGCAGCTCTGCCAAATTAAATCTGTAACCACTATCACTGCCCCAGGGAAAGTGATTGCTTTTGAAAGAATACTGAGTAAAGTGCGGGTTGTGCAGAAAAATCAGTGCTATTGCCTTAGCAATAGCTAATACTATCCTCCTAAAGACACTCTTCCTAGTCAATTAAAAAGAAATCTGTTTCCAAATTCCACTTACCATGAAAATGGAGAATTATGGAAACCACGGGGTCTTAAAAACAACAACAACAACATAACCAAAGCAGAACAAATACATCAAAACCTTAGAAGCTAGGCAAAATGCAAGACTATGTTAAGGCATGGGAACTGGGAACAAATTTATTTAATGAAAAAATGCTGTTCTTGTAGTACACACAGTTTCCACTGAGGTGTGCTAGCTCTCCAAATATCATCATCCACACCCTTCTCTTAGGCAACTGAATGTGCTGTTATATCCTCAACAATGTCCACTACTGTGTCTCAGATTGCTAACCCTTTCATGCAACCATTTTATACACAGCATGTTTTCAGGCAAGAACAGCAAAATACCGTAGAGGAAATCTGCTAAAACAAAAGATGATTTCTCTATTTTTGAACAAGACAGCGCAATTAGTTCCTGTCTGAAACTAGCCGTCTTTGTGAAGGGAGTGACATGGATATTAGCTTTGAATTCATCAAAATGATTGTGTATGTTATTCTGTGAGAATTCTGGGCAGGCTTAACAGTGTGCAAGAGGAGTTTTTCATGCTGTTTTGACATTTGTCTGCTTCCAGGAGCCATTGTGTGATGTTGTACCATCATTATTGCTACTACCATAAATGTAAGCTCCTTTCGCTTTTACATCAGACTGATTTCTCCATTATTCAGACCTTTTTAAACCCCAAGGATGCTCAAACATACCTATTGATATCTGAAAAAAAAAAACAGATAACACAGTAGGGTATTTTTAAATAAGCCACATAATCAGGAAAGTAACAGAGATCCAAAGATTTAACAAAGGTGAATCTGGGGAAGGGGGGAGGGAATTTCACTTTGTCAGCTTTTTGTTACTTGCAGATCCTTAAAAACAGATTACCTGTGATTTTAAGAGGAGTTCATTCTATTTCAAGGGAATAATGACACAATAATTTTCAGCCTACAGGTAATCACTTTAAATTGCCACAAGGTGAATGCTGTGATAGCTTTCCTTCTCAGCACAAAGCTCATGGACTCCTAGTGTTGCCAATACGCAATATACATTTATTGGTCCATCATCAACAAGATGCATGTTCCCCCAAGAGACTGGCGGATCTTTGAAAGTGGCACCAATATGAAATATAAAAAAGGGGGCAGAAAGGGTTTTAGAATGTAGCTGTAAGTAATGAGACCTTATAGTAATGTAACTATTAACATGAAGGTTGCCTTGAAAAATAACACTGTACTATCTCTCAAAGCATTACTTAGACATGCAGGAAGGATTCACCTCACCTAATATTATACAGCTACACTGCAGATATCTGAAGTCCCCTAGGTACTGAACGGAGAGCTATAAGCACACTTTAACTAACCCACTATAGGTATTTGCCTTAGGGTGAGAGGAAATGTCTTCCTCTCTGCTGACTGGGAAAGGAAGACTGGGGACTAGCTCACATGTAGACATCTTGCATTTTGAGACGAGTGTCTTTTGGAGTGTCTATATCTCCATAAACTAAAAAGAACCCACAAATGCAAAGGATGACAGATAGATAGTTCCCTTCCATTAAGTGAAAGAGCAGCAATGAAACAGGCTTACTTGGCCAGAGTCATCCCTCAAGAAGCCTAGGAAGGGTTCTGGTAATTTATACTTTTCCCTTCCTATACTGTATTGCAGTGTAAGAGCTCTGCTTAGGGAAAAGGCAGCATGGTCAAAGTACCCATTCAATTAATCAGTTGTGAGCTTGGAGGGCTGCCCATGGTGGTGGGGTGCTCCAATCTGGAGCCTGTGTTGCGAAGCTCTTCAGGTCGTATGAACACTGCTAGCCAAAATATCTATAAGCAGTACAGCTGTCTGGGGACAACTAAAAAAACCACCCAATGTTGCCACCTTCCTCACTTAATGGCAGATCAACAACCCCCTAGAATATAATCTTAGACACAGCCAGGACATTCCTCTAGCAGGAAATAAACTTCCAATTAATTTTGGCAGTTTAGGGAACTGCATTCAGAGCACCATTCAGGTATCACAGAGCTAGAGCCTGTCGTGACCACATGGCAAAGATGTCATCTGGAAGACAAGATTTCCAAAAAGATCACTTTCATATGACAATTTGACTTTCAGGTTGAGATGCCAAAATAAGCAGATTCACACACTTTTGCATTTGCATTGCATTTTGATGGCTCTACAACAGAGCTTGTCAATAGTTTTTTTTTTTTAACTGAGGTCTGCTGGTGATTTTACCGAGATCTGTTGAGCAAGAACCTCCAGCTTTCTAGCCTCAAAGCTGGAAAGTGAAGTAGCACACTCTAGCTGCTCTTCAAGAAACTTTGAAAATGATAGATCTCCTATTGCAGCGTGAGAGATGTAAGGCGACTTGGATCTTGAATCTGTCTTTTAAGCGGCCCTGTCTTCAAATAAAACCTGGTAAAGACTCCAAAACATGCATTTGAGAGGTGGACAGTGAGTCAAACAGGGGCATGCCATCCAGAGATTGGGCAGAAGAGTGAGGTTTGCCAAAGGGTTACACGGTTATTAGATGAAATTATAATGTTACAGTAAATATGAGAAAAGCCAAAAGAGGAGAAATTATGGGCTCTTGCAGTAGTTTTAGAGTGAAAATGGTCACTGTTGAGTTCATAATTTGCATAGGTTATTATGCAGCTAGTCAGTGTTTCAGCACAACAGGGGGCTTGCAGGAAATCATGCACAACCTTTGCCACCTACAGCTCTAAAGAGCTAGGAGGTTGGGTCAATGCCTTTCCATGTAGGAGCACAATGATTTGTCCAAAGCACTTTTGCTACCAATAAAGCAAAGCTACTGGTGATGGAAATTGTCAGGTTGCCAGACTTACCCAGCTCCACCCAGACAAGTGGAGAAATGCATGTGTTGGGAACTCCACCAGTCGTATGAGCGCACACTTCCCTTTGCCTTTTGAACACTCTTTCAGCAAATCCAGTGTTGGCAGGCTCTTGGCATACCAGGAAGGTCAGTCTTTAGGCAGAGTAAAGTAAGCAATTTCTAGGGCAACGGGCTTCAGGGAGTGGCAGAATGACCAGCCTTTATTGCCAGAGATATGCTGCTAAGCGTAAGTAGCAGCAGCCACGGTGTGGGATGGCAGTAGTCCCTCCTACAAGCAGTAGTAATTTCACTAACCCTCTCATCTCACTAACTGCTAAATGGGCAGCAAATCTGGCTCTCCGGCACTTTCTTCAGCACACTGTTACATCACTACACTTTTAATTCACTCCTTTTCCTTTGGTAAAAGCAACCCTAATCCAGCCTGCCCTGAGCGCCTCATAGCTGGGACAACAAAACTTTTACCAGCTTTTACTGTACTCAGAAGTAGTAATGTTTATCTTCTGCAAAAGCAGTCAGAGAATCTTACTGACTCTCCTTGGGAGTAGTGGGGTGAAGGGAGACAGGGTGAAAATAGAAATATTTTTAAAAAGGGGGGAAAAGTGCTGATATTATAAGAGGGGCATTTTGATATCTGGCCATTCACCTGATGTCTCAAAGTCAGACCTTGAATAACCAAATGTTTCACAAAATTTTCAGTCCTCTCTAGATAGATTGGCACTGCTAAAAGGATTCGCAATTATCAAACAAACCTGAGCACCAAAATATCACTTCTACACATGTAAAAGAGGCTCCACTAAGTCTACCTATATGTGCTTGGTTTCTTTCAGAACAGCCAGTGGAGTTAAAAATTAAATGAAATCTAAAATACGGCTTTCTTATTGTTTGTTTCTTTATGCCATGTAATAAATACCTAAAAGACTTAATTAAAACAGTGTTCAAGAGTGCCTGGAACCAAAATTTTGGCTGAGTCTCTTTATAGAGACAGCAGGAAACCACAAACTTTAAATCCACATTGAACTTTCCCAAAGATCTGGAGCATTCAAACTGATGATTTTGATTCAGATCCACATGTAATCATAAGGTCAATGTTTGAGTTGGGTGTGTGGGGGGGTTTTATTATATTTTTATGAGTGATTGATAACACAATGATAATAACATTTGCTATATACTGAATGTATTTTATTGCTTCTGAGTTCACTGTTGACTATTATCAGACCTTCCTTTTTTTTTTTCTGAGATAGTAACATTGTGCTTTCTGTCCATTTCAGGGTGTGAGTGCCTCAGAAAAAAAAGACTGTTTTCAGAGGAATGATAGACAAAGGGTTAATTTTTCCAATGAACTGTTAATTCCTTTTCACCTTCCGCTTTCCCTTCCCGTTGTTTAAATTCTCCTCACCTCCAACAGCAAACAAGGCAGACAGTTTGTTTCCCTGGCCATTGTCAAAGAAAATCAGCTGGAGAAGAGATTTATAGTGATATAGGTATATGTTCTTCATGTTAACATGTAAACCTGATTTTCTGATGCCCAGCCAGATCCCAATTAGAGAAGATCTTTTATATCACCCAAATTCTTATTCTTTTGCATTATCCAAACTGTTATTTTGTAGACCAATGTGAGTTCCTACCGCCGTGGTCAGTAGCATACAAAAAGCCAAGAGGATTTGAGATTGTTCCGTCACATCACTAATAATTTGAGCAAGCTAAGTAGTCACAGCTCAGATTTTTCTGGGTCTAGTGTCTATAACTTAAGAGAATATACTGTGGTATTAAAACTTAGATGTAAGCACAATTGAAAATGCCATTGTTATGAGAAAACCAAGTAAAAACAGATATACACGTGGAAAACAGAAAGTTCTTAATTTCCAGCAGTGATGAACTCAAGCCCAGAGCAAGGAAAGAGTCATGGGTATACCTAATGCTAATTGTCACTGTTATTTTTCCTAGCTTTTACAAAGGTCTGAGTGGCGAGAAGTTATGAATCAGAAGAATGGCTAGAATACTAGATGGCATAGGTGAATATAACCCCTCATCTGAAGCTATAGAGAAAATCAGAGCATTAAAATATGCCCCTGATAGTCTGTTCTGTGTTGCACCCTGTGCTGAACGAAGTAGAGAGTTTGAGATTGGGAACTAAAAGGAATATATTGAATATATGCATACTTTCCCTTAATTATAGAACCTTACACTCATCTTAAATCTGAGTGTTCATGGTATTTTTAAAGGATTTGACTATTTATATAGATGTCTGATCCTGCATGATGCTGAATTCCATTACACCACCTTGGTTTTGGTAGGAGTGGGGAAAAGGCATCACCTTTGTGAGTTTGAAGCTTGAAGGCATAGGGAGCCTATTTTTAAATCTTCTAGTCTGTAGAAATGTGATAGTAACATCCAGTCTGAAAAACATGAGAGAAGCTGAAGGCTGGCTGACCTACATTGGATTAAGCAGTTCCAAAAGGCTGCTCATTGGACAGAGAAAGACGCAAAAGCTGAACCATTCCCAGTGAAAAAAAGAATGATGAGAGCATGAAAAATATGCCTGAATATATTATTTCTTTAAAAAGGAAGAAAAAACAAAACAAAGACAGTTAATATCAGAAGAACAACTAAGAAGATGCAACAGAGCCTCAGTAAATCAAGGTACAGTTGGCTAAGGACGAACATTAAGTGAGACCACAGAGGCTCTCGGTTTCCTGAAGAGAACCCTAGTCTCTTGGGTCATTCACCTTTTCATAAATTTGAGCTAGGTAATAGTAGCGCTCAAAACTCCTCAAAGCTAAGGGGGCTGGTGAGTAATTAAAAGTGAGTTCCATCAGGATTATCTCAGACAATTAGGGATCTATATTTAAAAGGAAGTTTCTTTTCAAGAAAAGCTTCTTGCTTCATAATAAATGAAAACAGCAGTGTTATTCGAGTGCTAAATTTCCTCCTAGGAATACTTCAAGAGAATAACAGTAATACACATCCTGTAAAACATGAATTGCACATATGGATGTGTTTGAGGAAGACTTAATTTTGTATCATTTACACAACCAAAATAAAGACAAGTACATGTGCCCGAATTTCTTCTAAAACTGTAATACATCATGACCTGCATATGTAAAAAAGGGACAGCTGCAAGATTCCACCACAATGCTTATTTCTTGTGCCCCTAGAAAGTCAAACCCATACACCCCATCCAAAATCTGATTCAGATCTCTTATAAATAAGGGTCCATATATACGTAAACCATCTGACTGTTTCTTTATTATATACCAGTGTTAAATTTAATAGCTTTGGAAGACATTTGAGAGTTTGGTTTGCATTATCGCCCTTTCTCTCTCCTTTTTGTCTGTCTTCCAGAATAAAATAAAAAACATTACATGATATTTTTGGTTGCTTATACAGAATATGTAAAACCCGGCACAGCTGAAGGCAGCGTGGCTCGCCATTTAGATCTTCTGGTTTGTATTTGTGTCCGGTTGATAATTGTGAGAAATTCTTACAGATACAGGATGAGTCAATGAGCAGGGAAACATTTTGTTTCTTTCTGCGGTCAGTTTTCCAGAGAGTTCAGAAGTACTGCAGAAATGTGAAGCCATAGCATTTTAAAAGCAGGGTGTGGAAAAAGGACTCATTAGGGCCTAAAGTCAGCCAAAGGAGCTCAGAGAAGAAAAAACAAACAGAAAACCCCAAACCAAACCAAAAAGATACTAGAATGATAGAATCATAGGGTTGGCTGCAAGGCACTTCCAGAGGTCATTTAGTCCCAACCCCTGCTCCAAGCAGGACTATTGCCAGCACTGGCTTTGTCTAGCCGAGTCTTGTAAATCTCCACGGATGGAGATTTCACAGGGTCCTGGGGTAAGCTGTTCCATGGCAGCACCACTCTCCCAGTGAAGAGGATTTTCCTAATGTTTGTTTTGAACCTTCCAAGCCAGAAATTGTATTTTTTGCTTCTTGCTATTCTGCCACTATCAAAAAGAGTTTGGCTCTGTCATCTTTGTAACTGCCTTTAAAGGAGTCACAGACTGCTATTAAACAAACACTCCTAAGCCTTCTTTTTGCCACATTAAGGAAGCAGGGCTCTGCCACATGCTCTAGTCCCTGACCATCCTGAGAGCTCTTTGCTAGGCATTGTGCAGTTTCTCAGTGTTCCTTTTGAACCGGGGCATCTAACACTGGACACTATTCCAGGTGCAACCAAGCAAGTGCTGAGCAGAGACAGGTGCTGCCCTCCCCATATCTGCTGGATCTGCCTCTCCTGATGTTGCCCAGGACACTGTTTGCCTTGTCTTGGAGCACTCTATTGGCTTGTATTCAGCTGGTGTCAGCCATGACCCCAGCTCCTTTCCATCAATTGTCACACACCCAAGTGTTTCATAGCCTTCCCAGCCTGATGGGTGGGTTTACTTCTGCCCTAGTGCAGAATTTAGTTCTCCTTGGTGAACTTCAGGAAGTCCTCCCTGGCAAACTTCCAAAAGTATATGGTGTCTTGGGATGGAAACTCTGTTATTTGTCTCTTTATCTGTTATTTATGTATTCCTTTAATACCATAACTACCTCACAAATCCCTGATCATTATCTCCACTAACAGGTGAAAAAGGTGCATAGCCAAGTAACAAGATTCCAGCAGTACTTTAGAAATGTTTGAAAACCAAAAATGGATTGCCAAGGACCTGAGCAGAACAACCAAGGTCTAATTTCGGATAACCCTGAAGCCTAACTATATTAAGTCTAGATAGTGAATGGGCTACTAAAGCTCCATTAGACCATAAAAGTATTTAAAAAATGGAGGATCACGAAAATATACATAAAGTCAGAGAAGAAAATCAACTTAAGAAATAGAAAAGCACATATGTGTTTGGAGAATGTCTTAACTGGTTATGAGCTCAAGCTTCAAGAGTGGTATCCCCATTTTTTCTTTTAGTAGTAATTAATGCTACAGCATACACATAATGAAGTACCTCTCTTCCTTTTTTCTTGAAATAATGACATGCATTCACCTATAAAATGCTATGCAAAATATTTTCCCTCCATTTCTCACTGCTATCAAATGATTCTTATAATTTTTGGGGGGATTATTCTACATTGCACACTTGTTCCATTTTTTTTTTAATACAATTAGGAAACATTTGTAGTCCTCATGTATAGACTATTTCAGTTGGAAGGGACCTGCAACAATCATCTAGTCCAACTGCCCGACCAATTCAGGGCTGACCAAAAGTCATAGTATGTCATTAAGGGCATTGTCCAAATGCCTCTTAAACACTGACAGGCTTGGGGCATTGACCACCTCTCTAAGAAGCCTGTTCCAGTGTTTGACCACCCTCTCAGTAAAGAAATACTCCCTAATGTCTAATCTAAACCTCCCCCGGTGCAGCTTTTAACCATTCCCATGCATCCTATCACTGGATCCCAGGGAGAAGAGATCAGCACATCCCTCTCTGCCTTCCCTCCCCAGGAAGCTGTGGAGAGCAATGACGTCGCCCATCATCCTCCTTTCCTCCAAACCAGACAAGTCCAAAGTCCCCAGCCACTCCTTATAGGACATCCCTTCCAGCCCTTTCACCATTTTTGTTGCCCTCCTCTGGATGTATTCAAGGACCTTCACATCCTTCTCAAATTGTGGGGCCCAGAACTGCGCACAGTACTCAAGTTGTGGCTGCACCAACACTGAATAACAGCAGCACAATCACCTCTTTGGACCAGCTGGTTGTGCTGTGTTTGGTGCACCCCAGGATGTGGTTTGCCCTCTTGACTGCCGGGCAACACTGCTGACTCCTACTGAGTCTGTTGTCAACCAGCATCCCCAGATCCCTTTCTGCAGGGCTGCTTTCCAGCCACTCCTCTCCTGATTTATACTTGTGTTCAGCGTTACTCCTTTCAGGTGCCAAATCTGGCATTTGGACTTGTCATAGATTTCTTCCCCAGTGCTCCAATCTATCTAGATCCCTCTGCAAGGCACCTGGTCCCTTAAGAGAGTCAACAGCACCTCCTGGTTTGGTATCATCAGCAAACTTGCTAATTCAACGCCTGCATACAGATCATTAATAAATATTTTGAACAGAACTGGCCCTAGAATTGCACCCTGAAGAACACCACTGGTGACGGGTCGCCAGTCAGATGTAGCTCCATTCACTACAACCCGTTGAGCTCTGCCCTTCAGCCAGTTCTTCACCCAGTGCACCGTGAACCTGCTCATCCCACAGTTGGACAACTTGTCCAGAAGGATGCTGTGAGGGACAGTATCAAAAACCTTACTAAAATGCAGAAAAACTACATCCACCACCTTCCCTTCATCCACTAGGCAGGTGACCTTATCATAGAAGGATATCAAAATAGTTACACAGGACTTTCCCTTTGTGAACCCATGCTGACTGTGCCTGATGATCGCATTATTCTTTAAATGCCTTATGTTTAAAGAATATGTCTTCCTCTTTTGCTCTCATTGTTATTATCTGTAACAGACACAACCCCTATGTCAGGTAGCAGATTTCTCATTGTGGTAGATACTGTACAAAGAGAGAATAAAAGGCTGGCGGTGTGTGGGAACTGTTTTCTTGTGTCGCACGCTATTGTTTCACCTCCTCAGTAGGAAGACTGACACTTTTTCAGGCCATAAGACAGAAAGCAAATAGATTTCTAGGAAAGCTATGAAACATGTAAGAATAAGCATTTGTTAAATATTTTTTTACCATGACCAAAATATGATCATTGTGAATATTCTTGGAAAATGAACAAAAAGGGCCGTGAATTTTAAATACATGTAAGGAAATGCTCATGAATTTTTTTTTTTTTTAATAATGTCCATCCGACTTTATTGACATTTACAATTTATTATATTGCTTGTGCAGAGCTACATTTAGAATGGGTATAATTCCACCGACTTCGATGAAGTTACACCAGGCATGAAAGCAGGCCACCCACTGACTTTGCATTTTGAAAGCAAAGCTGTGCAATTGTAACAGGCGCCACATTATGTCTTTGCTAAATTCAAAGACATTCTTCCAGCCAAGGGCTCCCCCTTCTTTTTATGCACCTTGCTCCTTTCTTCACTTTTTATTACCACACTGCTCCCTCAACATGATTGCATCTGCATTTTATTAAGATTACTGCTACTGTTTAAGAAACACCATATCTCACTGCATCATGCTGTGTTTTAATATTTCCTGTTTTATTCTACTTGTATTTCCTTTAATAGATAAGTATATATTTTCACATGCAACAAAATCAGACTGCTTTAAGGAATAAATTGATAAATTGGCATCTAGAATACTACCAAGCATCCTAACTGTGTGCCAGGCTCAGAGGAAATATCAGGGCTGCCAGTTACATTGGCTGAAGACTCAGGCTATAGCCAGCCAGGAAGAGATCGTCTGTCTGCTGGAAATTATTATTGTCATTATTTAGACTTGAAGTGGTGCCTGCTGCTTCCTCTTCAAACATAGGCAAGGTGCAAGAAACCCTGCCCCAAAAATCATACAGTACAGCCTGAAGCATGCAAGCCACCAGTGAGTGCCAGTGATTTCTAAGGGGAGTGGGGGGAGGGCGGAGGAGGGAAACAAATCCCTTAAGTAAGGAAAAAATCTGTCAAAGTTCCTCTTGCAAAGTACACATGCACATACATATGTTCATGTGTACGTATGTATAAATATGTGCATACTTATTTTCTAAAGACTCAGCCTCTCTCTGTCATACTGAAGAGCATTCTGACTACACTGTGGACTCCACGGTTGTACTTGGTAGCCACACGGAATCCCCTGGGTAGCTGAGGGAACCTGCAGGGGGATGCCATGCAGAGACAACTGCCGTCTCAGGTCTGTATACCTACAAGAGTCCTATCAAGAGGGCAGCATTACTGAACATGAGTACAGATGTTGCCCATGGGTTGAGACTATGCTACAACAGGGAGGGACTGCTACTGTTCTCAGTCAAATGGTATTGCCAATTTAACATGAAAATATTGTTAAGAAAATAGATGAACCCCCTCGTTCCTTACTGTGCTTTCTTGTCCTAAAGCCTGAAGCTTTGGAGGCAGAAAGAGAAGCCCCAGGAACATCCTGGAGGTCAGCTGCTGAGATGTTGGACTAAACTTGAGCATGAAGGTCCTGTGGGATACAATGGCTTTGCTTAGGCTTTGTGTCCAAAGCTGTGCTTGCAGGCTTCCAATGCCAAAGGCTAGAAACTCTGTCCTTGAGGGCATTTTCTGAGCCGTCTCTATTAGACAGGGTTGCAAATTTCTCTCTGGGACTCCTTCCTTTATTTAGCCAGTAGATTCACTGCCATATAATAGGGAGTAAAAAATCCAACCAAACAACAAAGAACAAAACAACAGAGCAAACCCCAAACAATGACAACAATAAAAGCAAAGAACAACTGAAAACCAACACCAACCTTCCCCCCTCAACTCCTCCACCCAGCCCTCCTTTCCGCCCCTGCCTACCCAAGCTGTAACAGCTGTAACATGCTTTAGTCTAAGGAGAAGGAAGTTAGGTCTATGAAAAGAAAACATGCTTCTAACAATAAGGTGTGGTATAAAATAAACAAATTCCCTGGAAAACCATTTGCTTGATTAGCTGCTGCTTCTACTTCTTCATGCATTTCAGACACTAATAAAAACATATTCAGCCCACCAACCTCCTGGCCAGAGAGGACCTGAAGGGTAAAGGAAAAGCAAAGAAATAAGGATGTGCAAACGGAATAGGAAAGGACTTGGATGACTGCCTTATAATGAAAACTGATATCACCGTAAGCCACTGCAATAATTCATCTCAGCTGATAGATCAGCTAACTGCTAATATATTGTGAATACAATAGACGGGCTGGGCTCTGTAAGATGAATGTTTTTCTGCATGCGAGCTGCAACTAAAAGGGCTATTTTCCCCTTTCATTAATCTAGAATAAATAATGGTTATAATATTACATATCTCTTGGCTTCTCTCTGACAGTTTCTTCGTGCTGAAATAGGAGATTGCTGCAGTGTGCAACACAGCTTCTCAGTGTATTCTGTGTGTGAGACAGAAAGGGAGTCATTCATGCTGGAAAATATCTGGCAAAATTTCAAAGTTGCTTCCCCTTTTAATCAGTCTTGAACGCAGCTACAATGTGTTCCTGGAATTTTAAGTACAGTTAGATATGTGTTTCTGTTTGCCATTAGTGACATTTCTTTTTTTGCAGCACAGTTTCCCGTTGTACACTATGATCAAGCCTAGTGTGAGGTTCTAAAGGGAAGTAGAGTAAAATCTAGTTTACAGTTCTGTAGTCTCTGTATGAAACCTTAGGCTGAGCAGTCTGTCGTGGTATGTGACCTGTGAAGCACCGTGCAATACATAGGACAGGAGGAACTCACCTCTTGATAGGCCTGATATGACAGGTAAGGTAAGATCAAATAGAATAGTCTCTAACACTCACTAAAACCTATTTACATTTGCCACTTACATGAGAGTACAAGATTGAAAGAGACCTCCTCGGTCATCTAATTCTGTCCCTCGCTATCACTGGCAACCATATCATGCAATCCCCTTGGCACCCATCTTCCCCAATGGCAAATTTATTTTCCTCACCTCACTCCTGCGCATAAGTTACTGTTGCTGTTAAACACCACCCAACTCTATGCACACACGGGCTTTTCACACATGGTCAGAGACTGGGAACTTTGTTCTGGAACGTGTTTAGGGTTAGCACCTTCTTCTGGTGCTTACTGCCTGGATCGCAAATACAAAGGGAAATTGCTGTTATGCTGAGGACTGGGAACTGCAAGGTCTCCACATTTTTGTGAGCTCCACCGCCATGTGTGAGATGCAGTTTGCTCCTGTGCGTGGCTTACACAGAGACCATTTTCTGCACTCCCTGGAGGAAAGCACCACGCATATACAAGGGATTTTTGGGGAGGCAACAAGAGGAGCAACAATGTGTGGATTCATGCAGAAAGGTCCAGAGGAGGCTTTGTGATATTCGCTTCTGTGTCCCTGAAAAGACCTGCACACTTGGTTAAAATCTGGCACTGATATGAGGTGAGTGGTAGGAGGGTAATTAAAGAAATTAGCCTCATGTTGTTGCTTTCTTTTGGAACATTGAGACTGAGGTAACCACTAGGAGCTGATAGACTTCAGCTCCTCCTTCCCCTGCTCTCCAAGACAGGCAGACTTGAAATTTTATGTAAAATTTTTGGCTGAAAAAAACCCGAAAGACATAATTATTGTATTCTTTTAATACATTCAGCTCCCTTCTTAAAAAGTTTATATCATTTCTTTACAGTGAAAATTATCCAGATTACAACCTAAATAAAACTGACTAAAACGGCATCTTATGAGTATGAAAAATCATAAGTGTGAGATGAGCCTAAGATGAGCATAAGAAAAAGCATAAAAAAGATCCATGTAAAGTGGCAGCACATGGACGACAGTTGATGCCCTTTTTCTTTTTTTGAATTGAGATGTAAAAAATATTTTTCCCTTTTTTCTGTGCTTTTTTTCCTAACAGGAAAATGGATACTTTAGAAGTATTTGAGTGAAAACATTGCAAAATATAATAGCAATTTGTTTGAAAATGTTCAGACTGCACCATTATCATGTTTAATCTGTTATCTCACATTTTCTGATGGTCGTTGTAGGTTTTGTCCAAATGCTTATTTTTTTCCCCCTGAAAACCTACATAATGTAGAAATTTAGAATTTGATAATTTCTTCTGCCATAGTGATTAGAAAAATTACCTTCCACACAAAGCAGCTACATGTCTGTATTTCTGGTTTGGTTTTTTTTTTTCCATATAGTCACCTTATCTTGCTGGAAATAGACAGACAGTTGTTTGAGTAAAAAGGAAGCAATATGTCTTGTATGCAGGGTGAGCGTGCACAGTACTGCTCATGCTTTCTCCCCACTTTCAAATCAGAGATAGATTTGTAATTTTCACATATTTCAAGGCAAGCACCTTAATCCCTTAATTTAATTTCTATGTATTGTTTTGTTGTTCTCTTGTAGGCAAGGAGATTATATACTAGTGAAGAGGTATAGCTCAGTAAAATTTTTTACTTCAATGAAGAATCTCTAGACTATCAGTATAGCAAAGAACAGCTCAGAACGAGTCCCACTGAAGTATTCGGCCCAAGTGTTTACTTTTAGACCTGTCAGCGTTCATGACGGGGAGGTGTTTGGAGTGCAATTCAACCCTTAGCAAAATGTAAATATAAGTGCTATATTTACTGATTGTGGAATTGCTTACAATGAATCTGACATCAGACTGAAAATGAGACAGGCTATGTGTTGGCTCCAATGCATTAGAAAATTTTCTTTGACTCTGTTACTTTCATAGAATCATAGAATCATTATGGTTGGAAGAGACCTTTAAGATCATTGAGTCCAATCTTAGCACTGCCAAGTTACTGCTAAACCATGTCCCTCAGCACTACAGCTATACATCTTTTAAATATCTCCAGGGATGGTGACTCATCCACTTCCCTGGGCAGCCTGTTCCAGTGTTTGATAACCCTTTCAGTGAAGAAATTTTTCCTAATATCCAATTGAAACCTCCCCTGGGGCAACTTGAGGCTGTTCCCTCTTGTCCTATCACTTGGTAGTTGGGAGAAGAGACCGACTCCCACCACATATCACCCTCCTTTCAGGTGGTTGTAGAGAGCGATAAGGTCTCCCCTCAGCCTCCTTTTCTCCAAGCTAAACAACTCAGTTCCCTCAACCGCTCCTCATAAGACTTGTGCTCTAGATCCCTCACCAGCTTCGTTGCCCTTCTCTGGACCCGCTACAGCACCTCAATGTCTTTCTTATAGTGAGGCGTCCAAAATTGAACACAGTATTCAATGTGCTGCCTCACTAGTGCTGAGTACAGGGGGACAATCACTTCCCTAGTCTTGCTGGCCACACTATTTCTGATACAGGCCAGGATGCTGTTGGCCTTCTTGGCCACCTGAGCACATTGCTGTCTCATATTCAGCTGGCTGTTTACCAATACTCCCAAGTCCTTTTCCACCAGGCTGCTCTCCAGCCACTCTTCCCCAAGCTTATAGCGTTGCATGGGGTTGTTGTGACCCAAGTGTAGGACCTGGCACTTGGCCTTGTTGAACCTCAGACAATTGTCCTCAGTGCATCGATCCAGCCTGCCCAGATCCTTCTGTAGAGTCTTCCTACTCTCAAGCAGACCAACACTCCCCCCTGCCCGACTTGGTGTTGTCTGCAAATTTTCTGAGGGTGCACCCAATCCTCTCATCCAGATAATTGGTAAAGATATTAAAGAGAACAAGTCTCAATACTGAGCCCTGGGGAACACCACTTGTGACCAGCCACCAAGTGGATTTAACTCCTTTCACCACAATTCTTTGGAACGTGACATGTAGACAGTTTTTTACCCAGCGAAGCATATGCCCATCCAAGCCATGGGCAGCCTGTTTCTGTGGAGAATGCTGTGGGAAATGGTGTCAAAGGCTTTACTAAAGTCTAGGTAGACAACATCCCCAGCCTTTCCCTTGTCCACTAAGCGTGTCACCTTGTCATAGAAGGAGGTTGGGTTAGTCAAGCAGGACCTGCCTTTCGTGAACCCATGCTGACTGGGTTGATCACCTGGTTGTCCTGTACTATGGCACTCAAGATGATGTGTTCCATAACCTTCCCTGGCACTGAGGTCAGACTGACAGGCCTGTAATTCCCCAGATCCTCCTTGCTGCCCTTCTTGTAGATGGGCATCATATTTGCTAGCCTCCAGTCAACTGGGACCTCCTTGGCTAGCCAGGACTGCTGATAAATGATGGAAAGTGACTTGGTGAGCACTTCCACCAGCTCCCTCAGTACCCTTGGGTGTATCCTGTCTGGTCCCATAGACTTGTGTGTCTAAGTGGTGTAGTAGCTCACTAACCATTTCCTCTTGGATTATGGGGGCTTCATTCTGCTCCCCATCCCTGTTGTCCAGCTCAGGGGGTTGGGTACCCAGAGCAACCGGTTTTGCTATTAAAGATTGAGGCAAAGAAGGCATTAAGTATCTCAGCTGGTTCCTCATGCTTGGTCACTACATTTTCCCCCACATCCAATAAAGGATGGAGATTCTCCTTTAGTCCTCCTTTCATTGTTAATGTATTTATAGAAACATCTTTTAGTGTATTTTATGGCAGTAGCCAGATTAAGTTCTATTTGGGCTTTGGCCCTTCTAATTTTCTCCCTGCATAGTCTTACAAAATCTTTGCAGTCTTCCTGAGAGGCTTGCCCCTTCATCCATAGGCCATAAACTCTCTTTTTTTTCCTGAGTTCCATTCAAAGCTGTCTGTTCAGCCAGGCTGGTCTTCCTCACCGGCTCATCTTACAGCACATGGGGACAGCTTGATCCTGCGCCTTTAAGATTTCCTTCTTGAAGAAAGTCCAGCCTTCCTGGACTCCTTTGCCCTTCAGTACTGCCTCCCAAGGGGCTGTGTCAACCAGGTCCCTAAACGGGCCAAAGTCTGCCTTCCAGAATTCCAAGGTGGCAGTTCAACTAACACCCCTCCTTACTTCTCGAAGAATTGAAAACTATTATTTCACAATCATTATGCCCAAGATGGCCTCCAACCTTCACATCACCCACAAGTCCTTCTCTGTTCACGAACAACAGGTCCAGCAGGGTGCCTTCCCTAGTTGGCTCACTCAGCAGCTGTGTCAGGAAGTTATTTCCACACACTCCAGGAACCTCCTAGACTGTTTCCTCTCTGCTGTATTGTATTTCCAGCAGACATCTGGTAAGTTGAAGTCCCCCACGAGAACAAGTGGTAGTGATTGTGAGAGAGCTGCTTATAGAATATTTTGTCTGCCTCTTGATCCTGGTTGGGCGGTCTATAATAGACTCCCTCCATGATATCTACCTTGTTGGCCTTTCCCCTGATTCTTACCGATAAATACTCAACCCTGTTGTCATCGTCATTAGACTCAAGACAATAAAAACATTCCCTAACATACAGGGACACCCCACTGCCTCTCCTTCTTGGGTTATCCATTCTGAAGAGTTTGTAGCCATCCAATACAGCACTCCAGTTGTGCGTATCATCCCACCATCCCACCATCCCATGTTTCTGCGGTGGCATCTATATCATAGTTTTCCTGCTTCCAGCTCCTCCTGTTTTTTGCCTGTGCTGTGTGCATTGCTGTAGATGCACTTCAGTTGTGCTATTGATCCTGTCACCTTTTTGGGGGGAGAAGCCCAATATCTGTGATATTGCCCTAAATGCAGAATTAGTCTCTTACATACCAGGGCTCATATAAATGCTTGTTCTTTAGTTCAGCAAAGGAATACTTTTTATACAGGCACTCATGGTCCTCCAATTTGTCTGAAGGGGTAGGTGGAAAAAGTAATAAATTTGCTGAAACAACAAAAATGGCTTTCAGAGAAATGAATGTGGGTCAACAGAAATGAGATCAGACAGCAAAATCGATGACATGCATTTTCTGTGATTCAGATAGAATGTATTTATCTCAGTACAGAAATAACAATTCTTACTAAAGAAAAGTAGATGTTTAAGCCCAACATAAAAGGAAGGAAAAGATGGTCTCGCTGTCAATGCATGGTCAGAGGAATTCAGGAGGCCTGGACTCAATCACTGACTTTCCCACAGCCTTCCCACAGGACTGATGGCAAATCACACAGGACATGTCAACACTGCGTTCTGGAGGGCGGCTGAACGGCGTGTGTTAGCAGCGCTGGTGCCAGCTCTGGGAATCGATCGCTTGCCAGCACACGCCAACAGCTGGAGCACCACAGGCTGGGTCTGGGGCCAGACAAGTTTGTACCATACAGCACTGAAGCAGGAGGACCAGCCCACCTGGGTCAGCACTAGCTTGGACAAATCCTTCTCACATTCCCCAGTTCAGCATGACCAGGTCCTTCATTTCTCTTTGTCTCAGCTCCCCATTAGTGCAGCAAGCTTAAGTCACCACATAGTTGTAAAGCACTGCAGAAGGAACAATGTACACCAATAATTTCATATTTACTGTCAAAAGTGATTTTTATCTGCATAAAGTGTGGAACAAAAAGAGGCGAAACCTTCGAAATAGTCATACAGAAATGTGCCTTGTGCTTAAGTTCAGTACTATGAAATAAATGACTGCGTCTATAAAGACAGACTAGTACACGAACATAATCTGGACACAGGAAAGTTTACCTTGATGTGATGCAGTGGAAGCAGGTAACTGAGCAGTATCTCCCTCCCTTATTTTCCTAGGATACAGGAAGAAATGATTTTTTTCTTTGTTTACAAAACCGAATCCAATTCAGTTGATACTATGCCACCGAAGAGTTAAATCTGTGTGTAAATTACTGTAACAACTTATTGGAAAGAAGGAGAAAAAAAAAACCCTGGAAATGGAAATTTAATACCTTTGGTGGTCTATGGAGAAAATCAGTATGGGACAGTAAACTGCAGTGATATCATAGTATGCAGTCAGAAAAATGGCAGATGGCCAGTTAAGTACTTTGATGTTGTTTAGGTTTCTCCATCCATATCTACAAGTGCATATACTTTTTATTGCATGTAGTGGACAAGAAAGCTGTTTACCAGATCTGCAGTTCTGAGCACTTTAAAACTTCTTTAAATTTCATTTCAAACAACAAAATAACTGTTATTCTCCATTCAGGCTGTCTCAGAAACATAGTGTTTACTTGCAGCTGTTGAAACCAAAGCAAATGGGTCATTCTAGTTATTTTCATAACCAGTACGAAAGTGTATTCCCACGCTAACAATTCTGAAAAGCATTAGGTATAACTTGTAATATGCTATTTTCAAATGCAAGTATTCTCTGTGAAATAGACATTGTTGATTCGTAGTAGGTTTTGCTTGCATTAGAGATGTATTGATGTTTGACTTCGTTTGCAGAAAGCTAAGGGGGCTCAAGGGACCTGGAAACTGGAATAATTTTTCTCTACTTCAAGGAAGGCTGTGAAACAGTTTGTGTCACCTCAGTGACTAAAGGACTGCAAAACAAATGTGACTTTCCAGTACCAAATTTGGATTTCGATATATTCCACTACAAAAATTGCAAGCCTCACATACCCAGAAAACCACTCTTTGACTTATCTCCATGCAAGTAATATCAATATATCTCACCTAGTTGTCGGTGCAGCTGGGTGGCCAGAAAAATAATTTTTTCTTCAGATTACATTGGTCTGTTTTCTGGAAAGTGAATGGTCTTTATAGGTCCCCTAAAGACCCATAAATATTTGAAAACACTTTAAAAATGATCATCTGTGGCTTTTTGGCAACTATGTTGAGGTATACATTTCACAAACTATGTATTCTCACAGCACCTCACAATGGCTTGCTAATCATGCATTCCCTGGCTCATTCACGCACATAAAACTACTGCTGTACATTTGGATGCATTTATAGCACATATATAGTGTGGATATTATTTGTAACATATGTGCAAAAGAAGCCATTTCAGTATGAAGATGTAATGCCCACTCAAACCCTGACACTTTTTCGCACTCTTTAGAATCGGAAAAAAATTTTTTTCTACACTTCCAATAGAATGAAACTGCTTCATACTATGCGCAAAATAAAATACATTTTGTACAAATAAGCACTATAAGAGCATTATAAAGAGGACCTGTACTGTAACACGTTAAAAAGTATCCTGTTCGGATTTGTTGAAAATTTGGTGGCTATACCTTGTTAGGCAAAGTTAACTGTACATGTATTTGTAGTTAACTTGGGACCATCTCATTTAGAAATGGATCCCTCGGTCCCGTAATCATCAAATCTGGAAGCATAAATATAAGCAGTTCAGTAATTAAGGGATTTTAAAGTACTTCATTAAAAAAAGGGACATTATGCAATCTGTTACAAAGTTAATACATCAGCCAACTGTACCTCTTAAAAAAAAAAAAAAAGAAATGATAGGATTTTGTGATTCAGCTGAGTGAAAGACACTATGTCTCTATTTATTACCAAACCCCAAAGTTGAGAATCTGCCCCAAAATTGTGGGATTATACAGCCTTTAAGAATCGCGCTTTCTGAGTGTTTCCCGATTTTTTAAACCCTCTCTTTTCCAACATGTGCATGTCAATGAGTTTTATCAGCTCTAAAAATGTTACCATGAATAAATGATTTCAGTTCCAGCTGCAGCGGGGAGGCTCGCTCCCTCCCTCTCCTTCCTGCCAGCATAATTGTATGAATGCTGCAGCCTCATACACCACAGCAAAACTGCCTGCAGCAGAGACCAAGTTTGGAGCCTGTTTGCAAAAATGGACTGCGCTGCATCAAGCGACCGCTCTGGTTACAGTTGTCGGGAGTATTTACACCAATATGTAAAGACTGATACATTTTGTGATTGTACTCTCTGCCCTAAAAATCTAGGAGGGGAGAGGAAAGGAAAGACAACCTTAGTCAAGGAACTGAGTTCTGATGCTTGAGGTGAGTTGGGTTCAGTTCTTTCCTTTCCCTGAAAGCTCTTAAAGGCTCTGGTGGAAACTATTTGATCACCTCATTTCCTAATCTATTAAACAAGGATAAAAGACTGCCTTTGCATGCCTCGTCTATCTAGCAAATAACTGCTTGAGGAGGCAATAGTATCTCATTATAGGTACATTTAGCACACAGCTTTCTGAGATCCTAATCTCACTGAGTACCCTTCTAACATAAAAATATTAGGAACTCTTCTTTTGCAAATCACGTATTTTATAGCACTCTGAGGGCTGGGTGTCATCTGTTTTCAGATTTCTACTCATTAGCTTTTACAGATGCAGAGTTCAAGCCTGAGCTTTAGCCAAGTACGACTTAAGAGAAACCGCCCCCCTTCCCCCTGCTGCACCTTGGCTGCCTGCTTGCCTCTCTGGCAACAGTTAGTGCCGTCCCAATTTCTGCACGCACCGTATGGCACCAGAAGACTATTAAGGCAGCCAGGCACGCTCAGCCAACATCCAGGCAGACTCCTTTTCCTAGCCATGAAGGGTTAGGAATTCCATGGAGGAATTGCTAGCCCACTTATCTGCCATGCAAGGACCTCCTATAAACACATCCTCCCCCACCAGGCAAATAGTGAGGGGAGAGGTTTACTCATTTTTTTTAAGGAGATAAGTATTTCTTATAAGAATTTCTATTTGCATCATTCCAAAACCCCAAAAAGAGACAAAAGGACAGCCTGAAGTGCTCTTCTATCAGTAAGAATCATCGATTTCTTCCTTTCTGACTAACTCTCATTCACGTACAAGCATAAAGAACCAGCAAGCAAATCTACAAACCAAACAAATCTTTCCTTCCCTGGTGCCAGCTTTGCCAAACTTCAGCTGCAACAGCAGAAGACCTTGACACCACCCAGGTGTCCCTTCTGCAATGGCAATCTCTACCCATCAGCCAGAGGGCTTGCAGCAGCAAGTATCAGCAAGAAGGGAGGCAAGCTCCTCTTTTGTGTCTGTCCGGTCTCCAGTGAGGGCTTTGATGCAGATCTGACGAGAGCTGGGGTCTTGTAGGCTTTGGCTGGCAAAACAGTTCAAAAGAATCTCAGACCTGAGAAGCAAGATACTGCTCTGCACCGTTGACTGCCGTCATGTCCGATGCAATACTAAGGGCACCATTTACTTCTGAGTCATTTTTAACCCAAAAGTTTCTCTCCTGGTGCACCCTCATTTGTTTTTAGGTAGCTATATTATCCCTGTGGTAGCAACAGGCTCTGATGAACTGGGAGAGTTCATTTAGATGCATCAAACTGACAAACTGCTATAGTCTACTGTAAAAAAAGGAAAGGAAAAGGAAAAGAGAAAGGGAAAGATGTTGTGGTATAACACTTCCGAAACGTATCTGTACCATTTGTTCTCTAACAGATTGTTACCCAGGTGGCTGAAAACTTGCTGAGTAGTTTATCTTGCTACATTTTGTTTATCCAATCATATAGGTTACCTAAAAATAAGAGTCACTGTCTAGAAATCTGACTACAAATTTGGCCTGCTTGACCTAAACACCAAAAGAAAATTCTGTCAGTAAAATTTTTTTAATCACAAATTAAACAATGACAAAATATTAAATGCACTAAAAGGGAAAGTATTTGTTCATACTGCAGTAGGTATGGAGGGAGGAAATCCCAATGCACCCTAGGTACTCTCTGCTACCAGGCTGTAGTAACTTATTAGAAGAAGAAGGTTCAATAATTTCAGCTGATTTCAGCTGATAAGTTACTCACTAAGATCACAAAAGCCTCTTTAGCGGTAGTTTCTTCAGTTTCATAAGTGGACAAAACCAAGAGAATGCCAAAGGAGAAAAGCCTGTGCATAATCCTATAGGAGGTTCCTACAGCTCCTATCATCCTGATAAATAAATACTCTTATATGTTCTTGTTTTTGTTGATCTAGGGTATTGAGGCTTCATTCAATTTGTAGATATTAGGAAGTGGGATGATGGAAAGATTATTCCTGCCCCCAAAAGCTCCTGATCAACTTTTACATGCATACCAATATAGGTGCATATATATTATACATACATATATATACACACATTTATATATATATATAGACATGATTAGAACATATTTGTTTGACTTTGTATTATCTTTTCTTTTCCCCCCAGGATTTCTGTATAAATGATGAGAATGAATTCCCTTTTCACACATCTTTTCTTCAACTTCATACCTGATCTGGATGTGACAATCTGTGTTTTGTTTCAAAAGAGCAATACAGAATCAGAATATCACATTTTGGTGTTTTCACTTCTTTGCATCACAATATTAAAGAGCCAGTTCCCAATGGGCTTAACTCAGGTCTGAACTTCTATTACAGTCAATATATGTTTAATCTCAAAAACTAGCAGATTTTTGCAAAATGTTATTCAGATTACTAGCACTTTATGTGTGGCAAAGTAACCTAGTTACATAATTTTTACACAAATAATAATAACAATCAGAAAAGGCTTGACTGAAAACATCTCTAATAAACAACTACAAAGCCTTACACATTTTGGGGGATTCATCACAGTTGAAATGGGATATGCTAATCTGAAAATGTAATGCATCTGGAAAGGAAGCATCCTTTTCTACAAGCAACTCTTTAGCTACTTTTTATTCCTATTACAAGTTTCTCCAGCCATTCATCCCTCCCACACATCCAGACCAGAACTGTCTTAATTCGACGGAAAGGGGGAAGGGTCATTCTTGACATTTACAGCAAATAAATTTAAAGCAAATCAAAGAGGTTAATCAAATACTGGTGTCACTGAATATCAGTGTACCATCCCTGTTACAAGGGTGGCATACACGTGCTCAGTGGCACTGTTTTTCTGAGCAGCACCTTAGACACAAACTATGGGCAATATGATAAAAAGAGACACTACACACATTTCTTCCCCCCAACCCAGGAAAGAAAAGCATAGGAATTCACCTTGGGTAATCCCAGTTGGAAATGCTAATCAATATCCAATATGGGGAATCCAGCAGCTGGCAACGTGATCCTAAATCTTTATTACACAGACCACACGTTCCCAGGACCTGAAAATTTCAGGGTCAGCAGTGTGGAAAGAGCAGTGGGTAAAGGGCACATAGAGACCTCACCCAGAGCACAACTGGTTCCCTGCCAAGCACATGCCTTGCTGGAGCAGCAAGATGTGCCATAGTGATATTTTTCATAATCATATCTTCATAATGTATAATCAGGTGCAGAAGCTTTGATGGTCCTCTCTTTGCCCAGAGTTGTTTTTTGTTGTTGGTGGTGGGTTTTTATTTTTTTTTTTTATTGATCTCAAGTCTACCAACATATATAAAAAGATAACATTTCGATGCCCACATACCTGACAACCTAGATGTATCCAGAAGAGCAATTCTGGTCTCAAAGAATAATTTTGCCCTGTGGGGAACCATGAAACAAGATTTTTCACTCAAGTTCTGGAATAATGTCCCATCACATAAACAAGGCCACATTGACTTACCACGAAAGAAAAGCCTTTTCTTTCTTGCAAGTACAGAAAATAACTAGATTGTGTGGTTTGCAGGGGATTCCAGCACCGCATCTTCCAGGGTCTTATTTTTTCCCCTAAATGGTCCATGACTCATGCCAAAAAGCTTACAGGAGGAAAGTATTTCTGAGCTGGGTTTTTTTCCAGATGGCCCCAATCCCAGTGTCCAGACCCTTTCAAAAATCAACAGGTAAAGTCCGATGGAGGTGACAGTTTGTCCCCACTTGTAGTGATTCTAGTGAATTCTTAATCTTCACTAGATTCTTAATCTAGTGATTAAGAAATGCTGAGTGACTCCATGTGTAGCCATACCACCCACAATCATATTTCCTGCTGTGGGGGATAGTGGATCATGAGGAAATCATCTGTCAGGCACAGCATTAAACAACTGACCTGCATACAGTTTAGGGTGCAGAAATAGGGCGTACTTACATGCACCTTTCAGGTTCAGAAGAAAATCTGTTCTGAACTGATGAAGCTTATGTGCTGTAATATGACTAACTTATGGTCTGAAATAGATGAAGGATAAGAGAACATCAAATAGTAAACAGATGCCAAATCAAATGCTAAATGATCTATTGTGATGGACTGTAAATATACAGCCGCTATAGTTTACCTGTCACGTCCCATTGTAAACTTGCCTGACTCAAAGGTATTACAGTAATCAAGAGAAAAGATAAAGATATGTAAATTTATGTAAAATATCCATAGCTCCTGATAAGTTTTCAGCCATAGAGACTCAGCCTACTTCTTGGTGAAGTACAACTACTTTTGAATTCCCACATAAACTGCATTGCTCAAAATCTAGTTCTGAATCATTCAACTTTAGGCGTAGGTGGGAGATGCATGAAAGCTAAACATAGTACTGTTTATAGTACTGGGATTTTCTCATCATATTGTCCTACAACCATGGAAGCAAAGAAAGTTACAGTCTCTCTCCTATTGTTGGAAAACTAAGAATGATTTAACATAAGTCTCTCATGTCTTCCTAGAGTGAAGTGCAGAAACCTGGAACAAACCTTTGGATGGTGGGCAGCCAGGAAACGGAAATAAGCTTATTTGATAATGCAGTGTTTGGAGAAACATCCGTATAAAAGTAGAAAATTGTTTTCTTTACTTCACACGGGTTAGAGAGATTTCTGTCACTCAAAATCTAATACCTGATCTCGCTTCCAGGAAACATTGTGCTCCACGCTCCATTTTTTCTGATCAATTTCCTGCTATAAAATTAGGTAAGACGTGAGTCCAAGCGAGTCAAAGTGGTAGAGTTTTTCCACCGTTCTTATGAAGGTACAGGTCAGTGAAAAGTAAGAGTTCAAAGAAACAATAGAAAATAATGGAAACGATTTTTCACAGGCTGTGACTGTGTTCAGAAGAGACAAAGACTGAAAGGCATGGCCCAGATGTGAAATGAGACCTAATACTTGAGGAGAGAAGGGAAACCTGAAGCTTTCCCAGAACAGATATTCCCCTTGGCTCAGTGTTCTTCCTCCCTTCAGTTACAGCTGCATGCATCTCCATTAGTCAGACATCAGCTGAGTTCTAGAGAAGAATATGAAGAGAGTCTACCTTAAGCTAGTAGATCAAGAATGGGAACCCAGCAAACATGCAGTGGACCCAGATAAACATTTGGTATGTGAGAAAGGGTGAATGGATGGTTCCCCATGGAATTTAATTAATAAATTAGTGGCCTGCTGCTTAAATACCTGTCTTCCAGTCTTGCGTGTCTTGATCTAGGTAAGATCATGGGCCATGATTTTGCTTCTTCCTTCCTGTGATTGGTTTAATTGGAAATATGTCAGTTTCTATTGCCCATTACCCAGGGTAGTGATCATAACGAACATTTAAGAACATATATCTAAATTAAATTTAACAGAGTGTGCTTGCCTAAACAAAACTTGCTTTCCATCTTCAAGAGTCAAAATAAAGAGCTAATCTATTTCTTCTGACTCATCTGCTGATTTCCACCTTTAAAGAAACCTTGTCAACAGAACTGGAACGTGAGCCATCTGTGTAAATATTTTTCTCAGCGTGTCCTAAATTTTAGAATAAAAAATTTTGTGGATTATTATACATTTTTGATTCAAGTAATTTGCCACTTCTTCAGGGAATAAGAAAAATTTTCTTGTCTGACTTCCATTGCTTTTAGTAGCCTTTGTATGTATTCTGAAATATGAAGAGTTTCTTATGTATTTCAGTACCAAAGGGCAGTTTCCAAATCACTGTACCTAATTAGCATTTAAATCTTAATCAGAACTCCACTATTTATAGCTTTTCATATCACAAACTGCAATGTACTATTCTACGTACATTGATCAACTATTCTAAGATTTTTTGTTCTATTTTATTCTAAATGTTTAGACATATAAATCGTAGAAACAAAGTATAAAATATATACAATAAATTAAGTTTCAAAGCATAGCATACTAAAGGCAAGCTTGAAGAGTCACTAGTCATAGATAAATGAGTTTTAAGGGATAAAATTGTTTGGTATCTTTTTCTAGATGTCTTTTGTACTTACATGAAGATTTAACAGAGAGCCAGAGCACTTGAGATTCCCCAGAGAATATTTATGCTTTCTGCAAATGTGTGACTGCTTGACCGTGAGCTCAATTCTGTTTTTACTGAGAAACATGGCAAAACACCCATCAACATAAGAGAAAGTGGAATAGTATCCAATAGAAAGGAGTTATGGGTGTCTGAGAGCTGGCAGTATTTTATCTTTAAGAACTATTTCCTACTAATAAAAAGATTCTCTCCCCTTCCCATTTCAAACATACAGAGCCAGGTGAAAGTCTGTACTAAATCAAAGTGGTCTATTCTTAGAATTAGCATACTGTATAAGCTGCAGATTGGTCAGTTTCTTTTAGTAGCGTAACACTCTTTAATATACTACTTAATATTATTTGGAGCTTTCCAATGTGGATTTAAGATTCCCAATGATATTCTGAACAAATGTGTAGAAATTCTTTAGGTTTTGTCTAGTAACCTGCCCAAGGAGGTGGTGGTGACGGTATTTACCATTTATCCTAGAGATTAGACTAGAAATTACTTTTAGAAACTTTACTTGTTCCTGAATCCACTACCAAAACTTTTCCATATTTAACACCAATATGTGGAGCACCACTGATCCAACCACGTCTCTGTTCTCAAAGTAGTGGAATGATTTTTTTGATGCAATGACATTGCAACGCAACATCATGGCTGAGGCTGAAATTAATAAACGTGTAATGCTGAAATATGATTATCAAGACCATGAATGCTGCTTATGGCGTACATACATTTGCAAGACAATAATGCAAAATGGAACAGGTACAGTGAAGGACTACTAGAAAGACTGGAGAATGGAGATATTTCCTTAGAAGAGGTATCTTTCTGAGCTAGAAATATGTCTAGACTCATATGTGTGTATACCACACTTCTCCCTGTCTTTCATAGATGGTCCCAAGCGCCCCCTGCCCCCCTCCCCACCTCGAGCTGACAGGATGCACACCAAATCCTATCCAAAAGCCACAGGAGTGCAGCACCATGTTGGAGCTTATACAGCCAGGCTCTTGGCAGGGCTTGCAAACCCTGGCACAGAGCACCTTCCCGCAGCTTCACTGCTTTGACTTCAAAGCCACCTCACCCTCAGCTGGCTCAGAAGACAAGCAGAGCAACCTTGGGTCTGTCTGCAAAAGGCTGCATATGTGACCCTGTATGTGCTAGGAAGGTTAATGAATGCTGCCTATATGTAGGCAAGTCAAAGTATATTTGAAGTGACTCAGGACGAAGAGAAAGAGCCAGAGCTATTCAATCTAAAAGAGAACATCAGAATAAAAGAGTCTTCTCAAATCAAGCCAGCCTGAAAAATAGCAGGTTCCTAACCTACAAAGTTGAAGGCTTTGAGATGGTCTTTCAATCAGAATAGTGACGACCAAAGAACTAGATACTTCTAACAAGTAGTTCCTGAAGGAGGTTATGGAGACTCAATGGGTTTGATTACAGGAACTGCATTTAATAACCCACATAGTTCCTCCCAGGCATGTGCTCCTAATAATTACTTTCACAAAGCAACAATAGATTATGTAAAATCTATAGCACAAGTAATGGGAAATCTCTTCACATTCTGCTGAAGAGAATGTGGATGAATCCTTCCTCCTTGAGGTTTGAAATGCTTAATGGTGCAAGTATCCCGTAAATAGAAATGCAGAGGAGACAACTTTTGATGTATTCAGGGCTTTGCTTCAGGGAAGCATTCACACTAATGGATGCCTATTTGTATCTTCAGAAGCTATTTGGTCTCAGAAAAACTGGTCTGGTAGTTTTCTGAGAATGCGTCTTGCAAAATTTTTAGTATATCCATTTTAGATCAGATTAATGTTTGTGTTATTTCAGTTTTCATTTGAGCTAGACCCAGGAAATTTACAACAGATGACTAGAAATAGCATAAATTTCTGGAACATATTCCTCTTTCTCTCCAGATTTAATCTGAGTAAGTTTTACAGAGTTTTCAATTATTTCTTACTTTAAAGCCTAATTTAAAAAATATCAGTGCGTTTCCAAAAAAAAAAATAATCTTAGCTGCAGTTCTAAAAAAACCCTCTGAATTCTGAATGGAAAAAGTATGTCTTCTTTTGACTAAAATAAAAGAAAATCTTTCCAACAAGTCAATGATTCATCATGCTGTCTGTAAGTGTGGGCAGCAGGTTTGATATATTGACTCGTGTATTACAGTGATTCCAGGGTATGGGTACTGTAGAAGGAATTACTAATTCAATAGTTAGGGAAATACTTATATAATTCTTACATTTTAGTGCTGAAGAGAATTTTTTCCAAAGTTTTAAAATTCACATAGAGGAATAGCTTTAATTGGCAGAAGTGTTGTAGCATCTAAAGCATCGAGTCCTGCATCCCATTCTAAGATGTTTTTGAAAATTACTGCCCTTAGTCTCTGGTTTTGCGTATGTATATGCTGCAGTCCAGCACTCTGAGTTTCATATCAGCTAAATACTGAATCAGCTATTTTCACTAAAGATAGTGAAAATAGTCATGCAATTTTGACGGAGACTTGTGGACCGAATATAATTTCTGTTAGCTTGTGTTTCACATTGAAAAAAATACTTGTTTTCTGATAATGCTTTAATGTATTAAAAATTACAAATAACTCCAGGTGCCTATGTAGATAATATTGTAAACCTTTTTAAAGTATTACATAAGGGGATAAAAGAGCTACTTGTGATTCTGTTTTTAATATGTGCGAAATCCACTGCACAACTGAGATTGTAAAGTTTCAGCATTCCAGCAGTTACAATAACATGCATTTTAAATCTCATATTAACAGAAAAACGGGAATCTCATGGCAAATACTTGTTGGCTTCCTTACAGACTCCTCCACTCTGTGTTTGCTCCACTACTATGGTTGAGATAAATGGAGACAGTTTTGTCAGTAATACCTGGAGCTCTTTCTCTCCTCTTCTGCAGCAGACCCAAAGATTTTGATATTCAAAGACTGGCAAAGTGTACATCTCTTTATTGAGTTTGGTCTTGAGGACAGATGTTTCTTTAAAAGTTCATAATAATGAATGTTCAGAATAAACACAGGTGTTATTGTAAGATGATCTCTAAGTTGTTGGCTATTTTAGAGGTGCAGTTAGATTGGAATTTTAAAGTAAAAATTTTTCTAGAAATGCCAGCTCTTAAAAATGACATTAACTATATCTTAGTCTAAGTTTTAGGTTGAATATGTATTTTGCTTCCATTCTAATTTTGACAAAATACAATGTAACATACATGATACAGAGTAATTGTCTAAGTTCTACTGAAACTCCAAACTTTCATCTAGAGTTTTTCTTCAAATAAGAAGACTTCGTAACCTTTTGGTGCACTCCTGAGAGGCACATGAGGAACAGTAAACACGTTTATAAGAAAGAAGAATTCCCCACTGGTAACTTTGTTGCTCGTGGGTGTTGCTGCTGCTAGTACAATAAAACCCAGATGTCTAATTTCAGCTCTGGAGGACTGTCTTGTCCGCAATGTGGAAGGCTGCTTTATAACTTTCTCCAGTACGGCCTAGTGCGCCGTACTGATTACTTGTGGACCACCTTACAGGTACTGTCAACCACTGTTTGCAACACAGCCTTCCGCAGGATCCCAAATGATGCACGCCAGGGTAATCACTTCTGTGGGTGAAATTCCAGCTTCACCAAAGCCAGTGAGGACGAGAAGCCGTCTCCTCACCTCTCCCCACATCCTTACTGATAGATTACTGTTGTTGGATAACAAAATCATAGCATGGGCTGCTTTAGTTATGGTGACAACACCATTCCCCTCTGCTGAGTTCAGTTTGAGCAAGGAAATAGGAAGTGCTCCAGTTTTTGCCATTTGTTTTGTGGGATTTGCCTAGGTCTCTACCAGCAAATCCCAACCTGCTTTTTCTTCACAGAGGTGAGAGTCAAATCCTTCTCAGAGGTGCACGGTACAGATGAGGCAATGCTCACAACTTGCAACAAGGGAAGTTGCGGCTGGAAATATGAAAAAAAATTTTCACTGTGAGGTTGGACAAATGCTGGAAAAGTGCCCAGAGTGATGTCTCCATTCTCAGAGATTTCTAAACTTTACAGAACCAGAGGGAGAAGTAGCCGGAACTGACTTGGATGCTGACCCTGCATTGGGCATGGAGAGAATCCAACATGAATTTTCTGTGATTCTGTGATTCTCGAGCTACCACAAGCCACTTTGTGCTACCTCAGAAGCCAGAGCAGAATCCTTCACTGACTTTGCTTTACTGTCTGTTAGAAATACCAGAATGATGTCTCACTTCTAACTAAAATTTTCTTGCCACCACGTATTTCCTGTTAAATACATACCTACTGGCAGAGATTCTCTTGTAAACAGATGTGGCTTCCTGTTCTGCTCCTATTCCCCAGCTCCATGCTGCAGTGCTTTCCCTTCTGCAGTGCTGTCAAGCAACTGAAGTATTTAACAAGCAAAACCAAAACTTTAGAGTCGTTGTACCTTCAAAAAGCTCCAATGTACTCACAGAAGATTAATAAGGTATTATTAAAAAGCCTCGTATTAAATAATCTGGATTCATTATATTTAGATACCGAATGACGCTGATCTCTGTCAGAATTGTTGGCCAGGAGTGAACTCTGAACAAGTGAGCAAGAAGAATTAAAGATATGCTATGCCCTCAGTGGAAGAACTGAGCAGTTAAAAGTCTCATCAGTATTGGAATTGAAATGCACAAAACAATTGGAGGAAGTTTAAATATCTCTTCAATCTGTATCTTTAAGCCAGACATTTCAAGAAAATGAAGATAATAATAAGTTAGTTTAGTTTCTGGCAGTCATATCGGTATTTTAATGAAATAATATTTTAATAGATTTCAGTTTTTCCTGAAAAAGTTGCAGTTAACTATGAAACTTTATTACAGAATATGATACTAAATCTTCACTAAAAAAAAAAAAAGAAGTTCTTTTTTCTAGAAACAGAGGAAGGCACAGAAAAAATTCTAATTGATTTACCAATGAAATGTCAGACTTAAAGTTTTATATGCCTAAATCCCCCCAGATCCTAGCAGTAGGTTCATTACAGGGATCTCAGACGTTCAGAAATGAACTCTGGGGGGAAAAAACCCAACAATAAAACCCAAACTGTTGAACAAAAAAAGCCACCTACTCCAGAAAAATAACCTGCATTGAAAGACCCTGCTTTGAGTGGCAGGTTGGATCACGTGGCCTCTAGAGGTCCCTTCCAACCTAAATTATCCTGTGACTCTGCGATTCATACAGCACTCAAAAGTCAAAGCCCAAGACAACCCACTCTGAGCAGTCCGTGTCTTGCCAAATGCTGTAAGTCAATGCAGTGACATCTGTAATGACCTATACTACCTTGTGGTTAATTCCAGGCCCAGCTGCGGTTGTGTAGCATTGACACAGAGGATAACAACAGCGTTGCAAGCCAGAGGCACTCTCCATAAGGCCAGTGGAGAACTCTCTAGCAGAAGATTAATAAGACTCCATTTTACCATTATAAAAGCAAATGAGATAGTTACTAAGCAAGACTAGCTGCACTAGTGCCAAAATCAACAAATCTGTCCTGGAAGGAAGGAAGGAAGGAAGGAAGAAGTACATGAATAAAACTCAGAGCTATAAGGTTATCCATACTGAGGGAATATAAGTTTTACCATATCGATAAATAAATCAGAAAAACATATTTAGGAAGAAATCTGATACCACTTACTAAACTGAAGGTTCTGGAAGGCATCCTTTGGGCAAACAAAGACCCCATACCTCTCACTTGGATATTATTTCCCATTCAAGCTACAAATAATATTTGGGTAGATAAAAGACAGAAGAGCCATTGCATCTGGAAGGAAAAGTATAGACAAGTAACACTAGAGGCTACAAACAGCTTCTTCAAGAGCCATAGTTGGACTATACCTTGGAAAACATTAAAGGTACCTTATAGAATGGTTGAGGCCATCAGCAGTATGCCTACATCAACGGGCAATGAACAGGTATATATATACGTTCTCGAAAATGGTGAACTAGGTATGCACCTAGTGCACTGCAACTGTGGTTGGCTTTTAGTTTGTTGGAAGGCAATTCCCACAATTTTAGTTTGCTGGAAGGCAATTCCCCACACAGGGAGCACTTATGGTGTGGATGTCACGATCTCAGCACTGACAAGCAGATCCACTCCTGTTGGTCTGCGCTACTCGATAATGCAGAAAACATCACTGAAAAGGGTCCTAGCACAGAGCTGCTTTTCACCTGTAGAGCGCTTGCTTATAAGTTCTGGACAATAATGAAACTAGATGTCGGTATGCTTGAATACAGAAGGAGTCTTTGTATTCATTTTTGGCAGACTTTTTTTGGTCATGAACCTATCAGTGCTACTGGCAAAGGGAGCATAACAAATATCTGCCAGTCAAGAATGCAGAGATAATATTTTCATTTAGAAATGGTGTGAATACTGGGGAGACTAAACAGACAGATTATACATATTTAAAAAAAAAAAAAAAAAGGAGAAAAACTGGTTTTGCCCAAATACAGATCATAACTTCCAGAGTTACTGTTGCTGAGACGTGGAGAAAATAAGAAAGGCTATTAGCTCTGAGTACCTAGGCCAGCATGTTTTAAATTCCAGTTATCATTTTAAAAGGCCTCTTGGTATTAATTCGTTTTTTATTGTAAAAGCTGCAAGAATGTTTCTTGGTGCGCTAACAATAGTGAAGGCACAGAAACACACACACACACACAAGTTTATGTACAAATGTCTAGTGCAAAGGCTGGAGACATTTGACAATGGTATCAAATGATGAGCTCTTAAATCTTGCTGTACACACCAGAAACTTGAAACACATTGAAAACAAAGGAGCAATTTCCTCCCCTCTTCCACCATACCTCCAGCAAACCAAGTATGTCTCCTATGTTTTTTTTGCCTAGTCCCCCTGTAAACTAAGTGTGTCTCCTATGGTTTTTTGCTTAGTTCCCCAGTATAGGCTTAGTAACCAATATCATTATAGATAACGTCCATATCAGGACCATTTTCACTTGACATAGTAGCATCGAGCAACAGGCTGCAAATGAAAACAGATTTAATTTTGCATGAAGTACAGATTTAGATATATAATCACCATTGCCTTTGCTGACTGTAGAGGAGCTAATAGTGATTACGTTCCCAGCTTAGGTACTCCAACTTAGTAAAACAGCTATGTGGACTCAGGCCAGGGAGTTATGCTCACACACGGAGCCTTTGCACACAAATGAAGCGCCTGCAAATGTGTGTAACTGTGCTCTTCAGCAGATCTGGCCCTATGTGACTAATATTTCTTTCCAGAATCTACTATTCTCTCGTATTCTGTTATGTTCAATGTTAATTTTCACTTGATTTTATAGTATATATTTACTTCTTGGATTGTTAGGCAGTACATTAAACTTTCAATAAATGCCACTAATTCCTACACCCACAGAAATATAATTTACTCCAATGTTTTAATCCAATCTGTACTGCTTTGATGAGGAAGGTTATTTGCCAATGTTTTGAAGTCAGGCAGGGTGAGAGGGAAGAGCCTTTACGTTTTCCAAGTTTATATCTAGGCCCCAGATGGAAACAATTCTACAACAAAAGAATGAAATCTGGTAGGATATTCTTGAGATCTCGTAAGTTCAGCAGCACGTCACTGGCACTGAGGCCAATTTTCCAGAAGACTGATTTGAATTGCAGAAAAGAGAAGGGGAGGAAGGCCAAGTGGTATTCTAAGTTAACCCATAACGTGCTGCAGTTTAGCATTAGACAGGAATCTTATACAATGCAATACGCATTATATAATTAACTCATATTACATTTTTGGCTCAGTTGTTAGTATTGGCTGATAATATATCTGTCTGTGGTTTTTAAAAGGAAAAACCTTCAGCACTTTAAGGGAGGCAAGTGAATGATGCAAATTTCTGTTACTGATTACAGTACTTAAAATACTTTAGAGGATCTGTATTTATAAACCTAACGTTTATCTTTGACATCAGAGGCTTCAATCCGCAACACTTAAAAGCTTCATACATTTTGTTGCAAAAAGCTACCATTGAAACAAATAAATGATACCCCCTATCAGCCCACATATCTTTCAAAATAGATTGTTATACTAATCAGTGAGCGAAAACAAAAGGCCTTTTAAAGCCTGCCAGCAAAGATGGAATGAATTACTTCTGAGATGCAAGACTGCAGAGCTGGTAGCTTGCTAAGTAATCATTCTTGGAGACTATTTGCTTTTCGGAGTTCTTAAAAAAAAGTTTCATGGCAAAATTAACATCCAATTTAACATCTGTTTCCTAGCAGAGGAAAGATGGTCTTGTGGATTAAAGCTGAGGACTTCTGGACTCAGATTTCCCAGGGAGCTTTGGCCAAATCACTTAATCTCCCTCTACTCCATTCTTCATAAGTAAAATGGGGGATAAAGATATTTTCCTCGGGCTGCCTCTATCACTTACAATGAAAGCTCTTGTGGTGGAGGTTGTGTCTTATATGGGGACACACAGCTCTTATGACAAAGTGGTTCTGATCTCAGGTCTTTTGGGCCCTATTGTAGAACAAATGAAGAAAAGTAATCATACAACAGGCTGGTGTATCACATGCTCAGGGAGTTGTATCAAATAGACTAGAGCTGACAGAAAAAAAAGCCGGTAAAATAAGATATGATTAATGATTTGTGAGGGTTTTTTTTCATGAAACTATCAGGAGTTTCATGAGTTTTGTGACTATTTTTTGTTGAGAAAAAACATTGTGACAGACAATCAATCTCCACAAGGACTCAGTGAACTCAGCTGAAATTACCAAAACTAAAGCAAGTAAATATAATTCATTAGATTTGAGAAGAGCTTTCAGCTCAGAAATCTTTTGATTTGAAAAGTCTCAAGCCTAGGTAACTTCTAGACATGAAGCCCAAAAAACTGATGCTGATACTAAACAATGGGGACTTGAAATAATTTTTCAAATTATTTTCTTCCCCTAAAGCAAGAGGATTTTCCCATATTGCCTATAGTGTTGAACTACTCATTCTTAAAAAGGTACTCACATTTGTTTAAACAATGGTTTTAAATGTCAAAAATGAAATGGCTACTGGGTGAATGAAGAGGTTTATCAACCAGCTTGAGACTATTTGAGATAAAAAATGAAAATAAATATCCAAAAGTTCTCAAATATGAAAATATAAAAACTTGATGGGTTTTGAACCTTTCTACAGTCTTTTTATAGAAATTGCTTGGTTTTTTTAATACTGATAGGTAATACTAACTTTCTATAAATGTGCTCTCTTGAAGGCTGAAATTCTTCGTGGGCTGAAAATGCCATTTGATTACCTCCTGTGCATTGCAAATTTAGGTTTCTTCAATCAACATGTGAATCAACTTCTTCCATTGAAAATAAATTCACTGGACAAAACAGTAGTCAAAAAGAAACACCAAACATGGAATTCTGTTAAAGACAATAGTTCTTATCTCTCATTCTCTCCTGTATTCCTACCAGTGCAAGCAAAAAAGCATGAAAAGCAGAAGTCAGGGAGCAGTGAACTAAAATGAGGGCAGAGGGGCACAAGGGCACACACAAAATGGAGAAGACACAGCAAGCTAAGTGAATGACCATCTCATCTTTGGAATTTTCATGTTCGTGCAGTTCTTCAAAGCTGGTTCAAGCAGAAAACAGTTAAATGGAGCATAACCAGAAACAAACTAATCAGTTGTTATGTACTTATTACTGCTCAGGTCAGCATAACCTTTCCATATTTTGATACATTTTTAATCTCACTTTTCAAGCAAAAATAATTATACTCTTCTGACACAAATCTCACCCTCCTGAGCTAGTTTTTCAAATGAAAAGGTTACACATTTTAGAGAAGAAAAATAAGGCTGTTACTAGACCTAAGCAGATATAGGAAGATAGCTTCCATAAACATTTATCTGACTGTCTAAATTATATTGTTTGAACTTTGATACTGCCAATATGTGCATCAGCACATATGTTATGACCAGGAGCATATTGCAGACATGTTTATAAAATAGTTTTAAATGCATAGTCATTTGTGATCAGGAGTGTTTGCACATAAAAAGCTTTGAGTAAGAGGTGGCACCATGTGACCTACAGAGGTTTCTTCCAACATAAAATATTATATGATTCTATTAAAATAATTTTTTATTAGTCATTCTTATCTAATCAGTATAGAGACTCATCTCATGTGTCTCATTTTAACTTGAAAGGGCTTATCAAACACTATAAGCTACTCAAAAATCAAACTACAAGCAAAGAATTCTCCAAAAGAAGTTTTCCAGTGACTTAGTCATGCAGTGAAAGTATTGGTGGAAAACTGTAAGAAATCACAATCAGGACAGAGAACAAAACAAAAACAAATAGATAAATCATGACCAACAGCTTCTATGACACAGTTTGTGAAGAAATGGAGAAATTCTAAGACCTCAGAGCCCAATATTCTGTATTTCTTAAAAAGTTCCTGCATTTATTTGAGATGCTAAATTATTTAGCTTCATTATTTACACATTTTGCTGATTCGTGGAAAGTTATATTAAAAGTAATAAACTTTGTTGGCAAATGTCCATATTCTGCAGCTTTTAAACAACTTGACTAGTATCTATTAATTTAAGTTGTCTCACTGAAGTAGGTAACATTGTTTTTCTCAGTATGTCTTTGCAATATGAAGGCAAGCTCCAATAACAGGTTTATTTCTCCAGACTTTTCTCTTGTATTTACATTGTATTTTTCATCACCATTTGAGTTATAAGGCAGTTTGTGCTCAGGAAAAGGTTGTCATTGGGTGGCAACGAGCAGAAGCTGATATAACATCTTGCACAAGATGTTTGCAGTGTCCTTGTCTTCTTTTCTCTCTTCTATTTGTAAACTATAATGAAAAATAATAGGGAGAGCAGAAAAGATGAGACCCTGAAAGACATAGTGGACACAACGTGTGTTTAAAGAAGATTTTCATGCATAGAGTTGAAACTGTTGGCTGAAATGTGCTATGAGTCATGTTCCATTATAGCAATGAAGTATCGGCCAACAAAATTTGAAAAAGTACAACCCGTATTTCGCCTCTTTTAAACAGACTGCAACCTGAAGAAATTAAAATGTATATAGAGAAGCTAGGCCAAAAGTACAAAAAACAGAATCATGTTTTGAGCCTTCCACTCTCTAAACAGTTGAAGAAGATGTGGAGTCCAATGGTTCAGTTCCTCTTGAGCCCAAGGGAGGAGGGGGCACCATCGGAAAACTCAGGCTGAACTTGGAGTTCAGGAGATTTTGCACTTGGAATTCTCCCTGGCATATGGAAATTCTTGCTCTTTACAGAGCAATAAAGGCTGGCTTTTAGGCAGAGTCCTTTCCATTTCAAAAAACTTAAATAGTTAATCCCTAACACTCTGTATGAACACTAGTTCAATTAAGCTTTCCCCATGAGCTTTATGAATATAACTACTTGCCTACATATATCAAAGTGTACTTTGAATCAAGTCTAAATAAAGGATAGGAAAAAATGATACTAAGATGACCAGGTGGGAAGTTAGCCAATGGTAGGAATGCATAGTTTACAGAGATGATGAAAATTCAGCATAGTATTAAAACAAAAAGTGAGGTGTAATTAGCCTCCTATGGTATGATCTACATTTTTAAAATCTGAAAACCACTCTTCTGGGCATATTCTTGAATGAAGCAATTCAGACCCATAAAACTAGAGAGAATGTCGATGATGTGGATCCATCTACAGTTTGAATTTTCCTCCTTTTTCAAAATCTCTTTGTTTACAGCTGTCTTTACAGTTTAGATTTCTTTATTGAATGCTTTCAAAATACTAAACGTGAGACTATCTGTAGGAAGGGAGTAAAAAAACAGATTTCCTGATCTATAAGGTATTCCATTTTTTTTTTAACTAAAAATTGATTACTATCAGCCTCCTTTCCATATCAGAACACTGAACTTTTTAACCCTTGTTTAGTTAGTGATCACTCATATTTTAAAATTATCAAACATTTTCTTTAGGTATAAACCTGTTCAGTATTTGTTCAGTATATTCATTAATGACTTGGATGATGGGACAGAGTGTATCCTCAGCAAGTTCACTGATGATACCAAACTGGGAGGGGTGGCTGACACTCCGGAGGGCTGTGCTGCCATCCAGCGTGACCTGGACAGGCTGGAGAGCTGGGCAGAGAAGAACCTAATGAGGTTCAAAAAAAGCAAGTGCAAGGTCCTCCACCTGGGGAGGAAGAATGCTAAGCACCAGTATAGGTTAGTGGTGGACCTGCTGGGAAGTAGTTCTGAGGCGAAGGATCTGGGGGTCCTGGTAGACAGTAAATTATCCATGAGCCAACAATGTGCCCTTGTTGCCAAAAAGACCAATGGAATCCTGGGCTGCATAGGGAAGAGTGTGGCCAGTAGGTCGAAGGAGGTCATTCTCCCCCTCTACTCTGCACTGGTAAGGCCACAACTGGAATACTGTGTCCAGTTTTGGGCTCCCCAGTTCAAGAGGGACAGGGAACTACTGGAGCGGGTCCAGCATAGGGCAACTAAGATGATTGAGGGACTGGAGCATCTCCCTTATGAGGAAAGGCTGAGAGAGCTGGGACTCTTTAGCCTGGAGAAGAGAAGGCTGAGGGGAGACCTTATTATGGCATACAAGTATTGAAAGGGTGGGTTGAAGGAGGGTGGTGCCAGACTCTTTTCATTGGTTCCCAGTGACAGGACGAGGGGCAATGGGCACAAGCTAGAACATAGGAAGTTCCGTTCAAATACACGGAAAAACTTCTTTACAGTGAGGGTGACAGAGCACTGGAACAGGCTGCCCAGGGAGGTTGTGGAGTCCCCTTCTCTGGAGATTTTCAAGACCCGCCTGGATGCAGTCCTGAGTAATGTGCTCTAGGCAATCCTGCTTTAGCAGGGGAGTTGGACTACATGATCTCTAGAGGTCCCTTCCAACTCTGAAGTTTCTGTGATACTGTGTGATTCTGTGAAACCTTTTTCATTAACATCCTCTTTGTTTATGATCCTATCTTGCAGAAAGTCTTTATTTCAGGGCTAACAGGCTGTTCTTTCTTTCTTTCTTTCTTTCTTTCTTTCTTTCTTTCTTTCTTTCTTTCTTTCTTTCTTTCTTTCTTTCTTTCTTTCTTTCTTTCTTTCTTTCTTTCCTTCCTTCCTTCCTTCCTTCCTTCCTTCCTTCCTTCCTTCCTTCCTTCCTTCCTTCCTTCCTTCCTTCCTTCCTTTCTTCCTTTCTTTCTTCCTTTCTTTCTTCCTTTCTTTCTTCCTTTCTTTCTTCCTTTCTTCCTTTCTTCCTTTCTTTCTTCCTTTCTTTCTTCCTTTCTTTCTTCCTTCCTTCCTTCCTTCCTTCCTTCCATCCTTCCTTTCTTTCTTTCTTCCTTCCTTCCTTCCTTCCTTCCTTCCTTCCTTCCTTCCTTCCTTCCTTCCTTCCTACTCTTTCTTTCTTTCTTTCTTAATTTGAGGAATGTTGGATCACAGATGTATCTCATTTTAAAATTCCCTGCTTTAGCCCAAAATAAAACACACCAATTGAAAATCATTCCAAATGTTATTTTTTCACAGTTTGGACTGTCATGGCACTGTATAATGCCAGTTAAAGAAAGTGGCTAAGTGCAGACTTTCTAACGCTCTTCTATTAGCTACAACACTGACCATATATTAAGGGCCGTGTACATTAAGCACAAACACACCTTTCAGCCATATTTCGTTACGAATATAAAGAGACAATCACACCACATCAGACTTATAAAAGGTTGTTTCACAAACCATAAATAAAGATAAGTTTAAAACAGATGTACAAACTTTGAGGCCAGTACGCTTCTGTGCAATGTCAGTTTTAGCTAAGTTAAACTGCTGTCATTTGAATTGTATTCATTTAAATTTACCTTGTATGACAGTGAAACACTTTATTGGCAGATGTACTATCCTTCCTTCTTGGAAGAAAAACCTGTTTTATTGCTTTTCTTCACAGAATCTATATAATATTTTTACTGCAGTAGTCCCTCGAGATTCAGTAATGGATGGGGAACTGGTTGCATCGGCTGGATGGCCGTGCCCAGAGAGTTGTGATTAATGGGGTGAAATCCTCTTGGCGGCCGGTCACCAGTGGTGTCCCTCAGGGCTCAGTTTTGGGGCCAGTTTTGTTTAATGTCTATCAATGATCTGGATGAGGGGATTGCGTGCACCCTCAGTAAGTTTGCAGATGACACCAAACTAGGTGGGAGTGTTGATCTGTTTGAGGGTAGGAAGGCTCTACAGAGGGACCTGGACAGGCTGGATCGATGGGCCAAGGCCAATCGTGTGAGGTTTAATAAGGCCAAGTGCCGGGTCCTGCATTTCGGTCACAACAATCCCAAGCAACGCTACAGGCTTGGGGAAGAGTGGCTGGAAAGGTGCCCAGCAGAAAAGGACCTGGGGGTGCTGGTGGACAGCCGGCTTAACATGAGCCAGCAGTGGGCCCAGGTGGCCAAGAAGGCCAACAACATTCTGGCTTGTACCAGGAATAGCGTGGCCAGCAGGAGCAGGGAAGTGATCGTGTCTCTGTACTTGGCACTGGTGAGGCCTCACCGCGAGTACTGTGTTCAGTTCTGGGCCCCTCTGTACAGGAGGGACATTGAAGTGCTGGAGCGTGTCCAGAGGAGAGCCACCAGGCTGGTGAGGGGTCTGGAGACCAGGTCATATGAGGAGAGGCTGAGGGAGCTGGGCATGTTTAGCTTGGAGAAGAGGAGGCTGAGGGGAGACCTCATTGCCCTCTACAACTCCCTGAAAGGAGGTTGGAGAGAGGTGGGTGTTGGCCTCTTCTCCCAGGTGAATAATGACAGGACCAGAGGTAATGGTCTGAAGATGTGGCAGGGGAGGTTTAGATTAGATATTAGGAAGAATTACTTTACTGAAAGAGTGGTCAGGCACTGGAACAGCCTGCCCAGGGAGGTGCTTGAGTCACCATCCCTAGAGGTGTTTAAGAAACGTCTAGATGTGGCACTTCAGGGCATGCTCTAGTGGCAGAGATTGTAGGGGGTTTTTTTGTGTGTGTATGGTTGGACTCGATGATCTCAAAGGTCCTTTCCAACCATGAAGATTCTGTGATTCTATGATTCTATGATCCTGTCACTGATCATCAGAGAGAGGAAAATCCATGAAGAGAGAGGAGAATCCATGAAGTGCTTCAGAGAATCAGTGCAGAAGATTGCCTGCAGACATGCAGAACCAGGTAAACTGGTTGAATTTTTAAACAATCATAGCACATGTATCGTACTTAGACAGTCCAATTGTTACTAGAACATCTGCAGTTGACTTTAATCTGACATGTAGACGCAACCACATTCTTGTACCATGTTTTTGTAGTCAACTCCTCTCTTTAAATTAATATTTAATTTCTGGATTCCTTACAGTCTGTTCAACTAACAATTATTAAAACCGAAGCATTATTTTTCTTGTTAACCATCTCTACTTTTCTGTCACTAAAAGCAACACGCTATATTAGATGTTAAATATCATCATACTCTGTCAGCCCTACTGGGATTACAACCGCCACGGTGTTTCTTATTGTTGAAAGGATCTCTGTCTTTTTCATCACACTCCAGATATTAAATGTGTGATAAATGTGAGTTAATTTCTCCTTTCAAGCCCTGCAAAATGGAAACAAAGGGTCTTCTCTCCCTCCATTCTACAGATCTTTCGTTTAAACATGTAAGTCTGTCACTTTCTTCCATTGTAATTTGCCACTGAACAGAGAACTGAGTTCATTACATCAGGTTCACCAGTCACTCAAGCAGACTAAACCATGGACTTTATGACACAAGCAATTTTGACTGAATAAAATCAGTTTACCTAAAATCTCTCTGCTTTAAAATGTGATTTTTTTCAACTGAAAGCTGAATAAAGAAAATATTCTTTTGCAAACTTTAACATTGACTTGGAAATGCCTTGATATACTTCCTGGAAACACCAGTTCTGAGATCTCAGGACTCTGTTTCCCTATGGGAGAAATTCCCTAGCTGAATTGTATACCCTATGATACATCATCCTTTTAAACTCTTGCTAAGCTGCTCAAGTGCATGATTAAAGGTCCAAATCTGCAGCATGTCCAGGGACATGTTGGAAGTATATTGGGAATTTAAGCAGACTCATTGATTATGCAAGTAGGTATACATATTTGTGATATTTTTGGCATTTTTTTTTTAATAAAATTGTTTATTTTAGGAACCCACATGTGTAGTCTATTTCCAGGAAGTTGCCTGAATTTACCCATGGCAGACCTCCAATACCTTTCACTGAATAATGAATAAATTCTGTATATCAGACTGCTTGAGTTAGAGAGGTGGATTTGTGCACTTCTGAAATGTCCTCAGGGTATTTTCATAACCTGAGAACTGGAGAATTTTAAAAAAGGAAAGTTAGACTTTGAAGGATGTAATTTCAGCCACTTTTAAAACACATTTTGAATTTATTCTTTAGCTATCTTCTTCAACCCAAGGACTATCTTCCTGTTTGACTGAACCCTCTGCTTAGAGCATTTTAACAGTGAAATGCCCCATTTTAAAGATGGTTTGGAATCAGCAATCCCAGAGATTTAGAGGTCATGGATGTTCACAAGCCTTTCTCACCATCCTGAGTTCCCTTGAAACACGTCTTACTTCTCAAAACTGCATCTACTACCTTCATCGACCTTGTCCAACCGGATTTTTTCCCTTTTTTCCCTTTCTAATATTGATCAATGCATAACCCCTGTTTCAGTTGTCTATAGATATCTTGAGAACAGACAGACAATGCAATATAAGCAGTAAGAGAGGAAACACACATATAATCCTGTATTAAATCCTTTGTTGGAATGTTATGAAGTAAATCTATATTAGGCAATATCCTGACCTAGTGTAGATTTGTGTGGCTCTGCAAAAGTGAATGAGCTATGAAAATGTATCCCCATTGAGAGTCTGGTACAATATGTTTTATACAAAGCAGAAACATAGATTCTTTCAGATTGAGCTGCTGGAATGTAATTTTATCATAAATTTTGTATCAATAGCATGTTTCAGTTTGTATCCTAAATCATATTTTGTATGCTTGGCTTCTTAAATGGGTTGAGACAATCTCATCACAGCCCCTCTCATTCTAGAAGAAAAATCCCACAGTGTAATCTTTCCGGCAGAGGTATATGAGATGAATAGATGATAATGAAAACCTGAGAGGATGACTCAGCTCAGAGACTAGTTAAGCATGCTCCTTTTCTGATCTCCACAAGGGAGTTTGCTCTTTTTCTCTTGCCTTTGGGATGATTCTCCCACTTCCAGCTCTCCATTCAATTTGGTTCAGGTGGTTCCCAAACAGGAACAGCAGAGCCACGGAGGGCATTTGCTTGATGTTGGTATTCAATGTCTCATAGTGTACGTAGTGGGTACTCATTATGAAGGGACCAGCCCCTCAAGTGAAATAAGACAAAACTGCTGTTCTCTCAAATGAAAAATCAAGTGCACAAATCAAAATGTTCTATTAATACAGATATCTTTGGCTCTATTTTGTTACAATTACAATATTTCCCATTCACAATTTACATTATATCCACAAACCTCTACACTTTGTACTTCAGGCACCATACTAGGAGGACTAGAGAATGAGAAAATAATAGTATATTGCATGGTACCTTCTATTTGGATGTGAGACAGAGTCCCATTATCTTCTAAAAAGCATTTTTGTCATCATTTATAAAAGAACTTTTATGTTGCAATTCACACTGAGTTTGTACTTCTTTCCTGATTTGGTATGCTTTATTGCTGAATATTTCACATGAGTGTGAAATATCGATACAACTGAACCATTGAAAACTGCTCTTATACATCTAATCACATTAATTTCTTCATTGCAAATTCACATACATTTATATTGCTGTAAAGATACGGTGCTTGTACGTACTTGTGTCACATAAGAGTGCGATAGAATGGCCTTTTTTGAAGGAACTCAATTATTACAAACTCATGATTTGTAGACTGAAGCATAATTTTAGCTTAATTAATAGATACCTGGGTGTTTGGCACTTTGGATGAAAGGAAACTTTGATAAGCTGAAACTTGAACACATTTAATTATACTATGACCTATCAGTTCTGTTTGCCATTTCACACCTGGCAACGGCCACAAATATTCCAGACAGTTGCGCTTTACTCCACATGTTGTCATTTAACTGCTTTATATGTTTCTGATTCACCTTGCCACACACTGCAGTGTCAGCACAGACCTGAACGTGCATTGAATTTTATGATGCATTTTGGTGCATCTACAAAAAGATTTTAAGTAGTATATTGAAATTTTTTGTTCGGACTGGAGTGATGCAAACCATGATCTTGCACAGGATGAATTATATCACTGTCCTATGACCTACATTTTGAAAAAGGATTTGATTTTATGATAAACACATTTCTGCCATTACAAATAAAATAAAAACAGATTTACAATGCCATAGCATTTTATTAGGAAAATGTGAAAACAACAGTTTTACGACGCTCAGTTTGTGGGCTAGTACATTCCTAAGTGTTATTACAACTCAGCAGAGTACACATTCTCATTCTGTAGGCCAATGTTATTAAAAACACAACTGGGAACGCTTTCCAAAAACTGCCAGTATCCCTGTTACACTCTTTCGTCAATAGGTGTTCTGGTAGTAATCTTTTTTTTGTAACTACCAGTTCCTTTGTATTACAGAGTTTCACCTCCCAACAGGCTCAGCTCCTCAAGGAACACCAGAGCAGCTCTGCCGGTCCAAGATCAAGGATCTGCAGCATTTCAGCAGCTGCAGTTTTGGCCAGACAGCTGCGCGGCCCCACCGTCCTTCTGGAGCACCGGGCTGGAAGGCAGCACTGTCAGTGGCCCATGCTGACTTCTGCTCAGCTGAGAATTTCTAAATCAAAGCTCTGTACCACAGCCTGGTCCAAAGCTCGCCACGAGAGTCTGCTTGGTGCTCAGCACTTCTGCAAATGGAGCCACCTGGATGTCTGAACAGACTTCTGTGTGCCAACTTGGGATACCCAGGGAAGGCAGCTCAGGTCTGCCACTGTGACTTCTCTCAACAGGAGCAGACTTAGGTCAAATGCTGATGGCTTGAAAGACACAGCTCTAAATTTTGAGGTCTTAAGCAAGACTTTCTAACTGTGGAATAATTCACCACCTGTACTTTTTACAACAAATAAAAGTGAATTGTGACAGCACTCACATGATAATTTTGACTTACTAGGTCCTTTGGCTACATTTTATAGTTCCTAGGATAGCTCTACAGCTACACAAACCCAAAATGTAATAGATATCCTAAGAAAAAAAAATCCCCTGCTCTGAGAGGGGTCTTTGAATTGCCTGTTGTTTTTGAACTCTAGTATCAAGGACCCAGAGAGCTACCATAATTTTTTTTTTTTTTTTTCATATCTTGGCATCCCATCAGTAAGGATAACAACTACAAGCCACTCCTTTGTGTCTCTTATGACCAAATTATATATGGGATACACAGATGACTTGTCATAAGGATTGTCATGCTGCTACTGACAATTTTACTCAATTAGCTGTTCTTTGATTGCAATTAACTGTCCAAACAAAAAAGTTAGCAAGTATACTACCATTGGCCAGATCTGCCCAGCCTTCATTCAGCTGGCTTGTTTTAATGACAGACCGAGACACCTATACTGAATTCTCAATGCAGCAGTCTCAAGCTGCAGCATTTATTAGATCTTTGAAAGCATACAGGATAAAAGAAACCAACAACTGAGACTGAGCGCAAGGATTTATAATGCACTCAATATGGCTTACACTCATTGGGCCACCTATGTGACTTGAGTCTTTTCCAAATATATTAGTACAAAATCCTCCAGGCATCCGTTCAGACCCCAGAAGCCTGTAGAAACTCTTGGATCTTTTGCCAGATCCCAGAAACCTGTAGATACCCTGGCTGTTTTGTTTTGACACGTGGATTGATTCTTATGCTTTCTGCATTGCTTTTCCTGCCATTTAAAAAAGCATATTAATATTCAGGGGAGGAAGGAAGACAAATAAGACAGAATAATTCTCTCTTAATAACTTCTGATGGATCCATTTATTTTATTCCTTTCAGTTATGCCTGTCAGTCTCCACTGTTCAAGGAATTTAATGCTATGTACTTTTTCTGTGTCAACTTAGGCAACCCGCAGACTACAAAAGCCTTAGCCAAAAGGAAAGGGGAGGGAAGTGAATCTGCTCATGTCTCCTAATCAGATGAAAAAAAAATGACCAACACTACATAGTACCGAACTGGATATCAACAGGAGCTAGACACCGTGAGTGCAAGCGGGTAGGTAGATTTCTGATTAAGTTGTCCTACGGTATTCTCGAATAATTCAGCAGCAGGATACTGGTCTTCTAAGTGAATATAATGCTTTCATATTTAAAGGTTTCAAAAAAAATTCCTTTAAAACTAGATATCACAAAATTATAATAAAATGCGTAATTGCGAGGCTGGGAAGCAGTCCTGGAACTTTACTGAGAGTAAGCTTGGTAAATAACAATTTACAGACTAGCACATTCAAGTGTGCTAGGAAAGATGGTACAACTGGAAAGACATAGAAGTCAACAGCTGTGCTTTTTAGTGTTGAACTGAAAAGCAGTCCGTTATCTCACGACAATTTGAAGATGGTGTTGCAGACTATAGAGCTGATTCATTGCTGCGGCAGAAGCAAAGTGGGCTACACAATAATAATGCTTAGCATTTAACGTGCATTATGCGAGATTTATTACACTGTTCCTTACTTACCAGGAGGACTACCTTGCAGGTCAATTCTTCTCCAAACTGTGACTTTTTCCAAATGTGATTCACTGTATGCTTAAAATGAAACTTCAGCAACTTGGAGAAGTTGTCTTAACTTGTATTTTAGCAGCTAGAAGGGAGGATGCCGCCTGCTACCAGTCAGATCTCAAAATACCACAGGTGATACAAAAGTCTGTGATTGTGTTTCCTCCAGAGCTCTCAAAAGGCATAAAGAGTAAACTGACAATATTTTTACAACCTGGTTAGGAATCATTGCACCCATTCCATTGACACAGTATACAGACTTCCCCAGAATAATATGGTATGATTGCATGTGTTTAGCTTCCAGGCTCTGTATTGCGCAGTCAAAGAATGAGCTGTTTAAAGTTGAGGATTAAGCTCTATAGTGAAGAGGGAGATGAGAGGAAGAGACATGTCTATATACTAACAAATTTTCATGCAATTGTAGTGGAAAGTGAGGGAGCAGGTACATGAACACAGCCTGCTCACATCTTGTAGCCTTGAACTTGAGGGGGTCCACATCATGTTAAGCGGCTGAAATGTGAAAATGAGAAATGGTTGCATGAGTAAAATAATGAAGTTATAGTAGCTGCTGTTCCAATTTTATATGACCTAATGTAGTTTTTTGTCAGCAAATCAAAATAATTTGTATTGTCTCTGAATGGAGCTGAAAGAGAATCAGATCTAAGTTTTGTAGTAAAATATGTTCCCTCCTCCAGAAGCCTCCAGTTCATCAACAAAGGTCCATAGTATTGGAGTTTTTTTTCATGTGCATTGAAGACAAAAAAAATAAAACAACTAAATTTCCTTTTGTCCTGTAGAGAAAGTAAACATGGGAGGGATTTTATTTACTTTCTTTTCTCAAGAACTTTTGTGAAAATTGAAGAATTTAAATGATAAAAGAAAAATATCTTTTAAGGAGTTAAGTAGTGTGTAGCGGAAAATTATTCGAACCTCTGGGAATGTATCAGTATTGTGTGTAATGAAAAACAGGAGAAGAATTTAATGACAGTAACTTAAAATAGATGCTACATATCAGAGGTGAATGCCACAGAATTGCTCTGAGAATCAGGCCCAAAACATACAAAGATCACTTATAAGGCTTTTGACTCTCTAACGAAAGCTCCAATTTAAGGATTTTTCTCAGACTGGCCAAAATGTCAGATATACCAACAACTAATCTACTACAGGCAAATTAAATGTAACATTACTTGTAATTACAGCTTTGAAAGATCAATTTAGACACTTGTGCACACAGCCTATTAATAGACTGTTATTATTGTGATGTAGCAGGTCATCTTGGTTTGAGAAGGTTCATCTACAGGTCACTGAATACAGGTAACATGAATAATTTATATTTTTTACAGGTAGAGGAAGAAATAGCTTATGCTATATTTAAAATCCCCATGCTAAACAATGGGGTCTTTGAAAAATTAATTTGACTTATTACATGTACCACAAATTCTAAAGCTAAATTGCTCTCCACATACGAAAGCATAAATTTGATCGAATTCCTTAAGGTACTGTTAGTCTCTGCTACCTAATTCCAAGCCCGTTATCTTTCATATTTATAATTCAGCTAATCAGATATGAGATGTGACTTCACTTGTAAACATTTCCTGAAAAAATTAATGATTGATACAGAACAAATTGAATAAACTGCACTGGGGAAATGCTAGTTCTTTGCTAATATAATTTAAAAAATAATATATAACATATTTTTTTGTGTTAAGGCTAAAGGCCCCAAACCTGCTCTCAAATATCCAAGTGCAACTCCCATTGAATTCACTGGGATCTGTGCCTGTATATGTGAAGGCTGAGCTGGGCCATAAGGAATTATGCCAAATACAGTAATCCAAAGATATCAGTGGGACAAAAAAGAGAGGTGCAGAATTATATGATAAAAATAATTAAAAAAACCTGAAAACATTAGGTAAAACTATGCTTCCTTGCATAAGAAACTAGAGACAACAAGACTGAAGTCAAACCACTACTGTTTTTCCTTGAATAGAGCAAATACTGTGTCATTCATAACTCCCTTAAAATAGAATGTTCACGAAGATATGATCAAGCACTGGCTGGATGGGCGGTACCAAAGAGTGGTGGTCAATGGAGTTAAATCCAGCTGGTGGTCGGTCACAAGTGGTGTCCCTCAGGGCTCAGTGTTGGGACCATTTCTGTTTAACATCTTTATTGATGACCTTCATAAGGACATAGAGTGTATCATCAGCAAGTTTGCAGATGACACGAAGCTAAGCGTGAGTGTTGATCTACATGAGGATAGGGAGGCTCTACAGAGAGGCTTGGATAGATTGGACTGATGGGCCAATGCTAACGGTATGAGCTTCAACAAGGCCAAGTGCCGGGTCCTGCACTTGGGCCACAACAACCCCGTGCATCGCTACAGGCTTGGGGAAGTGTGGCTGGAGAGCTGCCTGGCAGAAAAGGACCTGGGGGTTCTAATTGACAAGCGGCTGAACACGAGCCAGCAGTGTGCCCAGGTGGCCAAGAAAGCCAATGCCATCCTGGCTTGTATTAGAAATAGTGTGACCAGCAGAAGTAGGGAGGTGATTGTCCCCCTGTACTCAGCACTGGTGAGGCCACACCTTGAGTATTGCGTCCAGTTTTGGGCACCTCAATACGAGAGAGGTATCGAGGTGCTGGAGCGAGTGCAGAGGAGGTTAACAAAGCTGGTGAAGGGCCTGGAGAATAAATCTTATAAGGATCGACTGAAGGAGCTGGGACTGTTTAGTTTGAGGAAGAGGAGGCTGAGGGGAGACCTCATCGCTCTCTACAACTACTTGAAAGGACATTGTAGAGAGGTTGGTGCTGGTCTCTTCTCAGAGGTAATTAGTGATAGAACAAGAGGGAATGGCTTCAAGCTGCAGCAGGGTAGGTTTAGACTGGACATTAGGAAAAAATTCTTCACAGAAAGAGTGGTCAGACACTGGAATAGGCTGCCCAGGGAGGTGGTGGAGTCACCGTTGTGAATGTGTTTAAGACCCGTTTAGATGTGGTGTTAAGGGGACATGGTGTAAGGGAGAGCTTTGTAGAGTGGAGTTGATGGTTGGGCTCGATGATCCCAATGGTCTTTTCCAACCTAAATGATTCTATGATTCTATGATATATATCCTAGGATAACATCCTTCCACATCACCCACATACCTTTGCAAATTAATAACACTCCAATCACTTGTTTTAAAGTTTCTGGGAGCTACGTGTTCCAGTAGCTTGCAGCTTTTAAGGGAGCCCTTTTTAGAATCTGGGGAGAGGAGATGGCAGGATAATTCAGAATAACTGATACGGAGAATAAAATAAAGGTCATAGGCTCATAACAGCTTTATGACATTGGAGGTGGTAATTCTCCAATTCTACTTACCTACAGGAGGTGGAAGGAGTGATATGAATCCATGTAAGTCCGTAAGAAAGGAGTCAGTGTGCCTGCTGTCACTGAGGTTAATGGAAGCGGTAAACACTAAGGAAACCTATAGAATTGTTATTACTCCAGTAGAGTAAACAGTAGACTTAGGAAGATTCATCGAGTCCAAATTATCAAAGCGAATGTACTGCAAGCCTAGGTAATCACATGACATGATTGCAAATAGTCCAGGGACATATTTTTTCCTTTCTGGCAATTACACACAATGGGTGAGGCTTATACTTTCAGTGTCTTTCTAAAAGTTTGTGGAGTGCCTAATAAAAACAGGATTTGCTCTGGGCTTTTAGCATCCATTGAAATAATCCGTATCATAATAATAAGCAGCAATTGAAATTGCTTCCACCTTTGACAATTAGTCAAGTACTTTGTCAAACCATGGATGCTCTTTTTTCACCTGTTCTTCAGTTTGACACATCTTTCAGTGGCTTTGTCAATGATTCTGCTTTTGAGACTGACATCTGTGAAAAACTACTTATATTTCTAGCATATCTTCCTGTTTGTAATTTTTACAATGTAACTTTCAGTAAGTCTGTCAGTCTTAACCAAACAAATGTTTTATAGTGTAACTCCAAATGCTGGAGCTGGATTTTTTTCTCTGGAGACAAATCCCAACCTGTTTTTTTCTTACCCTGCTCTCACCTATTTCTGTTAAAACTAGTGAGGCTGTAAGAGATTTAAATTACTGTGGAGAGGGTCCTAGCATTTCTGTATGAACATATTTAAAAGCTGTCATTAGCAGTTCTGATTAAGGATTCACAACATTTTATTCCTGCTTATAAAGCACTGTGTAAGTGCCTAATACTATAGTTAAACAAAAGACAAGGACATTGCCCAAAAAACCTTACAGTCGGGGTTCTGAGTCTGCAGCTGTATCCTTAGGATCCACTCCTCATTCCTCCAAAAACACCTTCTGAGGTACGCAGAATCGTCTGCAGGTAAAAAGGTCCAGATGCAGGATCAGAACTAGGGTAGCAGGATACAGTAAACTTCTCAGCATGGAAAGTAAGATCTGTGCTTTGGTCTAGAAAAAGCCCAGTCTAAGTGTAGGTGGGACAAGTATTTGGCTGGATCAATGCTATTCTACCTCCTATTCAAGCTTTGTAATGAAGCAAGACTGAGAGTCAATTGTGTGCTCCTCTACATCACGAACCAACACAGAGTTAGGAAATGAGAACAGGGTAGGACAAGGATTAAAAAACAGCAACAATGCACATTTAAATAATAACAGAAGCACAAAGGAGAAAAGGAAGCAACGAGGACTTCAAAAGGAACTTGTAAAGTAGAATGGAATTAAATTAAGAATGAGCACCTGAAGGTCACTGCAGTATAGTAAAATCCTTCAAGGAAACTGTTAGACGCTCCCTTGGTGGAAGCACTTAAGAATAAGCATATACACAGAAACTTATTGAACATGGAAAATATTCATTATGAGAGAAAGGACTAGAAAATAGCCTCTTAACGTTTTTCAGACCAAGTCTCACATTTCAATAGCAAGACAGCTTCGCAAACCCTATTAGCAGATCATCTCCTATTCATGATCACGCTGTTCCTCTTTGCAGGAGCCCATAAGGAAGAAATATACATGAAGTTAATGGGGCTTTAACACTTATAAAAGGACAGGTAGCAGTCAGAAACAAAGGGAAGGTGCAGTATATGGCAAGGATTTTCTCTATGGATTGTAATGCATAGTTCATAAATTAGATAACTGAGCAGCTTTTCCTTCTTGATGACTCTTGAGCTTTGCTGGTAATCGCCACATGGCAATGTTTTTAAGTATTAAGTGAAACTATTGATTGCATTCTCCACCCAAATGCCGTTCATTCAAGTGTTATTTCTTTGCATTTTGTTGAGACATGGCATGCCACTGTTTCTCCTTTGTTTGGCTCCTCTGTTTTCAGTGCAGCCCTTTACACTAGAAAAGAAAGAAAACCTCTGTAAGCATTAGAATGTGTCTACCTGATTAACACATGGTAGCATATGCAGAAAATAAGGCTCTGTCATTTTCTCTTTGTCTCCACCAAAAGCAAAAACCTTATATTTCATATTTTTAAAATTCAGTAATAAATTATCTATACATGGAATTATGTACTCCATTGTACATCATATCTGAAAGTTGCAGAAATTCAAATTGTTATTATATTTTACACATAAGAACTCAAAAGCCCAACATATTTTTATTTTAAACTTAAGATATCTTCTGGTTTCCTAGCCTCTTACAAAGAAAGCAAATGCTTTTCACATAAAAGTTGCTGAGGAACCAGTCAGTGGATGTCAAGACGGTGGCTGAAAGAAGAGTGACAGGACAAAAAGATGCCACATAAATATAATTTCTAAGAGATGAACAAGAAAACTATTTGAAAGTGTAGGTCATACTTCTCTACAGTGGATAAACTGGCTGCTGAGTCCTGAACCCCCTGGGGTTCATTTTTTGGTACACCTAAAAGGACTTTGGAAAGGCAGCTGCCTGAGAAAACCTGCGCCATCCTTCAAGGAACATTTCTGTGGATGCATCGACTGAGAGTATGTCTATTGCAGCATATTATAAAATAGAGAAGAAACAAATTATTGCTAATTAATATGGGCCCTTCCTACCTCTCCAAGCCTGACAAAGACCATGGAAGAGTCCCCTGGTGGAACTAGATGCATACCCTGAGTGCCTAAGGAAGCGAAGGGGGAACATTTTAGATCCAGGTAGAAAGACGGTTTTATTCATAGTCTTAATGTCTCCTGCAACAGAAAATAATTAAAATCACTTGAAATATGAAATCGTGAAATGTAAAATATTAAATGACATTTTATTTTTAATAATAACCCTTATTTCTGCCAACAGCATAGAACATTTTGTAAGCGAAATGCCAACCTGTCTCAGTCTTTCAGAACATATTATAGATGTTTTAACAGCCCTCTTCAGCAGGATAGAGAAAAGTTGACTAGGCTAATCAGAAATACATGTTGCTGTAATTGAAATCTGATACTAGTGCCTTTCAGGGGAAATGAGACAGGCATAGAAATGGGAAGGAAAAGAACTAGGATATCAAAGAAAGTCAACAAACTGGAGCTAATTCATAGCAAAGCAATGAAAATGACTGCAGAAACAATCCTGAAAAGAACAGTGAAAAAAAATAAAGGATCTTAACACTGGTATGCTGCCTAAGCTCAGTGAAGACTAGGAGGAAAGAGAGGGTGCTCTGGTCATCTAAAAATCACTGAAGACTGGAAAACTAGCAAGAAAGATATGCTAGTTATGGTGACCCAGTAACATGTTGGTGAAAGTAGTGGGTTAAAACTGACCGAAGGAGCATTTAGCAAAATTTTCTAATAATAAGATCTATTAGACTGTAGAAATATCTTCCAAGAGAATAGGTGGAAACCCATTACTTGAGTCATATGCAGTTGAGCTTGGACAAGACAGTGGAGAATATACTCTGAGGAATAATCCTGCACTGGCAGGGGTTTGAAGAATGGGCTAAATGATTTACCAAGTCTTTTCCGGCACTTTTTGTTGTTGGTTTTGGCAACAGCTTTACCAAAAAAAAATAATAGTTATTCATGGACCTATCTCCTTGCAAAATCCCTATATCTTTTTTTGTTCTGCATTGAAACTGTTAGTTTTACCATAATTTTTATATAAAAATATACCTATTTACAATTTTACTTTCTATTCTCAACAGTGTCTTCCTGATTTTAAATACAACTCTAACTCTGAATGGAAAGTTATTTGTCAATGTGTTATAAAGAAACCTGCTACATAAACTAAAAACGAGGGTCTTTTAACATCGGTTCTTAAGTCTACAAATGAATTATCGTAGCGCTACACACAAAGTTTTTCAATTCACATAAGTAGAAATTAAACTGTACCTCTCCTGCAGGTCCCTGAGTGTTTTTTCAGAAAAGCTGTCCTGCTATAAGCAGAATCTCCATCAAAATTAGTTCAGAGCTACCTCAGATGGTTCTGTCTCAACAACACTAAAAAAGCGAAATAAAATAACAGAAAGGTTAGTACAGATTGGTCAGTATTATCATTCTGGATAAAGGCAAGACTGCGGAGGCCACTATTTCCCTACTTGTCTTATCCTAATCCCGAGCTCTCCTGTTGCACTCCTTAGGAATCTGGCTTTTTGTGGACTTAGTGAGAGAATGGATAGGAATTACCTGAAATGGGGATCATTGTTTCCTTGTGTGGACCATGGAGAGCAGAAATCTGGCCCACCCATGACCTGTCTCTCTGATTTGACCTTCAGATACCAAGATTTCTTATTGCTCCCCTACTACTTCTCTGAAACCATTACCTCCCTGTTCATGCTCACCTCCTGCCCTGAAATAATTTATAAAAAGCAAATTCCAGAAGCATTATAATGTTGGCCCAAAAAGATTCGTTCTCATGGTTTTAGAAGCCAAAATATCCCATTGCAATTATTTTCAAAAAAGCTTAAACATATTCTGGCACATAGATGGGTCATATTTATGTCCTACTTTCTCACTTCAGAGATCAAAGGTTAGTGGTTTCGCATTATTGATTTAATCTTCAATTATTTTTTTAATATTTTAAGCCTTTCAGTCTAGTTAACCAAAGCACATCATCTAAAATAATTTCAAAACAGTGGAAGGGCAGCACAGCAGAACACAAGCAATCCAGGAGCCTTCTGCAGTGCACTGGTGATCACTTCCTGACACAGGTGATTAAGGAGCTCATGAGCAGAGGCACTCTATTGGGCCTCTTACTTGCAAACTAGGTCAGGAATGTGAAGGTTGGAGACAATCTTGGCTGCAGTGACCATGAGATGCCAGAGTTCAGGATCCTCAGAGGAGGGAGTAGGGCAAAAATCAGGATTACAACCCTGGACATCAGGAGAGCAGACATCGGTCTGTTCAGGGACTGGCTTCAAAGAATGCCATGAGACATGGGGAGAAGAGGGGTGAAGGAGCAAAACTGGTCGATTTTCAAGGCTTGCCTCCTCTGAGCTCAAGAACAGTCAATCCCCATGTGCAGGAAGCCAAGCAAAGGTAGCAGGAGGTCTGTATGGATAAACAATGAGATCCTGACAAAACTCAAAACATAAAAAGGAAGCACTGAGAGTTGGAAACAAGCTCAGGTGACCTATGAGGAATATGGAGACACTGTATAGCCACGCTGCGATGAGTTTAGGAAAGCCAAAACCCACGTAGACTGGAATCTGGAAAGGGATGTGAAGGCCAACAGGAAGGGCTCCCACAGATACTTCAGCAGCAAAAGGAAGAACAGGCAAAATGTGGGCCCACTGCTGAATGGGGACATGATGATAGGAGGCATGAAGAAGGCTGAGTTACATAATGACAAGGCCAAGGTACTCAATACCTTCTTCACCTCAGTCTTTACCGTTAAAATTTGCTTTCGGAAATCCCAGGGCCCTGAGAACCTCTGGGAAAGTCTGGAGCAAGGAAGACTTACCCTTTGGGGAGGTTCAGTTTAGGAAACCTTTAAACAACCTGGATGTACACAAGTCCCTAGAACCAGATGAGATGCACCCACAACTGCTGAGGGAGCTGGTCCATGTCACTGTGAGGCCACTGTCAATCATCTATGAAAGGTCATGGCAACTGGGGGAACTTCCTGAGGACTAGAAAAAAACAAATGTCACCCATATCTTCAAGAAGAACCAGATGGAGCATCCAGAGAACCTCACCTCGATCTCTGTGAAGGTGGTGGGGAAAATAATCCCAGAAACCATTTCTAAACACATGTACATCAAGAAGGTGACTGGTAGCAGTCAGAAGCAGAAATCGTGCCTGACTGACCTTCTATTATGAAATTACTGACTTGATGGATGAAAGGAGAGTGGTGGATGTTGTTTATCCTAACTTTGGCAAGCCTTTTGACAGCATCCTTATAGGTAAATGAAGTATGGATGATGAAGTATGAACGAGATAAGTGGACAGCGAGGTGGATTGAAAACTGGTTGAACTTCCAGACTTAAGGGGCTGTAATCAGTGGCAAAAAGTTTAGTTGAAGGCCAGTCCTTAGAGGTGCACCCCAAGGGTCAGTACTGGGGTTGATGCTTTTTAACATCTTCACTATAGACCTGGCTGATGGGACAGAGTGCATCTGCAGCCAGTCTGCAGGTGATACAAAACTGGGAGGAGCTGTTGATAGACCAGAGGGTTGCGCAGCCTTTCAGAGGGACCTTGACAGACTGGAGAAATGGGCTGACAGAAACTTCATGCAGTTCAACAAGAGAAGTGTAAAGTCCTGCACCTGTGGAGGAATAACACCAGGCACCAGTACACATTAGGGGCTACCTAGCTGAAAAGTAGCTTTTTTGAAAAAGAATCTGGTGGTCTTGGTGGATACTATGTTGACCATGAGCCAGCAAGCACAGAATCATAGAATCATAGAATCTTCATGGTTGGAAAGGACCTTTGAGATCATCGAGTCCAACCATACACACACCCAAAAAAACCCACCAAAAAAACCCCAATACAAACCACCACAAACAAACAACCTACAATCTCTGCCACTAGAGCATGCCCTGAAGTGCCACATCTAGACGTTTCTTAAACACCTCTAGGGATGGTGACTCAAGCACCTCCTTAGGCAGGCTGTTCCAGTGCCTGACCACTCTTTCAGTAAAGTAATTCTTCCTAATATCTAATCTAAACCTCCCCTGCCACATCTTCAGACCATTACCTCTGGTCCTGTCATTATTCACCTGGGAGAAGAGGCCAACACCCACCTCTCTCCAACCTCCTTTCAGGTAGCTGTAGAGGGCAATGAGGTCTCCCCTCAGCCTCCTCTTCTCCAAGATAAACATGCCCAGCTCCCTCAACCTCTCCTCATATGCCCTGGTCTCCAGACCCCTCACCAGCCTGGTAGCTCTCCTCTGGACACACTCCAGCACTTCAATGTCCCTCTTGTACAGCAGGGCCCAGAACTGAACACAGTACTCGCGGTGAGGCCTCACCAGTGCCGAGTACAGAGGCACGATCACTTCCCTGCTCCTGCTGGCCATGCTATTCCTGATACAAGCCAGAATGTTGTTGGCCTTCTTGGCCACCTGGGCCCACTGCTGGCTCATGTTAAGCTGGCCGTCCACCAGCACCCCCAGGTCCTTTTCTGCTGGGCACCTTTCCAGCCACTCTTCCCCAAGCCTGTAGCGTTGCTTGGGATTGTTGTGACCGAAATGCAGGACCCAGCACTTGGCCTTATTAAACCTCATACAATTGGCCTTGGCCCATCGATCCAGCCTGTCCAGGTCCCTCTGTAGAGCCTTCCTACCCTAAGCAGAGTACCCAATGTACCCTTGGAGCAAAGGCAGCCAACAGCCTCCTGGCCTACATTAGGGAAAGTGTTGCCAGCAGGTTGTGGGAGGTGATCCTTCCCCTCTACTCAGCTCTGGTAAGACACATCTGGAGTGCTGGGTCCGGTGTTGGGCTCCCCAGTAAAAGAAGAAGGGACATACTATAGGAAGATTGGCAAAGGACCAGAAAAGTGATTAAGGAACTGACGCATATGTGAAATGAAGGGAGGCTGTGGGAATTGGGACTTCAGCCTGGAACAGAGAAGGCTCAGGGAAATCTTATCAATGTATAAGAATTCCTGACAGCAGGAGTAAAGAAGATGGAGCAAGACTCATTCTGTCACTGGGCTCCACTGAGAAGAAGCAATGGGCACAAACTGAAATACAGGAAAGTAAAAGTAAGAACACATTTTTGCAATGAGGGTGATCAAACACTGGTAAAGTTTGCCCAGAGAGGCTGTGGAGTCTTAGTACCTAGAGATATCCAAAATCTGACTGGACGCAGACCTGACCAACCTTCTCTGGGTGACCCTGCTCTGAGCTCGGGGTTGGAACAGGTCATCAGCTCATGTGTGTTCCTGCCTCAGCTGTGTTTCTCTCTTAGAAAATCCTATTGAGGAATAGTTAATAGAGAATCAAGTAAAGTATAATATTAACTCATACTTTAGCAGAAAGAAGCAATACCTAGGAAGTATGGCAAAACTTTCCTCCCTGCTAAAGAAGAAAAGTATTTGCTAAATGTTTTTCTTTTTATAGATAAATAAAGAGATAAATTCCTTTATAGAACATGACAGAAGAACTGTTGACTCTATCAAAAGGTTTGGTTGGTAGGGAAAATACAAAACGCCGAGTCAGATTCTGATCCATTTCCATCTTTCTTTCCCTTGCTCTGAAAAGCTTTGGGACATCATTCATCTGGATTTACCTTTCATGACAGAAGTCTCTAAGTAATTCTCTAAGCCAGAATATCTAGACCCTCCAGCAAAATTCGGTTTCAGATATGGTTTTGTGGCTGTCAGTGCCTCAGCCCGCTGCTCAGGTTAAGCAATTTTTCCATCCTTTAAACAATATTCTTTAGCTATTCACCCAAGAGGAAGTCTCAATTTTAAAACTTCAGCTGTCTTTTAATTTGAATGTTTGTAGATACTGAATTACCTATGGCAACAATCTTTTGTAAGTGAAGGAAGTGAGACTTTCATAGCTAAATTTCATAAAGTTTTGACCTTTTCCTATTATTGTATATATCTGTAAGAACAACCCCAAAATATTTGTCTGTTATTCAATTTTAAAATCAGAGACACTTTAATCAAACACCCTAAGGTCACAGGAAATCCAAGCTAACTTTGTTTTACACTTTTCTTTCTTTTCTTTATCAACATTAGCTCTCTGAAAATAAAAATGCAGTGTGGTAAGCTAAGCACATTTTAAAGACTGCCTTAACCTTTCACAAAGAACTATCATGCTGCACAGCAAAGCTGTATAACAAAGTTTGCAGGAGCAGAGGGTATTAGGGATTACAGTCCTGAGATTTCTTTGGCATATTCAGAAATCTTGATTTTAAGAAAGATATCCATTCCTTTGTTTGTACTTTTGAAAACACATTCATAGATTGGTATGTTTTTGGAAGTACCCAAAACCCAGGTGAAATGAAACAACGGAATAAATCATCACCTGGCACAGCTCTACTGAAGTCAATGGAGCCATGTCATTTTCCACCTGCGGAGGGTATGACCCAATATTATCAAATACAAAATATACAAATGTTAATCTTCATATGCAGATAGGGAGGGCTAGATGAGCGTATGCTCTGTCACAGATATGGCAATATTTGTGACAAGGTACATCCCTATTAAAGCGTAAAACACTAGAGAAAGAGACATCTATTGTGGGAATAGAGAAAGGAAAAGGAAAAACTCAGAGCACAAACAGTTAATAAGGCAACTTCATACTATAATGGTCAGATTTATTTTTCCTCTCAAATTATCATCCAGATCCTGGCTGATTTAATTTTTCCTAGTGGAGAGCTTTTTCTCCATGACTGCTTTATTTTGGAACTGACTTGAAGTTCACTAATTTGAAAAACAAACTCTAGCTTGACAATTCATAAATATTCTCTCAGAGGTATTTCTAGTTCAATATGTGATGAACTTTACAATGTTTATCAGATGTTAAAATAGATAAAAAGCCATGATTAAAGCGACGATGGTATTATACACTCTATGGATGTGCTTTCTGAATAAATAAACACTATACATTCACATAAATATATATGTATTTACATAAATATATATGTATTTATGTGTATATAGGTTACATTTATATAGTATTCCATATGCAGTTAAGAATGCAGCGTTCAGCATAGTGTATTTCAGAGACTGTGAATCAACAGCTACCAGTTTGAATGTGCTGCACTTAAATTCTGTGAAACGATGTTTAACAGAAACCATTCCCTCTGACAGTCTGGTCGTTGCTTTTGTCACCGCAACTATCCAGAAACATGCTGCATTTGAAGCATGAAAAAGAGAAAGAAAAAAAACCAAACCCCAACCACCAAACATTTTTGGTTCACAGCAAAGAAATAGACTGGCAGGTTGAAGTCTACAGCTAGCTTGATGGAAGGCACGCGGTTGGGGATCTGAAGAGGTGTATTTGTTTATGGCACAAGCCCAAGCCACAAAAAGGGAGGGTGGGTCCAGATCACATAGGAGTATGTCATGACTGCCTCTGACTTGTGCACACTTTTTCACTACGTAGCACCTTAAGTGATAGGCTTAAAAAAATGAGACGAGAAATATTGAAGAGGAAAGCATAATGCTTTGAAAGGCCAGTGGATTAGCTACTTAGCTGCACAATGGTTTCATTACTTTCAGCAAGGAACATAAATTCCGGCAGCACAGCAGCAGTATCCTATGGCTCGACAAGGTAGTACAGCTACAGATGAAAATGCTGAGAAGGTTCAAAGCCACCTGAGAAAGGGTTTCTTAGCAACAGACAGGATCATGAACCAAAGGAAGAGAATGTGACATAGTTATTTTTAATGTTATAAACCAAACTGAGAAATTAATGCCTTTAAAATCTGTATTTTTACTATGTAACCAGCTTAAACAAAATGCTGGTGCTTCATTACATTTAAAGATTTTACTGTGTCTGTCTTGTAATCATCCACATCATGCAGAAGTGTAAGCAAGAATAATCCTCAAGAATAAGTAATGTGCTACAAACGAAACATTTCACTGTATTGATTATTCTTCACAGAAGGAGCTGCAGGGGACTGAATTCAAATCACTGGCAATTATAAAAACCCAAATAAAATCTGATTCATAAGGGAGAAATCTCTTAACAATTCATCCAGAGAAACCCCTCGAATCGTACAGGTTGGGCTTGTAACACCATGTGGCAGATGAAGGGGGAATTCGGTTTCGTTGGGGACTAGCTAAAAAACGAACAGCTCTGCAATAAATCTTCTAGCAGTTGGGAAATTAAGCTTCCCAGAGTCCCACAGTAACAGACGTATGGCCCTTTCCTTACCATAAGCTATATCCCTAATGCTCATTAATTCTTTCCCCACGACTCCGAGGCTGCAGACGCACAGCTATCAGCAAATGGTTGCAATGGTTGAAGATGTGTCTGTCTTCTGCTACCAATGGCTGCTTTTGCAGCAGAGTCTGCAGAAGGGAGTCAGCTCTCCTCCTCCGTTTGAGTGCGCTGCCAGCCGGGTGAGCGCGACCTGCAATGGGAGAGTTTGAATTAACCCGCTGCTGAAGTATTCAGGGGATGTTTAGATTTTCTGTTCTACTGGTTAATCTGAGGGGGTAATAAGAGAAAAAGTTGAATAAAAAAGATCCGGATGGAGTACAGTGAATGCTTATTTGCTGAGATCACCAGAATAAAAGAGAATGAAAATAACAGACTGAAAAACAGGTTAAAAATAACCTTGTGTTTTTTTTTTTTTTTAAAAAAAGAGGAGCTATTTCAATGCAAATTGTTCTGGAAAATACAAAAAGCTTTTTAAAATGAGCCTTTGTGTTTCAGGTTTTGTGTAATTTTTTCCAGCAGCGTATTTTGTCATCGCTTCTGAAGTATCTTCTGGTTTTGAAAACTGAGGATAAGCCTTCAAAGTTGACTTTTTGCTCAACTATCTCTGGGTCACGCTCTCTTTGCCTCACCCCTCAAGGCTTGTTGCACCTGAGTGGTGGTATTACCCTGACCCTGGCCAGGTCTGCTGGCACCATGTGCCGCGCAAAGCTTTCCATGCACCACAGAAACCCAAGGAACAAAGAATGGCAGACTTTTCATAACCCTGCCTTCCTCCCAGGAGTATCCCGCTCCCAGCGAAAGGGAAAGTGGAGTCTCTCAGCTCAGGGAGGCTGCTGGAGCAAAGCAATGCGTCGCCTACTACCATGTGCCCAGGGGCTCCCGAGAGCTGCCGACCTCTCCCAAGACCCACCGACCTCTCCCCAGACCCCCTGCAATAAATAAAGACCTCAGGCAGACCCAGGCCCATGGCAGCAACCACTCCAGGACAAGGAGCAGGGTTTTGGCTCCAAATACATCTTCTTCAGTGTTTGGGAAAGTAAAGCAGGAACTTAATAACAGGACTCACAAATGACCTCTCTTTGTAACAGTCCAAACCAAAATCCTGGCTAGCAAACCCACCGACATTTTTGCTTATTAAAGGCCACTTTTGATCCAGTTTCTGTAATTCAAACCATCTCTCATCAATCTAAAAATAATCCCAGGCATGGGTGTTACCAGGCAATTTATGCTATTGTTCAACATTAACGTTCAGATCCGTTACCAAGTCAAAGGGGATTGAGCTGGGAGCATCTTTGCTCTAAAATTCTCTCCTGTCACCACTGGGACCACAAAATTTTGTTCCTCATAAGAAAAAAATATTCTTGTATATATATCAGTTCTAGAAAAACTTTCTTGTGCCCACGTAAAACTTGCAAGTTGTTACCTTCCCACCCATCTTCCAGTAGCACGGACTATTTCACATACTTCAGAGGTCCAAATCTGTCAGAGCCAATGCACCGAAACAGAAGGTGAGTTGGGAAGCACACACGGTTTGCAGCCACTGCAGTGATTTTGACGTCAGAGACATTCCAAGCAGCAAGAAAGCAAGGATTTTGGGAAACCTACAGTCGTGATCAATCTGCATGTCCACTGGCAGAAACCTTAATGACAGAAAGATATCCCAGAAAGCCAATCTGCGTTTGTGCAACAGTGGAAAATTCCAAACATGAAGAACATTGACTACACTGCAAACAAGCTTTCATAGCTCAATAAATATAAAATAAGTTATTGCTGATTTGTGGACATCCATTGCCTAAAAACAAAAGCACTCAAAGTTCCAGTGGGTGTCTGTACAACAAAAAGGGCTTTATTAAAAAAGATAAAAAAAAAAATCTGTGAGAAAGGGTTTAACCTTTAACAGTGAATATATTTTTTTGACAAAGTCTGGGATTTAATTCGAACTCCCAGCATATGTTAAAAAGGAATGATTTGTCTCAAAGATTTTACCTTTCATTAGGGACATACCTGCAAAAGTAAAATAAATTCTTATAAATGGAAAGCCAAGAGAGGAAGCAGATTTGAAGGATTTTCTTCATTCTTGCAGGAAACTACCTTGGGAATCTCTTACTTCTGCCCTTTTCCTAAAGAGAAAAATGCCACACCTTCTCCCACAACCTCCTACCCTAGGTACAGCCCCTTCCTCTTCATTTGTCAAGCTGAAAGCATTCAGGCAGGTGTTTTGGGGGTTTTTTTGGGTTGGTTTTTTTTTTTCCCTCACAGACTTTCTCTGAACAGTTTCTCTCAAACAGACCTCTCTGCATGCTTGTCTTGAAGGAGAGCAACCGGTTCCTTGACGCATTTAATATGTGGTCTGAAGAGCCTCGATGCTCGATCCTCAAAACAGATTTTAAAATACTTTGGAATAATGTCAGTCTGAAATTAAAAAGAGGGTGGTTTACATGTGAAGCAAGTATGATCACTATGGTTAAAGTTATAATCTTTTATATTCTGCAAGCACAACAGGCACAGAATTGACTTTAACACAACTTGACATGGAAAGTCAGAAGGTGTAGGTTTAACTTTAATCTTCACAATTGAAACACTGAATCAGCTAGTTTTCAGTTACAGGTACGAATGAAGCACAGTTTTACCCTTCTAGAGCTTTTTTCCTATGACAAACCCACGTTTTCAGATTAGAGTTTATTAGAGAAAACTGTCAAAATAGCTTTACTAAGACTTTGCATGCATGATTTCAGTGTGTACCATGAGGCTTAAGACAGTTAAACCCAAGTGAAAAAACACTGGAGATAAAATCTTGATTTAGCCTGTAAATATGAAATGTATCAGTTTTAACATGAAATGAAATGTATCTGAGTATGAAAGCAAGAGGGGACAATGAACCCTCAGGCTGTGTCGGTTGATATGAAATGAAAGAAAAGGTTTATATCCCAATTCTGCAGAATGCATTCATGATTTGCTGGTCCCACAGGCTTTTCCTTTTTTTTTTATTATTATTTTATTTCTCTGTATCTACTGTATTTTAGCAAACACAGATGTTTTGTAGTTCAGGGATTAGGATCTTAAATTTACTCTAAATGCTTAAAATGTGCCTTCACTCTCTAAACTTCCTGCCTACTGAGCAGCGCTGGGCAGGGTCATTTATAGAGCATTTCCCTCCACTGTTCTGTTTTGCTGTTTGCATTAAATGTACTTCTTGGCTTGAGAAGCTTTTCTGGTTTTTTAGGCATTTAAAAATTTCATAACACTGGGGAAAAGGGAAAAAGAGAAAGGAAAAAACTAAAAAGAGTGAAGAAGGTGAAGTAAAACCTCTGTTCTGTACAAAACATATTACAGAGCTTTTCTGTCATGCAGATAAGGATTTCCTAAGGAAGAAAGGTGACAAAGAGAAACCTTTACCATAAATATCTCAGCTTTCTAGTTGGTAAGTCTGAAAATTCATTTCGATAATTTTTAGAAAAAATCATTTTTATGTCTCAGATTCAAAGAGGGAATACAGGAAAATAAAAAAGCCACAAGGAGAATTATAAAATCAAAATAAACTTGCTACTTATTGCACAGAAGAAGAAAAATTAAATCCTCTACTGTTCTGAAAAATGCAGGTATACCCAGTGAGAGCTAAACTTTGAACACTGAGTCTTGTTCACCAGTTATTGTATTGTATATATTCACTTTTAAACTCAGAGAATATGAAAACTTCTCCAAGGCTTCTTCCAGGAATTGTGTCCTCAGTGAGAATCAGATGATCTGCACCTTCTCCCTGCCACTGGTCCCTGAGCCCTAGGACAGAACCGAACCTTGCATCTTGTTGTAGGGCTCGGTCAACGTTTTGGGCAGAGAATTTTGCTGCTGGATTTGTCCCTTTGCTATTCATCTGGCAGTCCTTCACATGCTCATTTCCAAATATAAAGTCATAGACTTTTGAAGTTGCAAAAATCCCTTAACTCCCTTGACAGCTGTGATGAGAATTAAAGAAATGGAGACAGAAAGTGTAAGAGAATACACCACCACACATAGTGCAAGAGCCTAAACAGTTCTATGCCTTACAGTACAGGAGCATATTTATAATAACATATCACTGACTCATGCTTTTGGAGATGGCTTAAGAACTGCTGCATGCCCAGAAAACCTTTCCTTCGGTTCTGCAGAAGTGCAGATGATTGCAAGGAGACGGCCCTCCCTTGCAGATCTTCTGCTTCTACAGTATGTTAACGAAAGAGTTGAAGCGGTGTGTATATTCCTTACATGAACAACTGTAAATACCACAAGGCTGTTACACAATCACTAACAGGTTCAGAGGAACAGCACTACTACAGATGGGAAGTATTTCGCACAAAAGGGAAGACATTCCGACTGGAACTTCCTTAGTAAGAAGGTATTTGCTATGGGGAAAATAATGTTCAGTAATCTCTGCCGTCAAGAGTCCTTAATGAAATACAGTAATCTACAGGAGAATTTTAAAAGTCTGAGTCACAAATTATACATACCAGCAGAATCTGATGAATAAAAGCAAAAAAAAATTTTTTTTAACATTTATTTTACTGGAAATGGCAAAGTAATCTCTTTTCCTCTCTTTGTTCTGAAACTGAGAGAGGGAGAAATGGCTATTTCTGAAGCATTGTCTGCTCTTCAGATTTGAGAAATGCTTGCAGAGTAGATGAACTTCTGAATCAATGATGTTAGAGAATGGCTTCCATACTTCGGGGATTCATTTTACGTGTAATTTTTAACTATCTAAAACTTAGATGTCAAGTTTAAGATACCCTCCTAGGAACGTTTTGAAATGAAAACAGAAAAGTTCCTGTGGGGGGAATTTACCCCACATTAGCAAAATGCCAGGAAGGCACTTGAGAAGCTGCTCCTGCTTTAGTTGACCTTGTGGAGCAGCCATGGACCATGCAACCTGATGAAACACAGCTAGAAACTGCCTTCCAGGTGTGCATCTCATGCACTCAACTGCAAACAGGTTCTCGGACAGACTCAGGCTTGTCCAAATCTTCTCCATACTAAATGTCTTCATGTTTATGCTGTGTTCTCAGGACAAGCTGCTCTTGCATTGCTTGCCCATGCAGCTGTAGCTCAAGGTAGTGTGGCGAATTGCCCAGGAGGTGCTTTTCTTCATTTGCTATAGCAAGAGCATACCCAAACTAACATGTTAGAAGTATTGTTACTTGCCTAGAGTTAGATGAAATTAATCCTATTTTTGCACTGGAACAGCCTCCATTTACTAACATTTGTCTGTATTTCAAGACTCATTTTTTTTTCTCCTTTTAGCCTGTAGGAAGCTTGGAAATGGGATGGTTGGAAAAAGATTAACTGGCAACAATTTTTTTAGGGGCACTTTTTAAACTGTGTTTGTATTTGTGTTGTTGTCTTTCCTTCTGTTCTTCTAACCACAGTAGAACTATGAGAAGACTTTTCAAAGGCAGATAACTAAATATCACTGAATTTCACTATAAGCCGAATACCTGTTCTTCAGATTTTTTAAACTGTTCATTTAAATACATTATCAGTCAAGCCAAAATGTGTGTGTGAACCGTTGATATTCTCCAGTCAACAAAGAAGCAACAGTGTACACCTGCTATTTGCTTCATTCTTTTAGATGAAGCAATTCACACCCTCTACTGATAAAAAAGAAACCAAACAAAAAAAACTACCAAGCTTCGGTCTGACACTCTATGAGACTAAAACTGAGTCCCTATGAGACTACTTATATCATTGCTAACAAGACTTTTCAAGACTTCAAACTGAACAACAAGAAATTATGACTTATAATTTGTTTCAAAATAGCGTTGCTTATAAGTAAGCGATAAGACAAGAGGAAATGGCCTCAAGTTATGCCAGGAGAGGTTTAGATTGGATATTAGGAAAAAATTCTTCACAGAAAGGGTTTTCAAACATTGGAACAGGCTGCCTGGGGAAGCGGTGGAATCGCCATCCCTGGAGGTATTTAAAAGACAGGTAGACGTGGTGCTTAGGGACCTGGTTTAGTGGTAGTTTTAGCAGTCTTAGGTTGATGGTTGGACTCAATGATGTTAAAGGTCCCTTCCAACCTAGATGATTCTATGATTTTCAGATTGGATTGCACTTCAGAAGGAAATAGAGTTCCTACTCCTGCAGAATACTTTCTTAATGTATGACTCTGTGAAAGTGATAGCAGGATGGAAATACAACCTTAGTGGAAGACTACAGTAGAAGCACTTCTATTTTATTGAGTGTATAATGGTTTTTTTGACCTGGTCCATTATGAACTCCTAAAACATTGATTGTTTTAAAACTTGGATATCTTAAAGCAAATGAAGAAGCTAGTTTGGATCTCTTAATTTTAGTAATAACAGCTGTAAGTCAGTCGCTATATAATTTACATCAAAATTTATCAAGCCATTCAGTAGAATTTTTGAATAATTTCATGGGAAAAAAATTCCAGGTTTGTTTCTGGAGCGTACTAGAAGAGTCCTGATGGGGTCTGGATCTCTGAAGAGAGTGCAGATGGAGGGAAGGCCTCCCTCTTTCCATGCTGTATAGCGCCTGATCAGGCAGCAGAAATCCTCCATTGCAAGGCAGACCAGGAAATGAATGAAGTCCCTGAACAGCAGAGATGTACTTGCTTGCTTTCCCTGCTGCTTTCCTGGCTTTCTTCAAACACACATTCCCTGTTCTCTTATTCTATCAAAAGCTTCTGGATTGTTTTTTACTTCTCTTTCCCAATATTGTGTGACAAACATATGGAGAAATTTGTCATTCTGCCTTAACTTATATCTGTATAAACAAATTAGGAGTAACATCAGTGAAGTTACTGGTTGTAAAAGCCTGAAAGAAAGAGGTCTGTCATTAAGAAGTCAGATGTATTGACATTTCTGCCACCATAATGACCTCTTTGCAGCGTTCACATTTTTTGTCAGGAGATGCAGAGAGGGAAGGAGAGGGAAAAGTACCTGGAACACTATAACCAGGGTAAAAGCCAATGTTTTTCTTCTATTCCATGAACCCAGCAATGAGAAAGAAGAGGAGGAAGCACACAAACTAAGATCACAGGCCAAGTGTCACTACGCTATCACCAGTCTTCCTATAGCCTATTAATCAGTAAGCTAGCTACAAATTTCCACATGTACAATAAAGCACAAGATCATGTTTAATGATTTCTAGTATTTTTGTGTAGCTACAAGGAACAACTGTGTTGCCCTAATTAACGTTTCTCTTTATCATGTATTTATGTAAAAAGGAATAAAAAAAAAATCCATTGAGATTTGCTTACTTCTATACCAACTCCGCTTTCCGTGCAGACTGGCATTCTCTGGAGAGAGAACATTTTCTGCCCCTCAACTTACACGGTGAATTTTAGACTATTTATTGTCATAATAAATAACACTTTTCTTAAAGGGACATAGTAATGTAGGGTACATGCATGGGTAGTACACAATGACACAAAGGAATACACATGCAGGCCTTGAAGTGCAGTGTTATCATCAGAGGCAATTTCGTGAGCAAACAAAACCCCCATGGGAAGCACAGGCTATAGTGCAGAAACCGCCAGCCCTGCATGCAAAATGAAATTAAAGAGACACGTGCAGAACAGCTTTCCCAAAACAATGATCTAGATACAAACCCTCTATGCCTGACAAATGGAATGAAGTTAAGATAATTCTGACAAATTCATACTACCCTTCATTTGCATACACTCCAGGAGCAGATATAATAATCATTAATGAAAACAGTAGTTAAAATGACCCTAACATGGTAGCCTGCCTAGAGTCTAACCAAACAGTGAATTAATATGTAACAACGATGACTAAATGGATTATTTAAATCTTCATGTCTGAGAAAGAAATTACAAATTCAAAGTAATCACGGACCAATTTAATAATTCATTTTGTGAATTTTGAATGCACTCATCTTTGCAAGCTACACAAGCCAAAAAATTATGGTCAACTGATTCATCATGGTATTAATTATGATTATTGTGATAGCACCTAATGAACAACCAACCAAGTGTGTGACTCCCTTTGTGCTAAGTCAGCACGTAACCATCTAGCAGTAGATGCGCCTCTCCAGCAGATCTCCAATCCACGTTAACATGATAGATGCAAGGTTGGAGTCCCCCGATCCCCATGTCCAGAACACTTAGCAATGCAATGGGAGCAAATATAATTGTAATTCCCAGGGCATGTGGGGGTTTGTTAGGAATTTCCACCCTCTTTTATTCTCGGCAGTGGGGCAGAAAGGGATAGAGAAAGAGTAGAATACTTAACAGAGAGATGGTAAGTGAAATACATGGGAAAAGACAGTGGTTAAAAAAATACAGGGAAGTGGGAAGAGGACAAAAAGAGTGAGATATAGAATGTTTCGGAGGTGGAGAAGACAAGAAGAGAAAAGCTGGAAAGAAGCGATCAGAAAGATGGTCATGGAAACCATCGGGTCTGGTCAGAGACTGATTAAGTAGTAAAAATTTAGCCCCTGGACTGTCTCTTTTCTCATCTATTTTCTTTGTCTTCCAAGGAAAACCCCACGCAAAGAGGACCTAAGACTCAGATAAGAATCCCTTTTATGATCAGGTCCTTCAGCTAATGATCATAGGCCTCATTCTTAGCAGCATGGAGTCCCCAAGGCTTCTATTTAAAGTCAGCAGGAGAAGCAAACGCTCAGTAGTTCAAAAAAAAAATAAAATAAAAGAAGAGGTCAGACTGTGTTCTTTGAGAGTACCCACAGCAGAAATGAATCTGAATTCTCTTGCTGACAGTTTAATATCAGAATTTTTAATGGACTTTGAAACTCATCTTTCTTGGGATTATTTCTTCCCTTCTAACTGCTTTTTAACTCACAGTCCTGCTCAACTTTTTTTAGTCTGTCATCCCTTTAATGTTTTTTTTCTGCTTCGGCACTCTATCACTGTCATTACAGCAGAATTGCCAGATACCTGCAATAAAACATTTCCAGCCAGGAGGAGAAACAACCCTCTGAAGAGCACATATGAGCTGAATATTTTCGTTGGTCAGTAACTCTGTCATTCCCTGAGAACCCTTTCATGACTTTTGGAACAAATCTGCCCCTTCAGTGCCTGAGCTCCTGTTGTCAGACTGTCCAAGTGGCTCCATAGATGACTCCAGCATTGAGGATTTCCAGGATTCCTGATTAGCAGCTTTCACTATGGCTTGCCATCTCATGCAGCAAATTTTCTTAGCTGTGTAAGTCAGAAGAGGGAGTGTCAGCAATGGAGTCGCATTTTTCCCCCCCTTTTTAATTAAAGAAGTTCATGCCTTTGCACCCGTATTCTCATGGGTTTCATAATTTCAAATATTGCTCTGTCTCATCCTTATTTATGAAACTATAGATTAATGCAAATAAAGGATTACTTAAGTGGGTGTCATTGGCCTGAGTATGTGAGATTCCCAAAGTCAGCAACCACTGAAATTAAAAGAAGGCTGAGTTCTCAATGTTTTGCCAATTTCTTTGGTGTAAAATTGTTTGTTAACAAAATTCAACTTGCCTGCTTTTGCTTGAGGAGCTGCCTAGCTACAATGATCTGTCAACACAGCCTAGGTTTTTTTGATGTAAAATATTTAGATTTTTGATTCTAATGAGTTGACCCTTGTTGTTAGTGTTCACTGTCTAGCTGCGCCTGTCTCCTTAGATACCTCTGACACTGAGTAGAGTTTTTAATTAGTCACATCAGTTTCTATAACCAACACTTAGGTATGAAGTAGTAACCTATTTCAATAGAGAATAGAACCCTGCTTCGATACCAAATTTCCACTGATATTAAGGAGACCACAATTTCACCCAGCATCTTCATGTATGGAGTAAAATAGATAAAAACATAGTTATATGCTGAGCAAAAAGAAAAAAAAACACCATAGATGTCTGCATCACCAAATTACAGAAGTCTTACAAATATTGCACCCTTTCATACATCCAGAGATTTTGAAACTGTGTATTCACATCATTAAACTGGAGTATACATTCATCCCACGTCGTCATGGAGTAAAATATAATCATGTGAATATAAGTCCCAGAGGCAGGGAAGCCGAACAAGGAATACTTGTTCCCCATCCCAAAGTTTCATAAGATGTCATGACTTCAAGACATTTCCGTGCTTGGGAAAAGGAATTTGTGATTTCTGTAATGTTAGAGATAGGCAGCCCTAAAATATAGTTCTCCTTTTTAAACAGATGTCTGTTACTCAGTTATAATTCCAAGAGCCGAAAAGATGGTATGGGGCAATTTCTCAAAATAATTTCTCCTACTTTATGGCAAACACTCTATTTCTTGATGCCATGCAAAAGAGCACCAACCAGTCATTGATTTCCCTTGTCCCAGCTGGACCTAAGTGTCCTAATCTCTCACTGCAAAGGCACTGTGCCCTGTAGATTGCAATGAAATGCTCTTGAAAGATCCTCAATACCGTCTGTGCAGCTGTGTAATTGCTCATTTGCTGGCATGGAAAAAGCCCAGTGTCAAAAAATTCCATCTAAAATGCAAACCTCAAAATACTTTAAATCAGATGATAGTCGTCTTTACTGGTGCTTAAAAGTGCAATAATTTTTACCCAGACAACAATGACATTATGCAAAATACCATGAACTTGGGAGTCCTTGAAAGAAAGAATTACATGAATGTGGAAAGCTACAAGAACTCTAAGAAATGCACACAGACCATCATCTCGCACCACAAATAGGAGTCAGAATGACAATACCATAAATTAAAACAACCCTCAAGCAAAAACTAACAGCCAGGAAATGAGAAACAGATTTAAAACAGAGAACAGAAACCAGAAAGCATGACCACTAATGAGATTCTGCACAGCCCTTACAGTAACAAAGGAGGTGAGAAATGATAGCAGAGATACAGTATTAATAAGGAAGTACAAATTATATTTCCTATTTATGCCTTCTTTCACCTTGCATAGAGCCAGCAGCCTGGCACCTAGAAGGCGAAAAGGGGACATACGTTCAATAATCTCTTATTTTAGAGTGGTGTAAAGCTGGGACTGGCCTGACAATCACGCTGCAACGCATCTCACAGCTGGAAAATAGGGAAAAGACATGAAAAAAAGGGGTGGGGGGAGAAAACAAGCTGATCTAACCTGCAGAATTAAAATAACATTATCATGCAAAGAGTACCCAGCCAGTACAAGAATAATGACTTCAACCAAGATTACAACAGACAATTTAGTGTAAACATACTGCATGCTAATATAGTGTCACACTCATTTCCTCTTTCCCTAGTGCTGCTCATATTAAAGGCAGGATTCCCATATTTCTGTCCAGGATTTCTGTACAGATAATGCAAAGGCAGGGAAATTGATGCATCTGGGATACCTCAGAGCAATTGCACACATGAAATATAGATAACCTGTTTCTGAGAAAAGTCAGGCCTATGGCACATGTTCAATTAAGTCAAAAGCTTCTAGAGCCCAGGAGATTTTGAGTACATGCACAGGCCACCATTTCAGCACGTGTGCTGTAAGGCCAACACATCCTGAACTTTGCGTGTACGTGCTTCTTTGGTGGTCTGCACTGCACAAGTGCTGTGGACACATCCAGAGTTGTGACGTCTTTGCAGCCTTCTCAGAGCAGTCAGGCTATTGGAGATCCACAAATCCCAGGCAGAGATTCAAAGGCCTCAAAGAGGCCACATACAGGGAAACGTGGGCATCCACAGGGCAAGTTATGGGCTCTTGGTCCCCAATTTTGGGGAATCTGAATGCAATTTTGCAGAAGTCACATCTAGACAAGGCAAGTGATGCCACTAACTGAATAATAAATGAGAAAGTAGCAGTCCACTAAATAATAAGAAAAAAAATAATCCACAAGACCTCAACAGAAGTCTTGAATTGTATGATTTCTATGCAATTTGTACATAAAGTTACAATCCATCAGCACAAGGGGCATAACAATACTGGTTAGACATTTCTTGAACTAAGTCTTTTAATTTGTGACCTAAGAAACAAACCGACCTTCCTACAACATAAGTTTTCTTATTCTTATGAAATGTGGTGCATTGGAGTCTCATAACTCTGCATACATTCTCCTGAAATGTAGTCGTTTCTGCTCTCACTTGCTTTTCTTCTCCTATCTTGGCGTCTTGGTACTCTCTTGCTGTACTCTTATAGTGGATAATGAAGATGCACATCATGACAAAGCACATATATGGGAGATTCCATGTAATGTGGAATCAACCCATAAATAAGTCTCTCATAAATATACACAAACAAAAAATTAAATGAATAAGTATTATGCCTTATTGAACAACTGTAATAGACAAAGTCTTCAAAATTAGAGGCCATAAATGGGATTAAAATACTTATTAGTCTTTAGGAAAAGGAAAGACATTTATGCAGTCAGATGCTAATTATGAATCACATACTCAGAAGTTTTTTCTCTACGTCAATTAAGCCAAATTCACCACAGTGTAATGTTACCTTGACTTCAGTTATATCAGGGCTTAATGAATCTAATTGGAGCAATCATCAATTGGTATAAATGATAGCAGATGCTTTTTTGGAGTACCTATTCTTTTTTTTTTTCTTTTTTTCTTTTTTTTTTTTCCTTTACATCTTTACATTACTTTAGAGAAATCAAAAGGCCAGGAGCCCCAGCTGAGAAAGAGACTTAAGTATGCGCTGAACTTGATTCATGTGTATAAACTCATGATAACAGTGGAATTTTTTTCTATATCTTCCCAAATCAGATATTTTCCTAAACAAAGTCTTTCTTTTACAAGTTACAAAACATTTTCAGGACACAAAGCCAATCCATAATGCCATAAATCTGTGTTTCCTAACTTGAATACTTTACCGATCTTTTGCTCCAAATTAGCAGCTACACAGCTGATCTTCTGGCACAAAATAATATGCTTTTTCTGTCCCAAACCTCTACCTATAGCTTTTAAAGGCCCTTGGTATGTCTTTTAATATAACCCCTCCAGTGTTTTGTTAAAAGTTGATCTTTTAGAATACTGTCTAAACTGAATTATTTTACAGCAATACTTAATGCTAACTCAGAAAATGGATAGTGACAGATGTTTGGCAGGCACAGACATCTTCCTAAATAGTGAAAAGCATGGACTATATCTGTACTGTTATTCTAGCTCAGGACTCATGCTTACAATATGGCTAATGTCCTCAGCCAGCTACATGGCCCTCTCGGTGGCTCGCAGTCTGGCTTTTGTCCGAGCAAACCATCTGGCTCCACTCCTCTGAGAAACTCGGTGGCTGAGCAAGGGTCCTGCCTGGGCTGTCCCTGCTCCAGCAGGGACACAGCCATCCTAAGCTTAGAGATGCCCCTAGCTACCCTACCATCCGGCAGCATCCTTGCCCTTGCTTCCTTCATCTAGCACCATCAGCAGCACTGATACCATAAATCTGATTTAACAGCTTTAGCTGTGTTATAGAGAAGCAATGAGAAGAGAAATATATAGAATCACAGTTCATGCTTGGATCAACAAGTTTATTCCATATAATGTATAATGCCATAGGAAAAACCTAATTACACTCAAACACTGGAGTATGCAAGTGATTGGGTAGAGGTAGAGATTCTGGGGTACATTTTCAAACTTCTCTCATAATATAGCAAATGGATTTTATGCACTAAATTGAATGCCATATTCAGTCATGGGACTCTGAGTTTTCAGAGTGTTATTTTGAACTAAAACAGAAGTAAGACATTTTAATACCATTAACATCATAAAAGAAAATGTTGCTGAAGTACTGTCCTAAATAGACCTTCATTATACAATTTAACACTTGTTTTAGAACTGACACCTCAAGGAAAATGCCATTTTTTTTCCTCACACTTCGCCACCATCTGTGAATAATAAGATTCCTACATGTGTACATACTTCAAAAAAAGTTTGCAATGGAATTTAGCCTCTGTGCTTCATGCCTACCAAGTGAAATCAAAACAAAGAGTAGAAAGGGGTCTTTGGGAAGACCCCATTCCCACTCTGAGGAGGAGCTGTTCTGCCCCACGGCTGCTGGGGGGTGTCTGCCGATGCTGCTCGTGGGCACCCGCAGCAGTGATGATTCCACCCAGCAGTCACCTTATTAGCCTCTCTGTTGCAACTTAAACCCATTATTTTTCGTCCTTTCCCCGTCGGCTCTGGAGAACAATTTATTCTTTCCCTGTTTGCAGCAACCTTTTTACATATTTGGGGACTGTCTTCACATCATTCTTAAACCTTTTTTCTTCCAGACTGAACTAGTCCCAGAACTGACACCGAGCACCAGGTGAGGCTTCAAGCAGCACCCACTGAAGTCAGAGATTATTTGACTTGCCAGTATTGCTCCTATTTTCACAAAACACAGTGTGTTGTTTGCTTTTCAAAGGAAAAGTCTATAAACTGGTAGTAGGTGACAGAAAATGAAGTTCTCTGAAGTGCTATGATTGCTGCCATATTTTGCCTGGGCTGGGCCTTGCAGTAATACCTTGTTTGTGTTTTGGTTTTGAATGTTTGAAAACGACAGCATAAGCAGAGGTATATTCCCTGCACGGATTGCCTCCTACTCACAAGAAATCAGAAGAATTTTCCTGACTTTGCAGAAGTCGCATCTTTCTTGTCTATTATACAACAAAATCTTTTGCTGCTGTCATATTGCTGAAGAGCGAGCAAAGCTACAGCCATTCTGCCTAGGTTAATGTATGCTATATTCCTCTTCTACTTCAGCAGGGTGCCACTAAGATACGCTGCCTGATCTCTGGTCTGTCCCCAGTGAGCAAAAGGGCTCACCTGTGCGTATTAGCACATGGAAATGCCCAGCGTACAAGTTTCCAGATGCACGCTGCAGCCTTTGCACCTCCAAAAGCCTCTGGAGTTGGAAGATCTGCCTGAATCAAAATGTTTTCTGTTGTCTGTCCTTTGCTAGGGGCCTTCTTCCCTCTCACTTCCTCCTTGTCTTTTCAAAGTGTAAAGTTACATGGCAGAGAGTGAGTAGTCCAGGCAGCACGCTGTGACTTCAGAGCCAGCTCAGTCAGCCCTAGCCCAGGTATGTCACACCAAGGGGCGGCACTGTTCCACATGCTCCAACTGGTATAATACCCTCCTCACTGTGACACCTCCAGAACTGGTACCTAATATACTAAGAGCTTGTATTTTACACCTAAATTAGCACATTGAGGTCAGCATGCCTGTTGATGGCAATCACTTGGCAGGATCTCTATGTCGGAGCATTCATGGACTTTTCCAACTTCATCACTGAACATGGTCCCAAATGAAGATGGGTACAGCAAAGTTCATGGCGCCACACTGATGGAAATATCTCCTCGGGAATTCCCAGATGGTCAATTACATTGCAAACCGAGTCCTACGGTGCTGTCCATATGGAGAAACAGAGGTTTGCAAAGTGTCTGTCCTGCAATATTCAGTGAAAGCGCAGGGTTCCCTGCAGTTCTTTCCCTGGTTTCTTTTGGAAAGAAGGGGAAAAAAAGAGAGAAAAAAAGAAAACAGAAAAAGTATTCTAACTACCTGGTTCCTGGATTCGGAGAGAATTAATGCAAACCAGTTCCTCCCATGGTACTTACTTTTCTACGTTCTCAAGCCTATAACATATATTGTGTATTAAATTTCATCTGATGACATCTTTTAAAGAGGCAGGAGGCCACTAAACAGTGTGAGGTTATTAATCTGTCAAGCACAAAACATCAAAGCCTGCAAATATTTGTAAAAGCAACTTATAAACCACAAAGGACATTACATATACAAGAGACAGGAGGAAAATAGTGGCAACAGGAAACGGAGAAAGCCATGGAAGAGCAGAAATCCACCTAATGGTATATTCAAGGATTTCTATGAGATTTGGAGAGTTCAGGTGGACTACTTCCCCAAGTTACAATTAAGTCAGTTCTAGTTACTTTAATTTGTCAGTTTTTCATTCAAAATTTCCTGCTTACATGAGTTCAAAAATTTCAGATGTAATAAAGCGGTCTGCACAATTTTAGAACTGCCTTCTTGTAGTGGAAAACCAACAGCATGGGTACGGATACTAGTGATCTACGCTGATAAAGCTTTCCCCACATTGTTTATTCCTCTACAGTCATAACATGCAGGAGGAAATATGGGAAAGAGCTGGAACACAGGACTGTGAGCAACTCATAAAAATAGAGGACAGTGCCAAAGAGCATGGAAAGGGCCTACGGGTAAAGAAGCTACTAATCCTCTACAGAAAAATCTAGAAGAAGACCTCTTCACACCTTCAGAGAGAAAACAGGAAGTGTTTTTTACAAGTGCAAAAGAAAAAGATGCTATTTATTCACAAATATTTATGGTTGAATTTTGAACCAACCTGTTCACTGGGGCGATTCACCAGAAACAGGCAGCAGATGGCAAATATCTTTTACAAGAATCTTAGGAAATTTTAGCCAGTTTCACATTTTTGTACCTCTCACTCAGAGTATGGGGTACTTGTGTCTGGTAATTCTGCAGTGAAACTGGACTTTGGCTAACCTTCAGTTGCAGTAGCAAGGCTTCCTCGATTCTCCATGGAGTCGGTGAGGAGAAAGCAGACCTCTCTAGGTGGTAACGCCATCAACCTGAATTAGGCTCCCACTCAGACTGTTTACCAAAAATGAAGATGTGGAAGAATCAAAACACCTCAGCCTCTTTGGAAGAAAAGAATGACAGAGGACCAGAGCAGACACGCAGTAGTCAGTAGCGATTAGAAAGAAGGGATGGACAGGATCACTTGGCAAAGATCTTCTTTGGTACTTCATCCTCTGACCCCCGTAGGGCCAGAGCAGCCCCCTGCAGCAGCCCCCTGAAGTGGCTGTGGCAGAAGGCTCTATGCTCCTTTGAGGGGGATCCAAATTACATTTCTATGCACACCCTTCTCAGCTTGACTTCACTTCTAAACCTAACAGAAGCCACATCTAGCTGCCTTTGGAGGCTGCAGGTTTCAGAGTTTTCAATTTAATACATCCAAAATGGATGTCTGCATTAGAAACTTCTGATCTAGGCTTTTTCCCAGTACAAAGTTATCCTTATGAAATGGAGTTTCACACATATTATCCTACTGTCTGATGCATACCAAATAGAATAAAATCCATAACAGAAGCACCCTTATTCCCAGTTACCAGTCTCTATTACACAAGCGTCAGACTACATTCCCACCTGGTTTTGGTACACGAGCCAGTTTATAACCAATCCAAGAACGTTTTCTCTGCTGCAATTACGCCCCCAGACCTAGTAAACTCTCTTAATCCTACCAAGACACAGCCTTACAACACAGACAAGTTCTGTAGTGTTTGCAGGGTAAAACAAAATTCTGAAACATCTGAATTAAAAATTTTAGAGATCTTAAAAACCAGCACCTGGAGAAATCTTGAGTCTCACACCAGGGGAAGGGCAGTGCAGATGATTGCAAGGGCTGACAGCAAGACTGTGGGAGAGGACCTAGTCAGGAGGAGGCTGACCAAGTGATCTAGGCTGCCCAAGCACTATATTTATTTAGAATTCTTAATGCGGCAACTGCTGAATCTGACGCGATCAAATTTGTTCTTGCACAGTGCTTTCTGTTTATTTTCAGCAAAAAGGTATTGCAGACAAAGTATTTGAAGGAAATTTTATCCTTATTTAACATCAGCACTACCATAACACCCCAGCACCCAGCCTGTGCCTTTAGGCAGTGTGACGAGTGAAGGGTAGTGCATATAAATTGCGCACCCCCCATGTTAGAGACTTTGTGTTTTGAAGGAATGGGCACAGCACTTGTACAGGTAAATATCTATACCAGAAGAGCTATTTTGCTGAGATGTTTGTAGCTGCATCTAGAATGTCAGATGAAGCTTGATTGCATTGTGCCCTCCCTATGCAGCTGTTGATCCTTCCTGTCTTCTCCCTTTTTTCTGCATGCCTGCCAGTCCTTTTTGCAGAGTCTCCACTAAAATCAGTGTAATTCTGTGCTTGGAGGACTCCAACAGGAGGGTCAGCTTCATTTTTAGGTGTTTATTTCTTTGACATACCTTTTTAATCAGGTGAAATGCTAGACAGGGGCCTCCCTCAAACTGTATTGTTTTGTGATCAAATAAATCCATAGTCTGAGTCACTCTGCTGCCCAGCAACAAATGACATTTCTGTGTCTACTTTTATGAACTCTTTCTACAAGTATCCTCCTGAGTTAGCTACAGTATTAAGACAGAAAACAGAGCTGTTTCTCACAGGCAAACCCATACATATGCATTTTTCACTGTTGTGTGGGTCCCCCCCCTTCTTTTTCTTTTTGTAATGCTTCTGCAGTGCTATGATGCCCTACGTTTTCTCTCAGCTTTCTGTCTTTTTCCTTTGACTTGTGTCTGATTATTTTGCATTAATGATCATATTTTCAGAGATTTCTTTGTATAGTTTTCCTTGCTATTTGGAGGCTGTTCTGTAGGATGAGGTTGTTTTTTCCCCCTCAACAGTTCCTCACGTATGGTGCTAGCTTCACAAAAATGCCTGGTTTTAATTGCAGAACCTTTGATATTTCTATACTAAGCTGCAGACACTGGAGTTCTCTACTCTGCAACGTGACTGTCTATTCCTGTTCTGCTCCTTGGCTTCAGGCAACAAACACTCGAGAATTTCAATTGTATTTTCACGTAATTTTCGTCTGTCTTGTTGTTCCAATGTTTCAGACATTAGTTGTAAGACCATATGTTCCAGAGCATAAATACCTTAATTAAGATGTAGGCTTTAAACAATCCCTAAATAGTTTGAGGAGATCTGAACAGATTTTTTTGAAGTTAGGCAGAACTTCAAGTTTTTAGCTAAAAGCTTGCAGGTTTTGGATATCATAAAAAAAAATATATCAGATTACGTCTTGGAGATTTTATTTTAGACACTACTTTCAATCTATTGGCATAGAACTGAGTGAAAGAACTTGTTCTGAGAAAATAGTACTCAGTAGAAGTGCAGAGTTTCCCACAGTACAGTGAGTCACAAGCAGAGTTGAGAGAAGCGGTCACTACCATATGAGCACATGGTTTCTTTTAAATTTGATGTCTTGCTTCGTATGGTATTTACCTTTTTCATTTGTTTGTTTGTTTGTTTGTTTGTTTTCCCTCCTTATTCTTGCTGCCTAGGTCATTGGACAGCGTTATTAGTTCTGATTGAAAACGAATAGAATTGCGAAGTCATAAAATAGAATTTTGTCTAAGCTGTAGTACAGGGTGTGAGACCTGCAGCAATTTCTCAGAAGTTATTGGAAAAATAAAAGAAGTTAAAATGCTTCCAGACAAGCTTAACCACATGTAGATGTGAATAGGAACTAATATATGACCCCGATGCCGAAAGGCATGAAGGTGGGATCTGTTCCCTGCACAATTTAGAAGAAACCAGAACCACTTTCTTCAACTATCTTCTAACAAGAGGGTGACAAAAGAGCTCTCCTCTGTCAGATCTTCAGCGGGTTTTTTACAAATACAAAATCACAGAATTTTTAAAAGGTAAAACTAAATCCCAGTGAAATAAAGAAACGTCATTAAAAAAGGAGACTGAAACAGAGGGCCAAAGGAGACTGAAAATGGAGGCCCAAGTGGTCTAAGTCAGTTGGGCTATCTAGGCTGATCTATACAGCAAAAAATTGGTCAAGCTGGCGAGTCAGATCAAGTCTGACCCGATACACCTGAACCCAAAGATGATTCTAACATTTTCTAGCTTAATTCTGGTGATAAGTTGAAGCTCAGCAACATACCGAAATTATGGTCACATTATAAGTGCTTCCGCATTACACAATAAGGCACTTACTAAAAAAAAAAAAAGTTTTAAAAATCAGGCTTTAATTAATAATTTTCTTTTTTGACAATGTACTTAAATACATTTGAAGGAGTTGTTTCAACATTTGTTTGAAGTATGACATTCTGAATCAACTGCATGACATAAAACTCCTGTTTTCCACCACCTGTTTTCCTAAAGACAATACTTTCTATTTATCTGATGGCCCCAGAATTTTCAGCTCAGTTTCCTCATGCCTTGTCCCATACACTGCAGTTTATATGGCCTGAGTAGGGAAAAGTAATTCACGCGAGTCCTTTTGTGGGCTCAAGGTCTTAATAATGCCCTGTGGCATTCTGCCCAATGTGTTTATTTCCAGAGCCATCTGCTACCTATAGTTCAATAGAGAACATGAGCTGGCTACAAGAAAGACTTTTTGGACAGAGAAATGCTCATGCAATGTTTACTGGCTGTTCTGAGGTCCATTTCAGCATACATTTTTTTAGTCCTTGGAGGAAATAATTCGTTCACCACACCCTTTTCTAGGGGGAGCTATCTGACCACATGTCTTCTTAGGCATTGCATCAAAATTAAATGTTCAAGGGTAAACACCTGCAACCTACACATACACATGGTTCATGGTCAAGTGCTTAATAAGTTCAGTTCTGTAAAGAGAAAAAAAACAGATAAGCTACTTGTATTTTATTTCTATATGCTAAAAAGACAAACGTATCTGTTTTAGGCTACTACTTAAATATCCCAAAAGGCAACAAGCAACTCTTTAAATGAATGATACTTGTCCTATGTCTGAAGAATATTTGGACTTTGACTTGGAAGCGCTCAGACATTAGGGATGCACTAAAAGGGAAGAGATTCGTTTTGAACAGATTATAGAAACCATGTGTGACAGAGCAGAACAAACGGTAAGTACTTGTTTTGCACATCATTGCAGTGGGCACTAGCAGTATTTTATGCACAAAGCATGCATAAACTGAAAAATATATCCAGTAGCTTCTACCTTAACAGGCACCCCACATATGATCAGTCATATGCTAGACTGGTGGCCAAAACAAGTATGTGCAATGCTTAGGTGAAACAGATGCCATGAAATGCCCCACTCCCTCATTTTCTTCTGAACTTATGCTGTAATTCTTTTCTTTTACTAGATGGTATCAGACACAAAGACTAAGGTCAAAGCCTAGAACTCCATTGTAAAATTTCAGAATGGTCTGTATCTGTCCTATGCACAAAACCCAGGAAAAATAAATATCCAATCTTATACCCTGTGTTATTAAAGTTCAGTCCACCAAATCACCGCACTGTGCAATTTTTCTACTGTCTTTGTAAAAAAACACTACAAAAAAGCTATCGCAGAGCTTCACCACCTCTCGTCCCACTGATCTGCCCATTCAACTAAGCACGAGGTAGAGAGAGACTGCTATCTAGAAAGAACTAAAGATCTGTACCCAGTTCAAGGCTTTTCACCAGAGTAGCAAAAAATGTTGTCCTGAGGCCAAGAATAAAATCAATTAACCTAGAACAGACAGGCTTGCTGCCTTGCTGGGAATTGCTGCTCCTCCCTGCCTCTCTAACTGAAGTAGCCCTCCATGCCCTGACCTATGGTAGCAGAAGGATACCCGCTTTTCCCAGGCTCCAGCAGAAGTAGAGGAGGATGCAGGCTCATCGTTGCTCTTATGGCAGCTACCCATGTTTACCAATGAATAAGCCACACGCCTTTCTTCTGCATGGCCTTTTCTTGAAGCCATCTCCTTGTCCACCTCTCACCAATTTTAATACTGATGGTTACTGGGCTCAGTAAAGGTGTTGAGTGCTATTCAGCAACACCTTTGAACACTGTAGACTTTGTTAGTACACCTTAGCCCCACCAAAAGGCCACTCATAAATGAGCAATCCATGCCCAGCATCCTGTTCAAGCCCTAAATGAGCAAAGAACAAGTAAGATCAGGGATTAGTTCTTCTCAGATACTTCTGAACTGGCCAGCTGCCAGATGCTCTAAGAGCAGTGAGCCCTGCTTTGAAAAGCACAGACACCAGGTCTCGTACTGGATTAAACCCTACAGGTACCTTGCAAGTTGCAACTCCCTCAGTATCGCCTGTTTTGAAATTGAGTTGTAGCGTAGCCACGTCTATTTTTTCTTGAAGCGAGGACAGCTGTTGATAAATAAGGGAAATCAGTCTTTGGGACAAAACCCGAGACTGACTCCAGTGGGTATACGGTGCGTATCCAGCAACAATTTATGAGAACGCTTTAAGAATGGAACTGTGATCTAAACTTTTAGCCTTTCTAATTTTAAGAAATTAAATTATTAGGGAATGCTATTGGACTTTTCTGTGCTAAAGTGGTGCTTTCTGGTTACCAAGGTCACAACACGCTTAGGACAGTCCACAGACTGGACTGGCTATTATTTAAATGATGACATGAGCCTGTGAAGTGTAATGTGGGAATGAATGTGGAGGGTAGGGAGAATTGATTAGCTGGTGGGATACCAGTAAATACAAAGTGCTTAATCACAGGCGGACTCAGCACCTTGATCTCCCAATCAATAGCACTTGCAGGTTCAGAGCACACAAGGAAGCCTCAGGTTTAAAGACAACATAAAAGGTGTTCTCTCTTTGTTATTTTTACAGTGTGCTTACAGTGTACATCCCATTTCATGCTAGCAGTCAAAGGCTTTTACAATTTTGTAAATGAAGAAAACACTTCACCCATTTCAGAGAGAAAATATACCAGCTGTTTGGTATCTGAGAGTAGCATCGGTCTGGGAATAAAAAGGGTACCGTATCTCACTGGTACACTACGATCTGAGAAAAGGGGATTTCGATAGGCAGCACTTTTAAACCTAAACAAGTACTTAATCAAGATAGAGGCTGATTACCATACCCTGGCAGAAATTCTACAAAGTTTTTGAACGGGCATGGGACCAACATCTACTGTGAGAGAAGCCACCTTTAACTTCCATCATCACCTTTGGCAGGCAGAAGCACAGCAAAATCTGAAACTGGCCTAGGGAGGAATGAGCTAGGAAGAGGCACAGTTTGATTTTCCTTTGAGCTAGAGAGAAAAAAAAGGAAAAAGAAAACCCATACGCGAGGCTTATGTTTCAGCCAGCAACCACTGAGCTCTCCCTGCTGTGAACTGATAACTGAGACTGATAATAAATGTAGCCTGACTCTATCAGCTGTACAGACTTATTGTGCTCAGCTGAAAATAGAAATAAAATCAAGTAGGGCCAAAGATGGACCAAAATGAATTCTCAGAATACGGAGACCCCAGTGAACTTTGGCCATTTGATTAATAGAAAACTTGGACACAGACCAAGGACAGGCTTGAAAAACATAAATCCCAACTAACATTGTGCTAGCTTAAGTCTCAGGGTTTTCATTTCATATCTGTAAATGTTGTTTGCTAACTTCAGGACTGGAAAAAATAAATTAAAACCCGAAGCACTATTGCATTGTACCATTCAGCCTGAAACGCTCCACTAGAAAACAGGGGTTTTGATATTTCTGCGATTATTTTTTATAATACACCTTTGTTCTTTTCTTGTTATATATTGTTACAATTTTTGGCATGCGACAAGCAGCTTACCCTTAGTAATTGAAAGATATTTGCAGCCACGCAGCCTTAAGCTGGCTGCCTGCTGGCACATCTGATCTTGTGCTGCTGCTTGTGCTAGTGAAGACGAAAGGGCTGTGAGACAAAAAGCCACAGCCGTCTTGCAGCTGGGCTGCAGGAATCTGCTCAGGAACCGGGAATTCTTACAAATAGCCTGTCCCATCCTAAGTCACTTCTGTGTATCTTAACGCTGCTCCTCAGAGCTGATAGAAAAGCTATGGGAGACTTCAACAACAGCAAATTAACAATTCCCGAAGGCTGAAAAGAAATGGAAGCACTACTTTTCCCTCCCAACTGCCTTCTCTTTTTCATCCTTTTCTTTTTTTTTTGGTGGGGGTAGGTCTTCAGCCCAGTGTGTTCCTGAAGGTTTCCTGCAGCTGCTTCTTCCATTATCACCCAGCCATACCGTTCTCAATGGGTTGCTGCTCTTAGGAACATTCACCAAGCATTTTCCATCTCTCCTCTGTGTAAATCCATAAAAGCATATTCTGTTGCTACATATGGTGAAAAAGCTGCATTGCTGTCTGAGTGTAATGTTGCATGTGGTATCTCCAGAGCCTTTGGAGCTTTGAGAGACCATCTGATGCCTGCAGAGCCATGGCAATAGGAAATGTTAAGACCGAGACTGGAGCAAATGGAAAGAATTACTAAAAATAGTGGCTGGAAACAAACAAACAGACTGAAATTAGGGATAAAAACAGGGAAAAAAGTGAAAGCGAAAAACATAATCTTACCATGGAAACTATTGGTGCTACATATAGATAAAGGTCTGTCAGCTTTTCCTTTTTAAATCCCCTATTTACAGGGATTATATAACTCGGATGTGGAAAGTCTCTGGAACGTGGCTTACAAGGTCTCGGGAAAGAAGCTTTAAAAAGATATTTAACTGTTTCCTTCTTAACTATAAGGTTATAAATGTTAACTAATTTAAGAGCTATGTAAAAAAATGCTGGACAAACTCAGCACCTTCTTTGAGTCTATGTCAGATTTTTTGATAAATTATTTAAAAATTTGCTGCATCATTTCTGCAGATAATTCCAGGAATTCGGACCCTTCACCTGAGTTCAAAATGCAGCAGAGGCTATATTTGATGAAATAGGTAGAGACTGATCTACACATCCAGATGTATTTTTCTTGTTGGAGGCTCTTTTTTGAAGACAGAAGAGGGAGATAAAAGTCACTGAAGTTCCTTTACCACTAGCAGGGTGTTTCTGGGCAAGGACAGTTCTCAGACCATCAAATCTGCGAGTGTTCTTTGACTTTCACATCCTCAAAATAATGAGAAATGTCTCTGAAGTAGCAGTGAGTATCTGCTCCCTGGCTGGATGAAAACAACTTCTAGAATTGAGCTCTGCTTCTAAGTTGTCAAAACTCCAAGCCCAAAATTTGCTACCTGCAAATATTTTGTGGTATTTTCTTAAAAATAGCCGCTTCTGCAAATATTCTTGCCCAAAGACTCACTCCTTCAATAGACTGTTTGCAAAGAATAAACATGAAGTCAATATCATAACAGAGCAAATAAAAGAGGCATCTATTTGCAAACCAGTGGGCTACAGCAGGTCCACTCTTCTCTCCTCACAGGTTCATAACTGTGTTTTGCTTGGTTTTTATGGCAGTTGTTCAGGTAGTCTTTTTTTTTTCTTTTCATTTTTAGCAAGTGATTACTGTGTGAAAAGTTTTATATTTCTATTAAATTCAGTATGTTCACAAGGAAATTTAAAGGTTCATGGGCACACCTGGTGGCGAAGAGTTTAGAGATGACTACCTAGGCACCAGGAATTAGAAGTTTGCTCATCATTAAACATTAATGGGATCAAAATTTTTAAAGCCTTGGAACCCACATGCTCGGCCACATTTCTTAAAAAAAATGAGAATGGAAACAGACTGATGAAGTAAAAGTAGTAATCTTCCTCCAGGTATTTATTTATTTTAATCTAACCTTCTAGTGACATATGCACCGGTGACACTTTAGACCTGAATAATAGAAAAAAAAAATGCAAATTTGTATTCTTACTACTGTGGTATAAGATGCTCTGATACGACACAAACTATGGACATCTAGGTCATCAGAGAAAGGAGAAAGTGCTTTCTGCATGGCTTGGAAGCATTGAACTTTCCATGAGTAGTTCCAGCTTCAGATGCTGTTCAAACCTGTCCGCATGCGAACCATCCAGCTGCGGTGCAAGAGGTGTTCATTTCTTGATGGAGATGCGCCAAAGCATACGGAACTGGGAAAAATTGCTCTGCGCAAGACATGCTTTGGCACACAGTGCTCCTGAACATGTCACAGCGATTAAAAAAAGGGAGAGAAACTGCACTGAACTGGCAGCTGTCACCGGTTCACTGCCTGCGCTGGCCTGGGTTTGTTCTGGGAGGGCGAGCAGGCGGATCACGGGATCGCTGCTGGCGGAGGTGCCTCCTGGCAGCGCAGCCCCGAGCAAGAGCGTGGGGGAACGGGGTAGTCTTACAGATCTGGGCCTATGGGCTTTTTCTTAGACAATGTTCTTTTCTCCTTTCCTGTTGGATTCAGTGCTCTGAGTGATGGGGAGGAAAGGAAACGTGGAGTCACACTTTTTAAAAAAAATCGTATTTCTGTTCGCAGAGTAGTCCGTTTCACAAATAAATTAGACTTAAAAAGCAGGAAAACTATAATTAAAAAAAAAACTTGATGCTTACACATTTGTGCAGAACTGCTGGATACAATTTCTTCATTATTTTCACAACCCACTTATTGTCTGGGCAGGTGAGGGCCTATCTAAACGTTATTGACTTTAGTGACCTGTTCTCAGAAAAGAAGCCACAAGCCACCTCCTCACCACCCCCCCCCCCCCCCATCCTCTGCTTTCAAGAAAAGGGGAAATGCATGGTATATTGCCTTAAGCTCGAACCATGCTGCAAACCTGCCATGTCCAAGGTGGATGTGAGTTCTGGGATGGAACATAATCACGGAAAAATTCATTTCCTTTTTAAAATCCAAAAGACTTTTTAATTACACTGATAAAATCCTACTTTGTAAATGGACCACACCTTTTCCCTCCAGCTCCATCACCTTTGTCCACTATCGAAATTACAGCATATACAGGAGTGAAGAATCTGGGGAAGATGTGCCCTTTTACATAAACTCTAAGTGGCATAATACCTAACTACAGCAGATCTCTAGAACTTCAGATACATATATAACTTTTCTCTAGGTGTTAATGCTGTATGACTTAACTCTGAGCTAAAAGAACTCAAATTTTTATAAATTGCAACACTAAATAAAAGCCTAATTCTTCGCATTTGCTGTTTGGTGACAATTTAAATATCAAATGCATTTTAAGTCATCTAAGCCACTGCATGTAGCGGTTCCAAACCCTACAGCCATAAAAAAATTATAGCAATCTGATTGGCAGCATGCTTTTGAATGTAATTAATGCAATGAAAATAAAACTTGAAATACCGTGATTGATTCTGTGTGTGTGCATATGTGCATGCTCGACACAGGAATAGCACTAAATCCCAAGAGTAAAAAAGGTACTATTCACAATATTGGTTATCCAACTTTACCAGAATATAATTGGCCCTCAGGGAGTACAACACCGAGTAACAAGTAAAATAGACAGAACAATGGACAGTGAGCATAGAAAGTTAAACATGCAATTATTTTGTAGTACTTAAAATAAAGATTTTGTAAGCCAATCCTTCTTAATTTGTTTTGATGAAAATAGAAAGTGAAATTTTAAATCTATTTATTATTAATGTGTTTATCAGTGAAAAACAAAGACAAATTTAAATAAGACTGAGACTTATCTACAGATACTCCCACTGTGTCTGAAAAGCTATTTTCATCAATTACATTTTTCAATCACAAAGAAAACAAAACCATCTGAGCAACCCAGCTCTTTATACTCGGCGTTTCTATGGATGCTTGAGGACTACACGTAAGACAACAGGGAGTTGTGCATTTTCACAGGCTTAAACAACTACAAGAGTGATTCAGGATGACTTCCTGCCCTCAGTCCTCTTGAAGATATTGAAGATGCAGACTGAAAGATGATTTTGGAGAATACTTTAGGGAAGGTGGTTTTCAGAAAGTGATGAGGTGAGGTGAGGTGTAGTATGACAGGTAATAACCTGCTCCAGAGCTCCGTTCCTGAGATTTTCATCCCTGTGCTTTTAAGATTACATGTTCGTGATGGTGGCACGTATTTTAAAATACTATCATCATCTATGTTGCTGCAGTGCTGCTCCTGCCAGGCACTACACAACAAAGAGACTTTTTGTGCCCAAGAGAGTTCGCGATTAACTTAATGACAAGAAACAATAAGAAGATATAATGAAGTGAAGGAGCGACAGGGAAAATGAAATGTTTCTGAACAATGGCTGAATGACACTCACTGCAGACGCAGCACCCAACTGTGACCTAAAGGGGGCCTACAGGAAGGATGGGGAGGGACTTTTTATCAGGGAGTGTAATGATAGGACACGGGGTAATGGCCTCAAACTGAAAGAGGGGAGATTTAGATTGCATATAAGAAAGAAATTCTTTACTGGTGGTGAGGCACTGGAACAGGTTGTCCAGGGAAGCTGTGGATGCCCCATCCCTGGAAGTGTTCAAGGCCAGGCTGGATGGGGCTTTGAGCAGCCTGGTCTAGTGGGAGGTGTCCCTGCCCATGGCAGGGGGGTTGGAACTAGTTGATCTTTAAGGTCCCTCCAACCCGAAGCATTCTGTGATTCTGTGTGATTCTGTAGGCATGTCAAAGCAGGCAGACCTGAATGAGGCAGGGTAATGCATTACCTTTGGTGATTTTTGGAGATTCTGCAAAGATTCCAAGTCCTTTAGGGAAGCTTCAGTCTCACAGGGGTCGAGGACAGCCAACGGACACCAGGGATGGGGGAGCAAGCACAAAGAAGAGAGAAGGGACGGGACTGTCAGAAGAGTAAAGGAAGTGATAAGACAAGGGAAAGAGGGACACGACAGAAACAAGAACTGTAAAAGAGGGAAAACTGCAGCAAAAGGGATGATAATCAGAGCAGGAAGGATCTGCAGAGCACATTCTCCGGGAACTGAATTGCTAAGTCTGAAAACACATTCTGTGGAAAACACAGTTTGATGGCTCAAGTAGTAGCACTGTGAGCGATGAGTGTAAAAGTCTCTGCCTTGCTGATAACAGGCGTGGAGATCAGTACAGTCCAAAAATAAACATTTTTGTGTTCACTTTTTTCAGGCCTGAAAACTATAAGAAATGACATTTAAAAGTACATAGAGGGATTACTATTGCAATTGCTATGCCAGAGACTTCAAAGTTATAAAAAATAGAAAAAACAAGATTGTCTGTGCAACCTCAATTCAACCCCTGGAAGCAGATGTGATCTTTCATTATAAGTTCACAGAGAATTTTTGTCTTGCCATGACTTCTGCTGGATCCCCTGTGTCACCCATCTGTGTGGCCTCACAAGTGCTCAGAGGGAGAGAAAAACAAACACACTGTGTGGCGCAGCTTAGGAATTATTCACAATGGGATGAGTTAAGGTGGCTTGTGTACAATATTCCTTTAAGGTAAATGTTGTCAATTTTAACAACAGTAACAAATTATCCACTGGTATCTCATATTCTGCTATTAAAAGTAAGACAAGTACAAACACTCATCCTCGTATGTTAATTAAAAAAACCTAAGTGTTATGCTTTTTCTCAAAATGGATGACATTCACTTGATTACTGTAAGCATAACCACACTCAGCTTTAACCACAACAAATTATCCATCACTCCCACATCTTATGCTGTTAATGACAATGTAAATACAATCTTCAAAAACATCCAGTAATGGTAGACTAAGGGTTGTTTCATTGCTCATCCAAAAATAGCGGAAAACTACCTTTTATATCATTCCAAGGGCTCTGCACTTTCTAAAAAAATGTATGTCTCGCTCTTATCTGCCCCTTGTCAGAGAAAAGCTGTATGTCTTAGATGTTCTAATATACCCTGCACTTCAGGCAAACTTGGTTTTCCAAACAGTTAATGGGAGCTCATTATCTTGAATTATATTAGTTAGCTCTGCAATGTAAAGCTGCCTATAATATACCTCAATATTATTGTGTTGTATTGACAGAAAATACTAAAACAGGAAATGTAACTGATGGATGCGGTGTTGAGCTGGCTCCTGGGAGGCCTAAGACGTGATGGATGTCCTAATGGAACAAGAACAACAGAGATTAAATAAAGACCCAGGTTTTTGTCCTGCAAAGTAGCTTTAGAAAGCAACTATTTCTAATGTTACCTTTTAAAATAATCAGGCACCAAAGAAGCACAGGGACTGCCATGCTGAGGAAGACCAAAGAATAATACCAAGTTTTGCACTTCTACATGGTATACACAAGACATTAAGGATGAAGATACAAACCCGAAATGACATACTTTCTGATTGTGGATTACATAGGGGACAGCGGGCAAGTTTCTCCTGACCTCAGCCACTGTGCTCGTGCTATGAAATATGATGGCTTTCTTTGTAATTTTCATCTTAATTACGGTAACCTAGTTTCCATCCTCTTTTATATTTACCATTCTGTATTAACCCATACAATCTACTGGTAACAGGATTAAAAGGCACTGAAATACACAAATAGATCATTAGAGACAAATTACATTTGTAATTAATGCGATTCTTAAGGCTCAGAACTGATAATCATCAGAAGGCGTCAGACAAAAAAACCAACCAAACAACAAAACCTCCAAAACCCCATGGTTGAACTTGCAATTAAAATTAATTTGGATTTATCCAACTTCAGCAGCGTCTTCATTGCCTCAGCTTCCACTGCAAGTAGGTGGATTGGCCGCTCCAACACAAACAGTGTGCCAGTCTCTCCAGGATCACACGGTAATGCTGTATTCCCCTTGAAGCCAAAGGGGAATTCCCTCTTGAGAATCTGTGCTGTAGGCCCAGGTAATCAAGCAGCAGAAGTTCTGTTCCTTCCGTGTTGATCTGTCCCCAAGGCTTTTTTCATTCGCTTTGCTAGCTCCAGTCAGCCAACCCCTTGCAGCTTGGCTCGCACTCCAACCCTCTAGCTAGAGATGCTTTTGCAAGTTCTCCCATAACCTCCCACGTTCAACATGCTACCTCTGTCCCATGGGAGCTTTTTTTCTAAAATCTTTGTGATCTAAACTTGTGTTTCCTCTCCCCACACTTCTTTTCCTTTTTCTTTTAGGCTCCATTCATGGGGAGCTTTTCCCAAGATTTTCCCAAAAACTTTCGTTGATAAAGGTAACCTTCCTAATTCTTCTCCCTGTTGAGAGAATGATCATCATTTTCTCTGGATCCCGTTGGGCATACTCAGGTTGTTCTTTCCATGGTTTTCTCAGCCTTAGACTCTGAAATCTGCTTTTACTGCTACCTTAGACTCTCCTTTCTCAGTGGCTATCTTCGGCTACCAGACACCTTTCCTCAGCATTCCTTCTCAAAAAACCTCAGGTATCTATGAGCTCGGTAGTGAAACTACCAAAACACATCCGTTTGGGAAAGGGAAAAAGAGCAAGGCAATTCTGGAGCAAGAGTTAACAAGCCCAGTTGCACAAGGCAGATGAAATAATCTCAAAACTTAAGTGACTACATTCCCATTTCTAATCGGCTATGTTGTTGACAAACATGCAGCTGTTTCATTATATGAAAGCAAGTAAAATCACTGAGAAGTCAATCAAGGATCATGAACCTTCCAGTCTATTATATCCTAGGCCCCAGAAGAAAATGTGCAGAGAAATAAAACATACTTATTTAGTAATGTTTTACTGGTTATTGTGTGTATTCTTTAGATTTTTATACGTTTCTTTATACTAGATCCAGACATCCAGTCATGAAGAAATGAAAGCATCTTTCCTGATGCTTCAGACAGATTAGGGGTATCAGTTTGTGCAAATTACAAACTTCAGAAACATAAACTTCGGTCACGTCACATCAAACCTATGACATGGAATAAGCTAGAAAGGTAGCAAAGAAATCTGCATATCCGAAAAAATGGTCAACTGCAGATCATGTGACATGTCAGTGTTATATATAAGTCATCAGTGAATCCATCTTCCCTACTGATAGGTATACCAAAGCAATATGACCTGCAACCAAGATGTACTTGTGCCTTAAATAAAATGCTGGGTGTCCAGGAACACTGCAGTTTTCTCATTTCTGACTTCTTATAAGTTACTTCATCTGAAAGCATGATGTGCAGAACTAAGAAAACTGACCAAGAAAAAGAATTTCTAACAAAAGAAAACATCAGTGCCTGCAGCAGAGTGTCAAGATTTGATCGATGCTAAGCCACTTCCTCAGTGGTCCTCAGCTCACTTGGATTGCTAAATCACCCTAGGCGTACCTGGTAAAGGACCAGAGTCTTCAGAGGGGAGAAAACTCTTCTTAGCCTGAACAGGAACCTGCATGGTCAAGATCTGATAAGCCAAAAGAACAAGAGGCTCAGAACTGACTGCTCCTGTGTTCCGGCCAGTGACCAGTTTTGTAGTAGGAAGCCAAGATCATAGTCAAAAGCTCTTCAGTACAATGAAGAGTAACAAAGAGTAACAAAATTTCTTACAATGAATTCCTGTTTGCTATTCTAACAAAGTTCCCTGTTCAAAGTTGCCGGACATTGTTTATCCCTGTGTATTTATCCCTCTTACAAAAGAGGGATGCTTTCTGAAGCACTGAAGATGCCAACAAGGAATCCAGATTAATCTTATTCAAATTACCAGCCACTGTGTTTTTTACCGGCCATGTGCATTGCCAGGCAACTCCTGGACTTTCAAAACCACAAGCTTGCTTACAAATGTATAAACAACACAGAAGCAAGCGGCGCAATGAGTTGTGATGTTTCCAAGTTTCTTGCGTCTATTTTTTTCTTGCCTTGGTGCTGTGCCACAACTCTGACTTACAGCTGGACTAAGTAGATGGCTGCATTGAGTTGCATTTCAAGTATTCCACCATGAGAATTCCACCATATTTTTGCCCAGCAGCAGAGAAAGCAGGTCAAGGATGTCATTTCACACACAGACACACACACACACACACACACACGCTTTGCTGACTCAGGAGCAACTTTAACTGAATAGAAGTGATAACTGGGGGGAAATTGCAGTTAGTTTAAATCAGGGGGAAAGGAACTAAACTTCAAAAAGTTGGAAGCACGTGCAGCTTCAGCCCATTGTTTCAAACACTCTCACAAAAGGTGATTAGATGGAAACACAGCAGGTGTAAAAACAAAACCTGCCCTTAATGGCTTTGTTGGGAACTTAAGCTTTTGTTTGAGGTAGGTTTAGTATAGCTCTCATGCTGCTTCACAGTTAGGATATTTCCCCCTAAGGTAATGTGTCAGGTATTGATAAGTTTGTTTTAAATTCTATGTAATTAAAGCAGTAAATAGAATACTGACATCTCTGTGACCTGAAACACCATTTAATAGATAAGTATATGTGGGGCTGTGCTACAAAAACATGCAGAGAATAAAATAGAGGTCAGCCAAGGTCCTCTGCCCTCAGTGAAATTACCCGTTTACTCTAAATCATGCATCAGCATTAAAATTGCAGGGAGAAAGCACCCCTCCTCCCTCCAGTACCGAGACAGATGGAATAGGCCTCCAGCTGGAGACTTTTCAATGTTTTTGTGGATGGAACTGATATCTCCAGAAATTAAAAGCCCTATCTACTCATTTTTTTGCTCTTGTGATAAGTATGCTAATTGGATAAAACAAGCACAGACACTTGCAAATACATTGCTACAAGATTTACTGTTTAATATCCACTCTAGCAATGAAAATGATTCTGTTTGTGTTAGAAAAGAGAAGCCAAGGAGAAAGGTCATTATATTGTGTCTGCAGCTTTCGTTCCTAATATGTGATTCTCATTTCTCAGTAAAGGGAAAATCAATACTCCCTTTAAGTTGCCTTGGATTCAAAAAAGACAGAGCTTTTACCCACTGCATGGCAGCGATTTAGAATGATCATGAGATACATTATGCAATGCTGGATTTTACAAAGCTCTGAGGTTCATTTAAATGGTTTTTAATTGTGCCATTGAGTCCTGTCCAGACTAGCAGAAAAAGAACATTTTAAGTGCTATGATTGTTTAGTAGAAATTTAACTCTTTCATTTATGAGCTGCTTCTTAACACCTTACTGTTCTCCTCAGCTCTGATTTAGATGAGAGATTAAGGGCAGACATGGCATCCAGGACTTGTGGCAATAACAGAAGAAGTATGTACTTTTACTAGGGTAAGTATAATAGGGTAAGGTTCATACATTTACTAGAGTTTACATACCAAGAAGCTATGTCTGTAACAGAAACACACAGTAATTTGCTCCCTTTTTTCTTTTTTAATTATAAGATCAGATTCTCAACCAGCTTAGAAAGACTGGGAAGAACAGATAGATCATTACTGAAAATGATAAGGAAATAAAAACTAGTTTTAGGTTTATTATATCACATAAAGAAACATTATTGATAATCTGGAAAAATATTGCAAACTAGCGACACACCTGGACACAAACATGTGGAACAACAGAAACACATACTATGGAGCAGGAGCTCTTACTGCCAGACGTGAAGGAGTAATTGGGCTCACTGTAAGTAAAAGGCTGGAGTCAGCACCTGGAGGTGTAATCACTCTCCAAACTAGGACATGGCACATTCCAGCATTAGTCATCAACAAAGAGTTAACAAAGAGAAGTGAAAGGATGTTTCTCATAAAAAGAAACCTCTTGCAAAAAATACCCTTAGGCTGAAAGAGATCAGTATCATCCCTGACATCATAAACTCAGATGTTCATCACTAAAACCACAAGCCCCATCTCTTTGGCACAAGGTTTCCATCTAAACAAACACATTTTAACATGTATGCAAACCTATCCTTAAGCATGTGTTTGAGAGCTCTGATGCGCTGCGCAGCAAATGAGAAACTAAATTCTGGTGAGCAGCTTCTTCCTGCAGTTGCTGGGGCATGCTGTACTACAGGCTGAACAAGGCCCTACATGAAAGCTATTATCCGCCACTTATGAGTGGATCTCAGATCTGGATCCAAACTCTGATCCTGACTCATCAGCCCATAACAATAGGATTTCCTTAATTTCAGCCTCAAATTCCAAGTTATGCATTACCTTCTACCATACTTCCTGTATTCCTTTCTCTTTTCCTTTTTCTTTTATATAGAACACAGAATTTTAATTTGATATATGTAAAAAAATAAAAAAAATTGCCATTGCCACCTGCTCCTTTCCCCTCACCATCACTCACTAAAGACACCATCTGGGAATGACTAGCAACCAGAGCAGGGAGTGAGCAGTCCATATGTTAAAATTTAAAATTTGACAGCCCTATTCTGGCCTTTCCATCCCCCACTATTTTTCTATTTTGTGTTTTTAGTACTATAACTAGTCTCTGCAACATTTGCAAGGACTAAACCATTTTTTTTTCATTGAGGATCAATTTTTATTTTAGAGTAAATCTTTCATTTAAGCTGAAATCCAACAACAACTGTCCACTTTCAGACTACTTCCTAAAATTTAACGTGAAAAGGGATGAGATACTTAAATATCAAAACTTGTGGCAATTACTGTACAGCTTACAGCTAATGTATTAAATTATTAGATGAGAAAGAAAGTTGACAAAGAAAGATTAGAAAGAAAGCACAGTTGTCTCTTCTTTTGCATTAGCTTGTGAACGTGACAGAGCTCTGGATACTGTTAATAACTCTTCGTAAGGCCAGCAAGAAGCCTAAACAACTTTTTTCCTCTCCTCATTTCAATCCCCAAATCCCATCTTCTGGATTTGCCTTATCATTTCACATACATCCAGAGAGTGGTGAGACTTTTCACCAAAAACAAGAGAAAATTTTAAAAAAAGCAAAATGTGTTCACATAACTGTAATAATAGGCAGGAGAAATTCAAAGGAAGATACTGTACCTGAAATGATGCTTGGTGCTTTCTTGCTATCCCTGGACCCAGTTTTCAACAGACTGACTCCTCTTGTAATAGTGAAACTTGTAGATGTGTACCTCTGTAAAGGTTTTTGGTGTGTATTACAGTGGGGGACATTATAATCTAGGCTCAAGCAGGTGGAGCAAAAATAACTTGGGAAAAAGGTCAGGCACACAAACTTTTATATGTACAAAACAAAGCCAGACTGAAGCATTCCCATGGCAGGGGGAATGGAACTAGATGATCCCTTCCAATCCGAACCATTCTATGATTCTATGATTCCACTGAACACCAGCAGATCTTGTACATTTATCTTTTGAATGGATACATTTGTTTTAAAAGCACAATAAGGTCTCTAAGACCATTTATGAACATCTGAAAGAGGTTTAGACATTGCAAGACTTTGCTATTACATACTGAATAAAACCAGCACCTGACAAGGTTCTTTGAAACTGAAACTACATTAAGCATTTACTTTAAAATAAAACCTGCAACTACACCTGTTAAAAGATTCTGAATGCTTTTGTACTCCTCTCATAACCCTTTCAAGGTTATTGAGTGCCCAAACAAATATTATTCATGCAACTCAGGAAGCATTCTGACTAGCCAGACAGCACAGTGGGTATCTCAAGGATGTGCACAAATTCAAGAAAATGGAAGGAAAGATGAGGCTCATCAGAACACCTGTTGGAGAAACACAATTCACACTTTCATAAGGTCCTGTGCTCTTCTTGGCGTTATCATTTTAATGTTCACTTTGTCAGTAGTTTTCTAAATTTGAAGCTTTTGTGCAGACTTAAGACTACATTAATAAAGTATTTCATCCAAATAGCCATTACTGCAAGCCAAGATTTATGCAGGTAAGGATCAGATTCTGCCATCTTCAATCCTCTAAGTGAGGGTAAAAATCAGCAACCTTTGCAACAGAGAAAAGGTTTACTTTCAGATGACTCTACTGGAAGGGCAGTATTAGGCAGGAACTAGCACTATACAGAGAGTTATTTCTTTTAGCCATAGAGTTCTGAGATTTACAGCTGAAGAACTAGATTGTTATTTTAGTCAGAACCTATCCTGTAAAGAAGCATATATTTTATACTTGCTCTCCCTCCTCCCCTTGTATTTTGGAACCCTACTGGCGTGGCTGCCAGCTGTGACCAGACTGTCAATTACTTGGCTCCCTCGCTGAATGGCTGGATCACATCCAAGGCATCTTATTTACAAGGCTAAAACAAAATCCAGGTCCCTTTTGTTTGTATACAGGTGCTCAATTAGGAGAGATCCTACAGGGAAACAATCTTCTATTTGAACTATAAAAGACGTTGATACTTTTTAATCTGAAAAGTCAGCAAAAAAATTAGAGGCTGCATCATATTAGGAGGAAAAGTGGTAGTGAAGTCAGGAGTTTCTCCGATTCAGTGCACTTTCCTCAAAAAGCATTTATTAAGCACAGGGAAACACAAGGAAAGGCAATATCTACTCTCAGTTTCAAGCCCTTTTCAGCCAGAACTGAATTACAGAAGCTTTATGCCTGTTGCAGTTTTGCTTTCTGATAGCTTTTCTGCATTCCCACGGACACCTCCAAACCCTTGCGAAAGAAACCTCTCCCAGTCACTTCTACCTCTGCACTGAGTGGGAAATTGCCCCGGCTTGGGAATGAAAGCCCACGACTTTCTGTTACATTTTCCTTCAGATGAAAGAGGGAAAGAGTTGTGCTGCCTCCCCCAGTCATGGGAACCAACCAAAACAGTGACCTTGAATCTGGAGGTTACTCTCCAAGGTGTTTTAAGAAGTTTTATTGAAATAGCAAATAAGGAGGAATTCAGAGCCCTTTGCTGGGCACAGTGATTACAACAATTGCAAATACTGGTCCAAGAATTGCTAGTGTAAGAGTTTTCCAGTTTTGTCAAAGCCAAAGCATTTAGCAAAGTTTTCCTTTAAAAGAAGATCTGAAAACTCAACAGTTAGGACACACCCATTGCTGGGAGGTGTGGTGCCCCTCTGGCCTCTGTTCTCCATGGACTTTGCTTATCTCTCCAAGTAAAATGATTCATCATCCAATTCCTGAGCATGAGGAAGACTTTCTGCTGCCTTCCAGTAACTGCTTAGTATTTAGCAGTGCTCAGCTAGAACAAAATCTCAGCTTAAGGATTTTCACAGAATCACAGAATCTTAGTGGTTGGAAGGGACCTTTGAGATCATCGAGTCCAACCACATAAAAAAAAAAAAAAAAAAACCACACAAAGAAAAAGCACCCACCAACCAAACTCCATACCCACAACCCCACACACAACACCCCACCGCAAACCAATAATCTTGGGCACTAGAGCATGCCCTGAAGAGCCATGTCTACACGTTTCTTAAATACCTCCAGGGATGGTGACTCCACCACCTCCCTGGGCAGGTTGTTCCAGTGCCTGACCACTCTTTCAGTAAAGTAATTCTTCCTAATATCTAATCGAAATCTCCCTTGCCGCAGCTTCATACCATTTCCTCTGGTCCTGTCGTTATTCCCTTGGGAGAAGAGGCCAACACCTGCCTCTCTACAGTTTCCTTTCAGGTAGTTGTAGAGGGCAATGAGGTCTCCCCTCAGCCTCCTCTTCTCCAAACTAAACATGCCCAGTTCCCTCAGCCTCTCCTCATAGGACTTGTTCTCCAGACCCCTCACCAGCTTGGTGGCTCTCCTCTGGACACGCTCCAGCACTTCAGTGTCTTTCCTGTAGTGAGGGGCCCAAAACTGAACACAGCACTCGAGGTGAGGCCTCACCAGTGCCAAGTACAGAGGCACGATGACTTCTCTACTCCTGCTGGCCACGCTATTCCTGATACAAGCCAGGATGCTGTTGGCCTTCTTGGCCACCTGGGCCCACTGCTGGCTCATGTTAAGCCGGCTGTCCACTAACACTCCCAGGTCCTTTTCTGCCGGGCAGCTTTCCAGCCACTCTTCCCCAAGCCTGTAGCGTTGCTTGGGATTGTTGTGACCGAAATGCAGGACCCGGCACTTGGCCTTATTAAACCTCATCCCATTGGCCTTGGCCCATTGATCCAACCTGTCTAGATCCCTCTGTAAAGCCTTCTGACCCTCAAGCAGATCAACACTCCCACCTAGTTTGGTGTCATCCGCAAACTTACTGAGGGTGCATTCAATCCCCTTGTCTAGATCATCAATAAAGATATTGAACAAGACTGGCCCCAAAACTGAGCCCTGAGGGACACCACTGATGACCGGCCGCCAACCAGATTTTGCTCCATTAATCACAACTCTCTGGGCACGGCCATCCAGCCAGTTTTTTATCCAGCGGAGGGTACACTTGTCTATGCCATGATTCTCCAGTTTCTCCAGGAGAATGCCGTGGGGGACGGTGTCGAAGGCCTTACCAAAGTCCAGGTAGACAACATCCACAGCCTTCTCCTCATCGAGAAAGCGGGTCACATGGTCATAGAAAGAGATCAAGTTGGTCAGGCAGGACCTCCCTTTCATAAACCCATGCTGGCTGACCCTGATCCCTTGGCTGCCCTGCACTTGCCTTGAGAGCTCACTCAGGATGATCCTCTCCATGATCTTTCCCGGTACCGAGGTCAGGCTGACAGGCCTGTAGTTTCCGGGATCCTCCTTCCGGCCCTTCTTGTAGGTGGGCGTCACATTGGCCACCCTCCAGTCATCTGGCACCTCTCCTGTTGACCAGGATTGTTGATAGATAATGGAGAGAGGCTTGGTGAGCTCTCCCGCCAGCTCCCTGAGAACCTTTGGGTGAATCCCATCCGGCCCCATAGACTTATGCGTGTCCAGGTGCATAAGTAAATCATTAACTACTTCCTCCTGGATTACAGGGGAGTTGTTCTGTTCTCCATTCTTATCTTCCAGCCCAAGAAGCTGAACACCCTGGGGGTAGCTGGTCTGACTATTAAAGACAGAGGCAAAGAAGGCATTAAGTATCTCAGCCTTCTCCTCGTCCTTGGTTGCAAGGTTTCCCCCCGCATCCAGTAAGGGATGGACATTCTCTGTCACTCTCTTTTTGTTGATGTATTTATAGAAACTTTTTTTGTTGTCCCTTATATTATTTTGGTGTTAGTCTCCCTCCTTATAAAAATCTCCCTTGAATTCTCACAGAAGATGCTCTTAATGACACTCAACTTCTTCAGAAACACAGCCTCAAAAGCAAAATTGTACAGAAAAGATGCATTATATGTCCAATACCACAGATAAAGTTGTTGAAGGTGTTACATTGATATTATAAGGAATGACTTGATTGAGGTAAAGGTGATACTTCCAGTATAAAAAGAGATTCTGAGGCGTTCATGCTGCAGCTGTTTCAAACTGGCTTGTGCTGAAACTAGACTTAAAAAATTTACGGCTCAGGCAAGAATTATAAATTCCTTTCTACAAGACTTCGTTTGCAGTTAGGCTGATGCTTGTGCTAGTTCTTTGCACATAGATGAATTAGTCCATCAGGATGTCCTTTTCAGTGAAAATCAATACAAATAGTCTGTTGTCTATGGAACAGGTGACCTCTTTGTTACAGAGATTGAAAAGAGTTAGCTAGCAATATTTGAAAACAGGGGCCAAGGACTGGTCTATGCCTGAGGCAACTTGCTGCAACCCAAACAGCAGTGGTCACGATTTTTGGCTTCATCGTTAAGAGTATAGCCACCCGGCAATGCAGAGGGGTAATGTGAACAGTGTTGTAACTCTAGTATCCAGAGGGGACTCACGTTCCCGCTACACCTTTCTGCTTTCCTTACAGGGCTGAGGTAAGGTAGGGGAAGTTTTCCTACACTACCTTGAGTTTGATCCTCGGATATGTATAAATATCCAGAGATATGCACCTTCATCTTTCACAGAAGAACACTCCTGCTGGCTTAGCCCACCAGGGCAACAACAGAGTAACGTATAGGATGATTCCTCTTGGTAACCCTGCATAAGTACTCTGGTCACCAGTAAGTGCCAGTGAAGAGAGACACCTGGTTTATTTTTACAGATGAGTATATATTTGATATTCCAGTTACCTTGTACGCCCCTCCCGAAACACGCAGAACCTGGCTTGATGCACTCAGCAAGGGCAGAACTTGGTCAAGCCAGATCTAAAATACCTAATAACAGGTAAGCATAACGCTTCAGTGTTGTAACTCACCATCACCTTTTCAAACTCCCTGAGGTTCTTCCAGCACTATGTGTTTGTTGGAGGATGGACAAGGGTTCTCTATATAGCTGTCATAACTCCTGGAAAGATTTTCTTACGTTTTTTCTTTGCAAGGGTACTTCAGACTTGACTAAAATTTTTGGGAGCTTTTCCACTGCTTTCAGAAGCCAGTACTTTGTGCTCTGCAAAGCTACTACATTAAATTCAGTTAGGTGTGAAAAGATAATACAAGACAGAAGAAAAAGTGCTGCTGAGGGAAGATTTTTATTCACTGAGGAAGAGCTAGGATGACAATGCTCTGATATCTGCTGGGTATAGAATTGTAGCTTTTAATATTCCAGAAACCTTTCCAACAATTTAACACCCCTCTTGTTGCAAAGCTACGGTTGCAAATTATATAGAAAAAAATGAACATTCTTTTTTTTTCCAGGCGGTTAAATTCAGAATGAGTTTTTGTTGCTCAGTGCTGAGAACAGTTTGTGTTCTTTTGTGTATTCATTAACATTTGTCTGGAAAATCAGTGTGATTGATTAGTCTAGAATATAACATCAATCCTTCATCGTGGCTCTGGAAAAAGACGTGCTTGAAGATCAAAGATTTTTTTTGTATTCACTTATTTCCTCATCAGCTAAAACCCATACTGCCAGGCAGATTGTTTATCTCACTACCAAATGATCTAATTTAAGACATAATTGGACAATCATTTTGGTTATACCCTAGTCACCAAATCTTAACACAGGACAATACGCTATATACACAAAGAATATTTTGTCAAATACAATCTTACACCCTACAGATTCATAATATTTCTGAAAATCAGTGTAGTTAAGATGACAAAAATGATGCAGTTTATGAAAGTGTAACAATAACAGCTATTTTCTTGTTTTGTAGATGCAACAAAATTCAGATAAAATTATTTTTAATTTTATTTTTATTCTAGTCTTCCAAGCAAGCTATTCAGAAGCAACGCTAAAGTCTTTTCCAAGGTAAAGTTTCCATTGGCTGTGAGAGTAATTAGACGTGCACATAAGAACTGGCCATAAAGGACCAGCACTCCAGCTACTCCACAACAACAATGAAACACATAGGCTGATCCTGCTCACGCTGAAGGTGATTGGAGTCATGCTGCCTCACCAAGTGTAGCATTGCTAGCATAGGCCAAATTAAACTGAAAGCAATTTACTACAAAGCATCACTTTAAAAAGGACATGAGTAGGTGATATTTTTTTCCACTCCAGCCTGGCTTTCCACTTGATTCCAAGTGTTGCAGGCCAAACACAATAGCTGTATGAAGGGGATGGAGGCTCATGCTCTTTCTCTTTCTGTCCAGTATGTGTTCTGCCTTATCAAAGAACTCCATGTGGAAGCTTATTTGTCACACTAGAAATAATTGACATCTCCTCCATACTTGAGTTTTAGAGATCATATAAGACAGTACATAGGGGTTTTTCATTCTCTCACTCCACGCCATCAAAGGGACTAGCAAATGATCCCTTTTTCTTTCTTGGCACTGGCAACAAGAAAAACTGGTAAATAATGGACACCTGGAAGTGGCAGGTGCTTAAGTACAATTGATTTCAACAGTACGATGATAATTTAGACCAGCTGAAAAGCAAGGAGAAAATACAAACTGTGGGGCCATAATGCACTGACATGGGAAAAATTATGCAAATATTTTTGTTGATTCCCTGCTGGGACTACCTGAGTAAATAAGGATTTATTAATCCTTAAAAACCCAGAAAAAGATCTCAGGGGAAAAAAAAAATCCAATAATTTCTAGCAATAGCTAGCAGTTAGCACCAGAATATTTCATGCCTAACTCTGTCCTTAAATCTGCACCAGACAGTGATAAAGGAGGGCTAAGCAATACAAGAACCTCCTGGCTGAGTCAGGGATTACTGGATTTTTGGCGCTGCTGTGGGATCTCTGCTACCCTGAGAGGGGGTGTCACGTGTGCTACCTTTATGCCAGACCAAGTCAGCTGTCATGCATAAGTTAAATACTATATTTCACAAAGTTCTTCCAGACACTGTCTTACATTTTCCCCTCTCAATTTCATGCCATATGTCTGATGCATTATTAAATTATTCTTTCATCAAACATTTGTAGATAGGTATGGATACAACTATATTACTGTAGATAATCTCCACTTTATTTTACTGCACAAAACCTGACACAGTTGTGCCTGGATCTGATCACGTTACCACTCTCTGGATTCCCTCCAATTTGATGCATATCTTTATAGCTTTATACGTTTCTCCATGTGAGTGGGTACTGGAGATTTTCATTGTTAGGTGGTCTACTGACCAGCCTGGTTTGTGACGTGAGGGATTTTCATGTGGTTATTAAGTACTTGCAACAGTATTTCCCCCAACCTTTTCACCTTGTAAGTGCAGGCCAACTGTTTCGGTTCTTGCATTATTAAATCCCATTCACATACCACTTCCCCACATACCTGTTAACACCTTTTCAGGTTTCTCCCTTTCACAACATAATTATCACATTGCCAATGTCTTGTAATTCAGTATGAGAATTGCCCTTAAGCATTTTTCTTCCTTTGGCAATTCTGATTGAATAAAGTCACATTGACATGGCGCCCTAAGCACCTTGCAGAGACCTGTACGTTGCCATTTATAACCGCTTTTTTTGTTGTAGCGCTTCACCCAGGATATTAATTCACTTGACAGTACTATGTACAAACCAAACTGAAAATCTCCAACTATCCTGGCTCCTGCATCACAAAACTGATCTGGAAATTTACCCTTGATCAGTAAAATGTCATGGGGCACAGTATTAATCTACTGCTCTCCCTTCATCTGCTAATTATAGCTCAGCATTTAGTATCGTTATTCACATAGGTAATTACTACCAGGAGTAGATTTTGGTGTTTCCTCTAGCGCAAGTAAGCCCTCACAAACATAGCAGAATTTGGCCCTTTGTAATTCTATTAGAAAAAGGCAGTCTGGTTTGTGAGGCAAGATCTGTTCTTTATAAACCCATGCTGTTTATCACTCTTGGCACTACTGCCCTGGATTTAGTTGTTTTTCTCTCAATATTTGTTCCATTATTTTAACGAGCAAGACAATTATAGTTCTAGGCTTTGATCCTGAAATAAGCTCAGCAGGAGCTTTACAAGTGACAAAATTCAGTTAATTTCATGCCCTTTTTCACTTAGGGCCCTGTCCAACTAATCTGAAAGTCACTGGATATTTTACTCATTGACTTAAATTAAACATAGGTAACATATTAAGGAACTGCTTTCAATGATACCTAAACAAGCATCCCTTTTTCCTTTGACTTTTAAGTGTTTTACCCTGGGCCTTACTAAAGACTCTGCCTTAGTGTATTTCCCTCAGTCTTCTTTCCCCTTAACTCTTTCTGCCATAGTTTCCTTCCTTGGTCTTCTCATTTTGGTCTCAATGGGTCTTCCTGAAAGGCCACCTCCCCCCTAGTTTTACCCCTCCGGTATAGCTTCTGTTCTGTGTCATCCCTGGGTATGTGATCCCTTGTTTGCAAAGCTGCTTTCTCCATGCGTTCCTGTTCCCAGAAGTCCTGAGCAGCAGGAGCCATGGTTTTATGAAGGACCAAACAGTGGGTGGGGTGGTGTTACTGAAACCTCTTTGGCTTAGGACACTGGGCTGAACACTTCAAACAGGCTCACACACACTTTTCTACTCTTCCTATCCCAGTAGAAACCAGCAAGTGAGAGAGGTGTGAAGAGGAGGAAGGAAAACGGGGGAAAATGGTTTTAGGCATTATAAATGTTTGCACTGGGCTTAAGGAATGGGTAAAGGGTCAGCCTGGTTCTTGTTTTGTCTGATAAGATTTATATATCGCTCTTGACAACAACACGGGCCAACTCCACATTATGGATTAACAGCTTGGCAGTGAAGGACAGAGTCATTTATTTACTTTTCATTACAGAGTTCACAGGTTTTGGACTCTCATATAGGACATGCTGGGAGATTTCTCTGTATTTTCCTAACGTTTACTCCTAAGCAGACCTTGGATGAGGGGGCAGGCTTTGATTTGTGGCTATTTGATATTCCATCATGTATTAGATATTGTATTTCCTTGGCACTTTGAACATCTGACAAAGCAGAGAGACAAAATAATTAAAAAATGTAGAAAACATTTTAAGATATTAAAATTAGAATTAAAAAAACAGAAATATTTTGTTATTTTGTGGATATAAGGGCTTTGTGGAAGAAAGCTGACCCAAACTACTCAACTATAACCTTACACGTCAAGTCTTTAACTCATACCAATTGCTTATGGCTGAATCACGTAAAACTATAAAACAGTTCATAAAGGTGGATCCTCACCAACAGTTGCTTTAGCAAGGTTCACTAGAAAGTGGGGGTTTAAAAATGGAAACTTGCTTTTTCACGTGATATTTTGACCTTTCAATTTCCCAGAACAGCTTGATCACAATTTACCTCCCTTTCCCAGCAAATGCCACAGAATTTACCAGTTTACTGGCTAACCTGGGAGGTGTTAGGTGCTCCACATCCACTTAGACAATGTCAGAGGCAGTAGCAGCATTTGTTTTGTTTCATGCATTTACACAAAGAGAAAGAGATCTTCTGTAGTTTTTACTTTCATATTACCAAGCTTGTTTTATACATTTTCTTCCACTTTAGCAGAGATCTGAGTTTGGGTTTGGGGAAAGCTGGATTTTATTTTTTTTTTTTTAATAGTAGAAAATACGCTTGGTTATGAGCGTTTGCAAACGACATTTTTCTGGGAGATTTCTGGGAGACATCTTGGCAGAAGAAAATACTGTAAATCTTCACACACACATTTCTGCAATCCAAGAAGAAACTATAAGACCACCAAAGCCTGGCAAAAGAAAGTGAAATAAAGATGACTGTTCCCTTTTTTCCTGCAACTGCCATTATTCAGAATATTAAATAAGAAATCTGACAGATGGAAATATTTAGATTGGAGCCCAGAGAGAAGATGCAATATTATCAAAATGGATTCTACTCTGCTTTTTGGTCTCCAATGCCTCTATTAAAAAAACACGAGGCAGGGTTATTCTAATGGAAAACATTATATTTGCATTTATATGGGAGAGTGGAAACCAAAGTTTAAAACCACAAATTACTTTATATGCAGCATTTTAGCATTGGGGTTTGAAGTGTCCAGATTTGAAGAATTATCAGATATTTTGAACTGAACTTATTATCCAGGGGAAAGAAGAGGTTGAAATACAAACAAATCTGCTGTATTCCCTAAAAGACCTCAAAAAAAAAAAAAAAAAGACATACATCACCAGATCTGGGCCAAATAATTAAAAAGATACAAAATAGTAGGAAGCAATTTTCCCTTAAATCAGAGGTTGCTAGATTCCTTGCTCAGACTGACTTCAAAATATAATTTAATTACTGATGATTTATTTGTAACTAGAAAAAAAAAAAACATTGCCAAAATGAATCTTATCAAATCTGAATCATAGCCTTTTCTTTAGTTAATATCTTAATGGGAGATAATATAGTAGGAGATTAACTGACATAATTAGTACCTACAGCAATCTGATTTCATTCTAAAGAAGAATCACATTTAATGATTATGCTTAAGTGACTACAAAGAAGATGGAGGCTCTCTCTTCACAAGGTGCCACATGGAGAAGAAAAAGAACAACAGGTATAAGTTGCACTGGGAAAGGTTTTATCTTGACAAAAGAAAGAAATTTTTTTACAGTAAGAACAATCATTCACTGGAACAACCTGCCCAGGGACGTGGCAGAGTCCACATCACTGGAGGTTTTCAAGATCCAACTGTACAGGTTGCTAGATAATTGCATCTAGGCTCCCTTTCCCACAAAATGGTGGAGTAGAGGATCGTTCGAGGTCCCTCCCAACATGGGCACTTCTGTCATTCTATGATCATCTACACTGCTGCAATGTCGATGTTTGAGAGTGAGGCAAACATCATTGCCTATTCCTTTCCAAGGCAACAAATGAAAAATTACGTATTGTTTCAAAATGGTAAATGTTAAGGAACATAAGAGAGAGGACTGAGTTGCATTTTTTAGTTCTTTAGTTCTTTACCATTTATAAAATGCCTCATTTTAACTGAAAACATTTTAAACAAAAAATTCTAGTAGGTGATGTTTCTGAAGGTCCTGTCCTCACTTATATGTGGCATTAGAAAACATCAATCATGCTCAACGCTTCATCTCCCAGAACAGTACCTCTGGACTCGCCATTCTTAGGCTGTCACAGACATTTTCTCTCTAGCAGAATTCATCTGCAACAGGGCCAGTATCTAAAAGGTTTATTAATAAAAGATTAAACTGCCACCGTATTCTATTTGTGTTCATATAAATAATTTAGGCATAAAGGAATTCCCCGGTCCTTTTTACAGACTTGAAAAAAAAATATAGTCAAGGAGGATCATGGCAAATCAATTTGTTCTTACATTCTCTTACTAAAGTCACATTATGAGTTACAGAAATAGAGTGAAAAAGATTGCCAGAGCAATCAAATATGGGGTACAAAGTGAAAAGAAACATAGAAGATGACACAGACACAACATACAGCATCCATCAAGACCACAAGAGGAAGTGATTGTATTGATGCTAATGCTGGTCAGAAGTATGAAACATTTCAAAATATTCTTTCTCTTTTCATATTATATTTTGAAATAAAATTGAATCACTTTCATGGAAAGAATGCCCCAAAACACAGAAAGAACTCAACTCAACAGCTTGGCTGACCAGGGCACTCACCTGAGGCTGGAAAGCTTCTCCACAGTGATAATCCAGGGCCTTGGATGGGCCTGTGCCCTATCCCAGGGGTGGTTTGATCAATCAGATGTTCTTCTGCAGCTGTCTCTTCTCAGCTCTGAATTTTAAAAGTTTCCTGATGAATGAAACTCATCAAAACCATTTTGCAAAAAGGTCCAGAACCAAATCCCATTGCTACAATTTTATCAACTGCAAATGAGCTACTCTGATTTGCAGCAGCTGAGGAATAGAGTCAAAGAGAGAAACCTCATACATTACAGGTGACATATGGCTATTTCCTCTCTTTGCTCATCATCTTCCCGTCACTTTAGACATCATCTAAATTAAACCCTCAAGCAGCCTCATTTGCCATTTCTTAACTCTTCTTCTCTCTCTCTCTCATTGCTCCTCAGCCTAAAGAAGGATTCTGCAAAACTACAGAATTGGTCTACACCTATGGCTTTTAAAATAGGTTTCTCAAAGTCTAAGTCTCCCATGTATTCTTTCCTGTCCCTATAAACAAACACCCCTTATACCAGTGGTCTCAGCTCACACACCTCCCATGCCCCCAAGTAACAGCAATAGTATGTCACGGTTACCCTGGCACGGTCACGTCTGATGAAGTTATAAATTCAATTCGCCATGAAGGACATGCCTGAAAATTTTAATTAGATGAGAATTTGCAGCCAGTAGAAGTTAGTATCTCCTATAACAGGAATAAAGCTAGAGCCAGTTACATCAGAACCAGTTATGGGGAGTCAAAGTCATATTCCATAAAAGTAACAGACAGCTTTTTCATGTACAAATCCTGCATCTATAAAAAGATCCATAAAAAGGTAGCATCATGCCATCTCACTAACTGACAATTAGCTCCATTCCACTGCTGAGTAAAGATGGATTAAAAGCCTAACAGGGGTGAAACTGAGACTTCAGATCACTCAAAGCAAGGGTTTTATGATCTTTTTAGAGTCAAGCAGTTGTAAGTTTGATTTATTCTCTGGTTACTGTTAGAGAGAAACAGCAATAAAAATAAATCAATTAAATATCAATTTTTAACTTGGTATGCTCTTTTAAACTTCCACTTACTGTATTACAGGAAATATTTCACATTTGAATAAAAAAGCTACAAAACATAAGGTCAATCTTCTGTTGCTAACACAAGCATTCTAACAAGTAGTTTAGTAATTTATTGCATTTATAATTCCTTTGGTTTCTGAGAAAAGATTATTCCTGTGTCAAAAAAACAACTCCTCTTAATTAAGGTTTAATCCTCCCTTTTTGTTACTGAGCTGTCTCCTTTACATGAGCATTTATAAACCACTTTCATTGTGTTTCACATCATAGTTTGTGCACCTTACTCTATTAATCAACATTACATTTACATTACTTTTTTTTTTTAAAGTGATACTAAAGCATGGAGCCACTAATATGATGGAAATATCTTAAGAAACACAGGCTGACTTCACTAATTTCTGGTAAAACTAAGTCATCCTAAAATACCCCTATTCTGTAATTACAAAAATTAAAAACTGATACAAGAATACTAAGTCAACTGCTTTAATAAGGCTATTAAATAGTGCTGAACCTCCTATAAAGCAGGACCTTCTGAACACTTACTTTGTTCCAACATCCACAGTTTGTGTATCCTTACTCCTGTTATAAAAAAATATTCAACTTCCAGTTTGGCTCTTCAAAAGCATAATTGATTCCTGTTCATAGGTTTCCAGAGCCATAAGTGCCAAAAGACTTCATAAAACATACAAATTCCTCAAGAGATTAAAAATTCAATAATAATTTCCCATTATTTTCTTTGAAGTAATGAATGTATGGAAGTATTGCTGTCATTTTTAATTAGAACACAAAGAATCAAGATATCGGACACTGGTAAGGCAGCTAAAAAAGAGGGTTTTGGCTCACTGATCCACTACAAAGCAGATCAGTCAAGATCTGTCTGCCAAATAATGCCACTAGAATAATGGATAGTTTGAGAAGGGGTAAACAACAAATTATGGCTTTTCTGATAGTGTGACTATTCTGTAAGGTTACAAATGTTCTAAAACACTTTCAAAAGTTTCTAAAGGGCAATATTTTTTTTTAATAGGAAATGTAATGTGCCAAGAGCACCGTCTCTGTCACTTCATCATCCAGCTGTATGACAAACCCTTTGCTGTCTTCTAGCCTTACCTGTAGATTTTTTTTCTGTCTCTCCTACCCATCTGCCTCTGGGTTCACTTCTCCATTAGGGAATTATAATTCAAATAAGAGTATATATTAATTCCCTTCTGGAAAAAAAAAAAAAAAAGAGTTATCAAGATCTTTATAAAGCCTCAGGCACTATGGAAAAGCCAGAATGCGAGGCTAGAAAATGCCTCAGGCTTATAGCAAAAGGGCAGCATAATTCATAGTCTGGGGGACCGTATGGAAATGTCAATGTGTGTTATTGAAACTGAAGAGCAGAGGCTTTCCTAGGACCTGGAGGACTGCGATTAGGACAGTAAGTGCCTCCATGCTGAAAGTAGACTTAAAAGTTACTTTGCGTCCTGAGATCTCAGATGAGCCTCTCACAGTGAGACATGCCATAGTTAATAAATACAGTAGGTCAGGTGTTTGTGCCAGGCTGAATCTGCGGTGTAACCGGAAATTGCAGCGGCCTTTGTAGTTCAAGAGCACCTTCCTCTTTTGCATGAAAAAGTGGTGACATAAAACCTTTAGGCAGCCTGTTCTTACAGTCCTCAGGAACTGAAGCACTGGAAAACGGCTCAAAGATCCAGCTCAGGAAGTTTATTCCTCTTTTTTTTAGCACATCTGAAATAAGGTTCAAGACTATAGTTACTTGTCAGTTAGATAAGAAGGTTGAAACATTGTTATTTGTGTTGCTATAAGATCATGTAGATGGAGAACTTAATAATTATTTCGTATCAAAAATGTAGCTATGAAAGAAAAATCAGTGGAAGATATCTTCAAATAACATTTAGAAGAAATATATCTTCAAATCCATCCAGGTTTTTAAGGGTACAGTGTATCTGCTACTGTTGTGGGAATCTGATTATGATAATACTCAAAATGCACCTTTTTAGAAACATCATCACTTGATATACCTGCATTCAAGAATATTGCTCCATATTTTGTTAATTTAGAGAAAACTTCTCTTTTTGCAATTGGATAAGAGTCATCATGATTAAATTTTCTTCAGCTGTTTCTTAGGTTCAAACGCTAAGCTGAAATATAATTTCCAATAACGTCTGATGAAATAGGAAAAAACCACCCTATTTTGATAGCAGTAATTATGTATCACTTGAGAAATGGAGGCATAAAACCAAGACCCATGAGACTACATAAATGAGACACTTAGCATTTGAAAATCATCTAATTTTTAGCTTGTTTTTCAGAACCTTTGAAGTTCTTGTCTCAAAGTATGACAAAGAGGGATTCACAAAGGCTTGGGAGCTACTAACCTGCCAAGCTTCCTTCTGTAGTCAGTGTAGACAGGCGGGTCCTACAAAGGCCAAGAGAGGATGCTAATCTTAGGAGTTCTTCCCCATGCCCGGAGGAGACTCTTGCTCTCACTCCGCTGGCAGCAGAGGTTAATAGTAGACTGGCCTTTCTAGGCAAATGTTAGGCTTTGCAGATACCTCTCCTGAGCATCCCTGGCATTTCTGCATTCTCAGCAACACTGTCGAGTTGCAGGCAAGATTGAAAATTTTGGGATGAAACAAATTTCGGTAAGAACCTCCGTCAGATTAGGAAATCAAGGGTCCTAAAGCTCTGGTTTTAGTAACTCACAGGGAGCTTCCTGGGAAACAACTCAAGAAACTATAAAATGTATATTTTTGAAGTACTGAAAAGCAAAGTAAGGATTTTTACTTTAATTTGAAGTCCTTCAAGTAATGAATTTATATGCTAATATCAGGTTATTGTGCAAAGGTCAAACTCCTAGAGTTTCTTTCCTGTAAACAACTCTTTAAAGCTGCACATTCTAGATATGGAAAGGAAGAAAGGGTGCCATAGTTTCAAAGGAGAAACATGTGAGATACAAAGAAAGAGAAAAATGAGACAGGGGGAAAAGGAAAAGAAAAAGAAAAAAATGAAGAAGAAAATAGACCTAAACTTAACCTTTTCATTTACTAGTGTATTTTAGTCTTCTAAATGTCATAATCTAAGGGAGTCTAACAGAAAGGCATGAATACATTTGTGTAAATGAGTATTGAATGAGATGTATCCCTCAGGCTCTGGAAAGTTGCCACTGTAATTTTCTATAGGTCCTAGAATACTGCCTCGTATAAAAAAAATGAAAGTCTCAAGCTTAACAGAGGGAAACTGCATGTCATTTTAATATTTAACTTCATAATGCAGTGCAAAGCAAAATGGCAGCACGGAGAATGTTCCTAGAAACGTAAGGAAGCAGAGCAAGTACTTATCTACTGCCATCATTAAACTCTCTGAATGTGAGAGATGTCAAAAAATCATGCTCAGAAGAGCTTTTTCAGAAGAGCAGATAAAATTTGTCATTGATCTGTCAACAGTGAAGGTCCATTTTTTAGATTTTTGTAGAAATGAAACAGAAATTTTAAGTAATAATTTTGAAGAGATACTAAAATTTATTTTCTTTGTCAAACATCTTGCTCTCATCATCAAATTTTCTCTGAGGATCTTACAAAAATGTGTAGTTATAATTTGCGAAAATGCTCTTCATAACTATGATCTGTATAGAGGCGTGCAGGTATATGCATAAACCTGTGTATCTTCCATAGGCATATTTAAAGCAGGATTTACCCTGTGTGTGTTGTCCTGAACACAAAACAGACTAGTAAAAATCTATATGAAACTTGTCTTTTCCTCCATAAATATATGTATTGCACACTTTACATATATTTATAAATGTGGAGAAATGTATTTATTCTCATTATAACGATCATTACAAAATCAACCAAATTTCAATAGTGTGCATAGGCAGCACAGAATGTGTAATTTACATGAAATATGTTTTTTATAGATTTTACAGTAAATGAACATAAATTAACCATATTAAGAAAAATAAGAAAAAAAAAGTTACATTTTGCTTCCTTTATGTACCATAACATTTTTGGATATTTTCCAAACTTTTATCAGAAAAATTGCTTCAACACACTATAAAAGGCTTCCATACATTTTCATAAGTGTTCCCATCCTCTCCAATATTCCTCTCCCAAATAAAGTAGAACATATGCTTATGAAAATACCTTGCACATTTCCTCTTGATATATCCAATATGCATATCAATATTATTTTTTGCCATACATCACTTTAACATATATCACGTTTTCATACATATACTTTAAACATAACCAAAATATTTCAGAACATATTGCTTCTACCATAGGAAACACAGAAATATCTGCCATCAGTGGTCACCCAAGAGACCAACAAAAAAAATAAATCACTGCTTAACAGAGGTGGTCTTTTTCTGAAGTCAAAGCAGCAGAGTGCATTCAATACTTGTGGGAATACTTCGGTTTGGTTTCTTTAAGACAAGAAATGGCTTAAACAGGGTGGTCCATGAATAAATCCCTGTCTCACTTACTTGACGATAAACTCAAATAATAACATAATAAGCCTTACCCGTATGTAATACAACTCCATGTGGGCTTCACTGATCTTAAAGGTACATAGACCAGCAAGTCTGAAATGCAGAATTGGCTTGCCCTTCATGAAGGTCTTTAAGCCTTTTTTTTTTTTTTAATATCAAACAAAACATGATTTTGAATAAAATGACAATGGTCGTGTAAAAAGGCTTTTTGTTAACAATTGCTTTACAGTTGCTTTACAATTGCGTTTTTCCAAAATAAAAGCAAATCTTCTGTACGTATTCTATTTTTCCATATTTGGCTTTTATGAATAACTGAAAGGGAAAAAAAAAAGTTGCCTGAGAAATAAAGCAACCCTCAAATCTTTCAAATGTCCCAGATCTATTTATCATAACCTTTACTTCTTCACCAGTTGTCACCACACCTATGTATTCAAGGCCCTGCAACTTTTACATCACTCCATAACCACCATAGCTTTTTTTTTTCCCCGTTGGCAGCATCCTTAAGAAGGACTTAGAATCACAGAATAGAATCATAGAATCATAGAATCATTTAGGTTGGAAAAGACCCTTGGGATCATCGAGCCCAACCATCAACTCCACTCTACAAAGCTCTCCCTTACACCATGTCCCCTAACACCACATCTAAACGAGTCTTAAACACATTCAGGGATGGTGACTCCACCACCTCCCTGGGCAGCCTATTCCAGTGTCTGACCACTCTTTCTGTGAAGAATTTTTTCCTAATGTCCAGCCTAAACCTACCCTGCTGCAGCTTGAACCCATTCCCTCTTGTTCTATCGCTAATTCCTGTGAGAAGAGACCAGCACCAACTTCTCTACAATGTCCTTTCAAGTAGTTGTAGAGAGTGATGAGGTCTCCCCTCAGCCTCCTCTTCCTCAAACTAAACAGTCCCAGCTCCTTCAGTCGCTCCTTATAAGATTTATTCTGCAGGCCCTTCACCAGCTTTGTTGCCCTCCTCTGCACTCGCTCCAGCACCTCGATATCTCTCTCGTATTGAGGTGCCCAAAACTGGACACAATACTCAAGGTGTGGCCTCACCAGTGCTGAGTACAGGGGGACAATTACCTCCGTCCTTCTGCTGGTCACACTATTTCTAATACAAGCCAGGATGGCATTGGCTTTCTTGGCCACCTGGGCACACTGCTGGACTTTGCAGTTTCTACTGAGGAAGTCTTGGTAAACTTGGATGCAAGAAAAAGAAGTTAGGAACACATAAGAGAGGAAGAATAGCAGAGGTACACGGACACTGGGACTGAGTGGGGAGGAGGCAGAAGAGTGGGAACACACACAGCTTCCAGGGAGGAAAAAAAATTGGGATCTCAAGAAGCAGCCAAAGAGAACAAAGTAGTATATTTAAAAGGGTATAAAGGCTCATACCAGTCAGCAAGAGTCTGCACCTAATATCAGCATTTCCTTCCACTCTCCTGGACAAGTGAAGCGTGCCGGCAGAGTGAAGGCACGGGCAGAGATTGAGGTGACGCCTGAGGCCATCTTGGCAGGCACAGGCGAAAGGGAGACCTCCGAGAAATTTCACAACTAATTTTGAGAAGGCAGAGGGGCTTTTCTTGCTTTGTTTTCTTTTCACTTTATAATCCCTGGGGCTTTCAGAATAAAGCTTTGAGCACAATAAAATATTTCCTGCTGGAGCAGATTGTTTTTGCCAACCACAGAAATCCCCCGCAAACTCTTTCTAGTGCTATGAAGTACTTGGGGAAACTGTTTGCCACAGGCAGGCCCAGCAAATTGTCATTAAAAAGCAGCAAAGTCTAAGAGCCCACCCACTTTTGACTTGGTTTGCAAGCTAAAGCTTTTGTCTGCTGTTGGTCTGCTCTCAGTGGTCAAGAACACCTGCTCTTTCCCTCTCCTCCAGAGCACATATACAGATTTTTGGCCAAACAAGGCTGTGTGTAGTGCTGTCAAATGCAGGCAGCCTCACTGTCCTTAAGCCTTTGTTGCTCCTAGACTAAAGAAGGTGCAATTTGCTCCGTGTCGGCCTGACGATCGGGCCACCTGGAAGCTCTTTTTTCTATGGACACCTGGGCCTCTGGGCACTTTATCCGTGTGGGCACCCCAAGGAAATAAAAACTTTGGAAAATCCTTTCAGGCACTCTGCAAGGCATAGCAGTCACTCTCTGGAAGGTCTTCAAGCAGCCATTAAGTATCACTGACTGCAGTTTCATCATTGCATTTGAGACGAGCCAAGACAGGGCTGCTGGTGGGAGATGGACAGTCTGACCTTCATGATGCCCTGCTGACCATGACCACTGCCCCTGTGGGCTACTTGATAAGGTGGGCAGGGACCTTGTCTGGCCAACCAACCCACACCCATGTGTATTTTGTTTTATCACAGTGAAAGCAGCTTCTAGGTCTGGCTGACTGACTACACAAATAGAGGAACTGCAGAAAATCCCAGGACAGGCAGGACAAGTGAGACAACTGAGTCCCTTCAGCAAGAGCTGCTACCCAGGGCAGCGTAAAATGATCATGAAACTGCAACCTGAAGTATGTCTGAAACTACTTCTTTCAGAGATATCATGCCAGATGCTTCTTAGCAGCAGTGTCCACAGAAAGAGAATTTGAGAGAACTGTATTAATCTTCATAAAGATGTTAAATTTCAGCACTGAATGCAGCCAAAGGATATGGTGAGGTAGAAAAAGCCTGGGCAGCCTTACTACTCTGTTGCCAAGATAATCCTGTTTTAAACTATACCAGTAAGGACCTCACACACCTACTTTGTAGGACTCAAATTTTTGAGAAGCTTACGGAAGCGGAAGGGACTTAAGAACTTTCCATTCCATAGGAAAAAATTGACAGGGTGTCAGAAGTAATTTTTCAGGTATGAAATTGAAGTTCCTTGGGAAGACTGTGCCAGAAATGCAATGGTTGAAAAAGCCCCCCCAAACCAAAACCACCCAAAGACAAAAAGCCCCTTTAACTCAGCCTGGCCTAAGCAGAATCAGACAGTGCAGAGGAGCGACGCAGCATCAGTAGGAAGCACAACCAGCCCTCTTGCCCCAGCACCTTCCTCCCTGCCCAGCTTCCCGGACTCTAGGGATCCGCCAGATCAAAACCAACATGCAACTATTTCCACTTTTTCTGCGATAAAGTATTTTCAAATGGTTAAAGTAATTCTATAATAAATAGCTTTGCTGTTTGGATGAGGCTTTGTATGCCAAATGTTAGCCTGGAACGAGTATTTATAGCAGAGTTTAAAGTCCCTGAAAATAGGGATTTATATTTATAATGGAAAAGTTGACGAGTTTTTACTGTAGCTATATTAGCAGACCATCCTATAATAAAAAGGTGTCATTTTAACTGGAGCACTTATAATAGCAGTATAATGTAGTTAGGAAAGAATGAACTTTACAAGGTGAATGTACAATTTAACACAAATACTCATGCCAAAAAATGAAACAGCAGATCTCAAGAGCAGTCTATTTAGCATACCGTTTTTCATAGACCATCTGATTTTATAGACTTTTACCAATAAGAAATACCTCTTCTCTTCCATAAATAAGAATTGTTAAAGTCTTCATCCATTTTAACAGCTGATGTCTTACACAAAGTCTTATTTACTTGAAAGAAGTTTATAAACAGAATTCAATGGATTAATAAATTTCATCAATGGTAGTCAGTTGGCTAACAGTATAATACTAATAAGAGGAGCTGTACATGCAAATTCAAGAAATTTCAGGATTTTTTTTTAATGCATGTCACTTAGAGCATAGTATCAAAGTGTCCTTTTTGGAGTTAATTAATAAAAGAACAAATTCTGGTTCCACAGAAGACATAGGAAACCCCCTCCAAAGATAAAGGGAATCCCAAGAAGACAACTGTGATTTTTCTACAGCTCACACAAGAAAATCTTGTGTAAAAACCAGGATGATGTGTTTCCCTCCTCCCTTGTATCAGCATAAACCCGGAAAAAATAGCTTTGTACAAGGAGTTGTGATGGAGAAGGTTTCCCCAGACCCAGCATGAAGGCCAGCCTGCGGTCTTCAGAAACACCAACTTGTAGCTGCTCTGCAAAGCTGTAGCTGGGGCAACCGTTGCAGCCCTAAAGCTCCCAAAAGGACTCCTGTAAACAATGCAATTGTCAGCATCATCTCCTCTGTCCCATTGTCGTACTTCTCTTCTGGTTCGTCTCTTCAAAACTGTGTCAGAACTCCTCTCCTAGCACAGCCAGGAGTGTATTTCACAGGGTGAGCTGTGGCCATCATGCAATACACGCAATACACATTTTGACAGCACAAGGAACCACTCACTGCAGCCTACAAGCCCTCACTCAGACCATGGCTGACCATACAACCTTGCCCAAATTCCCCCTTTTGTGGCACTACTCCGGGCCTTCTCACAGTGTAAATCTGTGGAGCTGTAACAAGGGCTAGACCTAAAAGTGGTCTTTCCAAAAAGAAAAAAAGTGTCTGGAAGCAAGTACTCTTTTGAAGTACTCCCTGTAGGGCAATGAACCTGTCGGTCAATAAATATAAAAAAGCCCTAGTTCCACAAACGCTTACACACCTGCTTAAATTTAAGCTCCAGAGTAGTCCCTCTGCATGTCAGTGGGTCTTCTCACTTGAAACCAGACAAAATCCGTAAGTGTTTATAGGGTCAGGAAATGAAGCACAAAAGTTGCTGGTCTTCTCCACACCATCTAGAATAATTAAAAGCAAATCCTCTCAATTCGTAAGATTCATTGTAAAAGAAGACTACATTGTGTGGTCCTTTCAACAATGTAAGAAAACAATACAAGAGAGAAAAGAAGGGCCACCTGATTTTTCTTCACCCTTATTTCAAACTCAGCATTGCCTTTCACTTTCTCTTACTTTTTCTTGTTTATTTGTTTACACAGATGAACAAATTTGTAATCTGCTATTTGTTCTTAAGTTATCCGTTTCATTCTGTAAGAACATTAAACAAGCTGAAATAGCAGCTGATTATTACTTCCACTGTTCATTTAAAAATAATTTTCTGGGAAAATACGGTATACCCCTTGACTGCTTAGTTCTCCACAAAACTTATTGGAGCTTTTTCATTTCTTCCACTGAGGTGATACTGTTAAAACTAGATGTCAAGACTTAGAGCCGGTGAGCATGTCATGCTGATAATGTGAGAAGATGTCCATATCAGAGAGTCTCAGGGTCATAGAGTGAGCAGGTGTCATGGTTTAACCCCAGCAGACAGCTCAGCCCCAGCCAGCCGCTCACCCACCCTCCCCCAGTGGGATGGGGGAGAGAACTGAAAGGGTAAAGCTGCAAAAACTCGTGAGCTGAACTAAAGGCAGTTTAGTAGGTAAAGTAAAAGCTGCATGTAGAAGCAAAGCAAAATAAGGAATTCACTCACGCTTTCCCATGGGCAGGCAGGTGTTCAGCCATCTCCAGGAAAGCAGGGCTCCGTCACAGGTAACAGTTACTTGGGAAGACAAATGCCTTAACTCCCAATGCCCTCCCTTTCTTCTTCCCTCAGCTTTTATTGCTGAGCATGATGTCATGTGGTATGGAATATCCCTTTGGCCAGTTGAGGTCAGCTCTCCCAGCTGTGTTCCCTCCCAGGTTCTTCTGCACCCCCAGCCTACTTGCTGATGGGGTGGTGTGAGGAGCAAAGATCTTGACTCTGTGTAGGTGCTGCTCAGCGATAACTGAAACAGTAATCAACAGTATTTTCATCACAAATCCAAAACATAGCCCCATACACAAGCTACTATGAAGCAAATTAACTCTATCCCAGCCAAAACCAGCACACCGAGCAATTGGTCTCCAAAAGCTGTTAACCCAACTGCAAAGACACTTAAAATAAAATGAGAGAATCCAGTGTGGACTTTGAATGTTCCCTTAAGAAAAATACCTTTATGGACACTAATTGTACGGAAAGAAATGTCTCTCTGTCAATTAACATGTTTCATTAGCTAGAAATAGATGCAAAATTATTATTAAAATATAAATATATATACATTTAAGAGTCATGGTTCCAGACATATATTTTAAAAAAGCCTTTGGACAACAACAACAACTGCAACAACAGCTTTCTAATAATTCATTAAACAGAACTAGAGGATTAGCTGGCTGTTAAAGAAACTCCCTTTGTGCGTAACATGCTACAGTAAGGCATGAGTCCTGTCCATCATGAAGAAAATGTTTTAAAAAAATCATTATACCTAGGAAGTGAATATAAAATGTTGGAATTCTTTCTTTAATATCAAATGATAATTATTTCTCTTACTGAAATTGATCTTCATGATCTGGCTCATAGTCTGGAGGAATAAGCAGTTCCTCAGGACACAAAAGCTAGTGAATTTTTAATATTTTATTGTATTGTATACAATTATTAGTTTGTTAGAGCTCTTTCGCATTGCTAAAGCCATATGCAGCTTGCAACCATTCATTTCATTTTTTTCTGCTACATCAGCAGCTGAAGGAACATAAATTAACTCTACAGCAACACTTTTTGCTGTCCCATTTCCAGATTTAGAAAAATATGACATAAATTCAATGCTTGATCCTGAGACAGTCTAGGTCCTTCAACCCTTAATTTTTAAAGAATCAGAAAACCAATGAAAGCTAGTATCTCACAGCACATTGTCAGCATGCTCAGCTCAACCCAAGCACTGTTGATCAGTTCCTGTTATTGGATATTGATTCTCCTGCAAAAGTGACTAATTCCCTTCAAAAATCTGGGTAATTCAATGTGCTCACCTCACAGCGCACACGTGTTTCCCATTAAAAACTGTCAGGAAGCAAGCACACGTATTTAAGGAATGAATTGTGTTTCTTTGTGCATGTTTGTTCCATAAAATAATTTTTTTCCGTCCCATGAAATAGAACAACCTTATGTCCACTGCAGACAATGGAAAAAAGCCATTGACTTCAACATGCTTTACATCAGGCCCTCTGTACTTACTTCTAGCTGTTCCAGGCACAGACGCTTAATGTGGGATTAGTCACTTGAAATCATTCAGGGCTTTTATAACACTTCATTATGTATGATACAACTTCTTTCACAATAAATTCTTTCAAATACAGCTTTTGTTCAGAAAAACAAGCTCATGATTAATTCACTATGTGTATTTAAGAACTGCACCCTTCTCTAGAGAAGGTTAAAGGTGAATTTGCTGCAACTAATACCTGCAATTTAATCCCTAAATTAATTTCACGTAAGAATATCAGTGGCTTATTTGGGGAAAAATACCCATTATGAAAGAGGTTCAAGAGCTTAAATCCATATGGTACACTATTAACACTACTATTACCTTGAATTTGTGAGAATATAACAAAAAGGAATTAGATTTCATAAAACCAGGAGGAATCACAGAATCACAGAATGGTTCGGGTTGGAAGGGACATTAAAGATTATCTAGTCCCAACCCCCCTGCCATAGGCAGGGACACCTCCCACTAGACCAGGCTGCTCAAAGCCCCATCCAGCCTGGCCTTGAACACCTCCAGGGACGGTGCATCCACAGCTTCCCTGGGCAACCTGTTCCAGTGCCTCACAACCTGCTCCAGTGCCTCACAATGCTATTACCTCAAGAAAAACAGCAGAATTCCCCAAGTCGATCGCTCTCTCATTGTTTCCTTATATGTCTGGATCTACAATAGATGCTTCTTCAGCCCACTTTTGATGGATTTCCTTGTAAAATTGTGAAGAAATAACATTCAACCTATCCAATTTAAAATTAACGTACTATCCAGATTTCAAGGTAGAGAGGAACTTTAATCTTGTCTGTCCCTCTCTAAACACAGAATTTGTCCAAACTTAATTGCTCTTGCTGTCTCTTTCTGTTTCTAATCCAGGTTTCATCAGATTGAACTTTCTCTTATCACTCAATTGTAATTTTTATTTAAATTTCTCAAGCTTTTGGCTTGAGACCCTGAAGCTGTTGCACTGTTTCTCTTCCTCATCCCTCTAGCTCTGCATCCATAGTTTTGCTACATGGTAACTACCAGAACTGCAGTTAATTATCTGGTTTCAAAACTCTTTTGGGGTGTTTGTGGCTAGTTCAGATATACACAGATCTCAAGGGCAGAAAGGATCACAGCAAACATCCATCACAGCCTATCACAGTCCACAGGACTGCTCTTCATCAGGTCCTGCCTTAAATGGAATGGTTATGCTTGCATTAGCCCAGGGCTTTTTAGGAAAAGCAAACAAACAGCTATATCAGTACAAAAGTTACCCCTATTAGGGAACCCAAACCAACCTTCATTATATGGTTCCGTGGTTCTGGTTTTTAAAAATGCTTAACTTTCAGGATGATTTTTTTTTGTTGTTTTCAGATATCATATTTCCATTCTCCAAAAGCTCATTATAAATAATATTATTAAAACAATTATAACAGGGTTTAAAAAAGGGACTCTATTTTCTGTTAAGCAAGTGAGTCCCTCAGACAAGAAGATAACTAGTTAAATGCCATTGATGAAAGATTTCATTTGTGATAAGTTCAATTCCCTGTCATATACCTGGGGGGATTCCAAAGTGATTAACTCCTTTTCAAGATTGCGCTTCCTCCCCGGGCTATTCCCACTCTGTTTTCTCTTGTGCAATGCATTCACTCAAGTTCCACTCACTTCTGGCACGGAGGCAGCAGTCATTATTATTGAGAAAGTATCACCCTTCTGAAAGCAATTCCTTCCGTGATTATTCCTGTAGAAAGCAGAGTTATGGCCTTGTTTTAAACAGCGATCAAGACAAGCTGTGGCAGATTTCTAGAGAAAGTCCCAATACCCAGGTCCCTCATGTTGTGTCCTGTCCCACTGGCCCTTGGCTTGTGAAAGAACAGACCTCCTGACTTCTGGGGCAGGTGTCCTTCCCTCTTGTCCATACTTCCTCCAGTATATCCAGAATAAGAGGTCCAAAACTTAAGGATCTTCTCATAATGTATCAAACTGTAATCTAACTTTTCTATCTCAAGATTTTTATAACTTTATTTTGGACAGTTGACAATTCTCTCAAATATACTACGGCAAAAAGTGAGGAAATTACATTATCTCGTCTTACAGGACATAGCAAGAATAAACCCTTTAGGCAAAAGAATGCAGATCATCATAGAAACTAGCTAACATGAACACATAAATGGAAAGCTCAAAATAAAGCTGCATCTATCACACCTAAAAAAGTACTTGACAATGTACTCATCTCAGAGACAAGAAAGAAAAATGAAAAAGTATTGCAGGATGACTAGAATGAGTTGCAAGTTTGAAGTAAACTGGGATTTTGATTCTTTAATTATTTAAGCAAAAGATTTCAAAGAGTTAAGATTCATTTTCTTCCTGTCTTAAAATAAATGCAGGTGGGTTTTATTAGTTGATTTAAATAGAGTACAGTCTAAAATTGCTAAAAAAGAAAAGTGACAAGTGATGTTCTTGAACATCTGTTCATGCATATGTAATAAAAAGCTTTATTCTTTTAAAAATACCAAGGATTCCTTCATCCACCCTTTTCCCACATCTGACTCTCAACTGTATTCTCTGTTCAGAAGAGCTGATGGAACTAGGATAAGCAATAGCTTCATATTCTCCATAGCTTGTTAACTCCTTCACTCAAGATACAGGAATAGTTTATGATGTGTCTGATGTGTCATTAGAACTGTAACGGTTAATTACTAGATACTGCAGAGAGGCAAAACCTGGAGGCAACCTCTACATCTCTTTGCAACACAGGAATGCAGGTTCATCTGTCGATGAAATGGGGGTGAAGATGATGAATGGCATAAAATTACTATTGTGTACTAAGACAAACCTGAATGCTCAATATCTGGCATTTAACAAGAATTTTTTAAAATGCTATCCAGCATTTATTTTGCTTGGCTGGTGTGTTCCTCCTTTATAAATTCTATGTATTAACCCCTGCCCTCCTGGCAGGGACTTGAGCGACTTGAGCCAGCAGTTAATGGTTTTGTTGCTGGGAAAAAAAAAAAAAATTGTGTGTCCTTGACATGTCACTGGTATAAATAAATATTTTCAGAGAAGGATGTGAGCCTAGATGCTATAATTTTTACTTGACTGGGTTGAGAGTATCTGACAGCTAGATACAGTCTGATTTATAAGACTGAGTAAGGAAGCATGACAGACATATGTATTTATTAAAGATATATTTACAAAATGTCCCAGTTTAATTTGACAACTGTGCCAGCCAAGGCCTCAGGAAGTCCAAGGATATTACTCTGTACATGCCATCATGACACTACAGTTTCAGTAGAAGTTAAAAATCATAAATAAATAGTTTTAGTGTCTTAAATTTATAAATTGTACATCCATGAATGTTATAACACTAGTGTATCTTTTAATAAAATGAATTACAGAAGTTGAATTATTCCACATACTTAGTGGATGCAGAAAAAATGTATATGTGTAATACATATACAGTACCATACAGTATTATTATTATATTCAAATATATATCGGGAACAATACTTTCATGGCAACATCCTAACATAGCAATATTTTTGTCATTTATTAAATTGGCTGCTAGCTTGTACAAATTCAAGATGAGGAAGACATGCACAAGATTCTTTTTTTTTTTTTTTCCCCTAGAAAGTTATGAGAAAAATACAGACATACTTCTACCACAGAAACATTACTGTCTTACTTTTGGAACTCGGCTTTCTCACCGTAGTCACTCCAACTCAACTCATATTTATCTATCATTCAACATTTCAGAGAACCAGATAAGTTGTACATTACATTTGTCTGGCTCCCTAAAAATTACTTCTTTTAAAGACAAGTTTTTGGTGTTTCTTATTGATACAACCAATTTTCTAGGAGAGAAAATAAAAGTAGTAGATTAACTACTTTTCTTCTTATGCTCATCGATTTGGTATTGATCTCTGCTTCCAGCATTTTGATACCTTGAAATAAGTGAAATCGTACGCCTAATATTCCTACCTGCAGTGCTGGAGCTACAAGGATATCCACATGCCTTCACTTTTAGGAGTATAGCCACAATGGCAACCAGAGAGCAACTGACAAGCATTGTAGTTTAGATGAATGTAGAACCAAACATATGTGTAAATCATATGCATTATATAATACCCATCACGGGACTCAACTGTGGCAAACCATGAGAGTGAAACTTCTCCTCATTTTAAAGAATGAGACAAATCTTTATGAGATGAAACTTCATCAGGAAAGATGGTGACATTTTTGCATTCTTAATAAATTGTTACTGAGCCTTCAGGCTCTATTTCAAATGTAAAATTTTGTGGGGGGAGGTGAAAGAAGCCTCAGGATTTAGGTTTTAAATTCTTTAGTGACAACGCTGAAGAAAAAAAAAAATTATTCCACAGAATTTTAATGTCCTCTCTCCCCTGTCTTTTCTGTTGAAATTCAAAGTATCAACCAACTCTTTTAGAACCTGAGTGTGCTGGTACTTGCAGGCATCACATTTCTAGTGCAAATCAGTACTGCAGCAAGGCCAGTTTAATCACGATGCAGATAAATACGATAGATCTATACAGACGGTATTACATGTACCCAGAAATCTCAGCAAACTTAGGCTAGGCCAGACATTTGCACTGTTAAACAAATTTTATGCTCTCTTGCTAAAGAAGGTGATCGAACCAATACTGAACAAACAACCCAAGGTTACAAATCAAAGAGGTATCCTTTTGAGAAAACTTTTCCAATCAGAATAAGTGGAAAACTTTCTCTCCTATATCTGACATAACACTGCAAAGGAGGCAAGAAACTACGGGAAATAGGCAGGACAGTTGGCAATATAAAAATCAAAACAATCAAAAACCCTTACTATTTTATATAATGAAACTGCTGGACAATTCAAAGTAGCTGAATATAAACCGATCTTAATAAGTATTTTAAACACATAAACTATATTATCTCCCAAAACAAAGTAATAGTTTTGTCTTACTTTTCTGCAGTCCAACCTTTCTTTACCTGCTTAAGTTTCTCACTTAGAGGCATGGTTACAACTCTTGTCCTACCATGGGAAAATCCTTCACACTTTTGCTTCTTATCTTACTGTCAGCCAAATACCAACTCTAAGATCAAAGCAGTGTTGTGCATCAACAGACCATACATTAGTTACTTTGATAAACAAGGAGGAAAAGCAGTGCCCAAGAAACATCAAACAAAGAAAAAAGGGCAAGAAGTAAAGAAATGCAAAGGCAACATTTTTTTCTAAAATAAATTTCTTTATTTTTCCCACAGGCAGCATTAATTTGTGGACTGGAGCTGTTAGAATTCATCCCTAATAAGTAGGACCACTCATCCACAGCAAGCTTTCACTGAATTTCAAGTCCTTTAAAAAATATAAGAATCTTTATATGCTGTTGCTATATACTTTGGGTCGGGTGTGTTTACAATGTATCAGGATCACTCAGATGCATGCTAACGTGCTAATAAAGATGCTAGATGTAGTTAAAGGCACAGATTTGCCACAGGTAAAATTTGGCACTCCGTTTGTGTGACGTGAGAGCAAAGAGTAAAAACCTTCTGTTAAGTTTACAGCCAGGTACAAGACAAAAGTAGATTTTCAAAGAGGTAATTACCACTCAAAAATTATTTCAGAAAGAGAAAGGAAAAAGTTTTATCCACTGAAAAGACTTTCTAGTGCATGGTTTATTATTTGAGACGCTTACTTCTTTATTGTAGCAATGTACCAATGATAATTTTAGATGCTTTAAGATCTTTGATATCAGCAGATGACAGTAAAGTTCATAACTATGAAAAAAAAACCCAGCAAGAATAAAATAAACTTTGCTGCTCTTAAAAAGAGAATTAAATTAATCTTTAGTCTGGAGAGCTAGATCCAGGCCCAGACAGCATTTCAACAGTTCTCCTCAGCTTTAAATCCCCAAAATCTTTAATAGGAGCTATTGTGATTTGTTACAAAGATACAGGCTTCAACATGTAGTTAAGTCTTCTGTTAAGCAACCACCTTCGTCACTGAGCTTCCCCACTTTTCATCTTATTGCTGTTTATGTTTTTAGATATTAGGTGAAAAGTCCCTATGTTTAACTCGGCTAAAAACTGCTAGAAAAATCTGATCCCAGATCCAATCCATATGTAGTGTTCTTGGACCTCACATCCTCTTGTTTTCTTAAATTTGGATGAAAAACATAAAAATTAAGCTTTAAATGGAAATACATTTGCAAACTCGAGTAGAAAGCTGCTTGTGCCATTCTGTAATCACTCCTCAGTCTGTATGTTATTACTGCTATTGAAATAGATGGCAAGAATACAACACCAAGGCTCTGCACATGATTAACTTTTTATTCTTCCTGTAACTTGCTATAAACCTCAAATGAACTTGCAGGTTGGCAATAGCATGTTAAGAACTAGATGCCAAACTGTATGAGGCATTTTTTCCAAACAGCATCACCTTCTTTGGATGTGATTCCCTTTCTCTCTCCCCTTCTCTTTTCTCCCTCTGTCCCCCAATAGCTGTTATAGCTAGTCAGATGGTTCATTTGTGTTTGTGACTTAAATCCTTCAAAAGGTCTCAATCCTAGACATAAAATGCTCCATGAAGAGATTTTTCCTCCTTTCAGCTCCAGCCTTGCTCTTTCTGCTGAGAAATGCTGCAGAAAAGACACCAATTATTCCAATTGGCCTGTCAGCAAGGACCCAGACTGGGCTCACCCACCCATTTTCCATAGGTTCCAGAAGAATAATCTTGTCACAGAGTAACTACGCACCTTCAGCCACTGCTTTCTGTGCCATATTAGCCAGTAACACTGAAGATTCAATGCCCAAAGAATCAGCCTGGTTTGCTGCCCGGTGCTGCAGTCAGCTCTTTAGCTCTCAGGGTCGTGAGCCATATGTGTCAGCCAGAACAGCAACCCTCCTCAGATTTAGTGAGCGTACTCAATGGAATGTCCAAAGGTTCTTGCTAAAGGCCACATTTTACAGAAGCACCAAAAGACAAAATACCCGCAAACGGTTCTGCCTGGTACAGGGCTCAGAGATGAAAGCCTGACAAGTTTTTCCACAAAGAGACAGCTTTCAGACAATAAGGCAAGAGATGCCTAAGGACTAAGCTCCTTCAGGCAGCAGCCAACCCAGGTACAGGTCAGATGAAGAGTGGGAGCTCAACTTTGCTGAAATCCCATGAGTCTACTGCCAACGTTGTCCCTGACTATATCATTTGGGGATCAGATCTGATCGCTGAGTAATGAAAACAAGCTGGTGCCCTTGGGGTTTGTTTTTCAGGGCTTTTTTATTTCTTAGGAGGAAGGAACATGGTTTGGCCGAATCATCTCCTTGTTAACATGCTTTCATTTGTTGAACTCATTCCCATTACACCCAGCAGGTGAAAAATGAACGCACTTGCACAGCAGCGGGAGGTGAAATCTTGATAGCATACTGAAACAGCTAGACATTTCAATTCTTTTCTGATAAATTTGTTCCTTTGAAAATGTGGAACATACTTCAAAAATATCAATGTGATGCCTCAGTGAACATCCCTTTATTGAAAACCAGGGTAACGATACAATTCTGGTCACAAACAAATGGGCTGACAAAGTCCAGATACAGACAGTCAAGGTCCTGTTCTGCCTTCACATTCGCAAGACTGATTACAGCGGAAGTAGCCCCCCATGCACCTCGGGGAATAATTGGCCTTTAATTTATAAAACCTTTAGGTCCATTCTGTACTGATGATAAAAGCTTTCCTGTTTTTCTGCTACTGACACTATTTGCTATCGGTATAGCTCTTGTGAACATTATGGCATTTTATTCAGAAAGGGGGATAGCTCTATCTGCGTTACTAGAAATGGGGAGAAAAAAAGAGAAATACTGAAAAATAAACTGACTTGCTTAAAGCTATTGGCAGTTGCAAAGAATACTAACTCTCAGACATCCATTCCGCTGTCCTCTAGCTATTCAAGCTACCCTAAGGTTGCTAGATACGTTGGAAATTGTACACTGATAATACAGAAAGAAAGGAAAAAAATCACTGTGAAAGAAAAGTGAAGTCAGAGAAAGTGTTGGAATAGAAGGATTGAAAGACACACCTGGAGACATGGGAAAAGGGGAGTCTGAGGAGCAACACAAAAATGAAGAGAAGGTATCAGAAAGGAAGAAAAGAAACACCAACAGACAGCACCATCGAGTAACAAAGCAGGAATTTTTCTTTGCAAAACCAAGTACATGTAAATTGAGAGAAGACACCTATCAGAATTTAGGTGAGGTGTGACTGTTAGCTTAGATTTTCAGGTACTAAACATAGAAAAATGATTCCGGTTATGTAATTGTTATACCTTCATTTGGCATCCTGGAGTCAAAATTTGCTCTGAAAGGCCTTGCCTTTACAGTTTTCTGTTTTCATTTTGCTTGTGGTTCTTTATTTTGGGGTTTTGCATGTGCAAATGGCATAACCAACTACTAAATCCAAGCCACAACTTCATTTCCTAGTTTCCCTGGAGTCCAAAAACTAGGACCAGAGCATTTCGTTCTGAGAGGCTGTTCCATAACCCCAGATTATAAGGCTGGCCAATACTTTTAATACCTCCTAAGACACCCCCACCCCCACCCCCACCCCATTGTCTGACCATGACCAAAGGCCTTGGACGGCATTTCTGACGGCTGGTGTTGAGTTTAGCATCCTGCAGAGCTTGTGAGACGTCTATTAGCATCCCACTCTTGCCACCACAGTGGTGCCGAGGGGCTGCGGCAGCCCACCACCCAGGCCAGGCTCCTGTGGAGCGGTGGCCATGCCCTCTCTCTGCTGACCTTCAGGGGCAGCTGCAGTGCACGACCCCCCGTGAGCAGAAGTCCTACTACTGTGACTGTGGGAGATGAGGGTGATTTTTCTCCCAAGTTTTTCAGCTCCTGTTCGAATCAGCAAGTCTTGTGTGAGCGGAGCTCCTTCCAATGCACCTAAGCACTCTGAAAAACAGAAGACAGATGATTGGGTAAAACATCATATTAATAATGTCATTTACGGGCTTTTAAGGTTACAAAGACTTCAGCCATACAGAGTGTTTATTATGGTGCTGTTCCCCATTAGTTTACATATACAAACTGGTAGAAAAATAAAGTATATTACATTGGAATGAGTAATTATAGGTACATATAACACATTGCATCTCAAGAAAAAGAGCATTGGCATTCCTGTTGGAATGGATCCCTTCCAAGTTTCAGAATATAGAATAATTATGAATATTATATGCATATATGTGATGTGTAAAACACTGCATGGTGAAGAAACAACAGGAACTCTACAGTTAGAGTTTAATTCTGTTTTATGCTATAAGTAAGGAGTCTACATCTGCACAGGTCACCGTGGAAAGAATAACAAACCTCAAAGGGCAGCAAACAGCAAAAAAATTAAAAGCTTTATCCTTGATACTTATGAAAATATTACTGTTCATAAAATAAGAGGAGGATGGATTCAAAAATGTGTATAAAGTAAGTAGCCATTTAAAAAGTGTGATGGAAAAGAATTTATTCCGTATTTCGTCCTAACTTTCAGTACTATTTCACATTGTAAAGATCTATTAGGCTGCTTTGATGACCACCTATGTAAGAACTCAGCTTCAAATGATGCCTGAATTTTAGACATGCACTGTGAGAGGGAAAGATTATGACACAGTAATAGTCATCAATATTTTAATTTATTTTGAACTATTACAGACACCTGCAATGATGAAAACAGGCTTATATCACATTTGCAAATATGAACCAAATTGTTTGACTTGAGGAAGTGGATTATGGTTGCCATTGACTTCTAATTCTGCAAACAAAAAACCAGAAAGGATAGATTTTGAGTTTAAGTACCTCCAAAAAAAACCAAAATAAAAAGAGCCAGTTGTAATACTTGTGCTTACAGGTGTAAGTGGTAGTGGTATTTTGTTCTCCTGCTGCTACCTGTTAAAAAGTAACACAGGTTTGTCTTTTAGCATGAAAACACTTCAGAAGTATCCTTACGAAAATTAGTTGTAAATTAATAAATAAAAAGGAAAAAGGTAAATTGAAAGAAAAGGGATACCCGCTAAAGCTGGGCTGCTCTATAGTTTCATGGCAGAGTTCTCCAGCTATTAGCTGCTCTATCACGAAATATGTTCCTGTTGCAACCACAAAATTTAACACATTAATAAAAACAACTAATCAATACAGCAGTACAAGCAGTTGGCTATCTGTAAAGTTCAACATTTAATCATAATTAAGTCAGGAAAAGCTGACAAATACAAGTGTAAGAAATCACACAAAGACAATGCAGGAAGTAACCAAACACCCTTAAATCATCAATTTCATCAAGTCTGGCACTGGCTTCAGTTACCTCTGTTTAAGTTCACTTGGAATAACAATTAATTCCCAATGCATACCTTTTCCAATTATCAAATTAAGATCTGAGGTAAATCAATGAATGCAACAATAGTTTAATGATATTAAACCACGTGAAACACAAAATGAGGAAGTGTGTGTGTGCAGATAACCGCTTGGGTGTCACACGTTAAATAAATGAACAAAATAGAAACAGTAGTGCACTTTCTTTCCCATGAAATATTATGTTGCTATCAGAGCAGCCACTGCTAGTTGGTAGATGGGTATAAGGAAAACAAAGAATTTACAGCCTTGGATATAATTCCTTTTCCTAGGGCACCAGGTGCTTTAAATGCCACCAGAAGGATGCTCTAGGCAGTGCCATGCTGTCCAACATGGCTTGGCATAGATTAGCTCAAAGCCTTTGTGTCTTTGCAGACTTTGATTAAGGGCCAGTGTTAGAACTCCTATGGGTTTTTACTTGATCCAGTGCAGCATAGGGATTTTTTTTTTTAATCACAGCTGCCAAAAATATGCCAGCTAAGATAATTACATTTCAATTTAAATGGAAAAAAAATGGTAATTTAATGGAAAATTTTAAACCAGGATGTAGGGCAGGATATGTACTTCCAATCCTATCCCACAACAATACTTTTTGTCTGTTGCAGATGATTTAGGGGCCCAGTTCCCTGGTTTTGGCTCTCAGTGAGACCAGAGAGTTTTAGGACTCTCCACAGTTTTGCCGGATTGTGTCTTCAATCTATTTTAAGTCTTCAAACCTCACCCCGATTTAGCTTCATCCATCTAGTGTTTGCTGTTTCATTAACTACCTGTCTTGATGAGTTGCCACACATGTAAGAAATAAATTCTTCCTAAAGATATTTGCTCCCTTTTGGGAGGACAAGTAGAACAACCCAAGATATTCTGTCTGCCACTTCTCTGTTGTTTTCATTATTTGTTTCGGGGCTGACACAGAAGCCTGGCAGTCGCAACATACTGTAAGGGGAATCATTTTCCTTTGTTTAGAGCGCAGTGTGTACCGTCATTTACATAATAAAATCCTCACACAAATAACAGATGGTGAAGAGGCACTCATGTTGCCACATGTTGGAAGCATGATACAGTTCCTTGATGAACTCGTTTCTCTTACTTCTGCCTACAGATGTCTACCAGCTATTAAACCTTGGGGGTTAGTCAGCTGGTGAAAGGTTTAAAGACAGGCAAAAATCTGTCTACAGAATTTGCCTGCGTCCAGGAGGAGAGGATGTTATACCCTGACAGAAATGCACAATCCCTTGAAAATGCTTTCCACTACCCTGAAAAGTAAATAATAATCTTTATATACAGCACTCATTGGGCCGATGTTGTTCACTATAGAAGACAGAAAATGCCATTATTTCACTGAGTCTGAGCAATTTTCTCTCTTTTTTGGAATCCTTTTCCAAGCAGAAGTGGGGACAGAGCACGCTATGCTAATGCTGTATATTAGCAATATCAGTTCTTGGATGCATTACCATAAATTCTATGTGCAAATTAAGTGCCGGAAAACAAACGTCTGTCACATGGAATAACAGCCGTACAGCCTGTGTACAGTGCAATGAAATAAGATCACACTACACTCCCTAATTAGAGTTAATGGTTCTGCTTCTGATCCCATTTACACTGATTTTACAATCATTTAATCGGTGCTACCACCTCCATTGGATTCTTTTTTCTTTAAAAAGTATCAGTCCACATGACACAGGCAGTATTTAACTGAGGGGTCACTTAGTTAACTCTAAATGTTGTCCCTTAGATGCAAGTTTATATATTGCTTACAGAGCTGGACTGCTGCAGTTTCAGTGCAGGGGCTGGGACATGAGAGACAGGCAAGGCTATGGGTCTGGTTTATTACTTCTGTTTTACCTGAAATGTGGCATTTTGTACAGCTGTGTGGACAGAGCAAACACTTAAAATTAGTTAGGTCCCTTAGCATCTACAGGAAAAGAAAGAAGTAATTTGATATGATGTTGGCTACATCACAACTTTGCTCTTATCATGTTAACACACTTTGGTCTGTGCACATTAGCATATTGATATTTATGAATGCTGAGTAGACCTACATCCAGCTCGTTTATCTTCCTGTGTGCTAGAAATTTGTCCCATGGACTCCAGAAATCTGTTTCCCCGTTCAACAATATACGCTTCTTCATATTTACGAACACTACTGATTGAGACGGTAGCTCCCATTTTATGAACACCAACACAGAGTTCAAAATAGTGAATATTCCTCCCTCTGGCTATGCCAATGAGCAGGCAGGGCAAGAGAGGTGGCTTATCGTTGTGGGACTGCTTATGAGCTTTTCCATGTCAAGAAAGCCCTGAGCTCATGCTGTAGTGCCAGCAGCGGGAGTCTCCTGTGCCCAGGTTGAGTGGGAGCACCTGAAGGCTCCTTGTGAAGGCACTTTGTGAAGGCCTGCTCCATGTGGGAAGGGTGGCCCAGGGACAGGCAGGGGACCAGCCCCGGTTGCAGGTACGGTGGTATTCACCAAGCACCTCAGCACATCAGAGGGCTACATGCCTCGTAGCACTAAATCACCAACGCTGAAGCTGCTGAGGTTGGTTCAAAGCAGAGGTGACATACAGGAAACCTTTCTAGGCAAGAAACTCTGCTGCTGCAACCTCCTGCTCCCATCCCACCCTTTGTATTTGTCACTACTCCTCAAAAATGACTAGACTGTAAATTTCCGTCTGTTTAATGTCTGCCCCACTAAAACCATAAAATGTCTATCTAATAGAGCTGTTAATTGGGTGTCAGTTGCTTCAGGTAGATACACATGTACACAAGATCTCCGTTCTCTAAAAAAAAATTTAAAAAGTCGCAGACCACACTGAGCCCAAAACCTTAAGTTCTGCATGAAAAAGAAGAGTACACTATGATGGTTTTGAGCTCACATCCAGACTGTAAACCTCATGTGAATATTTTCCTAATGTTTGTTTATCTCTGATTAACTTGTCTGGGATTTGTGGTGTTTTGGTTGTTGGGTTTTGGGGATTCGGTTTTGGGGTTGTGCTACATGTCCATAAGGAAAAAATATTATGAATTGCCAGATTTTTAGCTAGCACAGTTTAACACAGAATTGCAGGTATGATTATCCCATAGCATGGAGCCCTGATGATCTGCAGTCTTTAGAATCCAGGAAGTACATGGTTATTTTTAATGTCAGTAGCTGACATGTTGGCTGAAGCTATCCATCACTGTGTTCTGAAATTCGCCTCCTCAAATATTTGTCCTAGTACCTAAAGATCACTTAGGAGAAGGTGCGTGTATTCATCCCTTACCACTACATCACTCTCTACAGTCATCTCTGAAGTGAGACACTTCTGCCTCAGGGTTTGCCTCAACATATTGCTGGATGCAAACTTCCCCCTTCTTCCAGAAACTCCCACATTAAAAGTTACTTTTCAGATATCTTGGAACAACACATCAGACTGCGGTGTTTCAAAACCATCATACCCCATAGGAATATCTTGCATATGATTAATGCACTAGCATTGACCAGTTGATTTGAAATCATCTGTTTCTCATGTCATAATATAAAAGCAAATAGAGCATATCCAGAGCCACACACTTACTAGGTTACATAAAGATACAATCAACAAAAGCAAAATAATTTTCCTTCATATATTTTACATCAAGGTCAAAACCAAAAAATCTCTCTCTCTCTAGAGATGCTTTACCTGACACTGATTATGTCACCAGGAACTTGCTATTCCTTATCTAGTTTTCAGGTTATATTCACAGAAGGGAATATTATATTTCACTCAGGGAATCCCACTGAATTTTCTTCAGCTAGGAAGACAGCGTCCCTTTCTTACCTTTCTCTGACTTCTTTCCTTCACGATTCTGCATATCAAATAAATCCAGAAACCTGAAGATTGAGAAGGGCTGAAAAATTTCATCCTTAGGGAACTTGAAATAGGATTTTGATTGTCCAACTGACAATAAAAATACATTAGTTTCATTTCTGATTGTTCTGCATTAATTAGAGCTCCATAGATAAAGCTATCTGTCATGTCATTTAATTGTGACAAGTACAGTTCTTAAGCACAATAAGCTTGTAAGATTACTAATGTTCATCAAACAAACAATACTGGGACTAGAGCATAGAGCAGAGTAAGGCACTGCATAATATGGATCTGATTCTCAAGCTACAACTAACATACATGTTAAAATTAAAACCCTACCACAGCTCTAGCCAAATAAAAATAATATGCTTGAGTCATTTATTTAAAAAGTGACCAAGATTTCTAGTTGACTGAATTGGATTTCTACAGTTACAGATTTCATAAATATCAGTAATTTGTTCAGAAGTAAATCTCAAGAAATTTGCTTTAATATTATGCACAGAACTTAGAACTGAACCATCACAATCACAATGTGAATAGCTGAGAACCATATTTAAGTACCTTGTCTTAACATTGTCTCAATATTGACATAAAACATTGACTGAGAAATCAAATGTCTATGCACCTTCCGTAAATAAGATATATCTCTCTTTTGCACTAGAGCTAAGATACACAAAAGAATTATGAGTACAAACAGAGAACAAGCATACTGTGCTATCCTGATGTTCACTCAGGGTTTAAACGCAACTTTGAGGTTTTTAACAAAATAATTGGCAGGAAAAAAAGGTGTTTAAAGCAATGGTAATGAGTCAACTCTAGACAAAAAGGGTCAGTTATTTAGATAAACACATCAACCTGAAAAGGAGCTGGTTCAAGCAGTTGAAAAATTTACCCTTATTCTCATTTTTATTATCCAGAAACACAGTTAATAATACCTTTTTCATTATATCTTGTATTTCTAGTTCTAGACATCCAGAAAGAATGAAAATTAAAAAAAAATGACCCAACTTTCTCTTAAAAGATTATGTGAATTTATAGAAATTAGCATGCCTGATAGGCCAGTTTACAGGTGGTACTAAAGGCTTCTTCCACTAGCAGAAGGCACTGTATTGTCCTGCACCGCATGACCATGGCTGCATCTGTCATGTTAACTCTTTGCTGCTGAAAAACCAATTACATTGTAAGCTATGTTTCTATCAGCCCCTTTATTATCTTTTATTCTTCTTTTGAGATGTTTTCTCTCTTACTGTTGCATTTTGGGTTTTTCTCCCTTTTTCCCCATTCTTTTTCAGCTCCACAAGTCTGTATTACTACTGAAATTTATTTTTTTTTTCATAGATGCCCTAAATTCTTATTGTCTCTTTTTAAGAGCCCTAACTAATACTGTCTCAAACAGATAAATAAAAGCTTCTCATCATTCTCAGTTTTAATGGTTTTCCTATCATTGCCTTGAATTCAAATTCAGATTTGTTTTTCTTCTAGTGGTAGATACTCACTGTCAAGGACTCCTGAGCTTCATGAGGTCTCTGACAACACAGAATGACCAAACTCCAATATTTTGTTATAATCCTTTCCTAATTTCTCTTAAGTTGTTTCTTTTTTTCTTGCATCCCGCAACCACATGGATCTCTTCTTACAAGCAATTATTTCTCCTAAACTTGATTCTTAATACTTCTAGTTCTAGATAAGAATTTTCCTTGCCTATAAACCTGTACTGCTATGCTATGTGATACAGAATAAAACAATTTTAAATGTTAGCTTATTGGAAACACAGCCGCACTGATGTGTCTATTGGAATTTCCTTTCTTTTAACACTGACATATCTTTCCTACTTGTGCATAGGGTTTAAAAACCTTCAGTGGCAGTAAAACATAAATCACGTACAAGAATATGATGCTGGTTGCCTTTTCAGTTCACTTTTTATTCTCCCATTCTTGTTGTCCAGACAGGTCAGAAATAGCTGCAGACAATCCCCTTATACCCTTTTGAAAGCTCTTATTCTGGAATAGCTGCAGCACCTCTCTAAGAGCTGGGAATAGTCTCAGTTCAGAATAAATCATGGTGATTTCCATGTTTATGTCTAATACTTGTAAGCTAATGGAATTTTTTTTTTTTGGGGGGGGTGGGGGTGTCTGACAGTATTTGGAAATACTAAAGGGGAAAAAAAAATCTCACTAGTATTTGACATATAAACACCTCATTTATCTACTGGAAGTTTGGGCTCGTTGATTTCTACTGCTGCTCTTTTTGTACTATCTAATGAGCAGCTCACCATCTTTTCCCTCCAGTTATAGAAGACTCCAGAGAGATATTCGCTAAAGACACAGGGGAAACAGGACAACGGGAGGGAAGTGCAAGCACTCTAAAAACCATGAAAAGATGTTCCAAACATAGTCTCTTTTTGTTTTGCTTGACTATTATCCATATGGACTGTGTCTGTGTCCTGGTTTGAGGTAAAACAGAACCAATTTTACATTCAGTAATTTTACTTCTCAGCTAGGCCTCTTCTAACTCTCTGAAAGTAACAGCATATTGTGCAGAAAACTGTTCGTTCTCAGAGTGATAAGACCAATGTTTATAGTTAGTGCCAAGGAATGGTACGCAGAGAGGCTCCTGCTTATGCTTACTGCTATAACAACCAAGGTCAGCTAATTTCGTTATTTGCCCCCTCGGAGGGTTGGAAACGGAAAAGCGTAGAGGGGTCCCACCTGCAGGGAGGTGCGGACAGCACAGGTGACCCAAAATTGACCAGCAGGGGCATTCCATCCCATCAGCCCCATGTTCAGTAAAAAAGCTGAGGGATCAAAGGACCAGCGTTCTTTTTCTTCAATAGCCGATGTCCGAGGAGGACCCTGTCTGTTCATCTGCCTTTGATCCCGATCTGTGAGTTCCCGACTCCAGCTCTGGAATCCAGTTCCCACCCACCACTGAGTCCAGTCTGGGACTTCCACAGAGCCTGCTGGTGACGTCATCCTGGGAGCTTGATACGGTTTTGTATATATTGTATCTGTTTCATTATTTTCCCTTTATTTTATTATTAATATTTCATTAAAGTGGTTTAGTTCCTTCTAAACTTGTAAATCTCTTTATTCCTTCTCCTTGCTGTGTGTAAGAGGCGGGGGGAGAGCATCTGTTGCTGGTCAGTGGACAATTTGGCCAAAACCACAACAGATTTATTGGTGCCCAATGTGGGGCACTATCAGCCCCACGTTGTAACGGCAATATCCTAACAGAGTTAAGTGGTCTTCATACTAACAAAACAGAATGCCTGTCATGGGACCTAAAGACCTCATAAAATTAGAAGATAGGCTAACTTTTCTCTTTTTCAGTCCTAACACATTTTGGATAGGTCACACATTCAACTCAGACATCCAGAAACCAGGGTCAAAACCTCAAGACCATCATGTCTACTTCATTGCCCACTTTTTCTTCTAAATATTTTTTACATCTTTTTTGTCTCCAATTGCTGAGCAATTATTCTCCTCTGTCAAGTAATTTGCAATTCCCTAAGTCCACACAGTCCGTTTTCTATATCATATCTTTAATTATAGAAGATATATAGAAGATGATGGGGTTCTTGTCCTTTCCCCCATCCCCTTGAAGGATGTGTTCATAAAACACAAAACCGAGCTGAATAACAGGAAGTAATCTATTCACAGAGAGCTAAAAAACAACAAAAAATTACATTCCAGAATATGTATTTACAATTTAACATTGGCATTTTCAACTTAACTAATTCTCTTCATTTACCTGTTTCGTATATCTCATCTTCAATGAGACAGCAGAATATGACTATGACTATTTTCCTTGCTATTTAAAATTACCCTAACATAATCTCCTGACTGAATATGAAGTTATTATTCTTGCCTTTTTAAATCCTTAGAAATACTAAGAGCCACCAATTCCTACCAACCTGATAAAAATTCAGGATGACCAGACTGTCAGTGAAACAGGTCATTCAACTTTCATTACTCATACCAATAAAACCTGATCATTACTTTCCTCCAATCCTAACACTCAGTTTCCATTTTCATGATTGAAAATGAAGGAATTTTATTTTTTTATAGCACGAGTTTTGCAATATTGAATCAGTTAATATGTGATGATACATTATTATTGAATATTAGCATATCATTACTGGTAGACCACAAATACTTTCCAAGCGATTTTGAAAACATAGGTCTCTGCATTCACAAACTGCATACATTCCCAGATGCACACATTCCCTCCTTTCAATCAGCAAGATGCACTATCCAATGTGCAAATCATTAAAAGCTGTACTAAAAGAACAGACAAGAGGCATCACAGGCAGTAGATAGTTATGGCACATATGAGACTTGTCAAAGTAACCGTATCCAACTTTTTGAGATACACTTATCCACCAAAATCACCTGTGGAAGGGAAAAAACAAGAGCTAAAGATTCTCAGTTTGATGTCTGCATCCTTATGCACCTAAACCTTTAAAACGTGCTTCAGACATTTCCTTATCCGGTAGGCACATAAAGTCCTTTCATAATTAAGCTTCCATCAACAGAGCTGATGCATTCAGGTCTCCTTTGTAATGTGCACACAGAGGTACCTAACTCCTGATGCTCAACAGGCATACTTCAACAACTTTCACCAATGCTCTTAATCTTTCCTTTTCAGCTCTGTCTAAAACACAGAAATACGTGAAGCAAAAGCAGAAAGGAAGTCTATGCTTTCTTACTGCTGAAGGCATTCTCCCAGGAGACCAGGATCTAGTCCTATTTTAGTGAATGCATGCAAAGCAGCAGCTTCAAAATGGGAAATCAAATAGTTACTGCTGGCAGACACCTTCACACTCTCACAGGCACAGGAGATAAAAATGGATCCAGGGAAGAAAGTGATTAAGTCTGGTTCCTTCACTCTCTAGCTGTTGGCTAGGCTATAAATTGAATCTAAATTATAAGTCAGGAAAAGACTACTCATATCTTCGCTCCCTCCACAGACGATTACAAAAGACTGGCTGAAGTAAGTAAATGAAGACAATGGCTGCTGAATGGATGCATCTCACAGTAAGATGAGATAAGTAACACTTAGCAGACTCCTGGCATTGTCACTCCAAATCTAAACTGTTGACTAGAGGATCTTTATGGCTCTGTTCCTCTGTGAATTTTGGCAAGCTGTTTAGAAATCTTATTGTAGAGTAGAGAATTAAACCTTGACATGCAACATTCTGGCCTTGCCAGTTAACTATGCCTGTCTGCATATTAAACAGTCACGTGCTACTGAAACAAAAGTCACTCTTACCTCCTGCTCCCAGCAGATAGCAAACACCAACTCAGTATGGTAAAAATGATAAGGCTAGTGCCTAAGCTTGGCTTAGAGCTCGCACGCAGGTCTACGACAGCACTTAATCAGAGTAAACCTATGTAAACTGCATTAGCTTCAGTGACAGTAAGCTCAGCATGTCCTGACCCTTGACTGGCTTGTGCTGAACGAGGTACGAGGATGCTCACAGTCCAGGTTCCCCAGGACTGCAGGTGGTTCTGCAACAATTTAACTACATGGAGAACCAATGATTTCCAGTTAAAAAATACCTCCACCTTGTCCTTTGAAAGAAGCAAAATGCATACACATTATTAAAACTTACAAATTTTTTAATTAGGTCTTCATACACTCCTTACTTAGGTGCCTGCTTTTCAGATATTTACAGATGTTGCACTAATGCCTCACCTGACCTGTAAAAATAAACTTAACATCAAAGAGGGACATCCATGTCCCACTCCCCCAGTCCTGAGAAAAGACTAAAGAGTTTGCATAAGTGGTTTCAAAGGAAAAGTCCAAAGGTGTGCAAGTGATGATCTGGGCTTCCAGCACTGGGCTTCCAGTAATTGAACTGCTATAGGAGTTTGGTGCTTGGGCAGCCTGCAACCACCCTGGGGCACGTTCAGACTCCGTCAACACCACCCTCATGCATCCATCCTCCTCCTCCTCACTTATCCTCTGCGGCGATATGTTGGGACAATACAAGCAGACATTTAGCCATGCTAACTCTTTGCCTTCCACATCCCTGGAAGTTTTCAAGACCAGGCTGGATGGGGCTTTGAGCAGCCTGGTCTAGTGGGAGGTGTCCCTGCCCATGGCAGGGGGTTGGAACTAGGTGATCTTAAAGGTCCCTTCCAACCTGAACCATTCTATGATTCTATGATTCCCTTCCACCAGTTGAATTCCCAGGTCTAAACGTCCAGCACTCACGCTTTGGACTAGTCTTACTGTCAATATGCCAAAAATATTAAAACAGGTATTGAGTTGTTTATATAGCTAAAAAATACTAATCAGATAATACCAGCTCAGTCCAATTATAACCCTAACCCTTTTCTATAGTTACATGATGGGAGAAAGCAAAACACTTGTGCATTGTCTCTCCAGGAGGCTTCTAACCGTTGAAGAAAATGTAGGTAAGAAAACGCATTTACAAAAAAACTAACAGAGCTTTTCCCCACTGTGCTCTGGAGTGATATGACCTATCAAATAAGGCACCGGTCTAGGACATACAAGATTTGGTTCAATTTCCAGGTGTGTTAGGGCTCTAATGCACAACCTTGAAAAAAAGCCTGTGCATTGGCTTTCTCCACCTTGAAAGGGATTTTGGTTGTTCTCTAGTTTATCCTGTAAAGCACTAAGTTCTACAGACACAAGAGGTAGTTGCTATTATGTTTCACAACTTTATCTCGACTATCTGAAAATGTATTCTTCCATGCCAGTGGCAGTGCTATTTCGTTGTTTATCATGTACTTTTCCATCATCCAACAACAGATGTACTTTCTGGATAGTCTTCAAGATTGTTTTACAGAACATTTGAGGCTATTTTGTTTTAATTTTATTTCTTTTGTTGCTTATTTTCTTTAAGCAATTTATCCTCAGGGATTTGGCTAAGCTATGACCATTAAAAAAATTATACAGCAATATGTAGTTTCTGTTTTCCATTTAAGCTAACTTTTGCACAAATAAATCTCAAAGGATTGAATATACCTTCTCCACTTTTCTGATCCTCTCCCCATGAATGCTGCTTTCTGTCTGGACAACGTCCTTTCCCTTTGTAGAACAATTATTAAAGCCAAATGTTGCTTGAAATATGGATTATATTTGCCTTGCTCCTAGAACTAAGAGCAAACTGATTTCCTTACCTTCCTGTTTGTCCAAATTCTGTCATCAGGTTTACATAAACAAGTCAGGCAGTCATTCTTGAGACCAAGGAGATGATGACAGGAAGAAAGCAGACCAGCATGAAAGTTGCAGAAAATATGACCTATTCCAAAAAAACAGTGAATTTCTCTAGTCTCCATTCCAGAGATGCCCAGACTGCTAAAATAAACTTAATCTATCAAAAGCATGTTAAATCCGGGTCATGACCCTGTTTTCTGCTCCCACCCCCCATCCTTTACTGATATTAAAGTGACAGCATTTCAGAAATTACATATTTTTACATTTTAAATTTGACTCAGACTTCAGAAGGCTATGGAAAAGTTGAACCAATCACAACTTGCAAAGAAAAAGTCTATGATCAGCTGCAGCAAAAGGAAACAAAAGGATTGCAAAATTGCTTCAATATAGTGTCATAAAGTCACTACAGCAGAGACTTTCAAAACTGTGCTGGAGTTGCAACTGTGTAGATCCCATTACATTTTATAGGGGCTGTATATGTATGTTGCCTAAGTTGTTCTGAAAATCCTCAGCCTGCTTGCCTAATGCCAATAACATAACACTTTGAATTTATTGCTTTATTTAGACTCCCTCTGCCCACTAAAGAATTCTGAAATTCTAAAAGTCTGGAGTAGCTTTAAATACCAATCTTTATAGAGAAATAAAATCCTATTTCAGAAACAATTCCTTATTTTCCTTGAGTATTAAGCATAGACCCAGATGGAGGGTTAAGATCTGATGTACTTTGACATATTGGGTCTACAAGCAGTTTTTATTCAGGTGAAAGAAGGATAAGAGTCAACCTGGGAATATTTAAGTAAGCCCAAGAAGCAATACTAACAGGGAAACTGAGAAATCTGAGCTGTTCCTATTCATCGCAATTATTTCTGACACACAGACGCAACCTAAAAAACTTTGAGAAGCTCTAAAGATATAATTATCTACAATTCTTCCTTCATAAATCTGGCATTTTACAGAATGTGGATGCGTTGAGAAAAAACCATTACATTCCTTCAACTCGTCCAGTTTTATGTGTACAAATGGAGGTCAATTTCTCCTCTCTCTGAACCTCAGTCCTGGTACTGAATTAACAATTATTTCAGCTAAATTGCATTTCTAGGAGTAACTTTCAGGTAACAGATACTCTCTCCTTTACTTTTATTATTCCACCTGAGGGTTTAAATAGCCACAAAAGGTAGCCAAAATAAATAAAAAAAAAAAGAAGTCAACCTTCCCAGTACTTCCCAGTACAAGAACTTTTATAAGTATTTCACGAATTGGCCCTGCACAAACAAAATTCCCATGACCCATCATCATGGGATCATCACTTTGCCGCACTGATAAAAAACACCTGCGACCCTCAATACAAGGAGCAAAACACACCACACCCAATACAAACGACAAGACACACCACCTAATAAAAAAACCTAGTTAGATCTTGGCTGAACATTGCTCACATAGGTGAGGATACAAACAGGCCCCATAATGCATTATTATGCCATTCTTCACAAAGACCCCAGTTTACTTAAACAGATATATCTTTTGGAAGACTTGTGTATTTTAACCACAACTACAGCAATTATTTATTAGTAGGCATACCTCATACAATAAGAAGTAAAAACTTTAACGCTGAGCGGGATACACAATAATTTAACTTTTACAATGCTGGTGGGTTCTAATCCTGGTTTTCAAAAGAATGCATATTTTCTAGAGGAAATCACAGAATCACAGAAACTTCAGAGTTGGAAGGGACCTCTAGAGATCATCTAGTCCAACTCCCCTGCTAAAGCAGGATTGCCTAGAGCACGTTACTCGGGACTGCATCCAGGAGGGTCTTGAAAGCCTCCAGAGAAGGGAACTCCACAACCTCCTTGGGCAGCCTGTTCCAGTGCTCTGTCACCCTCACTGTAAAGAAGTTTTTCCGTGTATTTGAACGGAACTTCTTATGTTCTAACTTGTGCCCGTTGCCCCTCGTCCTGTCGCTGGGAACCAATGAAAAGAGTCTGGCACCATCCTCCTTCAACCCACCCTTTCAATACTTGTATGCCATAATAAGGTCTCCCCTCAGCCTTCTCTTCTCCAGGCTAAAGAGTCCCAGCTCTTTCAGCCTTTCCTCATAAGGGAGATGCTCCAGTCCCTCAATCATCTTGGTTGCCCTACGCTGGACCCGCTCCAGTAGTTCCCTGTCCCTGTTGAACTGGGGACCCCAAAACTGGATTCCAGCTGTGGTCTCACCAGTGCAGAGTAGAGGGCGAGAATGACCTCCTTCGACCTACTGGCCACACTCTTCCCTATGCAGCCCAGGATTCCATTGGCCTTTTTGGCAACAAGGGCGCATTGTTGGCTCATGGATAATTTACTGTCTGTGTGTTTACTGATAATTTTTCAGGACTTACGCACTGGTATAAACCCTCCTTGCTATCTTGCAAAAGGACAGAATTAGGACAAGACTTATAAATTAAAAAATTATTTCACTCTTATGATTTAAGAAACTACTGGTACTACCAATGATGCAGGAGAGCGGATTTTCATTGTAATCTCAAAGACATAATTAGAGTGCATCAACATTTTCCAGACTAAAACCCCCGCAGAACATAGCAGGAAAGAGTACACATGCATGTTGTTTTCCGATCAGTTGAATTAATGACTAATACATACAAAGAGCTCTTAAATCTTCACATCAAGATCAAGCTCCTATAACTACGAAAGCAGAGAGTGTGGGTACAAGACTTCTGTCATTCAAAACATTCAAAAGGGAGTTCATGAGGAAAAATATAAATCGGAGTCACTTCAGCGGTGGCTCCCTGCCACTGTTTGTAACAAACCCTCTAATACATTCACGCTTTTCTTCACCTTCAGGACTACACAAGCTTTTCCCATGGAACCACATCTACACAGGTAAGAATTTAAAGCTTCAGTTATTGCATGCCCTGATCCACATTTCCATCTGCTGGTTCCCAACATCCAAAGTGAGTCCTGGGAAAGAGCTGGCCAGAACATGAGCTAATAAGCCTGTTAAGTTTATTGCCTGGGATCCACCACTGAAACCATCTGTCAGAAGCAAAGAAGAAATAGAAACCTGTGAGAACGCAGTGAAAGGGTGGCAAAAGCCTAGGGCTGGGTGAATGAAGTGAGGAACCTACATTAGGGGAAGAACCATACACTAGGAGAAGGATTTGGCACCTTGAAATAAAAATCCCTCAAAAAATAAAGAGAGACTATGTATTAATGTCTTCTAATTAATTCTAATAGGCTCTGCCTCACCTCATTTTTTCCTGTGTAAGGAAAAAATGTCCTTTTCCTCGTCGGCCATCTTCTTCTGCCTCTCTTCCCTTTTCAGAAGTTTTCACCTCCCATTTTCCTTCCCTAGCTTTTGTCAGCCTTTTATCTTCCTTCCCTCTCCCAAGTCTTTTATTCACTTTCATTCTCCTCTTTTGCCTTTCAAATTTGCTTTTGGCTAATACGTTCTCAACAATATTTGAATAAATACAAGCTGAATGGATACCACAGGCACCAGCCACTCATATTCTGCTGCAGTAAACAGTACCTCGCTTTTTTGTTGCTGCTGCCTGCAACGATGTATTGTGCTCAGATTATACACACTTCATATATATATATATTGTTTCAGGTAATAGAAAGCAATTTCATATTGATTGCGGAAGCCTCAAAGGAATTTTCAAGGAAAAAACATAAACACCACGAACAGGGTAGAGAATAAAAAAATAAAACGGTCTGGCCTCATAACAGTACACACTGCATGTATACATGAAGTAGAAGATTATAGTTTTAATAGCTCAGACATAAAAGAATGGGGGAAAGAATTGGTATTCCATATATGCTAAAGACTAAATTTCCTAATGAATTCAGCTGCCATTTCATCAGTTAAATTAAGGAACAGTCCTGGTATCCTGATAGAAACCTCCTTTTCCCCAAAGCGTCTCTTCTCTCAGTCTTTCTTTTCCTTCTCGACTGGCCTCCAGACCCCAGAACAAGGAGGAGGAGGACGAGGAGAGGGAAAAGCGTGGCAGTGCCGCCATTGGTCTGTCCAGAGAGGGAGGAACTTCACAGAAACAGCTTTTTCTGGGCACAGATAAAGCTAGCATAATGCAGACCTTAAATTATGAAAGCAATATTTAAAATAATTAACAAAATGTCCTGCTACAAGCGTATTTGGGAGAATGGGGAAGGAAGCACTTTAGCTCCGATCAATCTGTTATCAATTATGGGAATAGTAAGTCTACGAATACTGGGATAAATCCACACAGGGGATAACTTCTTCATTGAAATCAAACCTTAGTGGGGGAAAACACCCAAAAAAACATACACAGTCCTGTGCTAACACACGTATGGAAGAAAGGTTGATGAACAGAAAGAGGTAAGAACAAAAGAGAAGAAATAAAAGGAATTTAATTAAAGTAACTGATTTGAAAACGTAGGGTATGTTTATCATTACAAACCTTCTTTGCTTGTACTGTACGGCAGCAGCAGAACGAACTCTTCCTGTTAATGATGTTGGTTTGGCTTTAGCCCAGGTCCTGCGCTATCAAAGCATTTTATCTGTACATTTTCGTTCTTCATTATTATAGGGGTTGCTGTAAAGAAGGTTATTTTTACGTTAATGATCTTACTTATTCCTGCTCCCTCAAAATTCCTTTCCTTTAATCTACTTTTAAGAGAGTTTGGCAGAAAAATTTCCTCTCTACATAAAGAGATAGGGAAAAGGTCCCTTCCCCTCTCAAACTACACTTAAGGCTTGTCAGATACAGAGGAGGAAGTGAAGAATGATGACAAAGGAAAATAACGAGGAAGATAAAGATACAGTCTTTGCTCATATAAAGTTACTCCAAGAAGCATAAACCACAAGCAGATTCTAACCTGCATCGAAAATAATTGTTACTTTGCCCATCTTCTACTGGTTTGTCTCTTCCAAACACATGCTTATTCAAGTCATGAATACTTAAGCAAGGTAGCATTATTTACTTCACTTCATCCAGTGTGGTCTTTCTCATACCCTTGGAGTGTTTCCTGATGTAGTTTCCTTTGGACCAAGTTTTAGAGGCATGTACCAAAAAGGCCAACTTGACATGTTGTCTCTTGGTGGTGATACAAACCCAACCATTGTTGCTCTCTAGAATGCACTCTTTATTAAGGCAATACAGTATTAATATTGCTATTACTATCTATGATTTATTCTTGGCAGCCCTGGCAAGGCATTCCTGACCACTCCAGGGTCAACAGCCAAACTTTCTGTCTAATTCAAAATTGAAATAAGGCTCATCCCAGAAAACCTGATGATCCCTGTCTTATCATTTGAAGGGAGGGGCAGAAATACACCATTTTCTCCAGTTTTTCCCCTTTCATGGTTACATCACTCTTCCAGGTTCAAAAGAGAATAGCCAGTGATGCCCTTGTGAACTGACACAGAAATTGTTTCACAGAAATGCCAGCAAGAGGTGCTCGAGCATCAGCTGCTCATTACCCCCTTATGATTTGCATGCTGCTGACACTTCAAAGCTTCGTCAGTGAGGGGTAAAACACCTAAGGCTACTCATGATGTAACATCTTCCACGGTATAAAAAGTATCATTTAAGGAAGTACTAACTATAACTGGTTTAAGTACATAATGTAACTAGTATTAACATTAGCTTAATTAGAATTGGGAAACAGCCAACATTTATTTTCTTTATATGCACTTTTTTTTTTGTTAAAATACATTAGATGACATGGAGATGGTTGTGGGAGATTTGAATAGATTCATGGTGAGCAGTGACTGTGGAGACCAATAATTTTGTTCAAACCACATGAAAGTTGCATGACCATAGTGAATTATAGAAATAAAGATTGGCAGCCTAAGAGAAAAGAAATTGTAGTGCTGAATCAGACTACTACAAAATTATCTCCTGGGTCACCTATTTGCTTGCGCCAGTAGAAACCTACTATGAAAGCAACACCGATCACAATCCTTTCAGTAGACATCAGAAGAAAAGGAGAATGGTGGCCTTAAAATTAAATTATTTTCACATTCCTACAGTCTATGTAGTCACCTGTATAAAGTCAAAATAGACAGAACCTCTGTAGGAACATCAAAAAATAAGTCTGTATTTACTTGTTTTAAAAGAAAAATAGAATAACCACATGTCTATAATTAAACCCTTCATTAAAAGACAGTCTAGTTCTGCAAGCGTGAGGTAAGGGTTTAGAAAGTGGTTCATAAAGCCCTGTGGAAAGACCAGGACTCAGCAGACCGAAGCAGGGTGTTCCTGTTCTCTGAGAGGAGGGGCGTATTCTTGGCTGGGCCACAGTAACAGAGCATCACGGAGGCGAGTGAAGTCTCTGTGGTCAGCAATACCACATCAGTGTGTACTACTTCATATCTGTCCTGACAGGTCGACTTGGTGGAAACCTGCTCAGCTGATCTGGTGCCTTTCACAAGCATTAGAGCTTACCACATTTTGCACTGCTCACCAAAAATAAACAAAATAAAAAGACTGCCAGTACTTGTGACCTCTCTGTCAATTATATGGCTAAAATTCTATTTTATATTAATTTGGTGCTATTTCAAATGAAGTCTCACAGGTCTTTGCACAATGATGTTAAATTTTCCCAGGCACAACCGCAAGCACTTCACTTCGTAAGCCTTGGAGTCCTATTTGCCTTTTGTGTAGGTGTGCTGCAGGGGCAGCACATAATCAATCGCCTGCAAGATTAATGCACAAATATCTTTCATTACTTCCAAATGGTGAACTCCTACTGACAACAGGAATTCTTTTTATATTGGTTCTAAAATCCATAACCTTTCTGTTGCAATAATAAAGTCCACCCCTCCTCTGTTTCTCCATTCCTCAGGACTAACCAGCTCTTCCAGTATGAAATCTTTGCTCTTCTGCATACTGCCAACACCGCTTAACTTCACATCATGAACTGTTCTCACTAGCATGCTCCCTATGTGAAAAGTATTAATGAAATAGTAAGTAAGAAAAACCCCACCACTGATCCTAAGGAAACTTCATCTGTAACCTTCTTCAGCAACAAGACCAAACCTTTTGCCAATTTGTTATTGATCTCAGATTTCTGCTACTTATCCCCATCTTCTTCAATATAGCAAATTTTCTATGTGGTACTATTTCAAATTCATTACAGAAGTCCACACAGACCAAAATCTAATATTTTTCTTGCCTACAAAATCAGTTACTTAACCTGGTATTTTCATTAAATGAAGATTTTATCTGGTGTGATCTTGCTTCAGTAAACAAATGCAATGATATATCCCATTTTTTATTTGCTGTCATATTTCAGTTATTGTTTCAATGAAAACTCATTATAGTGACATAAATTGCAGATTAAGAGGCAGATTAAGAATTTGATGGGTGAATTTGAACAAAGTAACTTCAAATGTTTTGGCCTCCCATCTTTACCCGGGAATAACAATATGGAGTTTCTTTAAGAGATATGGTGAAAAAAATACACCTGTAAAATCTAGATAATGGTAACTATTGTTGATTCTTCTTCATATTGCATATTTTTCTAACCCAAGTGTTATTACTGGGTAGCACAGTCAAATTACGAATGCAGTAATACCATTTAAGAAAGAAAATTAAATGGTTGAAAAACTAAACATTCAGCCTGAAAACTGTTCTTGTTGTTATTGATATTGTTTTATCACCTGGGAAGCACTTCTGTAAAGTATCCTAACAACAAAACTGTGCTCCATGATTACTACTTGTGTGTGAGAAAAGGCGTCAGGTGGATTCAATGGAAAACAAGATGACCATTTTTGAACAGAGGTGTCCATAAAGCCTGACTTCTGTGGAGTCTTTACAGCACTGCATCAGAGAAGAGTTTTGAGTGCGGATGGCATGAAAGACATGTTTCTGTAGATATTTGAAAGGGGCTCCTTTCAAATATCTACAGAAATATTAGATTTCTATAGATCTAAAACATGAGCACAGCAGCCTGGAAGGGGCATCCCGATTCTTCACTGGAAAGGAAAGTTTACAGAATCAACTGGAATGTGGTCCAGCACTCTCTGCCAGAGGCTGATGCTTTACAAAAGAGCCCCCCAAACTACTTTCTTCAGGTGTCTCTACTTGCAACAGCTGTAGTTCTGAACAAGCAGAGGCGTGCCTCTGCCCCACCTCCTCCCAAACGGGAAGTTTCCCAGTCCCCAGGTCTTATAGCCTCCACCTTGAGGGTTGGTTAAAGCGAGGCTCATACGGGTTTTCAAAGCACCATAGTTTTCTCCTCACCACTCTTCCCAAACTGTAGCTCAGGATAGTCTGGCACCTTGTGCTTCCAGCTTTGGTCTGAACTTGCTTCACTGAGCATGCCTCGAGGGATGCCCCAGAGCTGGCCTGGGACTGGGAACACTCAGAAACAGGCATTCATTCAGCTGCACTGACTATTTTTTCATCGAAGATTTACTCACCACTATCTATTTTCAACATGCCCTTTTCTCTACTCTGTGAGCCCTGATACAGGCCCTCCTGAATCGAGGCTACTCTCAACTCTCTGATCTGCCCCATATGTTACCTATGTGTTGCCTTCAGCAACCTCTGGTAAGTCTCTATTTGCACAATTCACCCGTGAAGCCTTCAGGGCCTCTACCTAAGGGAGCTGCGTAACGCCCCCAGCTCTATGTCCCACAGACCCACACAACTTCCAACTTCATGATCAGCTTCAGACATGAGTTGTAGAAAACCAAGAAGCAGAATCTGAAAGGAAGGTGTTTTCCATATTTTTGTCCTGTGTGCCCTCTTCAAGTGCACAGCTGACAGTAAATATCAGAAACTAAGTCAATGCCATGAGCAGAGAGAATGAGGATTGATACCTGGATGTCCACAGGAGATGACAGAAGTTACCCAGCACCAACACAACACAACAGCAGTATGAATGTGATGCAGAGACCCACAGTGCACCATGCCATATGTGGGAGAGGTACTATTTTGAAGCGACTTAAAAGAGAAAAGCCACCAACAGGAGCTGCTCCTGGGACAAGAAAGGAAAAGCAATTTCATATCCCACTGGGAGAAGAGTAAAAAGCTGTCCAGAGGAGAAAAGCAAGACAACAGCACATTGAGGGCAGAGTGGTGGTGTGGAAAAGAAGAATATGACAATAAACTGCATGGTTGTTCTGGGAATCAGGAATAGCAAGATTTATAACACAGCAGAATAAGGATAAAAAAGTATAAGAAGGAAAGTTAATGGATTTTTTTTTTTTTAAGGGCAAAATTCTTCCTGCACTAAAGGAAGCACATTACCAGTTTCAGAGTCACAAGAGCGGCTTTGCTTTTCCCTTGCTTTGAAGTCTGCATGCCAGCATTGCATGCCAGCAATGCAGCAGCATTCTGTGCCCACTTCTGTGGATACAAGCAAGTACATACCTAGACCTAGAGAGGGACAAAATAATCGCACCAGAAGCTTAACCGGTAAGACATGTTTTTTGAAGCAACCAATCTTCCTGAAAGCTTGCCCACTTTCACTTATGACTATTAACTTCTAGGGCCCACAAACTATAAAAGCAAACTCTAGGACAATTCATACCACTAAGACAAAGTGGAAAGAAAAGTCTTGTATTATATGGAAATAATTATATTTGCAATTTTTCTTTGCTATTAAAGGAAAGTCAGTCAAAATCTAGCTAACACTTCAAAGAAAACAAATCTCAGGGAGAATACTGCCAAAACGCTGTTTAATGTCATATTAGTAAATGCTTGTCAGATCTTCAAAGGTGTAATTAAAGACATGGCTTTTAAATCGGCAAGATCATGAAGCAGATCCTCCTGGAAACTCTGCTAAGGCACGTGGAAAATGAGGAGATGATTGGTAACAGCCAACATGGCTTCACCAAGGGCAAGTCATGCCTGACAAATTTGGTGGCCTTCTATGATGGGGTTACAACATTGGTGGATAAGGGGAAAGCAACTGACATCATCTACCTGGACTTAGGCAAAGCACTTGACACAGTCCCACATGACATCCTGGTCTCTAAATTGAAGAGACATGGATTTGACGGATGTACCACTCAGTGGATAAGGAACAGGCTGGATGGTCGCACTCAAAGAGTTGCAGTTAATGGCTCAATGTCTAAGTGGAAAGCAGTGACGAGTGGCTTTCCTCAGGGGTCAGTATTGGGACCAGTGCTGTTTAACATGTTTGTCAGTGACATGGACAGTGGGATTGACTGCATCCTCAGCAAGTTTGCAGACGACACCAAGCTGTGTGGCGCGGTTGACACGCTGGAGGGAAGGGATGCCATCCAGAGGGACCTGGACAGGCTTGAGAGGTGGGCCCATGAGAACCTCATGAAGTTCATCAAGGCCAAGTGCAACATCCTACATGCGGATCAGGGCAATCCCAAGCACAAATACCGGCTGGACAGAGAATGGCTTGAGGGCAGCCCTGAATAGGAGTACTTCGGGGTGTTGGTTGATGCTCAACATGAGCAGGCAATGTGCTCTTGCAGCCTAGAGGGCCAACCGTTTTCTGGGCTGCATCAAAAGAAGCATGGAGAGCAGATCAAGAGAGGTGATTCTGCCCCTCTACTCTCCTCTGGTGAGACTCCACCTGGAGGCCTGTGCTCAGCTCTGGGGCCCCCAACATAAGAAGGGCGTGGACCTGTTGGAGTGAGTCCAGAGGAGGGCCACGAAAGTGATCAGAGGGGTGGAACCCCACTCCTATAAAGACATGCTGAGAGAGTGGGGGTTGTTCAGCCTGAAGAAGAGAAGGCTCCAGGGAGACTTCATAGCGGCTTTCCAGTGTCTGAAGATGCCCTACAAGAAAGCTGGAGAGGGACTTTTTACAAGGGCATGTAGCAATAGGATGAGGGTAATGGTTTTAAACTGAAAGAGGGTAGATTTAGATAAGATATCATGAAGAAATTTTTCACTCTGAGGGTGGTGAGGCACTGGAACAGGTTACCCATAGAAGCTGTGGATGCCTCATCCCAGGAAGAGTTCAAGGCCAGGCTGGATGGGGCTTTGAGCAGCCTGGTCTAGTGGGAGGTGTCCCTGCCCATGGCAGGGGGGTTGGAACTAGATGATCTTTAAGGTCCCTTCTAACCTCAACCATTCTTTGATTCTATGAAATGGTTAAGGCCATTTATGAACTCAGACACTGGTGAATCTTTACATTTTGCTAGACAGAGGCCTCCAGGAGCAAATTTCCAGTTCATTTGAACCAGATGCTGTATGTGAATTTTTACTTTCTATTTCTATTGGTAAAAGTTTCCTAATGACATCAAGGCTGAAGTTTTAACAATAAGAAAATGATAACTATATCAAACAGCATTATTATACTTCTCAAAATATATTCAAAGATGTTTGAGAAGACACAATAACAGCAAAGTTCGTTTTACACAGTAGGACAAGAAATGTAAACTTTTAGGAGGGGTCTTTAGACATGCATAAGAAGGAAGAAAAAATAGCAAAATACACCCAGAATTTTAAATATCTCTCTCCTTTTTTTTTTAATATAATTTTATAATAGCAGTGGTTTCTAGGATTCTTGCAATTTGGCTATACCCACATTTAACTTAAAATGTAGTTATTTTTCTTCTTTATCGACAAAGAAATTCCATTAACCTTGAGCTTGCAGTGTCAAAACAGTGATGGTGAAATCTGCAGTTTACATTGCTCTTTGCACTCCCAAAAACATTTAGTAAAAATATGGCTGAAAGCAATCTGCAGAAAGTATAGGGGTAGCTAATGGAAAATAGTATGACAGATCAACACAAGGATTTTAAAAAAGAGCCCATTTGTCTGCCAACATCATTGTCACAGTTACTTTTCTGTTTTAATAAATTCTAAAAAATAAAAAGAAGTGCTGAAATTCAGTCAGAATGATTCTGTACTTTAAAATTAGGCCATAAATATGATTTAATATAGGATCACCTTACCTTTTTAATACAAATGTTTTAAACCTTATTTTATGCTCCACATGAATTATACATCTGCAGTTCATATCATTTATAAATGACATGGCCTTTAAGGAATTTGACAATGGACTGATCTAAGATCAAGGGGAAGTTCCGCAGAACGCTTTTAGGAATAAACATCAATCTGACATTATAATTTTTTAGGCATTTTGAAGTGAAGTATCAATTTTATCAGATAATTATCTACTAGAGGTCAGTGTGTGTCAGTTTCCAATCATTTTCTATTACAAATATAATACAGAGAAGGTATATATGTACTGGAACACATTTTCCTGGCATAGTTATAACTAAGTAGTCCTTCAGGCTTCAGGAAGATAGCAGAGGTAAAACAAAGATGTTTAAGCTGCTCTCCTGAGCAGACAAGTTGCATAGCTTTAAGTCTCCCCTTATGGTACTGTCCTAGGCAAGGATAAATTAGTGAAAAAAGCTTAAATTAATCATGGCTAACACTCAATGCCATCTCAGAAACACTGTAGTTCTCAGCATAATAATATAAAAACCTAAACTTACCAGCAATCACAGAATAACATAGAAAAAGCTTATTCAAATTTCTTTCTTCCTCACTATGCACTTTAATTCTGCTAGGGTGCCTCTTCTTTCCTTTTTATGAATCTTTTCCCAGATCATCCTTTATTTTAGAATCAAATTTGATCTGTTTCACCATAAAGAAATGAAATTGGTCTTACCCTAGTTTATGAGTGTAAACAAAAAATAACTGCAATCACCTGATTAGTTACTATTTCTTTCCCTTAAACTTTCCATAAACTACTTTCAACTCTCGCAGTTGCAAATTAATTTTTTCCAGAGCACCGCATGAAAAACAAGAACATTGCAGACAAACAAAATGAGTTCAAAGGTGTCTCTTGATCTACATCAGTGTAATCATGGTGAGAGTCTGCCCCATAACGTCTGCTCATTTTTACTGTGGTAAGAGACGTGCATAGAAATGCTTTAGGAGAGACAAAGTGGAATGTTATGTCATGCAATTATTTTAGGGTAGCATTGGTTTGGGGTTTTTTATTCTTCTCAAGATTACAAAATATTAGTGTGATTTTCATCTGTTGACCTCTTTCCAAGACCACTTGACATTAAGCGCTATTGGTTCTGCATCTGATTGTAAGTACCAGGCAAAACTTTAAATATAGGTTTTTGACTTGCGAAACAGAGCAGGAGGATGGATTCTGCACCTACTGCAGTCTCTGTGAGAGGGTATGTAGCTTTGGACACCCCCATCACTTCTTCAAACATCCTTCCCTTGTCTATCTAGCTTGGAGGCCTTCGTGGAGATTCCGCTCCTTCTAGGCTCTAAACACTGATGGGCTGTGAAAGCACAGCTATAATCCAGGTAATAATAAATGTATTCACTCTCTCATCGTGTCGCACTACAAGAGCAACGCTTCAGGGGATTCAGTTGGGAACCTGGTAAGCTCCAGGAAGTTCTTCCACCTGTGAACGTGCCCAAACAGAAATACCCCTCAACTGTAGCCCCACAGGGCTCATTACAAGATAAAGAGCTAAGAATTAGCTTGCAGAGACTGAAAAAATTGGTGTAGAGGCTCCTCTCTATGTGATTCTTAGGTGATTTATGTTTTTCTGAGAAAGAATATTTTTCACTGCATAACTTCCATACTTAAATATTGCAAGGGAAGTCTAGGCCAAAGGAAAAACACTCTCTTTAAAAAATAAACAAACAAAAAATAAACAAAAAAAAACCACCAAAAAAAACCCCAAACACCAAACCTCATGTAAAGTTTTAGTGGTTGGGCTTTTTCTTTGTCTTTTGTTTTTACTCTGAATAAACTTATTGCCTAAATTGTCAGATAGTTGCATTATAGTCTGTCATCTCATACTGCAATATTGATTGGGTTTCGTAGGTTAGGACATTGTCTTCCCTGCCTTACCTGCCAGCCAGGCTGCCACTGCCTCCCTCCACGTCAAGGAAGTAAGCGTACGTCTAATACAGGCTTTTGGAGCTCTGCACAACCTCAGGGAGAGATATTCTCTAGCCTTAGGTGCGGACAACACCAGATAAGGTCCTTTCTGGCTATGCCACTTCTTAATTCCAGTTTGGCCATCCTGAAGGTCAGTTTAGACCTACAGTGCAAGCAGATGTAATGCATGTGATGTGCTCCTTCCAGTGCAGCCTGGGTTCACCATGCCCCAGTGGTGTCAGAGGTGCCTGCATGGAGAAGCCTGCTTTAGCCTTCCACAACCTCTTAATCCTCAAAGATAGTAGAGACACTACAGCAGAACAAAGCAAATTATTTTACCTCAAAAGCACAGTATCCAGAGGGTTACTCTGGTGTAACACAAACTATATTTTATCCTATTGGCTGTGGTTTTTTTTCCCGCAGGGTGCCAGCTATTCATCCCATAGAGTCCAAAGTGCACTGGAAACGCATTAATGAATCAGGCCTTGCGTTACAGTTATAGATGAGATATTGCCCCCATTTCACAGTTGGAAAAATAAGCGCACACAGAGAGCAAATGACTTTCACAGTTGCAGAGCATGCATATCTGTGGCAGAGCTGGGAGGGTTTGTCGACTATCCCTTTGCTTGAACCACCGCCCTACATCTACTCCTCCCCAGGAATAATTCTATTCTCATCAATGGCAAAAAACAGACAGAAGTTCCTGAGAACAGACATGCCTAAAAAAGTCTTTGGTACAGATTAAAAATGGACTTGAAGCTTTAAAAAGACAGTCTGGGGCTCTGGAGATGAGTAATGGGTTCTGAAGCTTCATTTTTAGTTTTTGTGGTTATGCAGCAAGATTTTAAATAATCAACCATCCCAGTCCATCTGGCTGTTCCTGCCAGTGATGATAGCGGTGGCCTCCTGCTTATACATGCTGTGCTCATCAACAAAATTCTGCAGCTGACATGCAGCATACTTGGGTTTTTTTCTTCCAGTTGGGCTTTGATCTACAGCATTCAAAGATGAGCAGTTCCTTTCAAGATATTTGCAAACCTTGTCAGAGTCTGATTGCAGCATGACATCGACATTAAGCTGATTATTACTTGTCTGAGGAAGCACTGTTTCCATGAACACACTGGCTTTTCTCCTGCTAGCTAGTGAGCTGGATATTGGCACGTAGCACTGTGGCAGCAGCTCCACAGCACAGAATCACAGAATGACAGGGGTTGGAAAGGACCTCTGGAGATCATCTAGTCCAAACCCCCTGCCAGAGCAGGTAACTGGTAACCATAGCAGTCCTGGTAACACTGCTGAAACAGAAAAGGATTCCATTTTCCTGTAAATGATGAAAAGTTGACAGCAAGATTTCAGGACAGCGTTGCTTTGTATCTCAGATTTTAAAAAAGCCTAACTATACCTACTTCAACTCTAACTTATTCAGTATACATGAGTAGTTACAGAAAGTCACCTACATAGTGTATTCATCTAATTAGTGTATTCATTATACACTAGCGTTGTAGGCGGAAAGGAAATATCGAAGGGGAATAATCTCTTTGGAAATGACAAAACATTACTTTTATTCATTCTTTTCTTTTCTTTCTTCACTTTTCACTGTTTCAACCCCCAATCCCCACCTTCTTTATGCTTTAAAAATGAAAAAAAAAACAGTCTCAGACTTTCAATCTGAAATGACTAGATTAAGGTAGAGAGACAACCTTTGTGAAAGAGCCCATGCATGCCATCTTTTTAGAAAATCATGGCACGCTCAGAGGAAATGCCCAGTTTCAATACATCATTCATCAACTCCTTGGTAAAACTGGGCAACCAAAATGCATCTGAAGGAAAACAAGGAAGTTTCAGTCTCTACTTCCCTCCCCGAGATCTTATATGCTCCTATACAATTGCTGGTCTCTGGAGAAAAGTCACCACAGGCCATATTCAAACTTCTGTTCTCTACTACTGCCTTTGGTCCACTTAGAGGTTGCTCTGACACAGCCTCCTCAAGTGGAAGCAAGAGACTGGAAGGGACCTAGACCTCCGTGATATCTGATCACATTTTGGGAGTTTTGCAGATTTTCTGCCAAACACAGTGGAAATGTTAAATGGTAAATGAGCCAAAGTCCTATGGGCATCTGACAAGCGAGACTCTGGAAGAGAACCGCTTTCCTGCACCAGAGCAGCTGAGCTAACAGAGTAAGCATTTATTTTCAGTGAAGCACAACCCTCTGTTTATTTTAGCATTGTCAAATTTTCCAGTAAAACCTTTGGGGATATACTCTACCTTCAGATGCATGCATATAACTTCCATTAACTTCAGGGAAAGTATGTATTGGGACAGGAAAAAAATCCTTACAGAAAAACATTGGGATCTTCCTCCATAATTGCAAGCCTTTCTGCATGTTATTAGTCCTAAAAATGTAAAGGTAATTCAGAAATTAAACAAATGCCCAACAGAAATAGCAGAAAATGTATAAACTGGTGGTATCTCAGTTCTCATTGTTAAAAGACTAACAGATATTTCGGTCTATTGCACCGACTGTTTGCTAATGATACAAATGATAAAGGAAGAAAGGAATTACTGACAAGGAAGGGCAGAAGAAAAAAACCTAGAAACAAAAAAAAAAAAAAAAAAGAAAAAGTCATTACTTCTACCCTTATTCAAATAATATTCCGAAAGAAACATTGATTAAAGGAAAATGAAAGATCTGAGGGCATATACCATTACACACAGGAATAAGCACACGCATACTATCAGAGAGTCTCGACAGACCCCAGGGTACGTGTCCTTCTCTGCTTGTTTAACTCCCTTGAAATCCACTAGTGTCAGAAAGGAATTAGCGTGACAGTTTGTACCCACTCAAGACTATTTGGGAACTGGCTCTAGCTGGTGTGCACAAGATTAAATAAGAGAACACCAGTGCTGTTTACTGCATTGTTTAATTGATCCATCAAGTGTATTTTTATTTCTGCACCTAGATCTAACTGACAGCTGGCGCGTCACAAGCATAGTCTCTACCTGCTATGGTTATATTTCCTAAGCTGTTTCAGTTTCCCTCCCTCTCCAAACGACTTTCCCGATTGTCACTTTAATAGTTGTACACTTCAGCAAAATGAGCTTATGCCACTCGCCTGCAGTGCCTTAGTTCCCAGTTGTCTTCTTTCCCTAAGCAAAATAAACTAAATGCCTAAAAAGGCTGAGCTTGCTTTTTCAAAATTATTTTGATTTTTTTATTATTTATTCATTCTTGCTGATGGTGCTTAGAGTAAATTGTAAGCGCCTCGCCATTGACTTATTTCTGTGTGTCCTGATGACTTTCCGAAACAATCCAGCAATAACTAGGACATGAAAAGAAATATATTCAAGCCGTATGCTTACTTTTACAGGTTGACTTATCACATCACTGTCTCCCAACCTTTTCTACTTTTTCTGCAGTGTCAGTCTCTACCTAATTGCCAGAGTTTCATGCAAACAGCCCTGAACCGTCTTTCACACTCCTGCTTCTAATAAACATCCCTGAACGAAGAGGAACCAGACAGTATTTATTCTTTAACCATGCGCACCCACATGATGCCTCTTAAATCTTTGCAAGGTCTCCCTGCCCCACAGAACTGAACGAAGCAGCCAAAGGTCTGTTAAATTTGGGCATAAAGAGAAACATTTGCTTTTACCTGTTCTTCGGTAGAAACAAACAGAACATCTCCTCTGAGGAACTTGTGCTGCATCATGCTACACAATGAAACATTTATTTTCTCAAATAAAATTACTCACTGAAACAAGAAAAACTTGATTTTTTTTAATTACTACTTATTTTAATTTGGAAAATAACAGTAATAGATACTACCCTAGAGCACTAACATGTTAGCATCTAGCACACTTCAGGAATAAGGCACTGAAAAAGACATACGTTTCAAAATTGCTTTCAATATAAATGTTAACCTGTATGCAAACCCATTTTGCCCCATAGCTACCCTCCTGACAAGAGACCATCATCAGGATAGTCTCTAAAAACTATAATCTGGCTTTGAAAACAGAAACTGAGGAGAAAGAAGTGCTAAAGTTTTTTTTCATATTTTCCTCGATTTCTTGAATCTGTCACTCCTTTTAGGAGATATTTCTATCAAAAAATAGAAATATTTCAAGAAAAGCACACAAAAAATATTCATAGTTGCTTCAGGTAACTGCAGATTTCTATGAGAGGATAAGTTGAAATAATTGTGAACGTTTTATACATATTATGTTATCTAATAAGTAAAACTACATATAAATCAAACTCCTTCATGTGAAGCTTGAATATGAAAATTGCCATTTTCATAGTAGAAGAGGGAGTAGAAAAAGGTCAGGATATGCCCTAACAATTCATTGCAACTGAAAGACTGCTTCTATCTTGCAGCAGTTATCTGCAACAGTAACTATAAAAACCTTCATCATCCTTCCTTTGGCCTAATTAGTAGTATTACAGTATTCTCCATTTTAACGTCACAGTGAGTTGGTGCAAGGTCTACAGCAATAGGAAGGATTTCAATGGCAATCCCTGAGCATAACAGAAAACAAGGAGAACAGACAGGAAGAAAAAGAAACAGGCCTGGTGCTGACCTTTCAGCTGTACAAACCTCCCCATAAAGTCCACACCACTCTAGAGACACATGTTTGAAATCAAAACCTTTTGGCAATCTGATCACCTTTGGTATTCTCTTATTCGGCCACTTTTGGTTTTGGGCTTGGAGAATTAATAAACCCTTCGTAAGCAGTCAAGTGTCATCAGCCCAATAAAAGGACGTCTGTCTCTGGGACCTTGTGGAGAGGTGCTAAGTACTTGCAGCTGCTGTACAGCTCCATGGACCTGTTCTGCAAGTTGTCGTCAGACTTCGCTTGCACATTTCTGCTTATGGCTCAGTTCTTGCGCGCTTTTGCAGCCTCAAATCACAGATACAAAAGTATAGGGGCCAGTCCGCCTCTTGTTTCTTTCAATTTTGCATGAATAGTCCCCATCACTTGTTACCAAAATCTTGTTGCCTTCACGATCCAGTCTGTAGTGGGGGAGGGGGGGGGGGGGGGGGGAACAACAAACAAAAAAACAATGAAAGAAAGTAAGATATCTTAAGTCTTTCCACTGACTTCAGTTAACTTTGAATCGGGTTCATAAATGCATGAAAGAAATAGACCCAACACTCAAAAGGCTTTTAAAATTCTTTAAAGAAATCAATAACTACTTAAAAAAAAGTATGCTATCATGCAAAATAGAATATAATTGCTCCGATACATGCAATGAAGAGCCACAAATATTAATAGTAGAGGTGCAAATATAAAGACAGATACTATACCTGTGCTGCCATTTTGTGGACTACCATTGTCTGCTATTGTTAGCTGGAAGGGTCAGTGCAGATATTTCTAACTTGAGAGGTACAACATGTTCCCAGTTAGCTGTCAATTGTAAATAATAAACTTTTTATGTTGATATTACTTGTTTCCTTAGGCATCCATACACAGTTCTACTCAGCTGGATTTTAAAAAAAAACAACCCAAACAACAGAAAACAAACAAAAAAAAAACAAACCACAAAAACCAAACCAACAAACACAACCCAAACCTAAAAAACCAAAAAAACGACACCAAAAAACTCAAATTCAACCGCTAAAAATCCTCAGACCTCTTAAAGCCACAAGAACATCCATTAATATAAGCGGCACTTCTTTTAAAATCTCTCTCCCATAAATTGTCATGCCAAGTACCTATATCCCAAGCCCTCTGGAGGAAAGTTTAAATGTAAGAAGCCAGCTCAAAATCCAGGTTTTCTTTGCTCTGGCACTTTTCAATAAATAAAACATTTTGTGTTGAGATATACTGCAAGAAAAACAAAACCACCCCTTTTTACATCCACAAAATGCAGGTCTGTGATCAAAATAAGCTGCGAGTGGTGGTGTAAAAGAGCGACAAGAAATAATGTTTGACTAAAAGCTGGTTATCATCTTATTTAAGCTTAATGTAACAGTGATGTTGCAAGATAAAACGGCTCAAAGTTTTATATAATGTTCCAAAAATTACATTAGGGCGTCGTTAGAGTTGAACAAGGACCAGCTGAAGTCCTCAGAAATAGTGTACTTCAGATGGCCGCACATGGAAACTACGCGCAACTGTCAGGGACGCATAGACAGATCAGACAGAGAGACAGGGATGAACACGCTACACTGCCGCTAGTCTTTCTAAAGTCTTGGTGAGAATCCCATGTAAATCTTCAGCGCAGAACAAATAATTTAATTGGCAAAGCTTTACCATAAGCAGCAAATCATTACTGCTTTACTTGGCATTTGTTTTAAATACAACATGCTGCATTCTTTTGGTATCCATGTGACGGTTACGCTCACATGTGCAGGAACTCTATTGCCCTTTAGCGTAATAGAAGAGGGAGAAGTATAGGAAAAGAGAGAAAAAAAGTCAGATGTCCCCAAATGAATCCCTGCTGTGCCTACACACACAAGTCATCTTGATGGAAAAATATTCAGTAAGTTATGTTACTGAATTAAACCCAGGTGAAGTTTGTAATGAGTCAGGATAATTATGGCAGAATTCCTCCAAGTCGAAGGTCTTGGCGACTGCTGGCTCATGTGACACAGCAGCTGCTTCAGTCCCACAGAACAAGTAGACTGAAAGTCTTTGACTTTCTACTCTTTTCCAAACCTTGTTTCTATTAAGGAATCTCCCCAGGCAGTTTACCCTTTTTTAGTATTAGTTTTAAATATACTGTCCAGTGTAATTTCACGGAGCTATTAGTTGTCAACAGGGGCTCCGGGGAAAACCAATTAGCACAAAAGATTCAAGCCTACAAGGATTTTTAATTATATATGAGTTCTTGCCTGAGTAAAAAACATAACAATATGGGGCCACCCCAAAAGCAGGTACATATTTATGTTAGCAGTATTGCAGCAGCACAGCCGCTGACAGAGACAGAAGCTCTACCAAAAGGCGTCATCCAAATGCTTTGCAAGGGTGGTCCCTACGCTGATGGGACGAGGCTATCAACAGGAAAGGCAGGAGTAGAGGAGAGCATGCAGACACGGAGAGGGAAAGCAACACAGGTCACAAAGGAGGGCAGTGACAGAATTATGCTCTGGTCCAGGCTTTCTGCTTCCAAGACAACACCCTACCCATAAAGCATGTCAATATTCACACCACAAATAACAGCGTCACCTTCCAGTCAAGGCAAATACAGATGTGTTTCAAGTGCGCCTTCCTGATTCTCTCTGTGGGGTATAGCTTGCAGACAAGACTGCTTTAAGTAGTATTTTAGAGAGCTATTAATTGTTTTACTGGTGCTGTTTTCCTTATCTCTCTCTCCACAAAAGCGCCTTCAATAAGCAACCTGTACATGACCAAGAAGACAAAACTGCATAGACAGAAATATCTCTGAAGATATATTAGAAACATTCAGCATTTCATGAACTGTGATATTAGAACAAAAGCATACTCCACAACAATTTCAATTTCTTTGCTTTTCTACAGCTTTACAAAAAGTGAACAGGGGAAATTTCCTATCAGAAGCCAAAGGCCAATAATGATATTTTGAAAGCCGAAAGTGTAGGAGACTGTCAGTACCTTTCCAGGAAAGAGGAGTGATGTTGAGAGGTATTGGTTTTGTACCTACTGATGACATTACAGTATATACATAACCCTGCATTGCAAGGAAACTAGGGACTAAACAATCATTTTGGCAATATCAGCTAAGTGAACAAGAAAAAGAAAACGTTGTGCCAGAAGACTTTAACAATACAGTTTCCAATGCCTTTTTCATTCTCATGGTACAACCTGGCATCAAGTAACTCTGCCGAGAATCCTGGTTAAGAGTCCTTGTCAAGGGCAACAACAAAATTCCCTTTAATTTAACAAAACTGAGATATTGCCATTCTGACGCTGAAGTAGAGACGTGAGGGTTTGGGGTTTTTTTGGGTTGGTTGGTTGTTTTGGGTTTTTTTTCGGGGGGGGGGGGGGGGGGGGGGGATGTGTCTGTGTTTCTTTGGGGGTGTTGGTTTTGGTTTTTTTTTCTTCCCCCTCCTTCTCCCTAAGAGAGTTGTGATCTTGCAAGTGAAAACGGAAATATTAAATCGAAATCTTGCAGGAACAGTGCATAGAACGCCACTTCAGGAGGAAGATGAACCTCCATCTTTGGAGGTTTTCAAAACCCAACTAAACAATGTCCTGAGCAACCTGCTCTAGGTGACCCTACATTGAGCAAGGGGGTTGGGCTAGACAATGTCCAGAGGTGCTTTCCTGCCTCAGCCATTCTGTGAGTAAGTGAAGATGAAGGTAACACCCAAACCGGGAAGAGAAGCATTTTAAGACATACTATTCTGAGCTAGTAAAAAGAGAAATTCAATCTTAAACCATTTTATTATCCCATAACACTCTTCTATTTGTTTAGATCAAAACTTTTAATTTCTGTAATCTTTTGGGGGGGGGGTGTGTCTCCCTTTTCTATCCAGGTAATAGAAAAAAAAATCTCTTTTAGGAATTGGAAATTGGCAACATATTTACAACTCAATTTCAGCTTTTTAAAAATCTTAATGAAAAAATACCAACAGGGTATTAGAGAATTATTTATTTTCAAGTATGGACATTTTGTTGGCTCTTCAGAAACATGCATTTTCTCAACACAAGACGTAGGCACTGTTGAATACCATGCTAGCTAAAATTACAATGTCAGTTTCATCTATGACCTAGAATGTAATTCTACATGAGATTTAATGTCACATTTCTGAGGAATCATCTCCAAGCTGTGAGAATTTTTCTGGTTAAAATTCAGCGTGCTGTGGTTAACAGATCCTGAAAACCCTTAAGGAAGAGGCCTGGTTACTACCTATTTAGAAGACGAAAAGGACAGAGATACTCTGCTGATATTTCCCGAATAGATATGGAACACTGTGGGCTAGAGCTCAGCATTTGCATGACTAAAGACAGGCTGCCCTTAAACAAGTAGCAAGATGATGTTTCAAAAGCGTTTTCTCACAAGGGTGAAATATTTGACACACCACATACAGGCCTCCTCTCTCCAAACCGGCCAATGAGCATGTTTTCTTTTTGATGCATCAGAGTTTTTCTTAATAAATATTTTTATCTGAGAACTTAATAATAAAAAGGAGCCTTGTGACATTATTGATGTCCATTTGTGTTTTAACTGCAATGCTGTGAATCAAAAGCTACCAAGGTGAAGTATAATGCCACAAGCCAAAGCCACTTGAAATCTCTGCACCTCCCGAAGGGAATTTCATGCAGGGGATGTGGATCATGTAGCAGAAATACAAAGTTTTAACAATTAACAGCACTAATGAAAGTTTCAAAGCACTTAGGACAGCGCGGACCAAAAATTATTATAGATCTTTGACAGAGTCGTTGCATAAATTCTTGAATCGACACTTGATCTGCTGATTCTGCACTGATTTAAGCTATCACTTTGGCAATATCTTTGTTGCCTGATTTTTCCTTCAGAATTTCTAGTCTCAGTAATTCTCCAGAATGCACATTCAAATACATCAAGAAATCACACTGAAATCTTTGTTAACTGAACTTCATTAAGGGTTCATGTATAAGATTTAATGTGGGCGTGTGTGTACGCAAACTTGATTCTCTACTTCCAGACAAGCAGGCAACGTGGGAAAAGGCATTGCTACTACAGGGAGCGAACACTATACTGCAGGAAATCAGATGATTTTCAAGTAAAACATACAATATGGAAACAAAACTTTGAAGTTCTTACTCTGCATTTACAGAAGTTACAGAATGTAAAGCTCTGTGGCAAACGTTGCGGCAAATCCTTCATGTCTGAAGGACTGTAAAAATCCGTAATAAAAATTCATTTTTTACAGGTCTAAATATCTGTCTCTGTCAATCACTCCATATATGTTTGTGCTCACAAGCTTAGTGGCTCAACTCAAGATTACTTTTAGGTTAATATTTAAAGATAAGGTTGAAGCAAAACAAGGCAGTAAGTACCCAACTTACTGTCAGAACATTATTATGGTAGACAGGATAGTTAAAGAATGAAAGGTCAAAATTTTCTGTGCCTGATACTCATTACTAATGAAGCAGCTCAAGTGTATGAAATTAAACCCTTAGAGGAAATCTTTAACACTGATTTTATTCTTATTTATAAATGCAAAACCCAGAGGCTTTCAGTCTAGTTTTAGGAAAAAAACAAGCTGAATTCAAGGTTAAGTTTGAAAAACTACAGTGGGATCTATTTAAGTTCTAGGCATTAAAAATTTTTTTAAAATAATCAATTAACAGAACCGCTAGAACAGGACCTCTTTTTCATGTATTTGTGAAAAAGACATCCTGGTTTTTTACTGAAAGTTTTCAAAATGAAGAATTCTTTTTCCCTATGTAATATATAAAAAATTTAGTAAGTAAAAAAATACTATCTTCTCCACATATTTTCTCTCTTCCAAGAAACGAAACTACAGAAATAACTTTTTGTAGATCCAATAAGTGAAAACTTCAGGCTGATGATATCGCTTTTATCTTTAAAATTCCAATTAAAACATTTTTCTCTGATTCCTTGAAATAACAGATTTTTAAAAAAGCACTCTCTTATGACACCTGTATTTCTCACTGTTAGCTGCTTAGAAATATCAAATAGACTTTTTCTGTATTTTTTACTAGATATGTAAATACAAAAGCAAGATATGCATATATATATTGTTTTCCACAATTAAAAAAATTTCAGACTTACACAAAATATAAGGACGTGAGATGAATGCTGAATGACACATTAAGCTTTGTTTCATAAGACCACCAACCCAGATAGGACTAGTCCATTCGTACGTGACGGTAGCGGTCAGATTTACCTCTGATCTTCATGCCCAGTAATTCAACGTACCAGTATGGTTTTGAGGAAATGGGCAGTAGGAGATGCTAACGTTGAAGGGATGCAAAGTGATGCTCCTGGGAACTTGTTACCACACGAGGTCTCAGGTCTGTCTGAAATTAGTGCATGTGGAGGAACGAAGACGACCAACTCTGCACAACTTTCTTGTCGTGATCGTCACTATTTTCCTCAGAAGTGATATATTCTAGAAATTGAGGTAACGTGATGGCATTTCCCTCCATCCCTGACACTTTTGTTTATAACAGTCAATAAAGGGGAAAATAACGCAAAGAGAAAACTTACCTGGCTAAAAATGCATAAGAACAAACTTACACATATATCTAAGATATGCATACATAGGCATCACTCACTTTGGAACCTTAATTCTCTCTAAATTGGTTCAGGGTTTTCCCCCTTTTGTCCCCAGCGTGGAAACTTCAAATGGAGTGGGAATTACTGAGAATTAATTGCCAGACCAGTAGCACTTTATATTTTCAAAAAAGCTTTTCCTTCCATCACTGCAGCTGCCTCCCTGCCTCCCCAGTGATGACAGTGCACTTTCTTTGCCTTCAGGGTCCCTTTTGTCATTTAGGTTCAGAATTCACTAGGAGACTTAGGCTACTCTGCATGCCATTGATCTCTGCTGGACGACTTAGGTGGTGACTCAGCGTCTCCGCCGAAATATCACCTTAAAGATAAGCAATTAACCTGATTAACTACCTAAATTATTTTCAGGTAGTGCTGAGCTCCCAGCATATGCTCCATATACTTCTCTGAATGTTAGCTGCTGCATCTCCGTGCTGCATTCATATTTCTCTGTCTGGCAAGGGCTATGTACGTAGACTGTTAGATGGATATTCGTAGATAAAAGCAATGATGAACAAAACTGCGTCTCCCCCTGTTTTGGTATTCTGTGACATTCCCATCTCAGCAGACTGTGTCTGGCAGTCTCACAATGAAGCACTGCATGTGTCAGGGAGATGGATTATATCTGCAGTGCCTGAATTTCAACCCTGCCTATATGAGCTCCTGCTTAACCTTACCTCAGGGATCTTGAATTTTGTGTCATTGAATTAGAACAGCAAATATATATATTTTTATGTGCCCTGATTATGCCACATTGCAAACATTTAATAGTGTGAGATAACAAAATGAAAGAAACCCATATCCTTTATACACATTTGGCAAATAGCATGTTTACTCTTTATTCTGAGCTATAAAGCTTGAAGTGCTGCAAGAACAGTGGTACTTGCACTTTTGGGGTGGTTTTGTTTAGGTTTGGGGAATTTAAAAAAAATAAATCTATAATGAATTCCTTTTCAGTGTCTTTAGGCAGATGACATAAAAATGAGAAATAAATGGATTCGTAGACTTCTTTTCACTAACTGAGGTATGAGCACCAATGCTGCAAAAATCATATGAAATAAATTGGTTAATCTCTTCTCCTTCTGGTCAGTTAAAAACATGGGTGTTTCAGCTCACAGGCTAGCTGAAATTTATATCTACTATGCAGTAAAAGAAACAACGAAATGGCTGGAAAATTTCAGACACACAGATGCCAGTATGATGCAGGCAAAGTCACACTAACTGGAGCTGCACACTATTTTTTCCATGAAAAATTCCCAAACTTGGACCTTCACTGTTATAGATTCAGGTCTGGACAGAAATAGAAAGAGATACTAAAAGCATAGGGGGTCATATTTTGCAATTTCTGAAGGCAATTTCATATGTGAAACAGTTTTCTCCATTTGAGGTTAATTTGGTCCTTTTGAGTTATGACCTAAAATTTATCTTATCTAAAGACTATAGTAAAATTGTGATACCTTCAGCAATGAATACAGATGAAAGAAAAAAATCCATTTAATAATATGATAGCACACCCTTGCAGTCGTATATCTCCTACCTTTCACAGTATTGAGCATTAGACTGATTTTGGAATCAAGCTAAAATGCTCACACAGTTAAGCTTTAGCAATAGTTTCTCCTTTGTAAAATCTCCTAATTAGCAGGACTTATTCCACCAGTAGTTTTTAAAACCTGCATTGTGGCTTTTCCTGAGAGATGCCTATAATGATGCATTGGGAGCACTTTTCCCTGATCCTTAAGTCTGGATTGGATTCAGGGTTTAAACTACCCTATGCAAGAGTACAGGGCTTTTTAAATTTTTTTTTTAATTTCAGGTCACTACAATATACTGAAAGCATTGGATTAGCACAAAGGATTTAAAGACTGTTTAATTCGCCTTGGTACTTGCACTATAAAGGCTAAGTTTTTAAAAAGAAATGAAAATAACTCCCTGGTTCCATAACAGTTTTTCCCTTCCACAGTCTTGAATTAGATAAAATAATAGTAAAGAAAATGTTAACACTGCAGTAGGCTGAACAGAGTACTATACATTTATCTCTGCACATTCATTGCACGCTAACCCTGTATAACTCCCTATATCAGAACAAATTATTAGAAAGAGAAACACCTGTAAGTGATTTATTATCAGAGATATAGTTCAGAAAATATTTCAGTATTTTTCCTTAAGTTTCATTGGCAAATGGTGTTTATCCATCCGGAATCATCACATTCAGAAATATAGAATCCAGTCAGTGCAATAAAGAAACAATCTTAAAGATTTGCAGAAATGGCTTCATGCTCTAAATTGTATTTCCTGTCTCATCTCAACTGATCAGAGCTCGGGAGATTTCTCACACTCAAACAACACAACTGGTTCATCAGCTTATTTTGCATTTCAACACCAGTATAATATTTCAGTTTCCAAAACGTCTTTATTTCTTTAGCTGTTTTAAGCTCACTTCTTCTTTCTGCTAGAGACCAATCTATAACCACATACAGTCATATTGCACAACCCACGGTATTTCTCATGACTGCAAATTCTGCATATCTCAGAAAGCAGTAACGAGTATGACACATTCAAAAGTCTTTGGTGACCTTATTTTAGAGACAGGCTTGAGCAGTAGAGACAACTTGATACATTTGAAGATCAGTGACAGACTCACACTGTCACTGAGACTATTTTTGGCTGCCCCTGTCCCTTGAATGGTATGAAAAGCTTCTTCTACGGGCCCGTTCCAAGACTATCTATATTGCCTCAGGGTATACATTGCATTAGTAGTTTATACAGCTACATCTGTTATGAAAATGCTGTTGATGTTCTTCAATTTCACTATGGCTCCTAAAGGCATTTAATGCTCTCTGGTGCTTCTAGATGCAACAGTATTGATAATGCCTGTCTTTGGGAACTGGCAGCAATAGCTTTCTAGAAGACCATATTGAGATTCACGCTCACCTTGGGAAGCTCTTTCTCTAGAAACAGGTATGTATGGATCTTGTTACTGTATGGTAGCAGATGCAGGACAAGGACCAACCTTTGGTAACTGCTGGCTTGTCCTTTCTGCTAGGATTTATGCGAAGTGGAAATAAAGAGACCATTACATGCAATTAAAACTCATGAGTTTGAAGTTATGCATTGCACAGTGACAGTGTGAAATTCAGACCAAGTTAAAAACGAAACAAAACAAAACCAACTATTTAAAAAGCAATACATCATAAATGAAAAAAAATGAAGTTTTACTTTAGTCGGCTCTGGCTCCTTTACTACCCAAACTAAAATTTTCTCTTGATGCAATTACAAAAACAATTTAACCGTCTCCATTACATTTATTTCTATTCTCATACTTTTTTCTCTCTGGATGGCTGCAATGCACTGTTGTCTTTTTCTTAGTCTCTTAACTGTTTAATATGGAATATTTTCTTCTACTCCAGTGTACTGAAAACAGTCACCTAATAAACATTCTAGTTTAATTACATGAATAGTATTACATGGTGTCTTTTGAATTCAAAAACAGTAAAGAATGTTTCTGTATTTGGTCTTCAAGGAAACAAATTACATCAACTGATTAATTCAAGTGGATAAAAGTTTGGGGTACCAATCCTTTAACTTTGAAACACCACTAAAGTTGTATCTGTTATTTTGGGGTTAGTTAATCCATGAATTAAGTTCATGTCCTGTATTCCAACCAAGTGCAACTCTTACAGTTTTTAATAACATTTTAATAACAATAATAATAAAGAACAATAATCCTAAAAACATATGATTCAAGTTTTTATGGATACAAATAATATAAAAACTAAGTTTTATGCTGGTGTTTCATGGAACTGAACACAGACTTATTTTAGGAGGACTTTGTGGCATTCAGACCAGACAGACATTCTAATGCCCATGAATATCCCCTGACCAACTTCTCTCTACTGCTGTGTCATGATTCACAAAAGATGTTACAAAGCTCTAAAAAAAAGGCAAAGGGTGCTATTATGTGAAGAAAAACAACAGGTCATTCCACCAAAAGCTTTGCAATTAATCTCAAGCTCACGTACTCCACATCAGGGTCTTGGAACAAGAAACACACACTTGCTGATTATATCTGTATTCACATTTATCAATTTATAGAATATAAAAAGAAGTCACAGATAGTTTGAGCTATAGAAGTTCAAGAAATGTTTTCTTATTTCTACATTTTCTCTCAATATCTTCATCTTTCATCCCAGCTGCAAGAACCTAGATATCATTTCAAAGTTCTCAGCCCGTGCTAACAAAACTCATTTGTGCAAAGGCGTCTAATGATAATACATAAAGACTACCAAGTCAGATTCTTCTTGAAGATGCACAGAGATAAGCTACTGATATAAGTTCCAACTAGGAAAAAGTTTTTGTAATGACAGATGTTAAACATAGGAACAAGTTGCTGAAGTGGTCTGAACATCTCCAAGGATGGATATTCCATAACCCCACTTGAAGAAGACCCTGGGCAACCTAGTATAAGCTGGCTCTACATTTAACAGAGGGTTTCCTCCAATCTAAATTATTTTCTAAAAGACCAAAATGACCACATATTCTAATACTTTTAGTACATAGATGTTTCCCACATTCTGTCTTTGGAAAAAGAGGAACACAGTTTCTCTGGCACATCAAGCAGCTACAGGAAATCCTACCACCAACCTGCGGTATTGTCCATTACATAGACAGAGAAAAGCTGAATAGCATGTCAGCTATGTGGAAGTATGCTGAGGAAATTACTGACATAGCAAAAAAGAATTCATTGTTAAAGCAGGTAATAATTTTCCTTAGTGAACTGATCATTTTCACAGATGATTGGTAATTAAAAGAGCATTGTAAGCCTTCTTAGGATGTTAGGCACAACTGATTATCAAAGATGTTCAACAAGTGATATACCAACACAAGAAAAGGAGAAACTAAGAGTTACTCAAATTCTGTCTACTAATTCTTCAATAAATCAACCTGTTCATGGAGACAGATGATCTAGATATGCCCAAAGTCCTCCACACGCAATTTCTAGCATGCTTTTATTTCACTAGAAGGAAAAATTAGGTGAACATCTGAGCACTAGTAGATACAAGCATATCCACAGTGTCAGGTGCAGACACAGGAGATTTTTGCATGCATGAACACATGACATTCCCTTCCTTCCTCTCAATCAATCAGAATACACACGTTCATGCACACATGTACTCCACAGCAACCATACATCTGTAGAAAGTTGAAATTAGCCTAAAGCAGTCTGAAATAAGTACCATAAATTACATTATTCACTATTCAAATGTAAATACTAAGAAAAAAGTTGCATTCAGATTGCTAAAACACAGAGGTAACTTTCCATTTTCTAGACTATGTTTTATCATATTTTATCATTATATCAATTTTATTCTTTCTCTTCAAACCAATGCCAGAGATAGCATCTCAAGGCCTTCAGTAAAAGCTTTTGGTTTTTTCATCTAGAATTTCTTCCTGAACTTTGTAACTTACAGAAAGGAAAGTGCATTATAAACAATGTTTGACAGGTGGTGTGGGAGCTTCTCTATAGTTTCAATTTTTTGTAAAAGAACACTTTAGATTTAAGAGAGGACCAAACAAAAGCAGATAATAACCAACTTCACCTATTGAAAGCTGTTATCTGTACTAGGTTGTTAAGACTTTGGAAGACTACTAATCATCATTAGGAGGTCCTAGTATTCCCCCATGATTTCTCTCTTCCGGAAGTCAGTCAGCTAGGATAATTATCCAACGGAGCTAGCAGCTTGTCTGAAAAAGATAGCCACTGCACAACAAGTTATGTCAACTGTTCCATCACCTGGGAATTAGGAAGAAAATTGCTTTCAAGATGCAAGCTTTTCATCTTCCCATTATTACTGAGCTGAAAACACACTACGAAATTTAGTATTTGGGAAGCATCCATCTGGCTGTTAAAAGAAATAGAATGAAAAAAAACCAGATCCTTGTTTAATCAAAGGTTTATTTGTTGAAACCAGAGTTGTATAGACATCTTTTACTCTGCAAAGCCATCTAAACCTCTCACAGCTTGGCAGTGCATGCTCAAAGGCTGCTGAAATTCATACCTGTCTTTGCAACGGGCACAATGGACAGAAGCATCTGCTTACTGAGTTATGTTGCCATCAGTCAAAAGACAAGCAAACACCAAGAAATGAAAGAGTAAAGCAAAGACAAGAGCCCTTAAAAATGGTTGCATGGAAGGAAAAGAGGTCATTGGTCCCATATTTGCTCAGACTGTATGTGAATAAGTCAGGTCCACTTCCCACCTTCCAATAAGGATCTCTGAAAGCAAAGCTTGCAGGATTTTATCAAACATGAACACAGGAAAAAAGTTGCCCCTTTATGTTCATAGGTCGCTTTATCTTGCATTCTTATGGAGATGCGATTGCTCTGAATCTGATTAAACCATGACAACATGACAGTGTGATGTACATATAACTCATCATAACCACAAAAAAAAAATCTTAAATAGGTTGCTCAACAGCACAGAACTAGGGATCAAACAACTGAATACTCTCTGGATAATAGGTGAAGTTCAGCCTCTCTAGTTACCAGTTATTTTTTACCATACACAAAAATATTTTTTAATACAGACTAATGGTGTTTCAACAGGCTCCTTTTTAAAAAGATTTATACTGAACTATAAAACTGCCATTAACTCAAAACCAACCAAACAAAAACCTCAATGAGGGAGAGTAAAAAGAAAATTGAATTACTAGATGCAGTACGTAACAATGATACCAATTCTTCCATAAGACAACAAAAGAACACTTTGGAGAAGGAAAATGAGTGCCACTCATAGCAAGATGACAAAGTAGGATGACACCAAAGGTCCTGCAAATGGACTGACAAATGAAATATTCACCTTTGTGCCATTAAGTTCTTGGATTACTAAACTTACTCTCTTAGAAACTGTAACTGATAATTAGAGAACTCCAGCAGAGGAGTAGATTAACATGATCACTCAAATGGGTTTGACTTTGTTCCTACTGGTCTAAGTCTTTGGAAAAATTCTCAGTTTCGCACTTGAAACTCCAGCAAAGTAACTGCATATGCATAAAAGAATAAGGGGAAGGAACAACTCACTTTCTAATTCTAATAACTCCAGTTAAGTCTGTACAGAAATCCTTCAGTGTTTTAATTGGGGAAGGTTTGGCTGCATAGTTCAAGACACACTCTCACCTTCAAAAAGCAGAGAGTCTCTTTTAATTTATTCACTCAGATTAATGGTTAAGATGAAAACAAATTAAAATAAAGCAAAAAGCTCTTAAAAAATGCTAAAAATTAGGAACTCCACCTCCACTACAATCTTTATTTCAAGGCTTACAGCAACAGTTCAAGATATCAATAAGACTACTGTTATTGAAATTTTTTCTAGGTCTTCACTTTACTGAAGCAGGCTAGGCTTAGTCTCCAGTCTTTGAACTGCACCCATTTCCCACGTTTCTTCTTGCACATTGAGTGAGCTCAACTCAAAGGTTTCCTTTGCCTATTCTCGCTTTTCCAAGGAACACAGTACCATTCCGGTGCAGCGGTAACTCTTGAAATGCTAAATGAGTATCTCACTCTGAGACAACCTCTGTCCTTAGCAACACTTTATGGCTACGTTTTATTATTTTAATGAGAGATGGAAATAGCAGGAATGTTCGGCAGTGTTGTAATAACACAGCTACATTGCTCATTCAAATGAAACTGTATTAGATACAAAGTGCTCATTAAAATAACATTTGTTGTCAGTCCTAACCTTAAAAACAGGCTAATTCAAAGCTACAGCTGAATTTTAACTCTTCACTTGTGCCTGCACGCTGCAACTATCTCATTCTTTTGTAAACAGACAGAGCATATGATTTGTAAGAACTAGACAGTTTGGTCAGCAAACACTTAACCTCCATTTCTTTCCATTAGTATCTTGAACCTCACAAAAGAAATGTTTTTTTCTAAGATATTTTTAAGTTTACTTTGTACCACATCTTGATCAGAAAAAAAATACCACAGCCATTCTGTGTAACAGATTGGGATTTTTCCAAAGCACAAGATAGATGCCCATTTCCAATAGAATATCCAACATGCTTTATGAAAGGTGATATTTTGTTTGGTTTTGTAAAAGCAAAACAGATGCATGGGGGAAAAATGGCACACAAAGGATCTCACACACAAATAGACTCAGCAAAACTCCAGCCTGCCAACTCATTTTACAGATGGGAAGGCAAGGGGTAGTTCTTCTGTTCTTTCTCCACATGAATATGTCTCAGTTTCATTCAATTCAGCCCCATGAATGGCCTTTCCCTAGTCATTTACGTGAACCAAAGGGCTAAAACTATCTTGATTGGCTGTATCAGAGTTTGGCAAGAATAACACCTGTAGTTGTTGTACCATGATGCTCATTGCTGTACTGCTTGTTCAACTGCCAATAATACACTGAGAAACATGATAGAAACCTGTCCCATTCTTCACTCTGCAGAGACAGTAGCATATACTAGAGTATTTGAGAAGGAGAGCAGAGATCCTTGGATTTTTTATTTTTAGTAAACCCTTACTCATTCATTTATATTTATGGTACATAAAGCACATTCAAATTAACACACTTCGTACTTGAAGCCAAAGTGGGAGCGGAGGTTTGCGATCCCTTAGGGTTCACAGGAATGTTGTATAGCTTTTGAGCCAACTCTCTAGAAAGCTCTTGCTCCACCTGTACTGATCCATCAGATATTAAGTGTGTTTGCGTGCATAGGTATTTCAGTGACTAATTAAAACTGGGTCACTTTCTTCCGTTTCTTATTTTTCCCTTGCAGTATTACCTGGAAGGAATGTGTCCCTTGGGATCCCTAGGGTTATAGAACAGATTTCTAGAAATTTCTGCTCAATGCATTCAGAATGTATTAACAATAGGTATATTGACTTCACATTTCAGTCAACATCAAAATTTATTGACCCTTGAGGTAAATATTAATCTCAGCCTTGACTCAATCAATATTTACCACTTGTTCAATACATCTTGATCATCTCAAGGTAATTCAATATATACCTGATATGCAAGAAAGTTTATTACACTGTTACAGGGGGTTTATGTACTGTTCTTTCTATTTCAGTGTAGGAGATAAAGTTTCTAAGTGGTATGTTGATAAATAATATTATCTAGTTTTATCTGATATACTTTATCATAAGTAAAATAAATATGCATAATGAATTCATAGACTTGTATAACAAGCTTGGGGAACGCAGAGCTCAGCACCAGTAAGATTTGCTTAGTAATGAATTCATCAAAGCACCAAGGATGAAGTACACAACTGCCGTCTTAAAAAAGAGAAGAAGAGGAGTATTTTTAAAAACCAAAATTTCTTGTATTCACGAACAAATTTGAAATAGAGGAATTGTTGTAGTGATGTTCCAGACATCTAGTAATGAAAAAAAAAAAAAGGAAGCAAGTGTTCTATAGCTACAAAAACCTGTACAACGTACCTCGGAGGGGGGAAAGGTGGAAAAATGCAAGCTAATAGTTTTTCAAACTTTCTCAAACAACAGTTCAGAAAAACCTCTGTTCACCACCTCCACACTACAGTTGTTAAAGACAAAACCTCTATTACTGGATCTGTACACATTATTAAGCTCTGAAAAGCACCTGAGGTCTGCTATGCACTGAATGACCTCATGTCAGCTCAAGCCACATTCTTGTATCTCCTGTAGGTTCAACTGGTGAAGTCAGAAAACCGAATTTGGATTTAGTTAAAATGGGCTATCCCAAATTCAGTACTTGCTCACTTTAGGGGCTAAAGGCTGATAAGAGATGCCACACCTAAGCAGGTATGCTATTGCAGGGAGCTGTATGAACAGTCTCCCTGCCTAAAGTGTTCCTGTTATCCATGTAAACAGGGTACATAAAGCATGAGTGAAAACTAACGATACTTCCTGAGGCCAAGAGAAAAGCTGTTTTGACCGCTCAGCAGAAAGACAGTCACCCTCTGACCTCACGCTGACCGCATCCTCCATATACCCGATGGGAAGCCCTGACACCTTACAGAGGTCTCTACACCACGCTTCTCCTGCGGGGTCCCACCTGGTCAGAAGTAAAATGAGGGCACAACACAAATAAGCAACCTAACAAGGGGCATGGATCAGGTTTGTCCCACAGACCAAGACTGCTCAAAGCTCTATGCCATTTATTCTGTTACAGAGCTTGTTTTCTGCAGGAAAAACCCACAGAACAAAACAAACCCAAAATTTAGATTTCCCAGGCATGCTGCTAAAAGCTAGGCTTCAGGTAGATTTTGTTTTATGAAAAAGTAGAATTTACATATTCATCCTTACACATGCCCCACTGAAGTTTATTATATGTTGAAAAACCAACTGTGAGATGCTTTCTGAAAAAATTCTGTTTCTGAACTTGAATTGGGATACATATTTAATGTTTTTTTTTGTGAAACATAATAGCAGGACAGGAATGATATGTTTTCCCAATAAAAAAAACCAAACCACCTCTATCTCAGGTTTTGTTCCAAGAATGCAAAAATCAATCTCAATTTTGCAGTCTGCGTTATTTCCTTAACATCAAGAGGCAATTGATAAGACAAAGACATGAAGCACCTACCTGGATATCCTTAGAGCTGTGTACAAAACAACAAAAAGGATTCCAAGAAGGAAGAGAAATTATAACATCTGTCTGACTGTCTTCACACACATCACGCTCTTTGCTATCAGTGGACAGAGATAAAATTCAACGTTTTCAGACTACGGTTGTTGAAGATTTTGTAGCTCTGACTACACAGCTAAAGAATACAGCAACCATGCAATTCACAGGCAAGCTGATGTTGAAAATAGAGGACCTGAAGCTGTTCATTGTCTCTATATTGACTTCCACAGGAGTAGCAGAACCTCTCAAGGAGAAGATGAGCACACAGGACACTCCAGATGCCTACATACGTAATAATATGGGAAAAATATGCCTATATTATATACAAATATAGACTCCTGAAAGTGGAGATGCACATAAATTTATTTTTTACTACTCCACACTATTAGACGGTGGATGACCAGTAGTTCTTAGCTTCTAACTATGGACTCCAAGAAGTCAGCAGATTACTTCTGCCTGCAAGAACTGAAAGCGAGCCTATATTCAGCAAACTTAAAATTGCTAAAGGAAATCTGTTTCTCTACTGGGAAGTTTTTTGATTTACGGATCCCCTGGAAGACTAAGAACTAGTGATGAAGGTTCTGTCCATTTGGTACACAAACCTGAAAATGGGATCAAAGCTATAAACTAACATACAAGAAGAAATTTAAGGTAGAACTAGATAAAGCTCCTACTAGAAAAAGGCAAATACTCTGAAATGCAATTGAGATTGTGGTAAACCGTAGGGATCACAATTTTCTGGTCTGCTTCCTTTCTCTCCCATCTTTAACTCAACTTTGCCATGTCACTTCTGTGGTTGTTAACAACAGCAGAAAACACCTGAAACCATTTCGTAAGTACAGCACAGAAACGGCTACAGTTCCCAATGCAGCAGAAGAAAAGTTTAGGCTAGAAATACAGACTTAAAAAAGGATAATATAAAAGAAATCTTTCTTCCACAGTAGCCAGAATAATATATCTTGGGAGGGAGAAAAAACAAAAACAAGCAAAACTCTGGTAAGATAAAGTATGCAAGTACATACGTGAAACTTAGTCTTTCTGTTTAAGGGAAGAGGATCCCTCAAGTGCTTCCGTAAGTAGCCAGTGCCACAGACGTAGCATTGTATACATGATGCTGGTAAGTCAACCTGATCAGTCAAACTTGAGAAGGAACTCTCAAAGCTGAATAGAAGATTCACCCAGACAGAAGAGTGTTGTCCTTTGAGTAAACATATGAGTCAAGGACAAAGACTTCACTGGATAGCTAAAAAAAGCATATTAAGAAAAAAATAATCCAAGAAAGTCTTCTTTAAAGTAGGCATTGGCAATCTGCTGATTAGAATAGTACTTAGTAGGGTTATATTACCCTTCCCCCTCTCACCCTCCAAAAAGAAGAAAAAAAAATAATTAGGAAAAACAAGCTGTATTCTATCTACTATATATAGTAGAGAGAGAGATATATATATATTATATTTAAAATATAGGAGACAAAGACAACTCGGATAAATGTTTTCAGCAATTTAAAAACCAATAAATGGTTATTCCAGGTAGCTGCAGTATAGAATCTTAAAGAATAACAAAAACTGTTTTGAAAGTTGTTTCCTGTAGGAATGATCTGTGTATCAAACAGAGAGCAGGCTAAGGAGAGGATAGAAAATAAGGACATTCATACTAGAGCTAGATAGGAAATATAAATTTTTTTCCACTTTTGTAGCAATGGTAGTCTCCTTTATATTCATACAAATTTTTAAAAATATCAGCAATGCTTTACTTGGGTTTAACATGTGGTACATGTTTTTATTATATACATTAAAATTAACAGGCGTGTAGAGAGCTACTATTTACTAGTCTTTGGCTCTACCTTGCTAAAATGATGTCACTGCTTTGAAACAGATGCTATACAAAAAGTTAAGAACAATTTCATATGCTGCACTTGTTCTAATTCTTTAACTTGAACTTGTCAAAGACCATCTTTTTCCCGTCAACTTCTCATGATTCAAATATTATCAGTAAGCAACGTTAGGCCCACCACTAAAAGTTGAAACTTCTTGAACAATGGATTAGTTTTGCTGAAGTGAGCTCTAAGGTTAAAGAATCACTAATCACAAATGCCATGATATCATGAATCCGGCAGTAGAAAAGAAGAAAAAGAGAAAAAGAGAAAAAAAAGAGGAAAAAAAAGGAGGAAAAAAAAGGAGGAAAAAAAAGGAGGAAAAAAAAGGAGGGGAAAAAAGGAGGGGAAAAAAGGAGGGGAAAAAAGGAGGGGAAAAAAGGAGGGGAAAAAAGGAGGAAAAAAGGAGGAAAAAAGGAGGAAAAAAGGAGGAAAAAAGGAGGAAAAAAGGAGAAAAAAAGGAGAAAAAAAGGAGGAAAAAAAGGAGGAAAAAAAGGAGGAAAAAAAGGAGGAAAAAAGGAGGAAAAAAAGGAGGAAAAAAGGAGGAAAAAAGGAGGAAAAAAGGAGGAAAAAAGGAGGAAAAAAGGAGGAAAAAAGGAGGAAAAAAAGGAGGAAAAAAAGGAGGAAAAAAAGGAGGAAAAAAAGGAGGAAAAAAAGGAGGAAAAAAAGGAGGGAAAAAAGGAGGGAAAAAAGGAGGGAAAAAAGGAGGGAAAAAGGAGGAAAAAAGGAGGAAAAAAGGAGGAAAAAAGGAGGAAAAAAGGAGGAAAAAAGGAGGAAAAAAGGAGGAAAAAAGGAGAAAAAAAGGAGAAAAAAAGGAGAAAAAAGGAGAAAAAAAGGAGAAAAAAAGGAGAAAAAAAGGAGAAAAAAGGAGAAAAAAGGAGAAAAAAGGAGAAAAAAAGGAGAAAAAAAGGAGAAAAAAAGGAGGAAAAAAGGAGGAAAAAAGGAGGAAAAAAGGAGGAAAAAAAGGAGGAAAAAAGGAGGAAAAAAGGAGGAAAAAAGGAGGAAAAAAAGGAGGAAAAAAGGAGGAAAAAAGGAGGAAAAAAGGAGGAAAAAAGGAGGAAAAAAGGAGGAAAAAAGGAGGAAAAAAGGAGGAAAAAAGGAGAAAAAAAGGAGAAAAAAAGGAGGAAAAAAGGAGAAAAAAAGGAGAAAAAAAGGAGAAAAAAGGAGAAAAAAGGAGAAAAAAGGAGAAAAAAGGAGAAAAAAGGAGAAAAAAAGGAGAAAAAAAGGAGAAAAAAAGAGAAAAAAAGAGAAAAAAGAGAAAGAAAGAGAAAGAGAAAAAAAGAGAAAAAAGAGAAAAAAAGAGAAAAAAGAGAAAAAAAGAGAAAAAAAGAGAAAAAAAGAGAAAAAAGAGAAAAAAAGAGAAAAAAAGAGAAAAAAAGAGAAAAAAGAGAAAAAAGAGAAAAAAAGAGAAAAAAAGAGAAAAAAAAGAGAAAAAAAGAGAAAAAAAGAGAAAAAAAGAGAAAAAAAGAGAAGAAAAAGAGAAGAAAAAGAGAAGAAAAAGAGAAGAAAAAGAGAAGAAAAAGAGAAGAAAAAGAGAAGAAAAAGAGGAGGTGTTTTCTACAGGACAAATACAGACACCCACTCAAAAAGAAGGTCATGAACGAGCAGTAGCATTCATGACCTACACATGTGCCACAGGTTCAACAGCCTGATTCCAAAAGAAACTTCTTCCTAGCAAGCCTCTCACTACAGCACAGAATCTAGGCCAATAGAAAACCCAAAATTTCTTATTTCTCTGTTAGATCAGCCCTGCAGATAAGCTTAAATCTCCCTGTTTGTAAAGACAGTGGAGGGTCATCTTACAAAATAGAAAAAATTCCATCCATGTCTTGAAAACTTCTTTCCAAGGTAGCTCAAGAGAGGTCTGAGATACACTCAGAAAAGGAGGTACTGCAGAGAAGGTAGTGCAATAGGAGCTGGTGAAAACAATAACTAAATATGTAATAAATCTACTTACCTCCTGTAAGAGAAGTGACCTTAGAGTAAATGTTGCTCACTGAATACCACCATCAACCTTGGACCAATGTCTTTTACTGTTACTACCCTTGAACCAGATCAATATTTTTTTGATAAATAGCGTATATTACTATCACTTTGGAAAGACAGGCTTAACAGCTGTGCTGGGGTTGCTAGCTCTGTAATCCGTATTTGCTGCTATTCATAAGGGAGATACCCAATATTTTGGCTGAGGGTAGAAATTGTCATCAGAAACAAAGTTAACATCCTTCTTTTATTGTTTCTTTAGATCATAGAATGGTTGGGGTTGGAAGGGACCTTTTTAAAGGTCATCTAGTCCAACGCCCCAACAGTGAGCAGGTACATCTGTAACTAGATCAGGTTGCTCAGAGCCCTGCCCAACCCGACCTTGAACATTTCCAGGTAATTTCTTATTTATATCTAGTCTGAGTGTACCCTTTTAGTTTAATACTGTGACCTCTTGTCCTGTCACTGTAGGCATTATTAAGAAGTCTGTCCCCATCTTTCCTATAACCTCCCTTTGAGTACTGAAACGATACAGTAAGGTCTCCCAGAGCCTTCTCTTCTCCAGGCTGAACAGCCCCAACTCTCTCAGCCTGTCTTCATAGAAGAGGTTCTCTAGCCCTCTTATCATTTTTGTGGCCCTCCTCTGGACCTGGTCCAACAGGTCCATGTATTTCCTGTGCTAAGGGCTCCAGAGCTGGACGCAGTACTCCAGGTGGGGTCTCACGAGAGCGGAGTAGAGGGCGAGAATCAACTCCCTTGACCTGCTGGCCACGGTTCTTTTGATGCAGCCCAGGATATGGTTGGCCTTCTGGGCTGTGAGCACGTATTGCTGGCTCATGTCCAGCTTTTCACCCACCAGCACCCCTAAGTCCTTCTCCTCAGGGCTGCTCTCAATCCCTTCACTCTCCAGCCTGTATTGATACAGAGGGTTGCTCCAACCCAGGTGCAGAACCTTGCTCTTGGCCTTGTTGAACCTCATCATGTTCACAAGGGCCTATTTCTCGAGCTTGTCCAGGTTCCTCTGGATGGCATCTAGTCCCTCAGACACTCAGCTGCAAACTTGCTAAGCCTGCACTCGATCCCACTTTAGATGTTGAGTTTACTCAATTTTACATTCAGTTTCAAAATTTATTCAACTTACTTTGCAAAGGCAAAAATGACGAGCACATGTGATTAGCAAAACATATGAAAGGTTCACTTCTAAACTCAGCAGGAAATCAATCTGCTTATTTCAATGAAGGCATCAGGGAGAACCTCCTCCATGGTGTAGCACTACTCACATGCCTCACTGGAGGCTATCATCTGCTTTGCAAGTGAGAGACGTTACCTGATGCTTTAGATGGAGAAAAGCCTGATACTAGATCAACCACCTATGGCTGCTATAACCAATGAAGACCATTCTAGATGTCCCATTCTAGACACAATGGTTCTAGATTTCACAGTAACAGTAAGGAACAAAACTGAGACCATAAGATTAGAAAGCTCTACACTTCAGTGTCTATAAAGGTAGCATTTCCCACTACCAAGCAGGACTGGGGGAGTCTGGCCCTAAATCATTAATAATTCTTATTTGGTCCTTTTTTCCATTTTCTTCTTCTGAATTTCAAATCATCCGTCCCCCGGCAAAGGCAAGAAAAATTGAAAGATGGACAAGATTTTCCAGGGGAAGGCAGGATCACACCAGGTACACCTCATTTCTTCCTACTTCCAACCCACTTTTCCACTGTTGCCTTAAATCTTGGATTATTTACTTCTGCCAGAGCAACGTAAAATGGCTGTAGGAGACCCCAAACAGGCACTGTATTTTCAAAAATAAAGGTGTCTATAAAATACCAGAGGTAGTTTAACCTCTGGTTAACCCTTGTTAACAAACCAACATGACATTTGCACATAACTGCCAATGATGTTATATCAGTATGCAGTACCTACAGTACAAGAACAGTTAAGTCACCAAAACCTACGCCATTTTGGCCTTATGCTTTAAAGTGATTTTGCCACAGATTTAGGGTTAAATCAAGTCAATGCGCAATCGCTGTAGAGATGATACAGTAAATAATATCATAAGCAACTATTACAATTATCTAAATCATCTAACTGGAATATTATTATAGAGTTACGAAGTTCAAATGAATCAAGACTTGGACCTGTGAGACAGTGTCCCAGCAAAGGGTGATACTAGGTATGAAACAAAGCCTTGCACTACACAACAATATTCAACGTTAAGTTTCTAGCTATTCAGAAAAACACTTCCTGAAGGCTTACTGGTTCTGAGTGTTTACAGAAAACCACAAAGAGGGGATTTATTTCATCATTTACTGAGTACATGAGATGTAGGAGTTAAGAATTTCTCTGCAAATATGTAGGACAGGCAGAAGAGTTGGGGATCAGGGGGCAAGAGTGTTTGCTTTTATAAAACAGTATTTCTCCGCTGAACTCCAGTTGGAAGATGGTCTAAGGCTACTGGAAGTTGAAACTACTGCAAGACCCAGATTTAGCCATTCCTCAAAGTAATCCACACATGCAAACCCAGTATTCATTGGAAATAAACAAGGTGTTTCAGAAATACTAGTTTCTGTATTTTGGCTTCCCCTTAGTTCCAGTGAAATAAATCAAAAGCAAAAAGCACGCAGTTGATACATTTCAAACCACAAGCAGCACCATATGGGGTGGCACATGCTAAGGCAATACCACAAGCCAAGATGCAGTGAATAAGAGCTGAAAAGATCATCATATGCACATATAGACACATAAGAGTATAGGCACACCAACTGAGATGGACTGGTCATTAGCCAAAATAAAGGCAGTGATTATTTATGGATTTTAGGCTGAACACAAGTTCCCAAATAAGTCCGATGTCAGAAATATTATCTCCTACTTCAGTCAAAAAAATAGATAAAATTGAGGGCTTACAATGCTTAGCCATTTTTCTCACCCAGATTTAAGTCTGGAATTCAGTGTATGTATAATGAGACAGAGGCGAACAATTCATCAATTAGGCTGATAAAACATTTAGTTAACAATTACTAATCAATAACAATATTCTGAACTGCAACAAGTTTGCATTCAAAGAGAGGCAGCATACTATAACTGAAGAATTGAAGATGTCACCCAGGAAAAACAGAAATTCATAGGAAGGAACAGAAGGGCTGTAGAAACCCAGCCATCTCATGATTCATTTCATGCTGACACAGTCTTGATGCAGCTTTACAGAATACAAAAGTCTAACAAATAGGAAACATTGCACATCACTTTGCTTAAGTATGTACAGCTGTAAGCAATAAATGAATGCATAACGAAGATTAATTTTGCTATCTACAAGTTAAAAAAGAATTTGGAAAGGTTGGCTATATTAATAGAGTTTTGCCAGAACACCATCAAAACACAAAGAAGATACCTGTACTCTTAGCAAACTCCTAAACTGGGAGTATGCTGTTTCTTCCAAATAACACTTGTACCGTGTTCCACAGGACATACATGCAGCTGCAGCTTCTGATGGCACAGAAGCAAAAAGGGCGAAACAAAGTATGTGAGAGGCAGAGGAAGGGCATGCCCAGTTGAAGGTAAGTTAACAAAGCTCCTGCCAAATGACTTCCAGAAAATGATCATGGTTATTCAAATAAGGTGGTTGGATCAGCATATTTCTTACTTCTATTGGCAACTTAAAAGAGAATCTTTCAGTGCCAAAAGCATTTCTGTTTTTTTAACCACATGAAGACAGGGCAATTCTACTCCTTTATGTAAAAGATGAGCAAAAACCATGTAGGAATTGAAAGAAAATCAAATAGAAGAGCTGTGAAAAGGGAACAATAACACTGTGAAATTGATGTATTTGTCAAAGTACGAACCAAATGGAGAAAAACTTCCTATGAAAATAGTGAAGGAAAGGCTACCCTGACACAAAGTAGGCTTAGAGTTCATTTATAATGGCTGGAAAAAAGTACAGATATGACTATCCTAGATTAGCATTCTCCCTTCTCTAAGATAGCCCTAATGGGAGATAGCGCAGTTAGACAGAAATCTTCATTCATGCATCTAGTGAAAATGCATTTTACAGTGACTCTCATTTGATGAGCAGTTTACTGGGCACTTAGCAGTAAAGTACAGATCAGGCATGGCACAGCTAGACCTCATCGTCCTTAACCCATAAGACAGGCAGAAAATGGTTTTTTTTAAATAATAAAGCATATCGATTTAAAAGAGCTACAGGTTTTGCTATACCCTGTTGAATTCCAGAGTGGCACTATTGAAGGATTTGCTGATTTTTCTTTTTTGCAGAAAACCAGGAGCCTTGCATGGTTCAATGCCGCAGGATCTGCTTTCATGTTCCTAAACTAACACTAAGCCTACATCTACAACAAGAAACAAAAATTACCGAGATATCACAAAAGAAACCACACTGTCGCAACCGGAAACTTTTCTCAGACAACCAGATGTTCTCTGTGAATAAGTAGGTGATATCTTTACAGAAAGAAGGGAGGAGGTGGCAAGTTGGCTGTTTCTCAAAGAAGATCCAAGATGTATGGCAATATAACAAGTCAGTCTCAGAACAGAGGATACCCAGACTAAAGTTACTAAAGCCTCAAAACAGTAGTTCTCCTCCATCACTGAACACGTGCAGGCCTGTAGAGCAAAGCAGTGCATCTTGGAGACTATCTATAAGCAGTTAATATTTCGTAGTAGTTTAATTATCTTGGATTGTTAATGGTTAGAGTTATATTTGGGGAAGAAAGCTGCGTGCTCATTATCTTCATGCGGTCGTCTCAAGCAGCTGCACAATCGGTTACATGCTGCAGAGGCTTGTGTGACAGTGCCTGAACATAGACCACCTCTGGCAGGTTCCTTGGCTCTGCACAATTACTGGAAAAGAGAACAGAAGGGAATGGTTCGACTTGAATGGAAAACAAGAGGAGAGAATGTGAAGGCAATCATCACAGCTTCTTTCCCCAATCCTCTATCTTTCCTGGCTTTTCTCGATACGCCAAGCAATTCATGACACATACAAAACTGTTTGCCGCACCAGTGTTCTTTAGAAAGACCAGATAAAGTGAATGTGGAAGAGGAGAGCATAAAGGAAAGCCTATGCAGCCTCATGGCTTAAAGAAAGCATATGTGCTGAGCAGCAGCTGGACTCCAATATGTTCTGTTGAGGAAAAGATTTCTGGTTAAAATTTGTCGGTATAGTAGAAAATAGCAGGAGGATGTTGATAACCTTTATGATGGGATCACAAGGCAATGAGAAGCAGATGCCGTTGTTTACTTTTCTTAAAGGAACTCCTCAAATAAAAACAAAAATCCCTATACCAACAAGGTTTTAAATGTCTACAGCATAAGAAATTGAAATAAAAGCATTTGAAAAGAGATCTCTTGTCATCGTTTCTCTGCAAGGCATGCCCTTTATCTCAGGCATACTTTCTTCTGTGATTTGTTTAATTGCAACCTCCACACAAGCACTGTAAGATTAAGAAAAAATGTTTCTTCCCACTTCCTCTGGACTTGACTGGATTCGGATTTCTTGAGGAACTTCCCCTTGCTGCATGCCTTTGTTTTGAAAATGCCGGGGCGTCCAGGTATGAAATCATTCTCTCTCGAAACGACTCCAAGGTTGCTCTCAAACCACTCCAAGTTTTCCATCATCCTTTAGGCAATCCTGCCTGGTCCAGAACACTCTTAAGAGGCACCAGGAAGCAGATTTCTCTACTGCCCCACGATGTTCTTCACAGAGTATAACATACAGTTCACTGCTTATAAACTGTTGGTAAAGAGATATCATCTGTCAACACTTTTTTAAACCTGGTAAACAACTAGATCCTGAAATGTCAGGATCTTGCCAATGAATGGTTAAGCTTTTTTTTTTTTTTTAAGGTGGAATTATGTGAGACACCTTCTCAGTGTCCATGGATGACTGAAGCATACAAGCCCAAATCATTTTTGATCAACTTGCTGTTTACAAAGCCATCATTAATGAAACATATTGTCTGTTTTAACATAATGCAAACAGTACCTACTGCAGAAAGCTTCTGCACTTATAGTCTAAATCATGATATATTCAACCAGTCTTTACTGTAAACATTACCGAAAGCTTAGCACTAGAGAAATGCTCATTGCATTCCAGATACTACCCCAGATCATCAACTGTTCAGATTTTTGTTCTCTGGAGTAGTGAGCAACAATTGAAATAAATGAAGAAAATAGATGGGTCACGTACATTCATTTCTAATAATTTTTGCCACAGAGTTTCACCTATTGTTTCCAGAAGGACTAGTAGAGTCTGCTGTGCTACAAAACTATGTTTTCTGGTCCACTAACTATTTGACCATCAGGGGAGATTTAAGTAGAAATAGGCCTATGCACTTAAATGCAGTCATCTGGTTGGCGTGATCACAATTCCACTTGTACTGATTTTTTGGGGCTTAAAAAAACCCAACCAACTTCCCTTGAGCCAGAGCACCAGAGTTACTTTACAGTATTTCACCTGGATGGAACGCTATTTCTAACCTTCACAGGGTAGAGGGACTTCTGTATTCTTTGAGTGTCAAATGGTTACTGGGTTTAGTTTTCAGTACTTCAGAATTATTATGTTTAAGACTTGAAGGTGGAAATATATGGTATCATTTTTTTCCTCTCCTTTCCAGGTCCTCAAGACACCTGACACCTGACAACAAGAGCACACCTGTTCATAGCAGCTAATAGCCCACTTTCCATGGGGCTGATGTCCGTTTCTGCCAGATTTCTTCTGTCTCCCTTTTACTTGAGATAGCCAAGATACCCCCCATGTTTTACGTCTTTCCTCCTCTTTTTTCCGGTGCGCAGTCTTTTCCACCCAAAACGTCTCAGACAAGAACACGGACGTAACTTTTCCTCATTTCAAGTGAAGGGGGTGACTTGCCTGTATCCAGCCCATATCCATGCACCACCATGCTGGTAACCCTGCTCCAGGTCACAGGTGCACTTTGCTACTGTCCCCAAGCATCACGGTGGGCTCAAATGGGGCCCTGCGTGCAACTGCAGACAGGTGGGTACCTTAAGCCCCAATCCTGCTCTCCAAGGAACCCGCATGAACTTCATCAATTACTTCAACGGGAGCAAGAATAACGCCTTTGTCAATAAATCGGGGAAAGAAATCAATTTTGTTCTAAGCTGAACCCATAGGCCCTTTTGTATTTCAGATGGCCACCTTTGGAGGAACGGCAACAAAGCTATCGAGAGTTTGAAATCCTGGTGAACGAGTGGTGAAGAAAAGCTCACATATTCACTGCCACTCACTTGTTAGGCTCAGGATAAAAAAAGCATACCAGAACACCGCCAGTAGTTATCTATTTATATTTGGAAATTCAATAGTTTTATACAAACACAAGACCATTCAGGGGAAAGTTTGCAAGCCCAAAATGAAGACGCTTGTTCTATTAAGCATAGAGAAATATTTAATTTCTCTTATCACTTATTCATATTTCCCCTTTTGATTTACTTTAATTAAGCTCTCTTTAGGCACACAAGTTTGAAGGGAAGGGAGTTTCTCCCTCCTCTTCTTTGTAGTAGGAATAGGAATTTCTCTCCGGGCAGGTTTTTCCAAATGTTCATAACTTTGCTCTATACTTAAATAAAAGGCCTTTGAAAGACAGTAGTGGAGGACGGTTCACCATAGATTTGAGATTTTTCTAACACCATTCCTACAGCGCTGAAATTTGGAGGGGATTTCAGTCAAAACCTCAGCTGCTATTTTCATCCAGCCATAGATGTCAAGATAAGGGGACTAGACTTTGGAACTTGATACTAGAGTCATGTACATCATCAAGGATGTAAGGGTGGGGGGTCATCTCATCCTCACTTTGTTGTTAACAGAGACTGTCACAGCACCCGCTGAATTCCTCTTTATACATATTTTTAAATTCCAGGATGAGATCTTGTTTCACTCTTTAACTTAACGTCACACTCTCTGCTTCTAAATTTATTTTTAAGCTTAACTTGTTCAAAGGGCACTTTCAGTGATACAGAATGGAAGCTAAATAGGTGTTGCTCTGTAAAGTGATATATTCCCTAAAACTGTTTCCAGTGGGTATTATAAAGCCTCAGCAAGCAAACTCTCAGGAGGCATAACTAGGTAATGCATCAACAAAGACACATAAAAACAAGAGGCAGCTGGGCTATTATTAAGAAATGAAGCAGAAGCCGTTGAAAATATAGGGTGTGAGTTAGAGGAAAAAAGCCATTTGGCTAAATAAAAAGAACACTAGCATCTGTGTGTAAAGTAGAAAGCAAGCACAGCCATTAAAAAAAGAAAAAACCCTATTTCTCTTTGTATAAGTCTACTCTCTCCTAGCTGCATCCAGAGCACAGAGTAAAGTCTATGCCTGAAGGGCTCTTCAAAGTAGAAATTTTCAGACATAGTTCCACCTTCATTGAAACCAGCAAGACTTTTGGGGTCTGGGCACCTCTGAAAGAGGCGGTGTGAGCTCTAAAGCTATATTGATATCCACATGGGGGCACAGTTGTACTTGCATGAAGTCCCATTGAGCTGAATGGTTTAATAGCCCTTCCTCAAATCCTGTAAAAAACAGCAGGGCCTTTACTTAGTTTCCTTAGTACAGAACTTGGCACTCATCTTTGTCTTATTTTATAATTTCTAAGCAAGTTCTTATTCCCGCCATGAACAAGTTTCATTTTTCCTCTAAGCTTGTCCTATATCTACTGTACCATGGAATACAACAGGAAACCATGAACTGAAAGACTAGCTGTTTCAAAATGTGTTTTCAGTGTATTAAAAGAAAATTAGAAATGAAGCTTACAGTCTCCAATGAAGATCACTTTTGTGGAGGCATACAATAAAGAATCCTACATTGGTAGATCTATAGCCATTTAAATATTACACTGTAAAAAATTTGTAATAGTCATGCAAATACAACATTCATTTGACTTGAACGGTGCAAATGTGTTTGAAGTTCAAGTAATCGTTTTGTGCTCAGAACACTGAATTCATGCCTGGGCACTTCAGTACTAAAAAAAGCAAGCAAGTAAATTGGAAAGAATTACAATCATGCAAATCCAGTACCTAATTCTATAAATAATTTCTCTGTCCTAGTGTATTCCACATCCAAGTCAAGCAAATAGAATAAAAATTCAGACACAAAGTAACAAAAGATGGAGAGAAAAGCCTGAGTATTTTACAGAAAGTACAAGAGAGCGAGAACATAATCAGTATTTACACCGGAGTTCTTTTGGACTGACTTTATTGTAATGTAATCAAAAGCAGGTCTTGACCCTCAGCCTCCTAGTTATGGTAACACCATGCCCATTTTAGGTTCCTTCAAACCCTTTGGTAGAACTACTTCCTGAAATTCAGCAGCCAAACATCTCTCCTTAGCCCACAGCGTAGGCACCATCAGGTGAAGCACCTGCTCTTTGCTTCTGAGTCTCATTCAGAGATAAGAACGGAGGTTGTCTTGCACTTAGTGAAGGCTCCCATGTTCAGACATAATCTGCGCAACACACTCATCTGGCACTTGACCCAGGGTCACAGCAGAGCAAGTACCCTCTTCTGACTGATTTCACCTGTCATATGGAAAAGGATCAACTCAGCCTCTTACAGCAAGCTAATGCCTTAAACGTAACACCAGGTAGACATGTTTCAAAGAGCATTCAGCTGCCTTTTGCCCCAATCTACAAGTCAGTTTTTCGCATTTCAGCTTTCACTACCTGTGATTTTTCTCCTTTTGTGCAGTTAATGGCTTTACCTTTCTCAGGTTAACAAAAAACATTCACACTCACACCCAAAGCCCAGAAGACTATATATATGGCTTTGCAAATCCCAGGCTAGGAGAAATAGCAGGTTTTCAGCTCTTATTGTGAGTACTTCATACAAGTAAAGATAAGGGAACAAGACCCATCATTTTTCACCAGACCACAAGACCTATGTTAAACTGCCTAGAATTAGCTTCTTCGCCTTCTCCAGGGCTCAGCTCTTTATTTCATAGTCTTACTAACCCACCTTGTTGTTTCTTTCCTGACTTTCATTTTCTTTCCTACAGCCGGAGCTGAAATCTTTTAAAACTGCTGCTTATTAGTGTATGGTAAGAGATGGGAGAGTAATTAGAGGCTCCATTAAGCCTTTACATGCTTCAGGTACATGGAATATATACCCACACCTCACCATAGCCCAGACCATAAGCAGCTACTAACCAAAGTATTGTCTCAATGTTAAACTGCAGAACAAGAGGTACTATTCCAGTCATATTATACATCTCTGTCTACTAACCTGACATAAAAGTCAGTTGTTTTTCATACTTTGCAGTTTAGGAAAGGGATGAGTTTTCAATAGGGCATATGCAGTGACAATTTGTGACCCAATAAGTATTCAATGAAAAAAAAAGAAAAAAAAAAAGAGAGGGAAGCTAGGAGGGAAAGAAGGATATATTTTTTAAAAAATCATACACCCAAAGAAAGGATGAGCCTATTGATAGAAGAAAGACCAAACCATCCAACTTGTATTCCTCTACAATAATCTTAATTTCATGCAGAGTTAAAAAGCTTATTTCCAGCAAGACAAAAGCTATCAGAAGGGCGTTACCAAAACAGATACACACTAAAAACATCTTAAAAGAATTTTGAAGAGGCTCATAAGGGCCCCATCTAACTTCCTCTGAAACCATTAGGATCCTTGCCATAGATTTTTTTAGATGGGACATTAGGAAAGAGTTTCCCTTGAGAGAAAAAACCAAAATATATGTTTTTCCATCAATTTATGACTCCTACAATTATGCAAGCAGAAACAAAATTTTGTTGCCAGCACTTGTCCTGCCATAACTCAGATATTACACAGCAACAATAGCAAGAAATAGTGAGTAAACTGGTTTTCACTTTTTAAGGGCAGTATTTACTGTACATGTTTTAAGAAGAAAAATACCATTTATTTGTCAGTCTTTTTAAATTCAGCTGGAGACTTGACTCACCCTGCACCCCAAAAAAACCCCCACCAAGTCTTGATTCCACACTTACACAGCACCATCACTGATGCTACCAGCAACCCTGCCAACACCTCAGCCTTTACTTGCTTTGAGGAAAGATAGTGGGGAGGATACCACAAAATCAGCAGTTATTCACTGCAGCTGAGCACCTGCCATTACTTAATTGCACTCAATGGTGAACCCTGGCCTGAGTTGGGAGAGGAGCTGCTTGGTTGGCTTCTGACCCCACTAAGGCAGAAAGGGCTGGGAGTAAGCTCATTGAGACCACAGTTGACTATATCCCCCATCCCACCTCTGAAATACCCTGCTGTAGGCCCTTGTCCATACATTCCTGGCTGCTCCAGTTCCCCACTTGCCTGCTGCGAGCCCTGCTCAGCCAGCGCTACCTGCTCTCGCCTTTACCTGCGGTGCCCTGCCATAAGAAAGGCGTTGGTCTGGGTCTGCATGGAGCAGCATGGGTTAAACAGGGTATTAATACCATTGCCTTCAGGCAATTTATTTAAATTTCAGTGGAAGAACCAGATAACGATCAGCTGATGTGGAAGTGCCTCCACAAATATTTACTTATTTCGAACTGAAACTTTGTCAGTAGTTTCAATTATCATGTATGCTTTTGAGTTCTGTGAGTTTTTTTAGATTAATAATGACATTGGCATAGGTATATATATTCCCCTATTACAGCTAGAAACACGCTAGCAGTTGTTTTAATTTAAAATTTAAAAAAAAACTCAACAAAACACAAATAGGGAACCACTGAAATTAGTTATGTATAAAATGTTGGCAAGGGGAAAAAAATAAAAAATAGAATTACTCCCCTTCTTAAATTTAACTATTACCTTTATCAAGAGAAAATGAAAACATTTAAAATGGATGTGTGATTAAGACTGATGTGATCTTAAAATTTACTAAAATTTTATAAAATTGATCACATACAGTTATAATGCATCATGGTGATGGTTGAACTTACTACAAAGAGAGAAAACAAAACCACAAAATGCACAACGTTTCCCAGAAAACTCGTATCATCTTCTCCTCCCTTTGTCTTATTATTTTCTCCCACAACTACAACTCCACAGTCAGAATGAGTGTAACTATAATAGCACTATATAAAACATGCCATTGCACTGTATAATCTTTTTAAAAAGTATTTTTTCCCATAAACAGATTGTAAGATAAATTTCATACATAATTTTCTTAATCTAAGCGATGTCTTGGTCTTCCAAGAAATCAATTAAGTAGAACAAAAGACATACATAGTCTTCAGTACTCAATTTTCTTTATCATAAGGAAAATACTTTTATTGTGAACAGCGGACGGTAACTTGTACCTAAACATGGTAAACTCTTATATCCTGTTGTATGTATGTATCTCAAGACATCTAGAAGGGAGCCTGTAATTGCCTGCATATGCCTCAACCCAATATCATTTTTCTTGAATGAAAAATAAGCGAAAAAAAATCTAACTTTTAAATTGAAAATCTTTTTCAAAAAGCTCAAAACGGACTGGCATGCACTCTTTTGAAAGCATTTAAGTAGACTGTACACTCAGCTCAGCTTTTCTTTCCCTTTTCTTTTGCTTTATGGGCTTGTCTACACAAGAAGGGATAATGGGGAGGTATATCATTCACAGTGAGCTGCAGCTTAGTAACTGCTGCATATTTAATGTTCGGCTGCAGCCATGGCCACACAGCCAGCTGGCTCACATCTACAGTGCAAATAATTGCTTCCATATTTGTGGGGATTTTCCTAATATTAAGCATTACATGACGGTACTCCATGCTCCTTTTCCCCCTACCAGCCCACTGGCACTACAGAATTTCACCTGCTCTATACTGCAAACCACAGCAACAAAAAACCAAAACACGTATTTACCAGTTTCCCTGATTCTTCTCTTGCCATGCCATAATCCGTCTCCTCCCCTCGCACTGGCAGTAACCCTACTCAGACCAGCCACCCAAGTGGAACTGGTGCTGCGTGTCATATTTGTGGTTACCAACACAAGGGCATCTGGAAGTATGTTTGATACTTTGCCAGGGCCCAGGGCAGCTGCTGAATGCCAGCCTGCTGAAGCCAAGCCGGAACCTGGTCACAGAACAGTGACTGACCCATCTGCAGCCACAACTATGGGACGAGGCACAAACATGGCTGGAAGAAGGTTCCTTGGGATAACTTCTCCCGAAGCCACTGCCCAAAGTTCAGGGTCAGCTGCAGATAGTCAGCTAGGCCGCTCTGCTTGTCAACATTTGGCAAAACACAAATACTCATCCATGAGCCAGGGTATCAGAAATTAGAAAAGATAAGGAGATGTCAGCATGGGACATGTTTAATAGGAGCGTCATTATTGTCCATGGTAGTAGACAGGTGAGAAAATCTGGCCCTTCTTAATTAAAAAAAAAGGGGGTTGAATTCATCCTGTCAACGTGGGCCTTTACAGATCAACCAGTAGGTTAGAAAATGTGTGAGCGCAGAGGATGGAGGACAGCCGTACAAAGAACATGATTATAGATATCATTAGTTGCCTTGGTCTAACTTGGGAATCACTTTTTGTGCAGACTCATCAGCAGTCTCCTAGAGATTGACATACCTTATCATCTAAGCTGACAAGACCTTCTTAATGGAAACACATCTCTCTTATCAATGGATCTGTCCCCCGTCATATTCAAAGGTTAATGACTAATAACAACTAAGATGGCATTTTGGGGTAGGATCACTTGTGCTCTCACTCTGCTGCTGTTCCTGCAGTTCTGGGAAGAACCTGTCCTAAATGTGCAGGATAGTCTTTTCCATGAGGTTTGTTTTGAGATCATGGCAAAGGTATGGATATCACGCTCGTTATTCTGGGGGAAGTTACCCCTCAGATGTTATGGTGACTGATAATGACTTTTATTGGACAACTGGATATTCAACAAAATGGTTTAACCATCAGCAAAGCAATTACATTTGGCTGAAGGAAGTGAAGCTGATGCTCTTTCACAAGTAGGTTAGTGCTTGCTAAGCAATGTCTCCACCTGGTATTTTAAATGCCTGTTATATATTGCATAATACCAGCTGAAGCATGAGAAAGCAGCTCTCTGGTGGCTGGAAGGCATGGCTTCAGTCAGACTTGCAAAAAGAGAAGCAGCCAGCAGTCAGCTTTGTCCAAAATGACAATTACTAGGGACATGTCTAGCTCTTACTAGATTCTTGTTTTACTTGCTAGATAAAGACTTGTCTTTTAAATTAAAGAATCCAGTTTCTGGAGGTATGTGTTTTTTCTTGTACCTTGCATAATTTTTCATGCATATTTCATGGGCAGTCTGCGCAACACAACATGAATATTTCAAGGTGGTTTTTTTTCAGAATGTCAAGGAAAGTTCTCTCCTACTGTTTTGGGTAAGAATATTTTACTATTATTCCCTTTTTAAGCTTGTCTGCTAAACAAGGAGGAAAATTAAGTATGAGTTGACATACAGGATCAGCGACTGTACCACACAGAAGTCCTACTATGAAAATACTATGATCTAAAAATAAAATGATGCTTTGTCTTTACAACTGTGTAAAGTGCCTAATTTTATTATTGAAATTAAAAAATATACAGAAGTACAATGCATAACCCCAAAATGAAATAAAAACTGTGCAAGAGTACAATGTGACAGTTTATTCACTCAAACAAATCTGTGTAAAACAGGAAAGGTTTAGTCTACAGCCACACAATGTCACCGTCTCCTGTACCTGCTCAGCCTGTGGCAAAAATCACAGCTGGGTTGGAGGACTGAAACAAGATTCTTGGGCCACTGCTCTTGATGTCTTTGCAATATCACTAGCAGTGGCACAGGACTGTTTGGGCTTAGGAAATGGTAGCCTCCCCAAGAAAAACTCCTTAGGCTGTCCAGGGCCAGAGGAGGAATTATGTACAGCTGCTATCCAATGCCAAAAAGGCATGAGGAAGACGTGGAAGAGATATGACGGAGTGCTCCTTTCTATAAAGCTGTCTGCCCACTCTACCCATCAGCAATCATGGTACATCCCAGGTTCACGTAGGCAGCCATATACGCTCCAGCTCTATAGCAAGTGAGACTCTCATACACACATGCAGCCCCGTCCCATCTCCACCTAAGGGACATGGTCTGTTCTGTTCCCACAGCTTTCCCTCCTTCCCACGGACATAGATAGGTGAACAGAAACTTTGCTCCTGATTTCTCAGCCCTTTCATTTCTCAACTCAAAGAAATCCCATTAACTCCTCAAATTTTGCCCACTCAGATGCAGGTCTAATGAAAGATAGCTGAATAATAAGCAGCAGCGGTCCGTTGCTTCATTTTCAGAAAGGCAAAGCCATCACCTTGTCATTGTGTTGGGAGATTATGGAGGCGTCTTCAGCGTCGGCATTTAAACCCAAGCTAGCCTGCTGTTCTTGTCCGACACCCTTGCACTGCACCACGCAGATGCCTGAAGGCAGGCGAGATGGATCCCACCCTTCCTGTCTCATTTCCAGCATGCCTGAGGATCCACTGCCCTTGACTCTCTATACGCACCCAGCAAGTCTGAGAAAGTAGCGACTGGCTTTTACAGATAACGGCTGTGTCAATACATGGCTGTTCAGCGCCGGGTTGTGGGAGAAGCCAGGCCAATTATCAGGCCAACTGGCAGTTATATCTGCATTTCCGCAAACATCTCTTTTAGAAGAAGAAATGAGAACAGGGAGCAGAGAAAGTTTCTTGAGGAAGACTAGCGTGAACTCAGCACTGCGTATGTTTTGTCATTCATCAGAAAGGTGACACCTGGCACAAGTGGAAGGGCAAATCTCCCTGTTGTGGGATGGGTGACAAGGTGTCTATGCTTGGCACAGTTTGGTTTTAATAAATCGCTTTCCCTGTCTTTCCATTTTATACCCCCTGCAGACATGCACACAGTTCACTGTGAAATAAATGGAGTTTTGAAATGAGTGCTGACAATGTTTTCATACCGATATGTATTTTCATGGAATTATTCCACAAAATATTTTTTTCTTCCTTAAAGTTCATTGCCTCAGAGCAATATTAAGTTTTGTTTAAGGACAAAAATGAAATACCTTTGTACAGCTGTAATGATCTGATCTACATGTGATTAAACGCTCCAGGAAATACCTTGCATGTTGCCTCACTGATAGTTTGAAAAGCACTTCATAACATGCTATAATATCCGTAGTCCTCAAAAAGGGTTTTTAGAACAAGTTCCTATGGCCTGCTCTGTTTTTTCTTTGTTGCAAGGGGCACTGGTGTCACAGGACCAAACACTGCCCAGCTCTTCTTACTACTGGAAACAAACACAGACCAGACCAGCCGTACAGGGGAGGGCTGCTGCTCTGCATCCTCGCAAGCTGAATACTCAGATTCTTGCTTTTCATCTGAAGCTAACGGACAACCTGAGCGCGCTACCTGCATAGGTACCTGCCCACACTCACACACATGTAACAAATGTGTCTGCTGTAGAGTTTCCTGACTCCTTATCTCACCAAAAATAAGATAGCCTAAGGAAATTCAAGGCTTCCAAGAAGAGTGCTTTACTGTCCCTGCATCTGAGTCCAGCCAAAAATAGGCTGATCCTGGTTCACCTTAAACAGAGAGAAGACAGAGAAGTAAGAAGGAGAAAACTGTCTGTCATAGTGGGAGACAAAACCAGTGTGCAGTAACAGTGTAGGGATGACAAAATACTAGATAGAATAGACCAACTTTTTTCATTATTAACTCCTTGATGACTAGTTTACTATACTTTGAAACAGAAGTATGGAACAAACATTATCTTGTCAGATTATATGTACTATAAATTGTATCTTGGCAACATAGCTCACCTCGCTGTGCTCACTTCAGAAATTTCACTCAGAACCAACTTCCTTTCCATCCTGCTTTAGGTGATCCCTCTACATTTAATTGAAGAAATTAAAGCATACCAACCAACCCATGCCAGGAAGAAAGTCCAGACAGAGTCCTATTAACTTTACAGAAACAGACTGGTTATCTGTGAAAATCACTAAAATTTTCTCTTCTGAACTGAGAGAACCTTCCTATTTATTTGTTCAATAATAACTGCATGTTAAAATTCCTCACACAAATGTATGCACAAAGTTAATCTACTTCTCCAAAGCATTCTTTGCGCGTTCCTCCCCCTCATCTTCCACTCTTATGGTAGCCAGTAGTCCTGACTTCTCTGCGCACAAGCTTTTTATCAAATTCCAGTGTCCCAGCAGATTAAACCAAAAACCTGAATTCTTTCTTTGTGTTCAAATGTTAAAAATAAAGCATCAGATTTCAGCTGATATAAATCAGCCTGATTACACTGAGTTCTAAAGCAAGCAAGAAATAACCTGGTGTACCAAACCTAGCTCACAGAAGCATGAGAAAGTTACTTGTGCACTTGATTTGGTGGGGTATGGCCATGTAGACACATACCAATACTGAAACAATGGGAAAAAGCGTACTTGCCTCAGTAGGCTTTCCATCAGCAATGCATTAATTGACCTGCTCTTGATTCTAACTTATACTTGTTAGATTTTAATTAAGCTAAAGGCATACTAAAGAAATACTGTAACAAAGATAATTATAAACAGGTCCAGAAAGACCCCGTTCAACTGCTTATCTTATTTGCAAATGCAAGACCATAAGCATGCCTCAAATAACACTCCCATGACTTTCACTCTGAGTCACAGCAGATTTCCATACTCGGGATGAAATGCACAGGTCACACTGCTGCGCCAGTGTTACAGGTTGTCTGCAGACCCAGCCAAGTATCAATAAAATCAGTTGGAATGTTTATGCTTTTTGTTAAGGACATGACAGGCATAAACGTTTTATGAGATGTTTATGCTTGTCTCGAAACCCCAGATCTTACGCTATGTGGGTGACTGCAGTATTTGGGCCTTAAAGCCTTTGTGTTCAGAGTGCCTCATGCCAAAACCATCGGCTAGGGGCAGATCACACTCCCAGGAGTCACACTCAGAGAGGGTCGCAGTAGATGACTAACCTGTCCTGAGACACCTTCAGCAATGGAGTATCCTTAAGCCAACTGTTGCAGTGTTTCACTTTCCTTCCTGATAGAAAGATTATCTAATGTTTAACTCTAAGATTCCTTACTGAAAATTAAGTTCATTACTTTTTGTCATATCTGTCATGAAGACAGGGAACAGATCATTCTTTTCCTCTGTGCATTAGACATTATCATACTTAAAGATTAATCTCATGTTTCTCATCACACTCCTCTTCTTTAAACTAAATATTTTACCCTGCAAACCAAGTTATCTGCATAACCAAATTATCTATTCTTAATTTTCCTTGTTCTGTTCCAGACTCTCTTTAACCAGTATTGAAGAGCAGTGCCCAAGACTCAACACAACTGTGGCTCTTCCTGTTCTGTAAAATGTATATACTTATAAACCAAACCTGCTAATATATCGTGGCATATCTTTTCCTGATTTGCAACAGAATAATGATATTTACTTCTGGTTTTATCCTCAACAATTTGCAGGTCCCTTTCCGTGGGCAAGCTACCTGGTTCTTCCCCTGCCTGCCTTTGCATGACTGATTATTCCTGCCTAAACTTTGCACCTTAAAATCATCCTTACTTAAGTCCATCCTATTTTTTGTTGCTCCCCCACCCCTCCAGGGTGATTTCTCCAATATATCAAAATAATTTTGAGCTCCAAGCCTGTCTTCCACCCCTCTGGCAGTCCCTCCCTACCTAGAGCCGGACAGGTAACTGCAGAAATCTTCTCAAAACAGTCTTCCGTGTCAACAGTGAACTCTGAACTATCCGACTATGGCTTCCCAAGTAGTTTGCTTTCATCTTTTAGTTTTTTCATCTAGACTCCACTTCCCTTGTTTGTTGTGAGGACATCACATGATATACTACCAAAACCACCTTTAAAGTCAGGTTACATAGCATCTACTATTACTCTTTCTGTTACAGAAAGGAGGCAAATTTCTCCAGAATGGAAAACTGTTTACTGTGCTTTGTTCTGCTGCTGTCTTCTAGACGTCTGCAAATATTTGTTTAAATCACTAAGTTTTAGGTAAAAATAGGATTTCTAATGTTTTTATTCTCTTCCACGGCAATTAAGCTTAGGAAGAGACTTTACCTACTGTTGTGGGTACAGTCATAGATAAGACTCAACAGTGGGATCTTCCAAATTCTTTTATTAAAAACAACAGTACAAGCTCCTTAAGGTGGCAATTTCTAAAGATGTTAAGGTTAGCTCTCGCCACACATGGTTAAAAAAGTTGAAACTGTATCAGCCAAGTTGGAGGGAAAGAAATGAGAGCTAAACTTATCCACATTATGTAAAGATATGTCACAGAGGAGAAGAGGTTGTGTAGCACTTCTTATTCCTACCTTTCAGAACTACAGTACGAAGGGACAGAAACTATCCTTGGAGTTGTGGGTGGTTGTCTTCCACTCCTACTTCTGTTTTTCTTGGTGCTTTCTGGGAAATCATTTAACCTTTTTCTGCTGCAGATCTTCTGCCTATATGATGGCCATAATGCTGCTCACTTTCCTTTTTTTGATGTGCTTTACCAGCATCAAAGAGGAAAAGTGTTCTTTAAGTGCTAAGGTGTTATTTACAAATTACCCTGGACAGGGGAAAGTGAAGTTTTAAAAAAAAAAAAAAATAGAAATCCTATATAACAAAGATAATGTGCATGAAAACATTACAAGTTTCAGAGTTCATTGTTCTGCTGATAGAAAAAAACAGAGATGTAAAGTATGCCTTCAACTCCTCTTTCATTTCACTAGCTGTCCCATGCAACCTTTAATTGCAAGAAGAAATAAGCACATAACAAGTGCATTATTAGTTGGAAAAAAAAGTGACATCAAGTTTTGCTGTGCCATACTCTCATCCTCCACAATATTAACTTGAAATCAAGATTTATGCAGTTCAGTGTCATTTTTCTTACAATTATGTTTTGCCATAAACTTAAGTGTAGATCTTGATGACAGAAGATAGGCTATTATTTCAGGAAACAGAAAGCAGTGTGCACAGTTACAGTGATCCTATGGAAGAGAGCACAACAGTTTAAGCAATTTAACCGTTAATAGTTAAACATTTCACAAGAAGCCAAGTGAATTTTTTTTTTTTTTTTTCCAAAAAAGTCCCTGGAATAGTAAGTCTGTTACATATATTTTATAACTCCTTGTGAAAGAACATGTGAAAAAAAAAAAAGAGGAAAGAGAAGAAACAAGAAAACAGCTACTGATGAACTTTGAATAGACTTGTCTTTCAATATAACTTACCCAAAATATTTTATTTTATTTTATTTACATCTGTTGCATCCCCTTGACTTGAACACCATCAGAGCATGCTGTCCCACTGCATCTATTCATATTCCTCAAAAATGTGAAGTAGCTGCAGAAACAGGAAAGTAAAGCTGGAAATTTGGGGTGAAGGCTTTCCTAGTGAACTTCAGAAGTGCCCAACATATGCTGGGAGGTGGTCTTCTGCTAAAGAATTTGTCAAAGCTATATAATTAAGTGGTAATATTTGTAAATCCCATTTGCTAGAGTGTTGCCAAGTCCAAATCAGTAATGAAAGTGTTCTTTAAGGACCTAACAGACGATGTAGACAGACCCATTTCCACACATTTGCATTTGTAACGTACTTCAGAGAGGAGAGTCTTCCGGTAGCTTATGGTCTGTATAAGGCATTTGGTATTCTGAAGTGCTAACCTATGGGATGTGAAGCAGTCCTGTATGGAGGAGGTGGTTTCCATCTGCAAATGCAGAAAGCTAGCATTGTGTTTGTGTATCCTCACCGGAGCCTTAGTTCTTATTCTTTCTTAATTTTCTTTATTGACATATACTGTGAATTACATATTTCAGTACTGCTCTTTGCTTTGCCATAATAGTCAGCAAGTGGGAGTCCATTTCTACTGTTTTGTTCTTTCATACTTTCCTCTTCTTTCATTCTGTTAAAATCTCCATTATTCCCCCCAATATGACTAGCTGATTATATTGCCTTTTAAACTTGCTCACTTATTCTCTCCCTTTCACTCACCAGGCAAACACACACCCTTTACCAATTATTTTCATCAACTTATCCACCAATTTTGAAGAAGTGCAAACCTGATAGGCGGCTATACCCTTCCCCATTTCTTATTTAACTCAAGAATTTGTCTCAAGATTTGTCTCTTGATTCTGGTTTTTGCTGTCAATGCAGTATATTGGCAGTAAACTTTGGATCTAAACCCATTCTTTTGATATTTCTCACTATTCTTTTGTAGAGTCTGGACTATATCAGCCAAACTACGTTTGAAATCCATTGCCAGCTGAGTAGGTTCCAGTTGAGGTGTTGTTTCTCACTTCAGTGTGGATGCTGAAAGTTTCAAACATAGCTTTCTGGCCTCTGACTGAGTCATAAATGTTTAAGAATCTTTCATTTGAATATGGATAGTCTTCAAAATGGTCCATCATCTTCTAATGGAGTAGAATCCTCAAACACTGACAGCATACAACACAGCTTCAAGAAAATACTGTCTCATGATTGGGGTACTCTCCCAAATCATAGAATAGTTTAGGTTGGAAGGGACCTTTAAAGATCATGTAGTCCAACCCCCCAACAATGAGCAGGGACATCTTCAACTAGATCAGGTTGCTCAGAGTCCAATCCAACCACCCTCACAGTAAAGAGTTTCTTCCCTATGGTTAGTCTGAATCTACCCTCTTTTAGTTTAAAACCATTACCCCTTGTCCTATCACACTAGGCCCTGCTAAAAGGTTTGTGCCCATCTTTCTTATAAGCCCACTTTAAGTACTGGGGCGTGGAGGGCAGGAATACACCTCAACAAGATGTTGAGGAACTTATTCCATACAGTTTTAGTTATTCTTTAATGTTTTCAGAATCTGGACAACAGGAGTAAATCTTCACTACATCATCAGACAGCTCTATCTGTATGTACAGCAATTGCTCAGCAGATCATTTGTGTCTCTGGAATACAGCATGATAACCTTGGAAATGAAATACATCCCCTCATCCACACCACATAAGAGCGGAGTTTTTGGTTACACTTGCAATGCCACAATGAGGGATGTGGTAGTGAACAACTACTACTACATGTTTGAGATATCATCTAGGCTTCACTAGTAGCATCCCTCATAGCTTTAGATATTTTCATCAGGAAAAAATACTGGAAGACATTTGAACTTGCAATATTATTTATCCAGATCTAAAGCTGAGCATATGTTATTATAATTTAAAGTGTCAGGATAATAAAGTCATGTTGAGCAGATTACTTCTGCCAGGTGTTTGATATAAGTGTTTGATATTTCCCGTGACATAATCTTCACATTTCAAGTTGGTGGGTAGCCTCACTCAGATTTCCACAAGGCCAGTCATAGCTTAAGAAGCAAATATAAAGCAACCGCATTAACAATCTTCTCACAATCGAGTAATCAAACAACTCATCTCCTTGTCTGTTATGAAGAAACATTATAGAGCTCTTGCAAAAACTCTAAGCTTCCTGTTCCAAGACTGATTTCCAGTTCAACTCTGCTTCCCTCTTTGAGCAAGCTCTTCGGCCAGAAGAAAAAAAAAATTAGGCCAAAAAGCTGTCCCAAGTCTAGCCAACTCTATCATGGTATTTCCTATTATAAACAAACTTTTAGATTCACAGATCAAAACTTGATATCTATATTGTTCTTCTTCTCTTTAATTAACCTTCTTATCCTGCAAACTCCCTCTATACAGTTATCTTTGAGAGATAAATTATAGTTTCCATTATATATTCACATACCATCATTGTAATGATAGATAGTATAAATAAATTGTAAGCACACATTCCAACTAGGCTTATACTGATGTGCATTTGCTTGTAGCATTTTGTTAGAGACACTACTGACACACACTGCCTACTAATTAAAATACCACTTACCTACACACGGAGATGATGCCTGGCATGTCCAAGGGAAATGGAAAATCTTTGTCACAGTTGCACCCGATTTTTGGACTCGCTTTCCTGCTTTGAAAGTAAATCTACTATGAGACCTGGGCTTAGACAAATCCATCTTTTAATAAGAGTCTCTCACACAAAGAATTGCCCTAGCTTTTAGTCATTCTTTTTTATTATTCTATATTTATAATTTTCAGAAAGACCAGTTCAGTTCTTTTCCCCTTCTTGCTAAAACATCCACTTCCTTTTGAGACAGGCATAAAAACCACAACTAGCTCTTATTTTCCTGTGCTGTGTTCTTTCTCTTCCTCACCAGCTGGAAGAGGAATCATTAGTAGCATCAACAACAATGATTTTATAGGTAACCAAAAACCATATTTGTGCTTTTTCTGCTCAGCCAGGAGCCATTCAACACCTCAAATTTTCCAGTCCAGCAAAACCCATATCGGGACTCTCCAGATCAGCCTCTACAGCCATAGGCTGATTTAATATTCCAAGGTGTATTTAGGTCCTCTTGCAGATAAAGGTTTTCACAAGCCTCATCTTTGACATTTTCCTTTCCCAGTTTACTCAGTCAGGGGGCATTGGTTCTTCCAAATATTGCTTCTTTAGGGGGAGGATTTTCATCTTTTCTTATGTCACAGGCTGGGACAATCTACATGATCCATTATTGAGAGTCCTTTCCTAACCCTTGCCTATGTTATTTTCATTTGATAAACTCATTAGACTCTTTAGTAAGGGATAACAAGTCCATAACTACACTAACTTGTATTTAAATTTCTTAAGGGACAATTTAACTTGCCCTAAGATAACAGCAATCCTTTGAGTTATTAAAATGTCTCCCTTTTTCATTTGCATTCCCTGTTTGATCCCTTCTGTTTTGCATTTTCAGACTTCTATCAGATAATCTCATAAACAAAATTAATTATTATTTTCCTATTTTTCTAAAATACCTCAAAGTCTATATTTAATGGAAAAAATAAGTTTGCAACAAAAAAACAAGCTGTTTAGAATAGAGCATGCCACTACCAATTCCATATATTGTCCTAAACTTCCACTAAAAAAAAGGGAAGAAATACTAAATAAAATAGGAGGATATTTTCCTTCCTTTTTTCTCCATAAAGGACTCACAGATTAGTATACAAGAACAATGGAACACATAGCACTTCTACAGACCTTAACAAAAGCACCTACAGAGAAAACCACGCTTTTCCACAGACAAGTTCTTAGAGATTAAAATATTTTGCAGACAAGACCTCTGAACAGGCTGTCAAACCCCCCTTGCTAAAGACCCTCCCCTCAAACAGCTGTACCCACCACCCTCTGTGGAGGGTAGCGCTTCCCTTAGAATCCTTTTGATAGGCCAAAACTTAGCATCAAAAGTAAGTTCTCCAGACTGCAAGAGAGTCACCATAGTAAGGGCATGAACTCATATATAAGTGGTGGGTTCACAGATGAGGGCTCCAGGTGGGCCTACTCAGGGCCCTTAAGGCCTACTCATGGCCCTGATACAGAGTAAATAACAAAAAAATAGAGAATTCCACCGGATTCAGAAGTAATAATAATGAAACAACAGACATTACTAGCTTTGTGTGAATTTCAAGACAAAAGTTTGAAGAAGATCCTTCTTCAAATGGTAAGATACCATGCTCTGGGAGCTATTAACTGAAGTTTTGAAGACTTTCCTTTAATGATTTGAATATGTAAAGCTTGGTGGAAAAGAAAAGTACCCAGAAACATGCACTTATTTAAAAAAACACAGAGTATATCTCCACCTGTTTTGGTGCACTACTTTTTAAACTATTCAGCCAGTAGCCACAGACACATCTTCATGTGGCCTGGGAAATATGCTTACATAAAAGCTTCCAGAAGACCAAAGTCTTTTTCCACCACACCAAGAGGCGATGCAAAAAATTATACTGAAATAGAAGATGAACTTGCACAGACCTATTTACTGGTTCAGTGCATATTTGTTCATCTTAGTTTTTAACAAGAAACAGAACACAGGTCACTGGGTATTTTTTTCAACTAGGATCCAAATAATATGACTTCATCTATTTTTTCCCACACTGTGACCCTATCGCACAAAGGCTTTCATAGGAGAAAATACTCCAGAGTATTTAGAACAGAGTTGGTAACCAACCACCAAATTAAGAAGAAAAGCTGATGATAAGAACAATCTGACCTCATCTTGGCAGCAATGTTAGTTGATCAAAGCAAGTTAGAAATGAAGAACTAACACATGAGACTTGCCAGTGACTTCAACTCCACCTTCAATAGCGGCAAGTGAGTCAACTTCCAGCAAATCCATTACCATATTGGCAGGTCCAAAATAACCTTCATATGACTGATAGACTGCCTCTGAAAGGACAGCTGATTTTCATCCCTCGAGTTGGCCTGTGTTGCCCCAGTACCTTGAAGAACATAAGTTATAAACAAATACATGTTCAGATCACAACATCCCGTATGCTAGTCTGCTTTGTTTTCAGTACATCCGGGCTATTCAGTAAAAAAGCATTTGGAATGTAATAGTTTAGGGGTAGGAAGGGGAAAAAAGGAACCAATAACAACAATCACCAGGCCCATTAATCTTCTCAAAGCTACCTGCCAGATCTTGGCAGTAGAAGCAACAGACTTGGTTTTTTTGGAAAGGACACAAATACAGTACTAGGGTTGATTACTTCTCCAGATACATTGGTTTGGCTCTACTTATATAGACCTCACTGGCGCACATTGTCCAGAAAGTAAAGTAAATACTTGAGAAACATGAAGTCCTCATGTCAGATAATGGGTGTTTAAACGAATCAACATATTTACATAGAACTTTTACATTCAACATTGTTGCCATATTTTATTTTGCCCCCAGAGCAATGGAAAAAAGGTAGAGATGCAAGAAACAGCACAGATTAAAAGAAAAACAAAACCCACAAACCTTCTGAAAAATTAATGAGTTGATACGAAACACTTCTAGCCAGTCAACATGCATTGCACCTGGATCTGCTCCTGCAGAGTTTCTGATGGTAAGAAGATTAAAGATGATTCTATCCATGGCACCCAGACAACCTTAAACTAAATGTTCCAGCTCAAAGGAATGTTGAACATGAGAAGGTGAAATAAAAATCCATCAACAACAAATGTCAATGCTTGGCAGAGAGCAAAACCACTGCCTGACCCGAGATCAGGGACCGGAGCTCTCAAACATGTGGAGATATTCAGAATTTAGCAGGTATTCCTAGCCTACTTTCTGTGAGGATTCAGAAGGATTTCTTTGGAGGACCTGGACTCATCTGCAGTATTTTCCAGTTCAACAAGGAGAGAATCGAGGATCTGTTTGAATTCCCTAATGAAATGTAAACTACTTAGGAGACTTCCCACAACACCACGTCAGAAGCCAGAACTATCCTCCTAAAGAACTGATCTTAAAACCTCTCTCTATTTGGATGCTCCATACGTATGCGCACGTGTGTTTGTGTTTTAAAATGTTGATTTGTCATTTGAAGTTTTAATGTGATTGCCAGACAGAACCAGGATATGTTGTAAGGTTAGGATAATAAACAGGGCATTTTCAGGAAAGAGTTTTTCCTAGCAGCAGCACGAGACACGTTCTAACTCAAAACATCAGATCACACCAAATATTTCATTTTGTATGAGATCACCCATACCAAAACATTACCATTTTCTAAAACAAAATACTGCTTTTCATATTGGGAAAGGTTAATGTTAAACTCTATCAACCTGGGCTGATGTAGTACCTTGTACTATGAGGATCTTGTTCTTCCCTCTGGTGAGAGAAGCCTTTCCTAGTTCAGAACTGTCAAACACAGATACTTCTTGTATTGAATATACAGTCCAATCCCAGAGTACAACTATCCCATGTCTGTTGTTTTATAAAACAAATAAATCTGACTTTAAACGTAGACTCTTCAAAACCTTAAAGAAAGAAACACTCTTATACATCTTACACGAAGATATGGAGGCTGAAGGCCTGCATAGTTTATCTTCTTCCATCAGGTTTTCTTCTTATTAAAATTTTTCTCACTGTGAAACAAATCATTTCAGCAAATATTGAACTACAATATTACTAAAACTACGAAAATTAAACTCCAATAAGAGGTGAAACTGAAGTAAGTGCCGTTTGCCCATGCATCTCCACTGGCTGCAGTTTTGCTGGGAGTTTCGCCATGTTGCCTGAAGCCCCACGCTCTCCCAGAGCATTTGTGCAGGACCCTCAGAGCGCTACCCATGGACACAATGAGCTTGATGTTTCCCCACCACCCCACCTTCTGCCTTTGTTTTGCAGAAGTCTCCTTACTTGGGTGTGCTGTGCATATCAAAACAGGGTTTGCAGGGGATACACATAAAAAACCACCCATTTTGTAGTTCCCAAAATTGGCTGAGTTGGCTACTTGTTCAACACAATCAAAATATGTTCAGAAGTAGAGCTGTAGTCATATAAACAGCTTTACTGATGAAAATGCAAGTACATATAGACTTTGAGTACTTTGAGGCTAGTCTCAATCGATTTAATGGACAATTTGAAGATCTGAATTTTAACTCTAGATGTTTACAGGCAGGAACAGTTAGAAGAAGTAGATAACCTGAAGCCCGTGGTGGATTTAATCCAAAGAGCCTATGCTTCCTCTGTAAGTTTGAAAATCTGCCCCTGCTCTTGAAGGATAAGAGGGAGACTTTTTCTTTACTGTCAAAAAAAATATGTATTACTTCAGAAGGACTCAATAGGCAACTCCACACTGATAATATCCTGAAGAACTAAAATTTCTGCCTCTGACTGCAGCAGAGATAAGATCTCCCCCCTAATTTTGTTCTGTTTTTTTGGATTTTAGTTCACTTGAAAATAAAACATGTAGTTACTTGGGATCTACGCGATACATGCTTGCATAATTAATTTGCTACTCAGTATTTCCAGTTCAGGAGATTTGCTGAGATTTTTGGCCCTGACAGGTGTCCCAGAAAGGAGTGCAGCTTCAGAAAAAGCCCAAATCCTGCCAAAAATCATAGTTTCATAGGCCCAGAAAATACATGATCATCCTCGACAGCCTTTTGAGTTCTCCCAAAGGAACTGGTGTAGGGGTGAGAGGGAAAGCCTCCAAAGCATCTTTCCAACTGTAGGTGAGATGATGGGTCCCCTGGACACATCATTTCCCTCTGGCACAGGTAAGTGTGGGGCACGTAAGGCTCTCTTCAATCCTAACTTTGGAGCCTGCACAGGCATGGGAAGGGCCCAAACCAGTCTCTCTTTCAAGATAAGGGAGCTCACATGCTCTCTCTGTCCAGAGACACAGAAAAATCCAAAGGAGGTTGCAGAAGGAGTAAGAAATTCCTTACCAGCCTCATCAAAATAGGTTTGTGTATTCTTTCACTGAAACTCTATTCTGTGTCTAACTAATTATAATTCAGTTATTCCATAAAAACTGATTTTTCGTAACTTTAGCACTGTAAATTTGCATACCAGGAGGAACAGAAATTTGAGAATTTAGCAGGTCCACATTCAGAACTGAAGTACAGTTTGTTTCTCACCACGGTTAGGGACACACAGGTATTTCTGTGTCAGCCAAACGAACACTCAGACATCCAAGACAGAAGTCAGATTTTATTTCTATCAGTCAGCAATCCAACAGAGGGTTAACAGGGGTTGGTCATAATCATACTTTTATGTGTATAGTTTTTATAAATATATATACACACACATAAAAACTACATTATACTATATATATATATATGATACATGCATCTCTTAAAGCAAACAAACCTGTCATCAGCTGAACGCTTAACACAGATATATTACTTTTAAATATACTTGCCTAGAAGAGAATCCACACTAGGGAGTACTGGTATACAAGCCCAGTGTATTTTGTATGTCTGTAGAAGATTACCTCACCTCCTTCCATTTCCTCTAAAATCTTTGTAGAAGAGGAAATTAAGGGAGACAAACTGAACGGTGATGCTTAGGGAGTCCCTTGATTCTGCCTGTCACAGTTTTAAGCCTGCTCGGGGCCTCAGGGGAGTCTGGCTGTTCTTACTCCTCCTCTGCCAACCAGACAGTAACGGCCCACTGCTTTTATTCATTACCCTGAATGTAATGCACTAAATTTAACAAGTAACACACTCAGCGGGAATTTATTGGCCTTTTGCAGCATGATTGCAAGGTAGGATATGGATATGGATTCCAATTACTGCTGACACCCAGATAAGAGGAACAAAGCCTATATATGATTGTTATTAATCAAAGGTGATATCTGGTATTAGGAAGAAAAGAAAAACAAACCAAGAATAATTTAAAAATACTTAACTAAGTATTTTTCTCTATCAAAATGTCAGCTGTTCCAAATAAAATTACGCTGGCATTTTCTAGCTAGGAATAATAAAAAGGATAGCATATTACACAAAAATGGCCAGGAAGAAAATGTAAATAACAACAGTTATTGATTATAAAATGACATGCAGAAAATTCATGTCCCAGGAGATGCAATATACTGTGAAAAGCCTAAAATAAAACTATGCATATATTCAGAGCCATAGAAGTATTAATGATCATTAAACAAAATAAAAAATCAATGTAATATATTCCAGAGAGCTGAGATTCATACTCATCTGACGGTATTAAAAGATGGGATAGGAAGAAATTAATTTTTCTTGTTCACATCTGGGGCTTAAATAGGTACAATACGAATGGGCAAAGAACAAGCCAAAGACCACTGCATCAAAATTCCAGAAACCAGCAGATGTGAAACACATGTACATCTCTCCCAACCCTCTCCCAGGTGAGTACAGAAACTAACCACTTAGCTATATGGGATTGCATTCATTTCCTAACGCTGCAACCCTCAGCATATTGAATACGATGGACATTCAGAGCAGGAAGAGGCACAGAATTTGGATTCACAGTGTTTAGATATTTAGAATTGCCATTCAGCTTGGACCTAGAAGATGAAAGTCCTTTACAAGCCATCTAAACCATTAAGGTCAGCAGGGTGGGACCAGAGAGACTGTGAAGTTTCTCGTTACTATCTATTCCTGATATTCAGGCTGAGCACATCAGACAAAGAATATTTTCTGGTAACGACTCCATTCGCTTTCTGAACCATAAGCAGGATGGATTACTTTTCAAAACCAGTGAGTTAAAAAAGATGAACATTTCTGAAAAGACACAACCATACGATTTGCCTGAAATTCAGGGAGTCTGCTGTTCACAAACAGGCTACTTCATATGCCTACAGTTATGACTTTTGTATTTGTTCAAAAATTAATCGGAAATGAGCAAAATGATGTTGCAAATACCACTCTGGCCCTTTCTGGATGAGCCTTATCTCTTCCTTGCTTCTTGAGAACCTATTCCCTGTATGCTATTTATTTCCCAGTCCCTTCACTATTGGTAAAAGTCAATGTATTTGCCCACTGGGAGCAGAACTGACAGCAGCAGTTGTCTCAAACAAACCATCACGAAATTTTCAGTGAGACTCCCATAAAGGAATCTGATGCGTTAACTCGGAGACCAAACTTAAAACAACTTTGACAATTCTCCTTTTCCTTAATTAAATACTTTATTCTGCAAGAAATTATTATCATGTTATCTGCATAAGACACAGCATATGTATAAAACTCACTGTACATATAAGCTGTGTTAGCTTGCCTTTTCTGGGATGTTCTCTCTCATCTGTGAGAAGCAAAAGGCCAGTTTGCTGATGCTGAGGATTATATTTTTCATCTCTCTTGTGAGGAAAAATGTCATTAGCAGATCAGGGATCATGTCTTACGTATACAAGATAGATAAAATACAAGTTATAAAGATTTCCATGTCGTATCAAATAAGGAGGGGAGACAAATCCTAATTTTAATGAACGCAATTACTTGGTAAAACAGAAAAGCAATCATGTTTTCTCACCTCATTTTTGCCATTTTTACCTGGTATATGAAAGTGTTTTGAGACTGGATACAGCAGGAGAGCGAAGAGAAAAACTAAAGAGGAACAACATATTTTTTAGGAAAAATTACTTTTTAAACAGACCCTATATACAACATATATTGTATATTACCTATCGCATGGTATTTGCTAGGTGTATGAGAATGATGGATTGTATGAGAGCGTAAAATCATTTTTGCTGCATTTGATGCTGTACGGTATTACTGATAAATATTTGATTACATATGTACATGATTTCAAACTAAGAAACAGTTGGGTTGGTGATGCAGCCTTGGGTATCGAAGAGATCTTTTATTTTTATTAATAGCTCTAGCATTTTCTTGCAACATATGAAGTTTGTCACTGAGGTAGAAATGGAAGCAGCTAAAATTTTTATTCATCAGAGCATGCAGATATGTATATAACTTTAATCTTGAGAGCAGTGCTCACCAGAGCTTTGTAAGTAAGGACTTATACTAATTGATGACTCAGTAAAATACATCATTTTCCAGACATTGGCTTTAGAGAGCTTTTGGACCCCAAAAGAAGGGTTACTTCTCTAGTCCTCCAGCAAAAATTCACACTGGCCTTTTACAGTCCTCGCTCACCGCAAAATAAATTCAAAGAAGCTGTGTTTCTGTGATTGCGTACACATTGTTTTGTAGAGAACATGAAACAAATGCAGTTTACTCATATTGCAACTAGATGCTAATATGGGAAAAAAACCCCAAGGGTGGCTCTTGTAGCTTGTCAGTATTGCAACAAATGTTAAAACTCCAGCCTTTTGTTCTCAAATCTTAATGGCAAAAAAACATCTTCTGAAAAAATATTACAATTTAAAATGGTAATGATTGATACATTTGTCTCAAGAGAATTCGTATTCTGTCTACAAATCAATCAAGATATAGTGTAACGATTTAGAGAGAAATCATATATGAATGCATCAAATTCTGGGAACAAAGAATGGTACCTGCATACAGGAGACAGCTGGCAACACCCACCAAGGGACAGAGAAATGCATTACTACTTATTCTTGTAAATAAAAAAACCTCGTCAATTCTGGTAGTTTCTACTATATATGACACAATTTTTTGTTTACAGCACACTGCCAAGAAAGACACTGTGCCCTCCATGTTTTTGCTAGCACATACCATGGATGCCTATTAGACCCAGGCTCTCACAATTGGAATAAAATTACTGAAATGTGGATCAGGTTGATAACTTTAATGCAAAATATTATCTTCTCTTTTTTTCCCCCCCTGAATTTCTCACAATGCTTTTAACACACTAATCCTTAAAAATCATTTAAGCAATAAGAGTAGGAGAAGGCATCACACTGGAAGGGAATAATTTCATGCCTCAGATGTGTTGTGAAGCATGAGGACGAAGAATGAGTGACTTCAGTCACCTGAGAAGTGCAATGATTCCCAGAAATGCACTGCCTAAAGTATCTTATTGCTATTACCGCATGGAAATTATTTTAGAAAAGGTCACACCCATGGAGCTAGTAAGAATGATTAGATATGAGTGATTAAGGTGGCAACCATACAGCCTATAATTCACTGTTTAATAAATAAGTGAGTTCTCCCATCACGCTTTTAAAAATAAAGTGTACATTTTAAAGATTAAAAAGAATCTCCTTGCTCAGATGAAGCGCCACCCTGGCCAAGCGTGACTGTCAAAGCTCTGCTACGGCACCTGAGAAAACTCATTGTTCAAGCTGCTGTATCTACCCCAGAAGACTTCCACAGTGACATTTGTCCAAACCCCAAACAAGCATTCAGGAGACGCAAAGATGTTTGGGCCAACTAGAAAGGCGACTGCAAAGGTGAGCATCACTCAGCCTGACTGCCTCTGGAGTGCTGATGCTGACCCGAACTCAGCATGCAAGATATTGCTGTTGGCAAGCACCCATTTCCCTCTCCTCTGAGTGATGCCTCTGCCCAGGTCCATCCCTGGGAGCAGCCACGGTCTTTCCGGGCTTGAGCGTGCCAAAGAAGCAAAACTATGTGCCCCACCAGCATATAGGCAAGAGACAGTGGTGCTGTCTGGGTCATCAGTTTTTGTTGGAAGCAGAGGCTTCAAATTCTATTATTAGTTTTATTGGAGACTTTATCACCATTTTGTTTCTTTTACAATGAAAAACCACTTCCATTCTACAGAGCTGAAACAAAATGATGTCTTACGCGGATTTTGTATTTAATAAAGAATAATTTTCAGAAATCCAGCAAAAATGAAACTTTGAAAATACCATGCTTCATTACATAGATAACAGGCTGTAGTTTGGTTTGGTGATGCATCATCTCTTGGATTCTACTATCGTGTATTGTCAACTATTGAATGGAGACAACATTTTGATTTTGGAAAAAATAATGATTTTTCTTTTGAAAAAATGTGAACCATAGCTAGGTTTTTAAGTTATATCATAAATAAAGTTTCATCTTTAAAGATCGCACTCTTACTCTCATTTTTGGTATATATTGTAATTGAATATTTTCTTTCTTATGCATGGCAATTTATGAATTACATCGTGCTTGACCATTAGTTTCGGGAGAGTTTTCTTTAATTCTATTGTACTATTTTTTTTCCATTTGCCTGATAATCTAAGCTAGTTAAAATTTAAAGAACCAAAGGAAAAAAAAAAGTAGTTTCTGATTTTAGACCAGAATATTTTGTATTACTTCTAGTCTGTTATGGATCTGAGGAACTGATCCAAGTATCTGAAGCACTTTCGACTTTGCTGTCACAAGGAAATATTTAAATTAAGGGACTTATTTTTGCTCCCCTTGAAGTACCATTCAAAGTACCTCATCAAGATAAAAAGTGATAAGAAATCAAAAGGATGAGGCATACTTGAGGAAGTATTCTCACAGCCCATCCAAGGTACATAACTCAGACATGATTCCACGTAACTAGGTTTAGCAGCCAACATCCACCGAAGAGGCAATATGTAGAGGCAGGTTCTGTCAGAGAGTAGTAAAGAACATTTAATTAGGATGTATAAATTTAGAAGGCGGAAAGACTCCCACCATTTCCAGCCCCGCTATACTGAAATCCTTTATCAGTAAATCCAAACATTTGCAGGAATGTCACAAAATAGAATTTGGGGTGGGGTTTTTTTTGTTTTATTTTTTTGTTTGTTTGTTTGTTTTGGTTTATTTTTTCTTTTGTAGCTATGATGTAAAGTGAGGGGAAAAGGTTTTAGACAGAAAAGAAAGCCTTACATTGCAAGAAGTGCTGTAATTTACTCCTTCTAGCTTGAACTTCTCCTTTTGTTCGATTTTTAGCAATTATTTCGAGAAGAAACAGAAGTATGTTGGTCTCAGCAGCTGAGAATAGGCAAGATCCTGCAAGTCTCCGTCTTTCACATTAGAGAGCACCAGCCATGGAAGGACTTCGGGGACTCAGAAGGACTTGACAGCTTTGCATCCTCTGGAAGAGACTAATTTGCTGCCAGTTGTGGTAAACACTATATATTGTGGTGGGTAGTGGGCTTAATTACCTACAATAAGGGTTCTTGGTTTAAGAATTCAAGCTGCTCAAGCTGGAAATCATGAAATGGCAACAATGCAATCTTCCTGGCTTTTTTTTCCCCCTTTTTTTTTCCTCCCCCCACCCCACCCTGCCTTGTGAGCTGGTTTGCACGCCCTCATTTGCAAATGTTGTTGGGACAAGGTCAGGTTGCTCTAGGCCAAACATTCAGATTTCTTATCTATATTTTATAAAACTTAATCCCACTGGCAATATTTGCTTGATTTCTCTAATGGTTCCAATGAAAACAGTGTTTCATTTGGCTTTAAACTCTGATCACAGATGAAACATTACAGGACTATGCCAAGATATGAGGGCCAGACACTGAAACCAACTCTAAACAAAAACTGAAACTACTTAGACTGTTTATTGGTTATAAAACCTGCCAAATAAAAAGAAAAAAAAAATTTAAAAAAAAAATTGCTTAAACAAAGAAATAAATTTTCAGTGATTATATTTATAATGGAAAATGTTCCTTTGGTGGTAATTTTACTTCTTTTTTTAAAAAACGTAATATACCACTGATACGTTGTAACATGCTGCTGCTGCAATATCAACCAGCTCCCCAGCTCAGAGCTGTGGGGTCCCAGACATGGCAATGTTCATTAACACCCAGCAGTTGGATAATTTATCAGCCAACTGGCACGCGGAGTTTCACATCTCTCTTCTGTGATTCAAGGGGGACCTTTCCCTCCAGCCCACTCCCACTCCGAGTTTAACCCTTCAGCAAAACTTTTACGCTAGCGTTGCGAGGATGTCTAATCCACACTAAATATGCTAATCAAGAAATGCCTCGAGGGCCTTTTTTGATCAGTTTGGTTATACATGTATGCTAAATCTGCAGCTTTCGGTGTTATCTTCGATGAGAAGTCAGTGTCTCCGGTCTATGAAATGCCATTTGCTTTGTCCTGTATAATAGGCAGGTTTTAAACATACTATTTTTTATCAACAAACGCAGGCAGGGAGATTAGCCCAGAAGGACACGTTCCATACAGGCAAGACAGATGCCCCATCTGAACACTTTGACCTTCCAATCAAGAGACATCACCGCAAAATAATTTGGTGGGGAGGGGGAAGGGAAGCTGAGGAAAAGTGTCCACCCTGCCAGCATCTCCATCCACGCGTCCATAGCACGCACAGAGAATACCCTGGGTGTGGGAGGCTTGTGATGGATAGCGGTGGAAGCCCATCAATTTTTGCAGCTAGCCGCTCTTTTTTGTGTTGTGAGCTTCCCCAGAAAGAAGAGTGTCAATAGGAAACGCAGATGGGGCGAGTCCCAGCAGCACTATGGTGTGCGCTGCCAGAGAGTCAGCGAGAAGCCATGGCCCAGAGAAACAGATACGTGACGCCTACACCAAACGCCTTGTGCTTCTCTGCAAAACCCTCTGGGAGATGCCGGCTTTGGGAGAGAAACCTCCCTTGCTCTTTTCAGGGTAGGAAAAGTCTGCCTTATCCCGCCGACAAACTCGGGAAATATCTGCTAGCGAGATCTCGTGGAATTGCCCTTCGATCAATACCTTTGGTTGCAGGTTTTTCCACAGACAGAAGAGGGGTTTATGCCCTGGCTTGAAATGGCTAAAACTGTAAGACCATGCTGTGTTGCACAGAAACACTGGAAAAGAGCAGGTTTGAGAAACTGTGCTGAAGAAAATGGTGGATCTTCCTCTCTCTCAGGCCTTATTATGCGAGTTCAAGGGTCCGTCTGGCAAGGTCCTGGACAGCCTGCGCCCGCCCCAGGGCCGGGGTGCTGGGGCTGAGGGGCTGCGGTGGCAGGTGCCCAGCACCCCCCCGGGCTTCTCCCAGAGGAGAAAAGGAAAATCAGGGAATTACATGCGGAAACAACGTGGTGGCTCCCCGCAGCTTCGCTCCCTCACCACGGGTGCCGGCCGAAGATGGGGCCCGGCGCGCTAAACCAGACCTCTCTTAAATATTTCATATTCCTGAGCCAAGCGAAAAATGCCTGCCACCGCCCTTTGCATTTCTATTATTTAAAGGGTCACTAATCAAGCAGTGAACTTACCTTTCCGACAAATCTACATACCAGACAATCAATATTCATCTGGTGCTAGCGATGCTCTTCCCCCCGCCCGCCCCGCCTGTGAGCGCGAGCCGGGCTGTCTCCCCGCTCGCTGGGGATTAGCACAGCCTGGGCAACCAGCCCCCAGGACTCGCGAGGGTGTGCTGTGTCCAGCGCCCCCCGGGAAAGTCTTTGCAGCCGCCGCCATCCGCTGCGGTGGGTACAGTAGCGGCGGGACTAGGAAGGGTTAAAGTTTTGTCTGTGACACTGAAATTGAGGCCAGCTGTAGGTCATATTCACGTCCCAGTCACAGGAAAATGAACCTGTGAGACAGAACCTAATTATCTGCTAAACCAAAAGCCAGTCTCAGTTCAATAACTTACGACAGAGCTGGCAGCCAGATATAGAGTTGCCATGGTAACGCCGAAAAAAAAATCCACTGCAGTAGAGAACAAGAAGGAAAAGAAGGAGACTGTAACCCTAAATATGCTGTAGCCATTTGATCTTGGACAAGTGGATATGCCTAAAGAGCCAGATTGCTACAACTGTCTATCCACTTTAATATCCTCTATAATTACTGAAATGAAAAATGCAATTACAGTGTGCTCTGAGCTAAAAACCAGGAGTAACTGGCTAACTGGGAATTAATTTTAGAGGGAACAATATCGGCTTCTTTCCCCTCTCAACACACATTGACTGAGAAGTATGTGGGGGCTGGAGAGCAGAGGCGCCTGCTTCCCGCTAGTCCAAAATCACTGCATGCCAATCAAACCCTTGGTTTTCCCTGTCACCTTCCCCTCCTCCTCCTCCTTCCATCCACAAGCCATCACACACCAGGGAAAAGTTAGAGTAGAGCAAAACACCAAAGTTCTCGCGTTGGAGACCATAATGTCTGAACTACGTGAAGACATGAGTTTAAAGCTCTCAGCAAAACATCCTGAGCACGGTCCCTTACACGAGCCGCACAGGCCACCACAATAGACCCGTGCTCCCGGGAGTCACGGAACAAGGCATCCTGTCCTCCCAGCATGCCTCTGTTGGGAGCTAAGCATGGCACTCTCGGGCACCACCAGCGCTGGATGTGGGGCTCTTCCCAGCTGAACCGCCCCGCCCAGCAGGAGAACAAAGGACACTGTCCTCAGGTGGCTCGCTGAGCTGGACAGGCACAGGCGCACACACCAGCAGCTCAGCTGTGGACCACCCTGCTCTGCCAGGCTCCTTGGCACAGCCACAAAAAAGTTCACAAAAAATCAGACACAAGCATGTACCAACCACAAAAGCAAACAAATGTTTTGAACTAAATATTAAAAAAGACATATATGCATATAGATATATATGTCCACATATTGCTTACTGCTGTGAGGACCACAAAACCAACCTCTGATCATTTTGGTCAGAGATGTGGATTTGACGTCAAAAAGATCAGCAGCGATTTCGCGAAGGAACATACATCTGTTTATGTGCGTGCATGTTAAAGACAGGTTTTAATGAAACTTCGCGGTTAGAAACATACAATTAAACCAAATAAACCACTTAATTCAGTCGTCGCTTCTGCATAGGTGTTTCCAGCTTACAGCCAGAGCTCTCCGTGCTATCCAGAGCAGCTTGCTGAGCAGCGAGACTTCACCCCCAGATGCTAGAAACTGCATGGCTTCAGACTCTCACATAGGCGTGCAATTCAGAGTCAAAATGTTCTTGCCATTACTATTTTTATGAGAGGCTTCTAAAAAAATAATAGCATTCCAGGGGGTTAGGATAGCAAAATCATTTCCAACCTGAGAGTGTGATTAGGAAATGTTATTGTCCTCATCTTTTTACCCTGCACAGGCTTTTTTTCTTCTGACTGGGTAAGTGAAGTCCAGATTTGGCAGTTCTTTTTCAGAAAAAGCTCTCGTTCTAGTAATAATGCAGTCTGAATAAGAAATACTATTTAAGTATGGTGCCTTCTGAAGTGGGTTATGTATAAATTGCTACTGCACCGTGCTGTATAAGTAATGACCAAGAGGAAAATTCAGTCAGCAATATGCTATTAGTATTCTAGCTTTTCTAAAAAGAAAAAAAGATGTTAAAAAATCCCCAACAAACCAACACAAGCTCCACAAAACCCCACGGGCAATATATTATGTATATCTCCGTCTCTCCATATTGTTTGAGACTAGCATCCTGATCTCGTAAACGCTTACCATTAGTACCTTGCCCAATGAGTTGTTCGATTGAGGTGGTGGAGGTGTCCGGTATCTATAGAGAATTTGAGCATGACCTTTCTATACATGCACAGGTTTTGTTAGCAGTAACGTAGATCAAAGGGGGACCGGCGGTATCATTTTCAACGAGCCAGCCTGACACTTGGCATAAGTGAGGTCCGCTAAAGTCAGCGGGCCTGAACCTGATTATGCTGGTCATGAATTTGGCCTCATTTTCATCACGGAAACTAGAAATGACCTTGTGCTTTTCCTTCATTCAGCTCCGTATTTCCGAAATGTTAGCAACTCGCTTTTCAGCCAGGCTGAGAATGTGCTCGGTCTCTTCAAATTGTGTAAGGGATTTTTAGGCAAACGTCTTCTGTAACTGCTGGAAATTGGCTTTAATGCACTGGTTTTCAGCTTTCAAGGATCTAACTCAGTAAACTGATAACTCATTTTTGAGAGAAATTTTCTAACAATGCCTCTGAATCTTTACTACAAAGAACGTTCTCACAGGAAATTCAGAGGCAAGCAAATAGTGCAAAAGAGAAAAACTATTGGGAAAAGGTAACATTCAGTTTAGTGCAGGGAGCAGAAATTTGGCTTCCATTTAAAAAAATGAAAAAAATAAAAATAAAATACCCTGGTCTTCACACATGGGATAAGGAAGAAAATCTTGACTTTGCTACTCAAATGCTTTTGTTTCCCATTTGAGCTTGCAGACACTGAGACAGTTATTTCCCAAAACGGTGGACTGCCCTTTCCCTCTCAATTACACGGATCTGCTGAGGAAAGACGGGCTCATACAGGGGCTGAAGCAAAGGAGGGTCCCAGTGAGGGCTTGCGGTACCACTGCCTGACAGAGCTGCCGCCATTGGTTCTGCTTCTGAAACCTCCACTATTGGGACTGGAGCTTTTTCCCAAAAGGAAGCAACCATCCTCACCTGCGAGGCACATTTACCGCTAACAAATCCCTAGGCACTTGAGCACTTGAAGCTGCTCATTGCGGCTCGGAAAAGGGTAAACTAGAGGACTGACCTAGTATATGTTTGCACAGCTGAAATCCAAACGTGTGCCTCAGTTGATCTCCTGACGTTTGTAGAAAACAGTAGGAAAAGACCCATTAATGAAAAATGAGAGCACCGTTTTGTCATGGCAGAAACATTAGAGACAGCCATCGATTAAAGAGTCAATCTTTTAACATCAGCATTAAAAAAATAAAGAAGAAAGTAAAACAAAGAGAAGTCATGATCTGACCATTACAGCAGTAACCAGTGGTCAAATGCTGCCTTGTGTCTGCGTATGAAACTATGGCTTACATAAACCTGAGCTACACGCAAGTATCCACTGACATATTTCATCATGCTGTGCTTTTATCTGACTTCCCCCTAAAAATCTAAACTCCAAAAATTAAACTGGTTAGTGATAGTCACACTGGAATACTTTAAGGGAGATACCTCTCTGGACAAACTGCATATTTTGTGAAGCTCATGGAAGTCCGATGGAGTAGGACAGGTAACACAAGACTCAGTTTCCTACGTGTAGGTGTCTGTTACCCTTTGTGATGCCTTGGAGTACCTGAGACATCTATATGCGGCTGGAAGACATGTCACACAGTCCCTAGGGACTTGCAGTCTTCTGGAGTGGCACCAGAAGGGTGCCCTAGGGCAAATGGCAGGAGACATCTATAGTTTCACTACATTTTCTAAACATTTCTCATGACTTATGGCTCCTCTGAAGTCCCAAGCACTAAATTGAGCAGTCACTATCACTAGGACAAGTGAGTTTAACTGGTACTAACGTGTAACTGTAGGAAAGCCACGGGTGAGCCCCAGAGGAGGTGTCCTGCAGACAGAGGCAGAGATGGCCGAGCCCTGCACTCCAAGGATGCTCACCGGGCTGAGCAGAACGATGCCCTGCGCCTCTCCAGAGACTTTCGTAGCCTCAGCTTGGGGCTGCACTAACCACCCCACAGGTTAGAAATGGGCACTGGGCACAAAGGCTACCGTGGCCAAAAGCTTATTGTTTTTTCTAAGCTGACTATGAAGCAGACAGCTTGCTTTTCCACTGTGTTGTGTAGTTATGTATCCCAGTATCAAATAGGGGAAAAGTGCTGCTGCCCTTATTTTACACAGTTTACGCGACTGGGCAAAGGGGATAGCAATGGAGTTGTCGCCCACTTTGTCCTAGTCCTACCGGATGAACTGGATTGTCTTACATAGATTACTCACAACTGTGCTGATCTACTAACATTAAATTCGAAGGTTCTTACTGTGCAGTCAGGTCTGAAAGAAATACCAAGTACCCATATGAACCCATTTTGATTGGCCTCATCAACCATGTTGCAGTATGACCTATTAAACTGGCGCTATACAGCAGAGTAGCTTTATCTGATCTAATCCTCCTAAAATCAGCACTTACTATTAGATGTTAAATTTTGATTATGAAATAAGAACTCAACGGCTGTTTTAAAAATGGGGACTGTGAATTACTTCAGATAGCGCCCTTAGTAAAATCATACAATTTACAAATTGTGATGCTATAGTTAATTTAAAAAGCTCACGTGCAGTCTACATAAATCATCCAATAAAGCTGCTATATTAAAAGCTAAAATCTCTGTTTAAACTAAACGGTTAATATTTAAACTCATGCTCCATTAAAAATATGCCAGGATAGTTTTGCATCATGTTAAATGATACACAGTGAGGCCACTTGATTTGTTTCTATTTTTGTTGCAATTTTTAGATCCTGAGCAAACTAGCTAAATATTGTATTTCTTTGCTTAAATCTAAAAAGAACCTTTCGGTCTGTTAATACAGATGATTGAAAAGCCTTTTCCAGAGCTAGTATTCTACTTTGACTCAGTCTTCAATGTAAACTTTTCATCTTGTCCTTGAAACCCATGACTCGGTAGGTATGATGTTCTGATGAGGGCTGCTATGGTGAGAAATGCCTTCCAGCGTTCATTGCGTCGTCCCCCATGTAATTTGGGGATATGTTAAGTACAAAAGGATGAAGATCATAGTATGGAGCTTTTCAGGAGTGGAAATAGTTTAAGCGTTTTGTAAGGATGGTGGCCACTCTTCAAAACGTTTAAATTTCATGATAACATCTTAGCAACTGAAGCCAATGCCAAAATCTCCCCTTGACTTTAACAAGGCCAAAGCATTCCTTTATGGAAACTACAAGGCTGCAAGATACCTCTGTCTTGCAGGGCATGATTTTCACTGACAACAACAGTCATGAGAACATCACGGTGCCAAATGTCACAGTTCTGATCTAATCCAGCTTAAAATCTCTCCATTGTACAGAAGAGTGCATGGCTTGAAATGTTTGCCAAGAAGCTATGTGTATAAGAAAAAAACATTGGCCCCAGGTAAAATCTGTCATATAACTACACATTACGAATTCTACCTGTCAAGAAAACACTTCGAGACGACAAATTAAGTGAGCATAATGATGCAGGTTGCATTGAGTTGTTGTGCCTTGGAAGTCCATGCAAACCACTTAGACAGGGCTCCAACATGTCCTCAGTGCTCCTCAGTCACAAATGGATCTGCAGAACATGGAGATGTTTGGAATCAAGAACATATACCATTGTAATGATACCAAAAGGCTTCATACAATTAAAGCAGAAGTAATTAAACAAATGCACATAACAAAGGAATAAAATCTGCCAAGAGTGCTTAAACAGGTTGGTAACCCCTATAAATCAATGCATTACAGTCTGTGGGAGACAGGAAAACACGACAGGGAGGTATTACTGTACTTGTCCTGATCTTATCCTCTTTCCTGGACATGTGCTAGTGGCTATTGTCAGGGAGAAAAGATTCTGGGCTAGATGCTAGCAATTTGCTAGATTGTTAGCATTTCTTTCCACGCCAGCGCTCTGTCTTTTGCTGCTTCTTAAAATATGCTGCGATAAAGCCAACGGACAGAGTCTAGATGGCACATAGCTATGGCCTTTGAAAATCATTTGATGCACTAAGGCTGTGTTATACATGCACGGGTTTAATGAGGTTCTCATGGGTTTTTTCAGGAGTATTGTGCAGCAGGCAAGAGAGACAGAAATAGAGAAAAATCCTTACCTTTGATTTTACACCTGTTGCTATAGACAACGCTACACGTTTCTCACTACCCTGTTTAAGGGGCTTAAAAATGGAATGACCGTCAGACATTTTTAATCCTCTGTACACTAAGATTCTCATATATGCATTACATTATGCCACCTGCCCCCCCCCCCCCTTTTTTTAACCAAAGTGTCCTCCAGTTTGGTTTGGTTTGCCAAGTAAGAAAACTGAAATTTTGCAGAGTGTGGTAGCTCCTTATGCAACAATTGGAAAGAGTATTTGTTGGGTTTGGACCTTCAGTTACTGAAGGTCTGATGCCACCTCAAAGCCTTCAGCTGGGGCAGCGGCTACATGTCCTACCTGGTCTGCAACATGAGGAGTCTGCTCCCACAGCCAGCCTCCCTCCAAAAGAGCTGTTGTGCTACATATCAGACAGCTGGAGCAACACACAATTTTGGATTGTCGTTACTTACACTTGTTAGTTCAACAGTACCGTGGGTGCTACAATGGCTAAGCTCATTCTCCTCCCTCCTTGAATGGGGAATATCTTGCCTTTAGAGTACGTTTTTACAGATCAGGCAAAATGAAAAAAAAAAAAAAAGTAACTTTGATACCATTGCCGCGGTCTTTCTTTTTCTGTATTCAAAAAATAAGAAGTGCAGCAGAGATTTTTAGAAATTCTGGGCCGTTTGGGGATCAGAGAGGTAGCTAAAGCATGAAAATTTGTTGCACAATGGGAAAACCTGGTGTGCCAGCACTGCCACCCCCTCACAGCACCCCACAGGCATTCACGTCCAGGGTAGCAGGGCTGTGAGATCGCACACTCTGAGCCGTGCCTTTCCTTCCTTCCAGTGCAGGCTAGCTACTGCCTGTGGAGGTGGTAAAAAGTTAAGGTAGTTAAAATTGCACCGTCAGCCAAAGGAGCTGTGCCCATCACCTTCAACAGGCTGTCAGAAAAGGGAGTTCCTTTCCCACGCCTATGTGGAACCAGGTCCCGTGATGCACTGCTTACACAGGCATATTTCTGTAATTTTAAACTGTACGTAGGAAATGAAAGTCATTGTATAACACAACTAATCCTTTATCAAGATCATGGAAATTCTGAATAAGACACAAAAAAGAACGAGACCAGGTTTGGAGTAGTATCCCAAGATTTGTGAAATGAAATTGATTTCCATTCAAATCAGGTCTTTTACTCTTCTTGAAAATGTCAAGGTGTCAGCCTTGGCCATTACCAGACTGTGATTTATAGTTGAGACAAAGCGAAAATACTCAGGTGACTGTCTGGAACTGTACTGCCGTGTCTGGAAAGGCTACAGATGACAGCCATCTCCTTTCTTAACCAACTTGCACTGCTTATCTAAGATCAGTCTTCTCACACCCGTCCTCCCCAAACCCCTCATAGGAAAACGATAGAACATTTAAGCTTGAAGATTTACTGAGATCAGTCAAATAAGCCTTGTGAACGGAGTAGGTTACAGAACTTTGGAGAAACACATTAAAAATAATCCTTTAGCTAGCTATATCCTAGCTGTTTGGATGAATACCTGTAAAATGTGAGACTGATTGCCTGGTTTCAACACATGGGTATGTTTTAATCCATCTGTAGGATCTATTTCTGTAACTCGAGTATACTAGAAGCGCAGAAAATGCTGAAACCAAGTAAGTTTTCAAATAGTAAGAATAATACAGCTGCTGACATTTCCTGAAATTAAACTCAATTTATTCAATAAATAGATTAATGGAGGTTAAAAATTACCTGGCTAATATTTAATCAAACACTGATGAGCTAATTCTCTTATTTCTCCCATTGGCATAACATTTTGCTCGAATAAAGGCAACAGAAGTACTTAACAGTTTAGGTGCTAAACTCCAACTAATTTTAGCTAGAATTAAGCACCTTCAAGTAGCTCAGACAAGCCTTTTTCAAATATATTTCTCTTTTTAATCCTTCAGCTATCCTTGTCGTCTCAGTATATTGGAGCGAAGGAGAGAATAAACAAGATACATGAGTAAATCAAACAAAAGAAAATAGGAATTACTAGTACAACTAATAATACTATTCCTGACATCAGACTGCTCATTCTGGTGTGAGTATTTGCAGAGGATATTGACAAAATGGGAAGGGTTCAAACGTGTTCTGATCTTCCCCAAAAACTAACTTACAGTAAGACAGTGAAGACAATCTCATTAGTTTTCCAATGAAAATGTTAAGAGGTGAAAGCAAATGAGCATTTAAATTGCCAGGAAAAGTTTCAGTAGCTGGAAGCTGATGCTAAACAAATTCCAATTAGAAATAAAGCCTATGTTTTTAATAGTGATGTAATAGACTACTGGGACACTGTTCCTGGGGTTATTATGGATTCTCTGCCATCCCAAATCCTAAATATACACGCTAACCAAACAGAAATTGTTGGTGTTGATGTGGGAGTTGCTCGGTGAATGCTTTGGCATGTTTTATGGAGGAAGTCAGACTAGATGATCGAGTTTGCCTTGGCAGCGGACATGTGATATTTCTGCTACGTGTGGGAGACACGAGGGAGGAAAGCAAGGGAGGAGGTAAGGGGGAGGGAAAAGCAGGGAAGGAAAGAAGGAGATGTCTGGCTGTCTTCCTCCCCTAGTGCGTGTAAGGTGCAAGCCTTGTGCGGTACCATGTTTCCTGGCTTGGTGAACTGCAGATGGTACCTAGAAGCAGAGTGGGTATAGGATGGCATTCAGCTGCAGGTTTTACCACAGGACAGGAGAGTCTGCAAGTCCTCTGAGAAGACTACTGCAGATATTAAGTTCTGCTGTCACTTCATAATCTGAGCTGGATGCCAGCTGAAGGATTTTTTTGGCCACAGTAAAATCATACAGTATTGAGACACATAAGACTGCTTCATAGAAAAACGCTAACCCCAGGGACTCTCTTTGGAGCTACTCATTAACATGTTTTTTTCTTAATAGCTATTGCAAAAGATCATTAGGACCATTAAAAATAGTAATCTGAAAAAAGTAAATGTGGATGCCAAAATGAAGTTGAAGAGTCTCGGTGGAGACTAGAGGAACGCTGGGATGTGAGACGCCATAGTTGGTTCAGGTGTGCTCCTCTCTCTCCCCAGCCACAGCAGTAAGTTACTGGGAACACCCAAAGAATAGCAGAAGGAGGGCTGTGAAATAAACGTATAAAATGTGCCCTCACACCACCACAGTAAATCATGACCTCCTACTGACCACCGAATGCTTTGCTGTTACTTGCATTATTCTGCGGCCCCAGAGCTCTAACCAAAGTCAATGCCCCACCGCGCTGGTTACCGTGCTCCCAGTTAGCGAGTGATGGTCCCCACACAAAATAGCCCCCAGTTGACACAACATAGGGCAAGTGTCAGGGAAGGAAATTAAAGGTTGACTCACTGAAAGGGAGCTCTGCGTTCCTGCTGGGTGCCAGGAAGTGACCCTAAATCTTTAGCCATCGTTGCCGGAAAGAAGAGCACGTAGGCGGCAGTTTGGAAACACTTGAAGGGTTTTAAAAAGTGTTAGTTATTACATGTAGTAATTTTGATTTCCCACTAGCATTTAGGGAATGATTACCAAATTTCAGAAAGCCAAATTGCAGCCTTTGGAATTTATTAACTCATAAAAAGCCTACCAAAGCTCAATACTCAGACACCGGCAACACCCACAAGAAATCTAACCCCGTGACTCAGTCGGGAGAGGTTTCCAGCAGTGCATTGGTAACCTGTTTCGCTTTTAAACATCCAGCCATTGTTTTAGAACTGGGTGCCCCAACGACTCAATATTTTGACCATAATCACCTATTTCAGAAAGAGGCATAAGTTTGAGAATTAATATCCAAAATAACATGCTGACATAATAAACACCAGAAAAGCACAGTCTCCTAGGTTTATTTAAAATCTAACAGTAAATCTAACTCCCTGGATACCCCAGTGTGTGTATATAAATACATGAGCAGGAGCTATAAGCACTGCGTACCCTCAGTCTTGTGAGAAATCTTCCCAGCAGAGAGCTGTACCCTCCACTTGCAGCGAAAAGCTGTAAATCCCAGCACAAAATGGCTGCACCCGCCATTTCATACCCCAAGCTTGCTAAAAGCTGATGGCCGGGCCGTGAGGGCCCCCGCAGGGATACGGAGGGTGAGGTGCTGTGCAGGGCCGGTGCTGTGCCTGCAGCAGGCTGGTGCCGGCAGCGAGAGCCCGCTCTGAGGGTCTGTGGAGCACAAGTGCCTGCCTGCTCTACGCCTGAAGCAGAACTAGGCTCCTCGAGGATAGGGACCAACCCTCAAAATGTCTGGAAATGTGAATCTGACTAAATGCTGGTAGCAAATATTTCACGCAGGTCAACTGGCTGAAACTACCTCTGCGGAAGAGGGCAGCAGGACGTTATTCCTTCCCAAATCACAGTTATTAAATCTATTGTTCCACAAATGATCCTCTGTTCTGACTGCGTGGCCATCAGGGCTACCATGCCATTATTTGGGAGAAAATGAACGAGAAGAGCTTTATCTGGAAAACTGCAACCAGCAAACTAATATGTAACCTCTGACAACTGGTGGTTTCAGAACAGGGCCGAGGGAGGGGATGGCAGATTCTGCAAAAAGCTACAGGTAGGGACAATTTATCTGCCCTTCGTGTTAGGGATGAAGAACCACCACGGAGACAAATGCAAAAAAGTGGGAGCAAGGCTAATTTAAACTCTTAGGAGAATGAAGCTGGCATCTCGTAGGGCCTTACAGTGGGGCCACGGAAAGGGCTGAAGCAAAGAGATGATTACCATGGTGGAAAAAAAGAGAAGGTGAGAGGTGAGAGCTACTCGATAGTAATATTGTGATTCTATTTCCCAGAATAACCTTTAACACAAAAAAAGCAACTAACCCGCCCGATTCTCCAGCGTACCTATACCAACATGTACACACAAATTTTAGAAGTTGAGAAAACTAGAAATCATGGGAGGATCCCACAATCAAACTTATTTCTAGACACAAAGTTGTTTCTTTCACATCAAAGGCAGTCTGCAGAGGAGCCAGAGCGCAGAGGAACAGACAGTGAACCATGAAGACTTTTCCACTGCTAACTGTCTCACTTGTATGAAAATCAGTGTATAAATCGGATAAACTGAATCTACTTCTTTATGCGCTGAAGACACTCTCTTCATCTGATTTATCTTCATCTGATGAGTAAAGGGATGTATTATGAAGAAATGCATTCTGCTAGGAAAGACTTGAGTTTGAAATTAAATCCTGTGCTAAACTTTTCAAGAAGTATCTACCTTCACTGAAGTCTTTTCATGGCCCCGCTTATTTCTACTTTAAACTTCTCACTTATTGTACTTTAAGCTCCATCAGTGAATGTAAATGGGGTTTCACTATACGTTTAGTGCATTCAAGCATTCTTTGTTACAGTTCCCACCCTGCCGCATTATGTGAGCTCTGCCACGGAAGTCCAGCAGTCGGTTTGTTTTCTGCTATTAATAAAAGAACCTACTTTTCCCCACTTCTTTGAAGAAGTTGAAAGGACTACATGTTAGAGGGGGAGGTGGTGGGGAACAGACTGTGGTGTAATCCCCAAACGCAAATGCTGTCTAGATTAGAAACCTCCCTGAAGAAAATTTACAAATGCTAAGACTGTGCTTTTTGTGCGATGAACACTAGAGCAATAACTTAGCCACATACTGGGTTCTGCCTAATGCTTAAGGAGCCTACTAGGTGAAAGGAATTAAATGAAAAAAAAATAAAAAAATCTTCCAGTTGGCTCTGTGCCGATGCCATCCAACCCTTTCACTATCCAGTGACTTACTAGTGCAACTATTTTCATATGTATTTCATCACTGAGGTATCTTAATATAATACTTAGGAATCTGCTAAAATAAAAAAAACAAAAACAAACCAACCACAAATGGGATTTACACATTGCCGGTGTTTTTACATAGTTCAGGAAAAGCTTAATTAAAGGGGTGGGACGTGTCTCTGCTGAATAGCTGTTTTTTCTTCATACCTTCCCATGCATGACACGCACACATCCAAGAAAAGAAGTTGGGGGGTGGGGGTGGGGGTGCTGGAAGAAAACCACCCAAAACCAAAACCAAAATTGCCAGCCCTAAACTACTCAGCATGACCTTGTTGATTTGCTTGGCCATTTAAATAAATGAATATGCCGCTTGTAGAGAATCACAGCCCCACTGTAACAGCTAACAAGTAGAAGAGATGTACAGAATGTTATCTGCCTTTTTCCCTATAGGATACTCATATTGTTCAAACTATCATTACCGTATCTAGTTTAGAGTACAATTATGACTAATCCTTAACTCCTAAATAAGCAGGAACAGGAGTAAAGATTGCAATCCTGAAAGCCTACCAGATAGACTTTAGTCTATAATCGACTGGATGATTCGGTGATTAATTTTAAATCCTACTTAATAGGTTAAAGATGTTTATAAATACGAAATAGTTTTGTCAGTGTTGATCTTAATAATCTTATGTTCACTTACTCTCTAAGAATTCCATAGTCCATCCACTTGTTGATACTCAGGCACTGCAAGTAAAACAGCTTTGCACACAAATTAGCATAGCTATATTTTGGTCAGAATATAACTCACCAGGCAAGAATAACTCTAGTGTTGCCAAGGAATGGAACGACGCAGCATCCAACAAACTCTGAAGATGCCTATCGTAATCATCAAAAGTTGAAAAAAAATAACAAGGTGATGAATGTCTCAGACACATTGTTTGGACAAAAATACTCTAAATGAACATAACAAAATAAATCTACCTTTAATTGAGCAATACAGTTTCAGATGTCACTTTTATAGGATCCCAGATATTTCTTTTCCTATTACACGTATCTATCTGACTACCTAGCTAGCTATAGACCTCAGGCAGCAGCCGGTCTTGCTTTTCTTTTTTTTATTTCTTTTTCTTTTTTTTTTTTTTTTTTTTTTTTTGTGGGCTACAGCCGGTTCCGAAGAGGAGATGACTGCTTTTCAGTGTGAAATTAAGTACCCAGTCAGGAACTGAGCATAATCATCATATGGGCAAATCAAAATGATGGCTACATTTACTGCCTACAGAAATTTTTGCTGCACTGCATATTAACACACTGAAAATGTTGTGTTAGCTAATCGTGAATGTGCCGATTTTCATTACCCATGGAAATGCATAACATCTTCTGTTAAACTTCATTGACATTTTTCATCAAACGAATAGAGCAATGCCCTGAAATGTGATAATTGTAGATTCTTGTTATACAACTTTGAGTAAAATATTCTTTCCTCTAATTCCAACAGTAATTAACTCGGATTGGAATTCCCCTGACTCATGTATCAGTCTTCAGCATTGTATTAATGGATCTTAGTGTTTATATGGTTTGAAAAGAAATCCTGTCCCATATATGTAATATCATATTTAGATGCTAAAGACTTTCAGGTTAATGAAAAGAATTGATCGAATCACCCCAGCTTGAGCTGTAAGCATTTTGAGGGGGGTAGGTTTAAAAAGAAATGGTATCTTGTTGAAACTTAAAATGCTTCAAAATTGAGGCTACGGAAAATTGTTGCATCTCCCATGAAGACTAAAAATTAAAGTAGACAATTATCATAATAATAACCCAATTGTACATGGCAGACAAAAGAGAAGCTAATACTTCCCTCTGCTTTTTTGACTGATGTTTTGTTGGGCTGTAGCTAAACAGCACTTTAAGTTGACAGTAAATTAGCAAACAATACGAGGGAGGAAAAAAGAAAGAAAATCATGCAGGGGTTAAGATGTTTATGTAAAACAGTGATTTTCCTTTTTAAAATTAAAACGTACAAATAAGCTGGTGTCAGAGACTAGGTGATCCTTCATTTCCACCGCATTGAGCAGGCTCACATCAGCAGCAGACAGCCGTTAATATATGCGTCTGGCTCAGTCTGGTCTACCAACTAGGAATTCATCGAATTGTTAATATCATTCCTTTTTTGTATGCACCACGCATCATTTTCACTCCTCTCTCTCTCTCTCTCTTCCTCCCCCTTTGCAAGAGCTTGTGTTTTGGGTTTTTGTTTTTGTTGTAGCACAAGCTGATTACTCCAAAATCACGTATTAAATAGCATTTAAAAGCATTTTGGACTGAAACAACATAAAGTCATATAGCGATGAGAATATATTGAAATTCTGTATGTATATCTAAGCATAGCATATCGGAGATGATGCTTTCTATTTATTTGTGCTAATAGAGACAGCTTTCATGTACTGTCAAAGTGTAAATAAGACCGCTTTCTGCATGGTGTCTGTAGGCATTGTCACGTAGTCCCAGGACAGGGAAACACCTCGTTGATCCTGGTGGAATTCTGCCTGAGTGAAAATCGGGGTTCTCCCTCCCGTCCATCCACCTCTGCCCCACCACAAGGAGTTCAATGTGTACCAAAGGTTGCTTTTGCTGTGTTGAAACTGGGGAAGAAGAGGGAGGAGGCAAAAAGGCAGGCAACATACCAACTTTTTCATCTCTATGGCAAGGGGCAGCAGTGAGTACAACGGGCAAGAGAAGAGCCACCGGACTTATCCCAATTCAAGGAGTAACGCAGAGGCAGTACTGCGTATTTACGGCTTTTGCTGTAGCACCAAATAAGCCAGGTAGGGCTTTCTAATGATTCATTTTCCTCTCCCTCTCACTGCAGAGCAGAGCATACTTGAAATCAGCCTGACAGAGACAGACGCTTCACACTACAGTTTCACCTCCATTGTACACAGAGTATTAAATGCACAATGCATTCAGAGTGCTAAATGTGAACCATCCACAGTCAAGTAAATTTTGCTGATTCAAAAATAAACGCAATGAAAATCTTTCATATGTGCAGACCTGTGCATCGTATATTTGACTAAATCTATAAGGATTTTTATTTTGATAAATACTATGCCAATTTAAATTGTATATTGACATGTATATACCTACACACAATATAGTTTTATCTCATTACATAGCTTGAATGACCAGAATACCTGTTCACCTGAACAGTATCTTAAATAGACTGTTTTCAGTATTGAAAACTAGTGAACATAATACGTGTCACCTGCTACTGAAGTGCTTCATGAGTGTAGCACCTAGCTGGGTACCTTCATCTTTTCAATGCAGATTCAGATCGACTCTTCTAATACTACTGAAATAGAAGTCAACGTTGAGTAACACGCCTGTGTTAAAAAAACGCCTCTGTGTCTGAATGTTTGCAAGTAGCTCTTTTGAGTGTTCTTAGCATGTGGGATTGACAGGTTACAAAAAAAAGAACTGCATATTTACAGGAACTGTATCATCATTGAAATTGCAAAGGCAATATTTTTATGACTATTTAAAGACTAATTATATCTTGAGCAACTTGAAAACTATGTACAGCGCATAGTTTCTGACTCTTAAGAAAACAAGACAACAAGAAAAAGTATTATACTAACAGATAAGAACAATTTATTTTAACAATAGTGTTGATGTTTACAATAAAACACAATTCCTCCCACACAAGTGGAAAAAATATACTGCAGCCAAAATACCACTTCTGAAATGAAAAAATAGTTTAGATGCCTGATCTGTGTGAAGCCTTTGTCTCAGTGAAGTCTGATGTATCAACAAGGTCCTGCAGCATCTTGGGTTAGACACAGGCAACAGAGAAAAATGACTCGGGACTAACCCCCCTATAAAATATTAAGAAATACAAATCAAATTATGCGTTGCAGATCAGAAGTTCAAGACTAATGAACAGTGCTGCGTAACTCGTGTGCTTGTGAATCTTCTTATGCAAAGTCAGTGAAGTACTTAACACATGAGGGACAACCTAAAGCTCACTGGCTTTCCCCTTGGTTTTTTGTGATGGAGAGGCTAGAAGTTGAGTGCAGTGCTTAGAGTATTGCCAGCTCAGTTTAAACTGAACAGGGACAAGAAATGTGATTCTGTGTGCAAAGTTATTTTAGTGCTGCAGTACGATTTTTACACCATTATTCTCTATCAGATTAATATGTCAATTAAACGAGAGAATATTTTAAATGCCATATTGTGTCCTCACTTAGACAAAGAAAAATGATGGCAACTAACTACAGAATAATCTTTGTCCCATTTAACAGGAAAAGCTAAGCAACAGTTTTCCTGTAGACTGAAATCATTATTCAAACAACAATAGAATGAATGTTTTCTAGGCCTCAAACATCAGCCTTTATGCTTTATGTTTTAAAAGTTAATTAATGCTGTTACAATACATTTATATGGTATTTTTTACACTTTCCAGTAACTAACAATCAGAATTGTCTATAACAATAAAAATAAATAATAACAATATGGTTGAAAGCTTCTTGTGTATTTCGGTATCTGTTTTCAGTTGTCTGTTGTGGCGTTTTTTTGGAGATGCAAGCTGGCATTCAGTTTAAATTTTAATTCTAAATGTTGCACGGCATCTAGTCCAGTTTTCTAAACTTACAAATATGTAACATCCTAATGTTGCACAATGGATAACAGTTTGTTTGTTTGTTTGTTTTCTTTTAGGAACAGTTCTGTTGCTTAACATTAGAAATAGGTATATTTTCCTTTTTTCCCTTCCAGACAAGGAAAGCTCCTTTGGTTCTCTAAATTCTGCAGAGAAACAATCACAGTCCAAAGCTGCTGGTTCCCCTCCGCCTAGGTCCCAAGAGCCTGACTTGTGATTGTTGCTAAAAAACCTCACAAGTTAGGGTCTCAGGGACTAGGAAAAGTCTGATATGATCCGGTAGAATTCGTCTTCCAATAAACTGAATTGCTTAGTAGTCATACTTGCTGTCAGCAAAACTTTCACTGCTATTGTTAACAAAAAAAAACCCAAAACCAAAACAACCCCAAAAAACAACATCCCCCCCCCGCCCCCCCGACCCAGATCAACAACCCTCCTTCCCCCCAGATAAACAAACCACCGTTTCAAGTAGGGGGCAGAAAAGATCAAATAAGCAGGCAAGACATATACATACATTCAAACAGTGTATCAGCTGACTGAACAGACTTTTCTTAGAGTATAGTCCTTAACTTTTGAAAAGAAAAAACAAAGAACACCGGAAAAAATCTTCACTGCCTCGTCTTGCAAGCAGGCATATTATAATGCATCAGAGGGAAGCGTCTACAAATGGGTTAAAATCTGCTTCCAGCAGATTTGTACAGTAACAATTTTGTTCTATTCCCCTTAATGCCTGAAAGAAGGATTAAATGTTTGTTAAGGGGTTTCTAATTGAAATATTTCCCCATTATACTTTTAGTCCTACTGTTCAGGTGGGCCCTGGGTTACAGAGGAGTACTTTAAACCCATTCACGATGCAAGGATAACCTTGGGGCGTGTATTCACTTTTTGCCTCTTCCCCACGTTCAACATTTAATCCTTCTACAGACTGCTAGCAAAAGCTTCTTCCTTTCCAATGGCAAAGCTAGCTTTCGCTCCATAAGCTGTAGAAAACATTGACATGCAGAGATTGTTGTCACTTGAACCAGATTACTCAAAGCACACACAACTTTCAAATACTGTCGATACAGTAAGAAGAAATGCTCGGGTTTCCCGAATAATTTCGTTCTGAAGCCGAACACTTTTAATGGCACGACCACAATCCCGAATTACTTTCGCATTCGTTCTCCTCCGATCTTTAGCCTTGTTTGCAGAACGAAAAAGAAAATTTCTACTTTAGGGACGGGATCCACCGTGGCTTTTTTTTTTTTTTTTTTCCCCCTCCATCAGAGCCCAGAGCAAAAGAAACAGCAGCCATAAAGGTCCTAGCCACTGGAGCAGAATCTGGCACAGAAAACTCAGTGCTCTTCGGGAAGCCGTTCAGCTTTAAAAAGGAAAAAAAGAGAAGAGGGGGGGAAGAATTAGAATCTCTGCTGGTCGAACAGGTGAATCATCCATTTACAAGAAAGCTGTACAGAGCGTTCTGCTGAAGAAAAGATTTGCCCGTGCCCCCCACCCCCACCCCTGCCCTTCACCCTCCCCTCCAGAATGACACTTCAGATTTCAGAACATTTTGGATTATTTAAAATATTATTTCAGCTGATGATATAATGCAACATTATATAAGAGCCGTTCCTTTGTCACTGTGCACCATTCAATCAGTTATGCCTCAGACACAAAATAGTTAAACGAAACAAAATATATATATGAGAGAGATATATATATGTATAGCAGTCCCTAGATTTCATTCAATTTCTTTTTTTAAAGCTGATCATGATTTAACAAACAATTTTGACCACAGCTTTCAAATCAATAATTAGAATGAAAAATCTCTCCCCTCTATAAATATGACATTAACATAATTATACCACCCCCATCGCATAGACCCATCCTCTTTAGGGAATACATCTGATGCTCTGAAGATGGAAATCAGTCAGATTTTAGTTGCTCTCAAACGTACCTTTGCTTCTCACTGACTGACTGGCTTTACCTTCCATGCACACACACACAGTCACTAGCACACACACACGCACGCACACACACACACACACACATATACCCATGCGCGCGCACATACACACACACACACACACACGCACAAAAAGGCAAGGCAAAGCAGCGGATGCTGACTCAGAGCAGTTGTGTGTGGAGGGGGTGGTATCGGCTGGTATTTTCACTGCACTCATCATTAACATTAACTCACTCTCTAGCATCCACCCTCTCTCAGACCTGCTGGACTGCAGCATTTGCATGACGCTGTCACTCTAGCCCTTGTGGGTCAGATGTTAGAAGAAAAAAAAAAAAAAAAGCCTCAAGGCTCTCATAAGGAATGCCTTCATTTCTTCCAAAGGGTCCCCTCTTCTTATTTTTCCACCTTTCTACTTCCTCTGTTGCTGTGTCTCAGTTGTTTGACATCTTTCCGGAAGAAAATGTCTTGAGCTGCAATAAGCCAGTAGTCAGTCGGTCCTCCCCTCACCTCACACTCCTATTCCCACCCCCTTTTTTTCCTAATCAATAAGACAGATCTCCAAATGCAGTTGTGAAAACAGGCTCTGACACACAGACTTTCATCCTCGATCCTCTGCCTCAGGAATAGCAGGCAACCCAGGCTCACACGTGATGTAGAGAGAAATAATGCCAGTAATTCTTGAACAGTCTTAGGAGTTTATTCTACGCCTTCTTCATTTTTTCCTTTGCTCGAATAAATACCAGGGGGAAGGACGCTCTGGCTCTCAGAAGCTACAAGGATTCATTTCTTCAGAAAATAATGAACATTAAAAAGACTAATATTAATCTTCCTCAAAATTAATGCTATCTTTTTCTTTTCCCCCCACTCATTGTGCTCTTTATAAGTAGGAATTGTCTCATAGCCAAAACACTGCCAGGGTCTGAATCACCATTCACTGTGCTGAAATCGTGAGTTTCTGGACTTCAATCGGTATTTAACCAGACTAAGTAATTTCTTTTTCTTCTTTTTTTTTTTTTCTTTTAGACTTAACTAAAAAAAATAAAATAAAAAATACAAGCTGCTTGCGTCAGAGGGAGCACTGCGAGAGAACAATGGCAATACACCCGCACCACCACACCGAGTACTGAAAATGCATGTTTGAGCTACGCTTGTGTATTTAAGTGTATGGTATTTGCTCCGTGTTGGTAGAGCAGCCTGCGCACAGACACGTACACCGAATGCACACACACACACAGGAACTCAAGACACGTATATAACATACACAATACAAAACAAAGCACAAAGGCTGTTAACTGAAACACAGGCACAAGTTGTCTGACAGGCTATGAAAATCCACAGAGCATAATCACCGTGTGCATTTTTACCTTGTTCCTTTGTTCTTAAGGCAAGGGACTTTAATGACTTAGGCTGTTGACAATCTTTCGGCTTTTCCCTTTTTACGCCAACAGTATTTGGGAATTATTTTTCCAGACAACACCACACCGCTGCGATTCGCGGTATAAAAAATTATTTACCGGAGGAGGGGGGGACACACACATACACAGGTGATACGCAATTCGCCAGCCAATTCTCAAAGCTGCCTGGTGCCGTAGAAACTCTCAGCGTAGCCGGGCAGGCAGGTCCCAGGATGCAGTGCTACACCGCAGCCCCGGCTCAGGTAGCCGTTTGGCAACCTTAACGGCGGCAATGAACGTGAAGGGCATCCGCTCGCGGGAAAGGTCCAAAAGAAAACACCGCACAGCCCCCAAGTAAAGAAAGGAAGCCGAAACGCCGGGGTACACGCCCTAAGCCCAGCTCGTACGTGCTTATGACCGGTCCTTGTGACGGTAATTAATTTCTTAGGTAAATGACGGAGGAAAGTAGACAATTAAGAAACAGTTAAGTTTGTAATCTCGGAGAAAGGGAGAGACGAAGACAGACACACACCCACAGAGAGAGACAGAGAGTGAGCGGAGAACGCCAAGCATGAGACAACAAAAAACAAGACCGAAATCAGATTTGGGAAACTGAAAAAATACAGGATTACAGCATTCAGTTTAGCATTTACTGAGGTATAAAAAAAAAAATAATTAACACATGCACAGCATGGCTTAAAATACTTATTGCCATCAATAGTCTGTGACGGATGCCGGCTTCTTACTGCTATACGTACATTAGATTGGTCATCGCCTCTTAATCTCCTTTTGCTCAGACCCATCCATTTTTTGCTGCTCCAGCATCTGTGCCCTTTATGCTTTTTTTCTGTATAGTTACCCACAATACCCTGGATAAATTAATGTCATGACCTCGCTATGGCTATCAGACAGAAAAAAAAGTCTACTATTTTAATAATTGAACGTGCGCGTACAGCAAACTGCCTACTGATAGCCCAGCTTTGTGGACTGCCTCCAAAATCAGCCTTTGCTAGCTCTGCGAATCAGAAACAACAGATGCAAATACTAGCCACATAGCCCCAGCTCTCTGTCTTGCCTTTTTTTTTTCCTTAAAAAAAAGAACAAAACCCTCCCTTTTCAGTCTGTGCCATCTTGTTTTCCCCGTGCCTGCCCCCTCAATGGTTAAAAACATTAGACTGCTGAAATTAGAAGCTTTTGAATAAAAGCATAAAGATGAGTGAAAACTATAAATGGCTGCAGATTCTGGAAATTTATATCCAGACGGTGAGTAGGGAAGAGTACCCAGGTTCAAGTGCTGAGCCTCACTCGGGAGCACCTCTGGGGCCAATGGGACTGCAGACTAGATTAAATCAATAGTCGTCTGAAACGAGATGTCGTAATCAATCAGCTCAATTACCACTGTCATAGATCTGGGCTTAAGGTCTTTCCTGATTCCACTCTTCTAATCATTAACCCTTATACATCCTCAAAATAGGAACTTACGCTTGCTCTGCTGCCCCACCTTTCAGACAACCAGAGTTTAACTTAGCATTTTCCCCTGTTTTTCCCTTTCCCTATTTAAATAATACAAGAATGGGTCAGCAAGAAACGTTTGAAATGTGAATACAGCAAGGTTAGATGCACCCCGTTAAATGTACCTATTATATATTTGCTGCATGTGCACTTATATATTATTATTATGCCTCCGGGAGTGGCTGGGTGGATCAAAGACTGCTGTTTAATTAACATTCAACTCAGCTGTTTCCTTGGAGATTAAAAATAGAAGACTAGTTGAATTAACCTGAAGCCGTTCACTCCTTTCACTAATCGAATATTATAGAACCTCGCTCCCCTCACCCTAGTTAGGAACAACTCATTTCTGGTTAATCAACCACTAGGAAAATACATTTTCAGTTTGAGGGTAAGTGTGAAAAAGTTGGAAAGACATTTTTGTATGCATGTCTGAATTTCACGGAATTGCCCAATCATTTACATTTTGCATCCACGGTAGAGTAAATCCCCATGCGATGCAAGGAGAAAAGAACCACCAGGTTTGAATACGAGCAGAGCCACTTTAAAATCTTGCCTGTAATTACTATTCGCTGTGTGAAGATTAAATGTCATCCGTTTAACTTTTTTTTTTTTTAATTCCTGTGCAGGTCCTGAAAAGATCGTAAAGCTTTTCATAAAAATGCTCCAGCGATTGTCACATATCCTTCTCTCAGTGTCTCAGGAGGAAAGAAAGAATCCAGGTAGTAGGTATCCAGAATTTTAGTATCTTAAATTTGATTTATTCTCCTGATAGACTCAAATAATAATAGTGAAAGAAAACCCCATTACATTTACAGTTACATCACTGCCTGTACACACTGCCCCTGTTTCCAAGCAGAACCACACCTTTTTTAACCATAAATCTGCTTTTCAGCTGGAGAGACTGAATGCACAGCCTTAGTCCCTGCAGCCCTGGGAATGCCCAAGAGCAGAATCAGCCCCCGTGCCACAGCAATGATATTTTGGGGAGGAATCGGTGCTCCTAGAGGTGCTAGGAGTGGGTATGGGACAGGGGCAGCAAAGAGGTGTTTCACGGCAGAGGCAGCGGCTGAGGCCGGGGGTCTGTCCGTGGGGAGGGCATCCACCAGGGCAGGGCACCGCGCCATCCAAGACAGGTTATAATTGGAGATCGATTGCTGGATTTAATGACCCAGCTGTTTTCATTAGTAGAAATGGCAAAAATTGGTCTAGAAAATTATTCAGCTGCTAGCATAGGCCCTTTTTAACAGGCTTATACCTCAGCCAGGAGCGACTTTGTTGCAGATGAAAAAAAATTACCTCAGCTTTGCATCTTTCCTGGGAAAGATTTAGCTGACAGTGGGACGAGATACAAAAAGAACTTTAATTCTGTCCTTTAGTAATGCTGAATGAATGCAACGCACCAGACACCACCTTAAACTGGATGGCAGCTACTGCTCAGTTTTGCAGGCAGCGTTTAAGACTGTAAGCATCATCCACAAGGGGACAGCATTCACATCCACACTGGAAAGATGCAGTTTGTGTACATGAAGAACAGAATGAGAGTAGCAGCCATTGCTGAAACCACCCAAAAATTAAAGAAGAGAAGAGAAGAGAAGAGAAGAGAAGAGAAGAGAAGAGAAAAGAAAAGAAAAGAAAAGAAAAGAAAAGAAAAGAAAAGAAAAGAAAAGAAAAGAAAAGAAAAGAAAAGAAAAGAAAAGAAAAAAGAAAAGAGAAAAGAAAAGAGAAAAGAAAAGAGAAAAGAAAAGAGAAAAGAAGAAAGGCGTTTCCTGGATTATTACTTATGGACAGAGAGGGAGGAGAAGTGAGGCTGGATGTGGATGTCAGATATCAAAACCCATTCAAACACAGGATGAACCTTTTGTTTCTTAGACAATCAGCAAAGAGTAAGCTGCTTTGCAATATTCATACAAACTTTGTGTGAAAGATAAGGATTCTCCAGAATAGCAAATAATAATTTTAAGGGAATGCGATTACAAGATTCAGGTGCTATTGGAGCAAAATCAGAGTGTGTCTTACAGGAAGGGAGAAACGCACTAATATCAAACGTTATTCTGATTTTGCAGTTCTCATCCTCATATTCTCAGTGTGCTCTGACTGGGAGGTAACGCCCTCATCCCTCTTCTTTTTCTAGGAGCAAAACTTTCTTCATCACCGTGCACATGAAAGGGATATCCATTAAAATAAAAGGTTTAGCTTTAATGTAGTATTTAAACGACTTAGAAGAATGAGACTGTTAGAGTGACCTCTGTCTAAGCATATGCCATGTCCACGATACCTTCTCTCCACAACGATGAAGAGCAAGGGGATAAAGATTTTAGAGAAATCCCACAGCTACCCAGTCCCAGATCTATCACAGAAATCTACCCTCTTAATTTCTTCTTTAGAAATGCCACACCCAGACTTTGCCTCATGTTTTAGTAACAGTGCCTTTTGTAACTTAGCTGAAATTCCCACCTGATCGTGAAGTATTAAAAATATATGTAGCCTACACGATCTATTACAGAGAGGAAATCACACAAATAAAAATACAAACAGCAATATCCTTCTCTCCCTACGCAAGCTCCTTCTTACTCGAGAAATGCTGTTATACCGTCTCCTTGCTGACTTGTCAATTTACCTGCCCTTTATTAAAACACAGACATATGACAGCAGAAATTACTGCAGTCTGAATCACTTTAAAGTATATGAATACTATTCAATAGACCTTGATTTCACTGACATTTTCAATTAAAAAAGTAATTATTTGTGAAAACTAACCACTGTGATATTTATCCATTTTTCACCGATGTTTTCTTGAGCTTCGAAAGCACGAAATAATGAATGAATTAACTTTGCTATTTATGAACACTTTTTTATACTTACTTCACTAATTGCTTTGTGTTACTGCTTAATGCATCATCGGCAAAATGGGAAGAAAGGGCCTGGTACTAAAAGGAAATTCCAACTGTTCATAAACCTGTTTTTGACTAAAGAGTCAAGTTTGTATTTGCAGTCTGTTCAGTAAGAAAGACGAAAAGTGCCAAGCACCATTTTAAAAATCCCGCTTCATAAATTTTCCAGTATGACATTTTTACTCTTTCCGTGCTAATTAGGTATACATGTATGTAGATATATATATATATATATATATAAAATCGATAAAAATGCAAGATTACGTGGAACAAGATCGCCAAAATGCGTTTATTCCCAGAAGGCATCCCTCCATGCTGGTTTCATACTGTTGTTGGAATCATCAGTGGGCCTGATCCTACAAATAGAGCAATTCAAGTAACTTTATTCAGATGGATAGCGTCTCTGAAATGATCTGAACTATTTTTCTGAGCACCTATCTTGAATAAGTATATGTCAATTAAGAATCAGGGTTTCTAAAAGGAAATTAAAGGCATTCTGTACATACTGCAAAGTGTAACAGAATGTGCAGAATCCTGCTACAGAAAAAAAAAACCTTCTTATTTTCTTAACAATGTGATTTGAAGATAAACCTTTGTGAGAAACATTCGGACACACCATTTCTACAGCCTTGTTTCAAGAGGTTTCAAAAGTAGGCTGGGGAAAAGCAAAGCATTTTAATAAGAAAATACAAAATAGCAGGTTCAATGCCTGCAAAACGAGACTATTTTAAATTTTCTAGACAGTGAAGGTTAAAGCTATCCTGCATTCTCATAGTTCTCTCTCTCCTTTCAATCAATCTCATTGATTTTTTTTTAAGGGTCAGAGGCTATACCTTCATTGATCAAAGAAACAGCCTGACACAGCGAAAGAGTCTGCCAATTCCAGACAGATCAATCACACCTTTGTCTGCTTTTGATACATTATGGTTATTTATTCTGCATCACCACGACTTTCTGTCGCATGGCTCTTAATGTAATAATGCTGTTCGAGGACAACAATAAAAAAGGGGGGAGGGGAAATATTCTATTTAAAATATTTTAAGCTCCTCTGGTATTTCTGAGGGTGGCTTATGATGGAACTTGGCCAACTTGTTTGATTTCATTTTTGCCTTGGAAAAGAACTCCTGTTCTGGTACTCAGCTCTCCTTGGTCAGCATTTTGTAGGATTTTATAAAGGCCACTCTTTGAAAATTATTTGTGCAAACTGTTTTTAGAAAAGTAATTAGATCTCGATAGGACAACAATTATGATCTAATCACAACTATAATTTTCCATGTTTATACACTCTTTTAGAAATGTTTTACTAAATAGAATGTAACTGATACCCGGCTACAGCTACTGACTGCTTTATGACTGTAAAATGAAACTAAATGGTCAGCCTAAAATAATTGCTAGGAAATATTGCTGAATAAACAGATATAAGTGCTGAAAAGCTCCTGGCTTTGCAAACTATTATGCTGAAAGCCAGCTAAAGCTTTAAAAAATGCACTATATGTTCACTGTCTGTCGTGACTGAAAGTTATGTGCTATTATCTACCTTTCCGTGGCATCCGCAAGAAGCCTTTAAAACTACTGTTGGTCTAATATCAAATGTTTTGTTCACATTTGGTAGCCTATCACTTCGCAAGCAGTTGCACTACTCAAGAGAAATCACTTGTGGGTCTTGTGATATTTATTATAAGTAAAAGCATTAGAATCCAGTTCTAAAGGTGAAACTGTAGCCTAAGAGAAGTCAGTGGCAAAAAGCCCAGTGACTTCAGGGGAGTCGGGACTTCACTGCAAGAACTTACGTCTCCACTCCTTCAACCCAAGCTACCTTCAGTAGAAAAGGCAGCTCATGGGATTTCACAGGACCATGCCCTTACAAAGAATTTTTAAAGAACTAACACATTTCTCAGCAAAACAGCTACCAAAGCTGTGATGAGCTCTATGCACCACGCAGCCCTAGCAAAGACAGTGGAACTGTGCAATAAAATTAAGCATGTAAATCTTTGCAGAATCAGGATATCAGGTAATAAGACATAATCACTGTCTTGAAGAAATTATTCCTCTACATCATTAGAACATTAAAATAAGATATACGATAATCCAAACACTTGGCATTAGTTTCTAATTTCATTGTGCATGCTCTGTAAATTATTGTGCACCCGATTTACAATTACATCAGCATTATTATGTAGAGCAAAAGGTAAGTGGTATACAAAGCTGAAATATTAAACCCATTAAAGAGTTATGAGTTTGAAAAAGTCCCTACATGTATTTGTGTGCATGCCAAAAAACGCATTTTAAAACCTTTAACTAAAGGAAACTGCCTTCCAGTGATAAACTGCAATGCCTAAAAGACATTGCTAAAATGCTACCGCCACTCTCAAAGGCCAAGAGACCTTAAAAACTGTTGCTGGCTGACAGCATTACACAAAACCATACAGTTTCTTCTGTAAAGAAATAAAGCTGAATGCGCAACATTTCAGAGAAGTTTTGAATAAGTCTATTTGTCCAGCTTACTTTGCAAGGGCTCTGTAGAAAACAGCACCATAAACACTTTCAGTCCCCACACAAGGGCTAAACAAAGAGTCCTCTTTCTAGCCATTTAATCCAGTAATTTATTTTTTCAACCATCACATAAATCGAAACACAGCTGTAACCAATGACTTGCAGATCCAGTTCCCTGCCAGCTGGATCCTGTTCTGCTGAAGCAGCAAGATTTTTACATTGTTCACTTCTGTACATCTGGAGAAATCATTTGGGTTCAAAGGTGACTAGAAAAGCTCTTTAAATAAACTCAACCAACAGTGAAGAGAGGCCTAAGGATCTACAAAAGCTACATGGAGTTCCATTTAAAAAGTTCTTTTTTTCAAATTAGCACATGGAGCAGTTTGCTTCTTTAAACATTTTATGATTATGACATTTTAATTCAATTATACATTCAAACACATATTTTGATAATAAAAAAAACATTCACTATTTTCCAAGAACTTTCAAACACAGTGTCAATATTCAGAAGTGATCACAGTCCATAGTTTGTGTACTTATCACATTTAAAAGAATCATCAGAAAAATAGCAATGGAATGAAATAAAATACAAAAAATATACCTCAATTCATGCATCTTAGCTGTTGCCTGAAATGCCGCTCGACTTTAAATCAGAAAAAGCCAAACAACAAGAAAGCATATACTGTACTTAGATATGCTGAACCTGAAATCTCTTGGAAGTTAATCCTTAAAATAGCCTTACTTCAAAAAGTCTGCATCATCCCTTACTGCATGAGTCTGCCAGTTAAGTAACAAAAATGTCCCTGACATTTAAAACTGCAAACAGTAAATTGATTACAATGCATCATTTCCTTTAGAAAAGCAATCACAAAGCAAACCAGCTGAATCTTTCAGAGGTAAATAACAATGAATATTGAAGGCTCATATAATCTGTACCTTTGATTACTTTTCAGACAAAACAGAGGCTCAAATACGTTCAAAATGGAGGGGTTTCATGCCTAGCCCAGGCCCCACTTACAAAAATACTTACAACGTGGAAAGCTCCTATGCTAGGTCTTATTTGCAAATTCATAAGCATGTGCTCTCAATTACAAAATAACCCAAAATTTGTCATTGGGTGTGTGTTTCCATTCAAGCAGGCAAGCAGGACGCATCCGGAACTTGACCCAGTCGCTTAGGTAAAGACGTCGTTCCTTTACTGCACACTATTAAAAGGTATTTCAAAATTCAATTAGGGTTCGCTACTGTAATTGCTTCTTCTCCTTTTTTAATACTTACTGTTATAGCTGTCTTGAAACAATGCTGATAAAGTATCCTTTCTGCTTGCCACTCTGGCCACATCTCTGTGCTGGCTTCAGGTTATTGTCCATTATCTCCTCCTCACGGATTAACTGAGTAGCTACCTCACCTTCAGCTCTTGCTTCTTGTTGTCTACTCTTGCCTGCGCTTCCCCCCTTCACTCATAATTATAGGAATGCACTGTTACATATGCTATCTGTGCTCTGTTGTGAAAATAGGACCATTAAAAAAGTAAAAATAAAAAAAAAGATGGAAAATATCATGTCTTTAAAAGCCAGATAAACCAGATAAATCATCTGCAAAAATTAACATGCACAACTCATAACCAGGTAATTACAACATCACTCCGGGGCAAACTTCAGGGTATTTAGACATGCATTTCTGTCCATTAACATGTATAGATTTACGTAAACATTCTAAAATTAAAAGTGTCTAGTTTGCACTTAATTACAATGTTTCTGGAAAGCTTTCTTCCTTCAGTTCCTGATGTGTATTTACCCTCAACTATGGCTGAGTTTTTGCCCAATAATTAATACAAGCATGACAAAAGGGAATGAAATCTGACACAACGTAAGCTGCCACTGCCCAGTGACCGAGCTTCTGCAGTGCCTCCCGTGATTGACTTTGCCAAAATCATCAGCACAATTAAACAGTATAGACTTCATTTACCACCCATTCACCACAGTTCTTTCATTTCACTATCAACAGCCCTCGTTAGCTCAGACTCTCTATTCTCAAAATTATTTGCCTCCATTTTTAATAAACAGATCAGGATTTATTATCCAATTCAGACATAACCTGTGGCCCATTTTGTAACCTTATCTGCCTGCCTGCCTGGGGTTTCAGGTAGGTAACTTTTGGGTAACTTCGAGTCAAACTGAAATATACCCATCAGAGGCCTGGGACAGCCTAGGAAAAGTAAAGTAGCCTGGAGAGAGGTATTACCTATTTTTGTTAGGTGCCTTCTGTTGCTTAGAAAACCTCGCTTAACTGTCTCACATCGCAGTTGGCAGTACAGATGGTATTCTGATTTACCCAGGAATGTAACTCCCATGGCAGACCCTGAGGCAAAGGCTTTGGTGTTTTTATATATCTGGTTTAAAACCTAAGCCCTGCTGAATGAATCTCCCAACTGGAAATCCAACTCACCGAGCTAGAAAGACTGAATCAGAGATTTTTAGATCCGACACGCCAATTTCAGAATGCGCTAAGGCACTTCCAATTATCTGAACTTTTGTTTGGCAAATGTTATGGGTCCTTCTACCTAGGGGTTTGGGTAATTATGCTTATCTTCTATAAGGCATTTAGTTATGCCAGTTTACGTTGCAGAGAGGCCTTTATGTAACCTGTGCCACTGGGTGCTCTGCAGCAGGGATGAACAACTTTCTAAGGCTGGGGTGCCAGACTTCACATACGTCTCCTGCATTAAAGACAGAGCTTGTCAATAGGAACTGAACAGGGAGCCAGAAGCTGCTGCCATTTAAAGATGAGTGATGTTGCCAATCACCTTTTTGGCAGACTCTTGCTCCCGTGCGAGGCAGCAGTTCCCATTTGCCAGTTCTCAGTGAGTGTGCAACCCGTAGCGTAAATCAGGCCAAGTGCCAAAAGAGGCGGTCCTTTCTGCCCTCCCTCCTGACCTCAGTCATTTGTTCCTCCACCTTGTTTGTGCTGACACTTGCATCTTACAGCTGCATCGTAAAGCAGACGAGGGAACTGACCCAAAAAGCAAACCAGAAGAAATACAAGATTAGTTTGCAGCTGGATCAATCCCTGATCTGGCTCGTTAAATAGCCACATAAACTAAGTGCCAGCACAAAAGGCCAGGTGGAAATGAGCGCCAGTGGTAAGAGGATGGAGTTCTCCTTTCGGTGGCAACCTGAACTTCGGCAGGATATAAGTGGCCCTGTACCCTGTTGGAACCAGGAGCTGGGTGAACCATGGCCTCTCAAAGTCACCTCTTTAGGATACTAAGGTTCTCGATCTTCTATTTGTGCACTAGCCTTAGTACACTCCCTGGCATTCATGTTGAACCCCGTGATACAAAATTAAAAATACTGTCTGAAGGAAAGATAGGAGACTGCATTGCAGCCAGAGAGAAATTAGAAGATACAGCCAGAGGATAAAAGACTAGACACTCCAGGAAGTATCATGTTAGAAGGCTGTTCAAGATGGTCAGAATAGTAAATGAGATATTAGCAACAGTCAAGTAATACATCAAGGCTATAAATAACTGTGAAATCAGGTATTAACAGTAATTATACAACACACAAAGGAGGTGCTCAGAGATTCCAGTACACTTGAAATGCAAATTACTGCAGAGCTAAGCATAGTTGTGACAACAGATTTAAAACCAAAATTAGATCTCTGATTTTCAGACACTATGAAGAAGTTTATTCGAACTTTGCCAAAAAGTGTTTAAATGTAGCGTATAAATATAATTACTTGTACAGTCTTCTCCTTGCATTCTCCCGTTCCACTTATCCACTTTTGAACAGTGTTCTCAGTCAATTATTTACAAAGATAAAATAGACTGGCTTAGGGTTTTCATAAACTCCATTATAGCCATAAACCATAGAGAGAAAATCAATAAATTGTACGTTATCTCCATATAGCATTCAGCATTTTGCCTTTTTTTTTTTTTCTTGGTAAGTAACATGCCTATCACTGATGTAGTCAGTACACTTTTCATTGGATTTTGATCTACAGGCACACACCACAAGGCAAACATATGCCTTTTCCTTCACAAATAAAGTGCCATCAGACACCGCATCCGTGTTTGTAAATCATTTTCGAGATGCTGTGTTCTCACACGTGCAATCTGAGAGCAACAACATAAGACGAAACATATCATTGTGAAACATATCACATCCATTACTTATGAAAAAAAAAAGGTGGAGTGGCACGATCCACAGCTAGGTCTACGTTGTGCCCTGAATTCCTAAGCAGAATATCTCATCACAATGACTGAGCATTTCAGCCCAAAAAGGACCATGCCTCTCTAGGGATGACAGTATTTGCAAGCGCATGGGAAATCCACATGACGCGTGCATGGGACAGACTCTGCCTGGGAACCCACCAGCTGGCTGGAAGAGACCAGCAACGTGTGCAACCGGGCAGCTTAGACAATTATTGCACGTACAGAAAAAAACCTTCCCAAGCCTACGCTAATTTACATTTTGAAATAGCTCCCAAAAATTAACTTCCTTTTTAATAAAGTAAATTTGACATAAAATGTTAGCTTAAAGCTCTTCGTTTGCACATCCTCGGGAGGATATGGCCTTGAGCATGGACCTGAGGAGATGCAGGTACCAGAGAATACAGGCATCTTTTCTTCATCTTTGATTATTAGGTTGCAATGGCACCCTGAAAGGCACAGTTTCCTGTGTGAATTCCTGCTGTATGAGCCTTGGCCGTGCCTTCCCAGGGTCCAAAACTGCAGCTTAGGTTGGCAACACAAGGAAATTGAGTAAAACCTTCTTAATACACCTGTTTACTCCATGAAGAAGTGAAAGCTACATGACACTTTAAAAAAATATGCTTCTATGCCAGTAGGAGAGATGCCTTTAGGATAACCAGCAATAGGAGAAATGTAAATTTTAGTCCATTACGAAGCATAAAAATGGCCATAACGGGTTAGATCCAAGGGCCTCTTTGCTCAACATCCTGTCTTCAACACTATGTATAAATGGATGCCAAAGGTCTTCCTTTGAATTAAATAAGCGTAGATGATCCCTCTAAGATCCCCAAAAGATTGTGAGGTGGCTATAAGGAAAGAGAACTGGTTTGGATATTACTAACAGAGTTGCCAGGTGGGAAAAATGACAGCACAGAATTGTAGTAACATGTTTTTGGGAATTAAAGGAGGACAGAAGGTACACAGAACAGGTAATGGTATAACATGCTGTTCTTCTATACTCACTAAAACTTCCCTGTTTCCCAGCTCCTCTCTGTTTTCCCCATATGGATATTGTTACAGTGATTTCAAAGCCTCTTTGCAATTGTTTCATAAAGGTCAAATTCCATGGTATGTTCAACATGAGCAGCAGTAATCACACTACCTTTGAACATCAGTTCTCTGGTGCAAGGAATCTCTTGTTACCGATACGTGAATTACTTTGTACAGTCAGCCCCAGAAGTTTTCTGAGTGCAGGTACCCCAGAAGCAAAGAAGCAAAGCCAACAAAACCCAACAACAATAACAGCTAGCCACTAGTAATGTTTTTTTTAATAAATACTTTTGTTTTCTCTCTCCATTCTGGGATCCTTTGGGATCCATCCTGGGAGCTTTGCAAAGAGGGAAAAGTTATGAACACAGCTCCTAATGACAAAATCAGGTATTTCAACTACATCTGGGAAGTTTAGAAATCCAGTTGGATGGTACTTTCTCTAGGTGAGTCTGATAAAACATAGTTAAAAGCTATTATGCCCTACATGTCATAAAATACATAATCAACCATTTTAAAGAGAGAATTATTCCACTAATAAAATATACAGGAAGATAAGCAAATATACTACTATATTTCACTACTGGAGCATTAAAGTTCGTCACAAAGCCATAAGCCAGCAAATTAGAGATTCTCATAGTTTTTCCTTATCAGACAGAAACATTATACCTCTGTACAGGGTACAGCCACCATAAGCATAATTGGACTAGATGATCTGAAAGGTCCCTTCCAACCTAGGCAATTCTATGACCCTATTTGAAAAATGAATTACCAAAATTTTCTGTGGATTTTGGTTAGGTAACTGCAGGCCTTCCTGGGTTGCAAACAAACTCTGATCTAGCCAAATGTGTAAATCTCCAGATTTATGAAATGGTTCAACCCAAGGCAGAAGTGTCAGACTGCCTTGCTAAATCCACCTGCAAGAGAAGTGTCACGTGACCCTTTTCCATAGAAAAGTGGCACTATTAAATCTTAGTGATATTAGAATTTTTCAAAAGCATGTTGAAGCACAGTGGTTTTTTGCAGCCTGCCAAACGGTGCCATTACACCTGCTTCATTCTTAAAATCCAGCAAATGAGTCAACAAGCATTTTCATTATTCAGTCAGCAGTATCAGAAAGCATGAGGCAAACGATACGTGAGGACAGGTTTATAACTTCTACCTCTCCATCAATTCTTGCAGATTTCCATTGTTTAAAATTGTCTTTTGCACTCCCATCACTACTTTAGATAGTGACCTCATAGCAGCAGTTTTCAATCTTAAATACTAGGCATTCACCCCTCAATAAATGTGTGGCAAGTTACGCTACATCAACACACGGTTTCCCCTTATTCCCAGGGAAAATTACTTCTCAAACTGCCTTAGTATTCATACTCACATATTCTCAGATTATGAGTGGGGTTAATGAGCGCTAAAAATATTCTGTTCATTATTAACCTCATTTCTTATGGCTTTTTCTACCATTTTTGGAAAAAGAAAAATACAGTATTTTGCAGTCCTTTAAAACCAACATCCATTTGGAGGGAAAAAAAAGAAAAGCAAAAAAAAAGTAAGGAAAGACCATAAAGTATCAAGTGGCACTCCACATTCATTCATCTAGAGTCTTGGTACAATTATTAGTGCTCATGATTGTGTGTCCCAGAATACTCTCACTCCAAGTTCCTCCAGGTTGTATTCTGTTCTTAATAGGCAAAAATTAATGGACTCATTGTCTAATCTGAAGACAGGATTTTTCTTTTGATTTGTAAGAGTTTCAAATATGAAGTTAATAGGTATGGATGTAAAATCCACAGTACCCATGTACATTTAAGCTAATTTCCCAAAGGGATAAAATAGACTTGATGGACCAATAACATTTCTTTCACAGACCACCCTTTCACTTCAAAACAAATCAGCTAAAGTGATCTCAAGCAAAGGGTTTGTCTGCGCAAACCCAGTCATGCCAGTCACGTCATTCATTAAGGTTTACTCACTCCTCTATTTCAGGACTACAGTCAGAATTTACCTAAATTGGCACTGAATGTCAATGCTATTTCCCTCTATCCACAATAGGAAATAGCAGTACTTGAGAGGACACTCAAGCATGGTAAGCATGGACAAACGCTCACTTTTACTGAGGACCACTGCAGGTTAGTGAAAGGAGATGTTGTGGTATCCTTAACATAAGATTAATGAATCTTACTGTTATTCTAAAGCAGTCCTCAGTAATGGTTTAAAATCAGTGTTGAAATAATTAGAATCAAGATTGTCAGAGGAAGCATGGAGATAAAAACATCATCCATTGTTTTCCAGAAGATTAATCAAGTAGAGTGAAATTGTTAATATTTTAAGTGACTGTAACTAGTAATTTTTTAAGTGAGCATATGCAGACTCTATATGAAATGCAAATTTTGAAGAGTCTTTCATGGTTGTACAAAACCTGTTTTCTGAATTTAAATATGTACACAAGTAGTCTGCACTGAAGTGAATTTCATCCAATCTACGAGTAAGTGACCAGCAGTTCTGAAATGAGATCAGTGGGAAAAGCAGAGTGATAGCTATCAGTGCCAGCTTGGTATGAAATACCAGTATGCACATTACAGACTAAATGGGGAAGACACAACACCGATCAGACATTATCACAATGTAAATTAATTGGTGGGGTCCTGAATGTCACAATTCTACTTCATGTTTGGGTACACAAACATCATCTGAACAGGTCTACCTGCAGATAAAGAATATTTGAACCTAATTTTGGATAAAAATTAAGTTAATTTTCTATTTTGTGCACGTTTTGCATAACCCGCAAGACATGGACTGGATCCAGAAAATACACGGCAAGGCAATGCTGAAGGAGAGATCATAGGTAAAAAAACCATTTGTACTTCCATTTTGATATAATAGTAAAGTACTGTGTAGCATACTCACAAAGCCTTGAACCAGAAAGCTTGGACTACACATTTTTTCTATATAAATCTGGTTCATTGAGATAACCTATCTACAAGCAAACTGTAAGATAATATCTTCTCATTTGCCATGGCTATTGAGGTATAGCCAAAATTAGCCTAAAATTAGATCTACCAGTCAAATGAACTTTCAGTAGCTCATCCCATTCTGGCCATTGTGTTATCAGAAACGCTGATAATTTGGAGGGATTTCAGAGAAAGACGAGAGGTGTGATTAGGCAGCTGCCAACACAGACTGGAGAAGAACTATCAAGAGAGGTAAATATTTTAAGTCCTTACAGCCTACAAGTATTTGTTGGGCATTTTCTCCACAGCAAAAGCGCAGAGTTTTTCCATACAGTCATATGTAGGAGAAGCAAGATGGAAACCAGAATAAGAATTTCTGTTTGTGTAACGAGGAATTATTTTTCACAATGAAACATTATTTCAAGAAAATGGCTAACTTCTACAAAACTGGCTTACACCAGACACGAGTATGGACTAATCCTTCACCGTCTCAGTATGCATAATGGATCATTTTTACCTCTAGTTCTTATGTACTTTCATATGAAAATAGGAAAGTCAAAGAACCACGTCAGTGGTAAGAATCAATAGAGAGGAGGGACCTCAGAATATGGCAGCAGTTCAAGGGAAAACAGTTTCACTTGCCTTGGTAGGGATCGAGAGGAGATAGCAATAGCAACATCACAGTGAGAATTATGCAACCTCTCCATCCAGGGAATAGGGGGTTTTATGAGGATATGAAAATACTGTAAAATGTAGAATAGAACAGGAAGTATTTAGGGATTAAGAGGACTGTTTGATGACAAAAGAATGATAAAAACCTTTTAATCTTGAAAACAGGGAACTTGGGAATTTAGAGGCAGTTTGTAAGCACAGGAAAGGACCTAGAGCAAGACACAGATTCCAGAAAGAAGCAAAGAAGGCGAAGAGTAGAATGGTGCATGCACTTGCCTTCGAGTTCAGACTAACCATTACTAGGTTTCAATTCATTTCTTTGGTTTGGGGGTTTTCTGAGATTCTTTGCTGTAATTGTGATATGGAACAGCCTGGCAAAAGATGAGACAGCAATGTATGTGTAGGCAAAATCTGGACCTTTTCTTTACACTGAACGATAGATACATGTAAGCATGTTCCACCTACACCAAGTTCAAACTAATTTAATAAAAGAGGATGTCAGACCTCTTACCTCCCCGCCCTACAAAAACCTATGCACCATAAAGTTCCATAAAGGGACTGAATCATGGCCATCTTAACAAACACCTTTTAATGGATTTCTACAAATCCACCCTTTTTCAAACATTTTGAAAAGTACAGTTGTTTGAGGAACTGCATAATGCACTTTTCTCCTTGCAATCTATTTTAATCAGATTTATATATAATACTAAAAAAAGATGCTCATTTTACATTTTCCTTATTCTCTCATGTATTCCACTTGGAAGTATACTGTGTAAAGATCACTGCTACGATTGTGTGACTGTTCACGGTAAGATGTACATTTCTTATCCAACCATGTAGCTCATTTGTTTATATCATATATAATTTACTATTATCCTTACCTTTAAAGTGTAGTGAGACACAGGTAGCATATGCCTAGCAGATGCAGAAGAGCAACAGTCTGGCTAACTACAGGTATAAAGCCAGAAACTTTAGCTGTGCTAAGTAATAGCTAAAATGTAAGCAAAGAACAAGAACTACCCCCAGAAACCCCTCAGCTGTTTCAACAGTGGCACAGACAGGGCAAATCTTGTGCCATAGAGGGAACAGACGGACAGAAGCACTCAACTAAGACCTTCACTGGTACCTCCCCCCTCTGGATTTCTAAGCAAGAAGAAGAATCGACACCCTGTAATGGCTGATCCTACAAGGACTTAGATTTCAGTTTAGCTTTACACATCTAAATTTTCTCCCAGAATTATTAAATTAGTTTGAACTTGGTGTAGGTGGAACATGCTTACATATATCTATTGTTCAGTGTAAAGAAAAGCACCTACACTTTTGGATTCTTCTTGCAGTCACTAGCATTTAGGTACTTACTTAATGAAGAAAATATATTCCTTTTACATATGTAAAATTTGCATCTCCTCACATTCGCTGAATCTTCACTTACTGTTGTACTTTGGAGAGAAGCACAACATATTTATCTGGAGATGGATTGTTTTTCTTCTCTCTTTTTGCTCATTTCTTCTCTACCACAACAGTCAGAATAAGAGAGGATGCTGCATTGTATGCTATCATCTGTACCGTATGTAGATTAATATTGTACAGATACGATCTTGTTGCCATTGATTCTTATTTTGTGGTGAGGATTTTCTTTTATTTGGAGGATTTATAAGGGGAGGGGAAAGGCCACTGAAACCTTAACAGAGATCCTAGGTTTTATTGAGTTGTCCACAATGACTTAATCTCTTTTCCTGGTATTTTTAAATTCATTTAGAACCCAACAGAGGTCATAAATAGTTCAAATTACTTCTTTCAATGCCTGCTAGCTTTCATACATCACTGCTGAATTTCATTTGACATTGTGTCATCCACTGCTGTAGTTCTGAGGGTTCCCCTTTGAAGTTCCCCACATAGTGTGTTTTGGACTTGAGTAACCTAGCTAATTGTGCCATTTGCAGATGTTGCCATCTCACTGACTAACTTTCTTTCCAATTCATTAATATGTTTATTAAATAAAATCCATCCTAGCACGAAGCAGTGGAGCAGCCCACGGTAATCTTTCAGCCATAGAGGAGGATGACTATATATTTTTACTTTAGACTTTGTCATCTAGCCATTTTTACCCCATGACGAGGATTTCCCTCCCCCCCCCGCCCCCAGTGACCACTTAGCTTCCTTAACAGCTGCTCCTGTGGAGAAATCTTTTTGAAGTCCAAAAAATTATGTTAGCTGATTCTTTTTTCTTTTTTTTTGTTTTAATGGTTGGTTGTAAAAAAAAAAAAGGCGCCAAAAAGAGTTAATAGAATAGTGAGAAATTAATTTCTTTTGCAGAAAAAGCCTTGGTTACTACCATATTTGTGTTAGCATTTTACCACCATACTCTAAATAGAGCCTCCCTAATTCCCAGTCTCTTTCTATTTCTTTCTATTGCCCAGAAATATACTTCACTGGAATAATCTGAAGCAGTTTTCCGAAAATGTGCCATAGTACTATTCAGTTCTTCAGTATTGAAGAATTGCTACTATTCAATTTGTCAGTACAGAAGCTAAAACATGGCCACATCTAAGTAAGAAATCCTTACATACTTTATCACATTATTGCAAAAGTAATTTTGCTTAATGCAAGAACTGAGCAGTACTATCCCTCTCGCAGACTACAGTGATTGAGACCTTTTATTTACATTAGTATCCTCATAGAACAAGCAAAGCAACTGAGAAACTCCAACCAGAATCAAAATCCACAGACCTAGACACTTTTTTATTTTAACCCTTCTGAACTTTTACTTTTGTATTCTTGAACTGTAAATTTTACGGCTGAACCTTTTCCCACTCATGTCCCAAACATTACTCCAACAGTTGAGGGATTCTTGAAATTCACACCTGAATATTGCAATTTAAGGTTACCTAGCTTTTTGCCACATACTTTAACGGGTTAAGAGAACAGTGCTCACATAAACACTTTAAATTTGTCATTTCTAAGGTGCAGAACATGCTACTCACAGCTTGCAGCAAGTGGGAGCAAAATGGATTTAAGCCTGTTTTGAGCCCTCTTTATCCTGGGCTGCTCTGCATCCCCTCACACAATTTACTTGTCTCTTTGGGTCTGCCTAGGTCCTATCAGGGAGGGCTCAGCTGCCCACGAGCTCCAGTAGTGCCTGGCACCTCCCTGCTACGGCCGGCTGGGGTTCCTCCAGCTGTGCCCTGGCACACTCAGAGTGGCCGTCCTCCCCAGGGCTTGCCTGGAAAACAGCCTAATGGCCATTTCCTTGCTCCCTGCCACAAAAGAGCTCTCCTCCAGATGGACTTGGGTCTTTTAGGGCCATGTCTGGCAGCTCTGGTGGTCCTTGCCATAGAAAAGGGGCCAGAGCACAGGTGAGGATAAAGAACGAGTGCACTTCACCTTCCTTAATAGAAAGTCAATGCTGAGAATATTTAAAGAAAATAGTTTGAACTTTTCCATCACTGTTCACCCTCCTTGTTCATATGCCATATTCCTCTCCTCTTAGACAACGGAGATCAACAAAGGCAATTTTAGTTTTATTTGCACAAGCAGTTTTACTTTCAGGATCCATCGAGCCTCAGCACTTGAATTCCAATCAGTGTTGTTTATTTAAAACACCTTCATTACTGCAGTCTTTATATGTGCATGCATTATGTAGCTTTTAATATTTATGACAATGAAATAGTATTATTAAATGTATGTTATTATTAAATATAAGATATGCATTAATTTCAAGAAGAACCGTAGGGCAAGCTGCGTAATTACTACATTACAAAATACAATGTGAAAACATCACACTGATAAAGAAAACACTTTCCAATGTGATACACTGCCTTCAAACTGTGAGATGGTGCTTTTAAAGTTAGAGCACAGAGGCTAGAGCTTTAACATAGTGACCAGAAAGGACTCTCATAAACATATATTTTGGCCTAGCCACAGTCTTGGCAAATTAGAAGGCTCATCTTTTGATCTCGATGATGAGAATGACATCTAGCATGAGCTCGAACAAACCGTTTAATTGTCCAGAGCTCCTGCTTTTCACCATGGATGTCACATCACAAAAGGATGTCAGACTCCTAGGTACATCCTATTTGTTAGAAGCTGTCTGTGGAAAAGTATTAAATAGAGGTATATAAAAGCAGAAAGACACAAGGACTTTGGTTTCAGAGTAACAAATCTGAATGCTTTTCTGAGTACAAATGACCTTATAAAGACCTCAGTGATGTTACCAGGGGAGACGATAGACTTCTGAAAGTTTATTTCCCTGTTTTTCTAACTATTCCCTAACACTTAATGAATGTATTTGTAAAGCCTTATACATGGATGTATCTCGCTTAAGGGTACATCACACTCATTCTACTGCAATGTCCAGTGAATTTTTCATAATGCTGTGAATTGTAGTCCTCATAGTGAATAATTTTACTTTTCTTCCATATACTGATGATAGTAACAATTTTTAAGTGAATGCTGTTGAACTGCTGTATATAAAGCCAACTTATGTTTACATAATAGATTTTATCCAACACATGATACAGGTTAGCAAAAACGCAACAGTTCAGACAGCTAGTCTGCAACATTATTTAGTGAAAAATAATAAAAAAGATTTATATTATGCTTTTCATTTTTTAATTATTCTCTTTTCGTTCATGATCTTTTGTTGATTAATTTTGAACTGTTGTGCAGTTTCAAATGACCACTAATTTAATATTAGATTTATTAGATTATGTTATTCAGAAGATGTTAAGACATGCAAGTACAAGGACTTTCAGGATTACAGAGTCAAATATTGTAGGATAATTTTCTTTGTCTAATAGATGTTCATTAATGACTAACTTCTCCTTTGGCCTTGATCATTCCTACTGCTAGCAACAAGGCCCATTTCTCTTGCCAGTCTGTTTTTTTGTAAATACTTTTTTCCATTTATAATTTCTTTTTTTTATATTAAATAATTATTTTGTCCCTGAAAGAAGGTGACTTTGTTAAGGCTTCATTTGTACATTTTATATACTTTCATGTCTCCTCTATAATGGTCTTCATTTAGTCTTCACATAACTATTTCCCTGCAGCACAGAACTACTGTCTGTCTACATAAAATTATTTCTTGGTAGCTGGCTGAACTCCTAGCTCCAAGTTCATAGAAAAGCTCTTATAGCTTAAGAAGGGACAAGAATTCACCACGACCCTTCAATCACGTATCGTTTGCCTTGCTCTTTTTTGAGTATAGATGAAGGAACTTTTATACTAACACAGTAAGGAACTGGTAAGACTACCTTCATGAAAATTTCACCGCTGAACAAAGAAATTGAGGGTTTTTTTGTTCAAATAGCTTTAAATTAATAAGAAACATTAATATTCTAAAGCATAATATGAATTACGTCGTTGTAACCAACATGCAAAAAACCCCAAACCTTTAAGGTTACTTCTCTTATCACCCTTCTTTTTTGTTTTTTTAGATGCTTCAACTGATCTTCAAGATGAATGAAAGACACATATATGGAGACAGAGGATAATGATAATGGTCAGACTAGTCAGTAGAATCTTCCAATGCAATTTTATAAATATTGTAAAATATCTGTAATTCTCTCTGATGAGAAATTAGTATCTGGTGAATTAGGATTGTCTCTTAAAAACAAAATTATTTTAAAGTATTTTTATTTTCCCTCTCAAAACTGCCTATGAATATGATGCATTTCACTTTGTGTTAATGCTACCCCTTGTGTAAAACAAAAAGTTTGAGGATACTTTACATGAAGATCAAGTCAAAGAATAAAACACTGTTTCATAACCATATCAAGAACCTATTTTGCTGTTAAGCCATTTAACTTAAAAAGTAAATAAACTTATAACACAAAACTCTAATTTTGACAATACATAATAATACTCGATAACTCATACCATAAATATACAAATTCTCTGGTTTTTATGGGATAGAAAAAGTAGTGTTCATGTATACAACAGAGAAACACAAATTATCCTCGATACAAGAATCTGGATGTAAATCTTCTAACTCCATTTGGATGCTGAATATGCTGATCACACTAAGAAAAATAGCTAAGCTTAAGATCTTGGTATCTCACAATGTAAATGCTGCTGTTTAACAGATTCCATATTCTGCAGATGTTTTCTTAGAGCTGAAAAATTTGAGGCGGCTAAATTTTCTTTAAGGAGATGGAAACTTATAATGACTTGACCATTTTAGTGATATTTAGGGAATTAATGAGATATTCCATTAATATGCGTCATGTGGAACTTCTATTACACTCTGGAAGGGACCAATAGACCACCGTTCTGTGTCTGGAAGTGATCAGCAGTCAATAACTTCATTCTCTCATAAAGCACTTAATTTTAAAAGGGAAGAAGTTCTGTAACCTCAACAACTTTTCAGTGCATGGTTTGAATCAGAAATATTGCTACTTCTAGCGCCACTGCACATACTGTTCTTATTCACGCAAATGTTTAACATTCTTGATTCTAACTAGGAATTTCCCTAAATTAAGTTTTGTGGTAACAGCCTGCAGATTAATTACAGTTCATATAAAAGCTGGGGTTACCTAATTCTTTTTGATTCAGGCTTTTGAGTGTTTTCTATTTCTCATTTACGTAAATAAACTGAGGAGAAGCAAAGAAAGGGCACCCACATGAGATAAATTCTTCCTTATGATGACACTGTGCAGTAATAATACGGCTACATATATAATATATAATCATTTAGTGTTTGTTGTCTTAGACTAGACGGAACTAACTCCATCACCTAACTGTGTCAGTGTTAGGCAGTTACGGTTATCTGCGTGCCCTCACACTGGATTTTCAGTTTATCTTTAGCTTTGAGTTTTGTGGGTTCCTAATGCTCAAAAGCGTGGGATAATTTTGAGATGGTTTCAATACATCTGGAATGTGTGCTACCCTCAACTACTACTCTTCAGATATACCACTCTTCTAATTTAGACTTATAGTGGGTTTTCTGCTTATTAAAAAAAAAAAATAAAAATTGAACAGGCAATACAAAAACTTATTCCCATAAAAGTACTCTGTTTATTGCCTGTAAATCTTCCTTTCTTCCTTTCTCCCTGTCTCTCTTTCTATCTTTCATAAATTTAACTTCCATGGTCCAATGCACAAAAGTTAATATTTTGGAGTTACCAAAATGTACCTAGGTGGATGAAGCAAAACAATGTGAAGCTCTTCCACCTTCCTGAACTCCTCTGCCTACATGTCCAGAGTCCCTCCCCTAAGTACAAATGCACAGCCGCTACAGTCCCATTCCTTGTATCGTTTCTCTTGTTCTGTGTGCCACTTCAATTTTCTTCCTCCTCTTTCATCTTCTTATGCTTCTCATCACATAATAATTCATCCTTCCTATTCCTTCCTTCCTCCCACACAGATACACTCTGTGTTTCTTGCTGCTTTCTTCATTGATTAGTTCAGGTCCAAAGGTTTGGTTTTGAAAAAGGTAATGAAAAATTACCATTAATTACTCCCTTGCTAGCTCCTCCCTGTTTGGACCATTCATTTCTAAAATTTATGGCCATATTCTGGTAAATATTAAAAAAAGAATTTTTACCTTTATATAAAATAACTGTTAGACTTCAAAACCGGGTAATCTCTTTTTCACGCCTTGCAGTCTCTGCTTTGAATAAAATATACAGTTTGAAAATAACTAGGAGACTGTGACAGCTAGTTCTCCAGTATTTGTTCTGTATTTGGTAAATTTCTTACTAATGAATAAAATCAGAGATTTCCAGAAGTTACAAGTTATTTATTTTCAATGAAAGTTTTGCAGTGATAATCTCTGAGATCTCCCCTTTAAAAGCCCATTCTACAAAACTCAAAAAACGAGATCTTTAATTCACCTTTGAATACATATTGAGCATGAGAGTTTGGGGGAAAAACAAAAGCCTCAAGAAAGGAAAAGCATTGCCAATCCATTATTTTAAAAGTTAAGTTTAACTAAGAATTTTATTTCTTAAAATATTTTCACACAGCACCTCACTGACTTCTTTGAGTTCAAGCATTTGAGCATTTGAGTTCAAGTTCCATCAAAAAATTCCTTACCAAGCTGGTTTTGCAGACTTGCATTAAATCTCTGATGAAGCTTCTGAGTGCAAGTTCAAATAAATTAAAGGCCCAATCAATAAAACTGGAAATCAGCCTTGCAAATCGTGTTGCCTACTAAGAACTGTCATTAAATTAGAGTCAAATCAAATTACACAATAACTAACAACAGCCGGTCCTCATGTATGAGAAGGTATCCTTAACACAAACCTTCAACCGCCCAAAGATGCGTACAGCCCGATGATTGCTCCGTACTTCCATGGTCACCCCCTGGTGAGGATTCTGTGTCCTTGGCTCCTGGCTTAGGGAGCTGTGCGGGCCCAGCCCCGCGGCCTTGAATCACAGCCCTTATCCGCTTTGGTATTTCCAGCAGCTCACACAGCTAATAAATAATGCATTCATTAGGCAGACTGCATGTTTACTTCCCTAGACCAATAGTTGGACTATTTTAGCCAAAAAAACCCAACCTGACTCATAGCTATGCCTGACTCCTTTCTTTTGGGCACAACACTGCCTGTACCTGTCCTTGGTGGGGCAGAGGGGCAGCAGCAGCCCCCATGCCTGCGAGAGCCACCCCTGCCCCAACAGCGCAGATGCCCGGCAGATCCCGGCTGCCCCTGGTATGCCGGTGCCTGCCGGTGCTAAGGGCAGAGGCACGAGTCCCCACGCAGCGCTCCCTGCCAGCACTTGCCTTTACAACAGGAGGCTGGGGACAACACAGTCTCCCACCACAGACAACACCTCTGTTGCAAGGGCAAGAGGAGGGAAGGAGTTGTACGCCCGCTTCGAGCACCTGCACGGCTGGCGGCAGCAGCAGCAACAGGCGCATCAGGTGCGCAGATTGCTTTCCGTTGAAGTTGTTGGCCTCAATCTGGACACGGCATAAAGCTTTAACCTGAATTTTAATTTCACTAAATTTTACTAAACACTCAAATTTTTCAAAGATGTCTCTAACTACATTGTTTATGTTGTCTTGCTTTACAACAGCAAAAGGAGAGAAATTAGGGCACTATTTTCTCATAAAAGTAGGTAAGAATACATTGACGCTCCATGTTTAGGTAAGCGTCTGTCATGCAGAAGCACAACCTAGAGGCAGCACCAACCAGTTTTTACATTTAAGCTCCTGCAATTGGGTCACTTATTGTGAAGCTTATGGTCAAAAAGCTGTAAAAATACCTTTGCACCCGAGATTTCTCTTTTAAAACTTGGCCACATGTTGTAAATCAACAGGATGCAAGCTCCTAAATGCTCAAGACATTCCAGGAAAAAGGTAGGATCGCTTCAAAATGTTACATTAAGTAGGAGTTAGGTTCTTAGACTTGTCACTGAAATTTACATTTTGGCCATTCTGGTACAGATGTATTTCGAAACTGAAATAACATTAAAAATACTTTTAAATTTTCTCATATCAGAAGCTAAATGCTTCAGAAGAACAATATACTTTACAGTATTTTATAATAATGACTCTCAAACCCCCCTTTATCACCACAGGAATCGTGTACTTCACAAGTCACATCCTGAGTAAATGCTATCTAAAGACAAAAATACATTTTTAGCAAAAACCTCCCTGTGGCTGTAGCTGGACTGCCAGCTGTGGCACTTCAGATGGCCTCATCTCCAAGTTTGCGTGGGCCATAATCAATACAGGCTAACTACAACTGAGAGTTTTCAGACACTGCCTTCCTATACAGCCAGTGATGAGACACAAGGGCAATACGTGAATTAGGTGGCCTGAGCTTAGTTCTTCACAACAGACAACGTGGAAATAAATATTTGGGCAGTAGGGCTGGAGAAATTAGAAGTGAATATGGTAAGATACATACCATTGGATAAGTCTAGCCTAACTATAGCTCAAAAGTTTGTTATCATTTGGACAAAGGAGCAAAGCATATTACTTAGCAAAAAACTGAATAGCTATGCTGATCCACTGCTCCCTGCACCACAGGTCTCAAAGATGTCCTCACACAGTGACACCATCTTCAGCAACTGCCCTCAAGCACAAGGGTCTGGAGACATAGCTACTGCTTGAACCATCTTTGCCACTAAGATTGGTGACCTTGGCACAATGTCCTCAACATTGTGTGTCCTACTGTACAGGCCTGCACTCTGCTGTCAAAAGAAGCCCTTTTTAGCAGCTCAGTTACAATTCAGTTCAACATAGTATAAATCATACAATTCTACACCCCAAAAATCTTCCTCCCCATAAAATGATCAACTGACACAGGTGAAATTGGAGGTTCAAAGAACTTATGGAATAATTCCCCTTCAGCTGTGTAAACTAAGTGTATTTGGGCTTTCTTAAGAGGCAGAGAGGTTGGATGTGGAAATACCCTCAAAAAGTGGAAGATTTGTGGGACAAGCTATGATACAGAATAGCAGTCAAGTATCCTCAATCCAGGACACATCAATACTACAGGCACGTTCAGGCCATGTCTCCAGCTCTCCTGGTCTCACAGGCTACTGTGGAGTCTACTTTAAGACTCACACTGAACATCTTTCTCGGACAACTTTTCAGGAAACCAACTATTCACAGGGATCTAGTGCGCTCCAAATGCTATCCCTAGTCTAAAGGGGATGTTCTTTCAAGTGATAGTGAAGTTATTGTGGGAAAGTTCACATCTGATGATTTCTTCCTAACATGGGAAGTTAACAAATTTGTCTCAACAAACTAATTGCAATGAATGAGATGAAGAATTTGGGGGTTGTATTCTTTTTTTTTTTATAACAGTGTAGTACCATGCAAAAAAAACCCAACAGTATATATACATAAACATACATGTAAAACATTTCTGAGACTGACAGTCATTTTTTCTCAGATGTGTAAATCTGTTTTGACAGCGCAGTAACCAAAAGGCTGGGTGCATGTTAGGGAAAAGTGAGCCTTATAGTGCTTTTAGTGTCCAGGCACTTTGCTTGAAAAAAATTACAGTCACTTAGAGCTTGAGCAAAGTCAATCCCACAGTTTCAAGCAATACCTTCAAGGGTCATAGTACCAAACAGCTTATTCTCCTTCCTAAGCTGGAGAGTCATAACAGAGAGGCTTCATGGAGGATTTGGTTTGAGTAAGCTTTTGCTTTCTGCTATCCTTATAAGCATGACAACGATCCCACTCTTCTCTCAAGCCATCAGGGTATTCCCTGTCCACCCCTGTTGCCAGTATATCTGCAATGCTTTACATTCTTTGCCATGACTATCATGATGTCAGGAAAAGAAGAATCAAAAAAGAATCAGTGGAGGAATGTGTGTAAACCAAAAGTATACAAAGACGGAATAAGAAAAATGAATCATAGAATCATTTTGGTTGGAAAGGACCTTTAAGATCATCAAGTCCAACCATTAACCTAGCACTGCCAAGTTACCACTAAATCATGTCCCTCAGCACCACATCTACATCTTTTAAATACCTCCAGGGATGGTGACTCATCCACTTCCCTGGGCGGCCTGTTCCAATGCTTGATAACCCTTTCAGGGAAGAAATTTTTCCTAACATCCAATCTAAACCTCCCCTGGCACAACTTGAGTCTTTTTCCTCTTGTCCTATCGCCTGTTACTGGGGAAAAGGGACTGACACCCACCTTGTGACAACCTCCATTCAGGAAGTTGTAGACAGCGATAAGGTCTCCTCTCAGCCTCCTTTTCTCCAGGCTGAACAACCCCAGCTCCCTCAGCTGCTCCTCATAAGACTTGTGCTCTAGATCCCTCACCAGCTTCCTTGCCCTGCATTTCCCAGATAAAACGCAAATAGACCCAGATAAATCACTCTCAACCATGGAGATAAAGCTTTGGTTGAAGAGACTCACAACATTCAGATAAAGACAATATACACATAATATATATATGTTAACTACACAGAAGAAAATATAAAATGTACCCCCCCAATTTTCACCCAACCGCAAAAGCAAAGTAGGCAGTACAGAAAGGCTGTACCGACTCTTAGAAAAAATGACTGAGCTGCTATTCTGTATCTGCATCCTTTTGTGAGGCTCTTGGTGCAATGGTTGGAGCATATCAGCACCATTCTTACTCAAGCCAGACAACTACATTAGTCAGAAAGCCTCAAAGTACAGCTGTTTAGGGGTGAGATCTTTCTATTCAAAAGGAGGTGCAACAAAGGCAGTAGAGAGCAACGGGATCCATGCCTATTTTTCTGTAAGATCAAGTAACATGTCAATCATATTTGCAAAAGAAGGGATAAAGAGCCAGGAGTCAGGTATTTCTGAACAAATTAGATTGTTGTGCTAGAAAGAGAGAGGCATGATCTTTGACTTTTCATGCAGATCTTGCAAGTATTCTGGAAAAGACTTCATCAATGCGAGGCTTGCTCTTATTGTTTCTAGAAGTAACATGAAAGAAGAGGTGGAAGGAACAAAACAAAATAAGAATTTGCCTGAAATTTCCATATAAATGATATAATTTACAATAAAACACAGCTGAAATATCCAGAAGCCTTGTCCAAAATGAAACTGTAGCCAAAAGATCATTATGATGTAAATATTTTTACTATGTGAGAAAAGACAAAGCTGAAAGAATTTAATTCTTTTGTACTATATAATGCAAAAGCATTAGCTTTTCGATCTTGTATTTAACTGTGCTATAAAAGCAATATTCACATTTAAACAGGGCCTGCCAGACGTATTTAATTTTAGTTTTATTAAAAATACCAGAAGCTGCGCTTAATGGATAAATGAATGTCATATGAAACCACATCCAAAAAATCTGAAAAATTTCAAGTGCACTTCTCTTCCAACTTTATCAGTGCAGCAACCTATCACAGGTCTCTCGCTAAAGAGTTTCAATAAACAAGTTTTAGAGATTACTGAGGGCTGTTTGTCATTTTTAAAGGACAGATTTGCAAGGAAGCCCTTTTCTGGGATTGCTTTTAAATATTTTACCACATTCTTTACCTAAAAATCTCTAAAGAATTGCAACTTATTTGAAAACAAGAGGAAGTTAAATAAAGCATGAGACCAAATGAAACATAGCATTTTCTTTTGTTGAAGTGGAATGACAAAACCAGAAATAAATCGGCTACAGATAAAAAGAGATTTTATAATGACTTTCAACTTTCATAATGTAAATCTATAGGATTATTTATAACAGCTTAAAATACACCATATCAACTATATTGACCCATATTCACTCATATATTTTTGACTGTTCTGTGCTATTCAACAGCAAAATATTACTAAAAACTTGCTTTACCTATTCTGGTGAACTGGATTAATGGCAGCTGTGTTCCACGGCAAGGTCTCAAAATGGCTGGGCCCAAAATACCCAAGCTCTGTAAGTGCATCCGAGCCACGGTTATTAACTCAGAAATGTCCCTTTAACTCTGTTTTCTTTGGGCATGCCTCTGGACACAGGCACTGTGGGCTGAGAAGGAAATCCAAACTCTCCCCAGCTCTCTGAAGCGACTTAGCTCTTAAGACAAACAGGATCTGGCATTAAAGCAGGTTTTGGCCGTGCTGTAAGTTTCTGTGTTGGGAACCAGGGTTAAGGCCTTGGATCACGCTTAATCTTTACCAAGAAAATTGTGGTGAGCAAAAGGGTGTTGGGCGGGTCAGTGTCTCTGCAGGCAGTTTTTTCTGTAGGACCAAACTCGTGAAACGCTGAGGACCTGTGTCTCCCAAAGAAACCACCGGGATTTGCAGATCAGTTGGATCTCAAGATTTGTCCCAAAATATCCTAATGGCTCTTTCTTCTATATGTAAGAAGCAAAGTAAAGGCACAAGGATGATAACACTATGGCCTACTTATAGGAACAAACGCTGTCAGATGGGCCCTAGATTGGAACGTATCCATGTGTAGCCATGTTACAAAGTGCATGTATTTCCTACAGAAGCAACATAGCAATATAACGCTATTATGTGACTGAATAATATTCCAACCACACTGTAAAGCTAAAAAACACCAGACTTCACCGAAAACAGACAATATGTTTTACGACTTTAAAATGAAATCACGGAAGACCTAACTCCATCCAGCTGTTCTTAATAGAGCTTTTTTTCCCCCTTTTGTTTTTCATTCTCTACCTTAATCCACTTCAAAATTACCTCACAGACTCATTCATTTTTGCTCGTAACTCGATAACTCTTACCAAAACAACGTATTGTGCATTACAGGGCAAAAAACCTAAATTAAAGAACAGAGAAAGAAATACAGAAAATGTATGTTCATTAAAGCTGGTGACGCTGCAATGAAAATTTGCATAGCAACCTGCAACTATGCCTGAGAGAATTACAAATTTATCATGCATTTGAAGGACAGATGAAACATTCCCACATTTTCTGCATCAGTCATTTCTATTCGGTTCAGCTTAGTATAAACAATCCCCCTTATTTTGCAACTAATTGAAGAATTAATATAAAAGGATTGAACACCTGTTGCTCTGTTGGCAGAGAACAGCAATTACGATGTTTCTTTCCAGTGGACTTAAACTACAAAAGAAAAATTTTAAAATAGAAAAGGAAGGAAACATACTGGTGACCAGGGTCCTTTTGAATCCATGGAGGATATTGCAGTTTTTATTCAGATTGTGGTCCCTGTTAAGCTTCATGGGTTGATGGAGGTCTCCTCTCTATCCCCCCATTTAGCCGCTGCCCCCTTAAGCATTTTCCATTAGCTTGGAGTAGCTCTGATTCACTCAACCTCCTCTCTCGTCTTTCCCACACACTTCAAGACAGGCTTAAAATCCATTGTACCTCTACCTAACTGTCATGCAGATCCTTTTGACCAATTTCCTATTACAAACATTAATGACTGCAAATAAATGCTATTAAAAAGGGAGACTAAATCCATTTTTGTCTCCTCTTTTTATTCCTTCTCTAAGAAAGTAGTTAGGCGAGCCTTAAGCTGAGGTAGGAAGAGTCAAACGTAGGGACCTGCAAACCAGTGATTTTTTGAATAGGCGGAACTGAAAGGAAAACAATAACCAAAACACAAGCAAGCATCAAATCCATTTAAAACAAACATTCTTAACTTTCCTTGCTGATGCAAAACCTAAAACAATTAAACATTGGAAATGACAAATATTTTGTTACAGTCACCTGCAATAAAAGTAAAGCAAGAAACGCAGGGATTCAAAATACCCTGGAGAAAGACCTATTTGCTCCTAACTCAGGAGCTGTAGGGCCTCCGCCCTCACACCTATGTGGGACAGCCATGTTTCACCCTCTCATCAGCCCACAGGCACCTGGCGTGCCCACAGCTCGCATCAGTGCTGTCCCCCCGACCACAGCACCACAGGGCTCAGCCCTTTTGCTTTATGTCAACAAACCTTAAATTATTTTCTGACAAAACTATCGCTATTACTATTGTTAATTATAAATGAGTAAGTTCTACTCCTTTTCACTTTTTATGGAAAAGTATGTGGAAACAGACATATCAGTTTTGCCCAACTATTCTGGAATGAGCGTCCCTGTCTGGTCCAGATGGTCCTACTCTGGCAGCAATGCCTTCCATTGCACTGACGACAACTCAGGTCTTTAAGGTCATTTTTAGGAGCAGATCTCACTTAAAAAATCATGGTGGATACACAGGCACAGTTTCATAGGTTTCTGGGAATGGCTAAACTGTGAAAAAACTCGCTATTTTTTCTCTTTTATAAGATAGCTGCTTATGGGATGTACGCCTCTCAAGGGGTTTATTTCTTTTTCCAAGATAAAGATGACTGAAAACCAGCATGAAATTGGAACGCACAACTTGGGGCAGGCACAAGCCTCCACAACCATGCCTTCATCTCCCTATTCAGATTGGGATCAAATACATGGTTTTTTGCCTTGGTGCATTCTGGTATTGCTTTTATAAAAAAGGCGTGCCAGATGTACAGGCAACGCAGGGGCTGAGGTGAGCTAATTCTGTCTGTGGCACCTGACCCACACGGGTGGAGGTACCCAGAGCTGGGACCTGCTACCACCGGTGGTGTCCAGTGCTTTGGGAACCACTTGCAGAGGGAATGTGACTTCTCCGAGTCCTGCTGGGTTAGGAAGATGCATCAGAACTTCACTCAGGGCCAAAAATGACAAGGGCACTGTGGGTCAGGATCAGGCTGACAAGCTGTGTAAGGACACGGATGCTGAGATAGCAGAGCGGGATTACACTGAGCGGCACATGAACCACAGCACAGTGGAAACACAGGCGAGGCTGCGGGTCATTTGGATCTGCCTTCCTAACACCGAGTTGTGCAGGCACAAAGAAAGAATATCATAAATCCAAGGAAGATCAGGATCAACTTGTGACACTGCCCGCCGCTATCCAAGCAGCAGCATGCAATATTTTTTGGAAAATATCATAAGGACAGAAAAAATTGTTCTTTTCCCTTTAACTGTATAACAACAGCAACAAAAATGAATGTGTAGGATAAGCTATTTCTATGAAGAAAGAATAAAGCATTAAATACCTGACATTTTTCTAAATTTATAAATCAAAATAAACTTTTAAATCTTTCCTGTTAATGGAATTAAAACCATCATCAGTCTTTCCTTAAGTGTCTGCAGTACATAGTCACAGTCCATTAAGAGAACATGTTAGCATTGTTCATAACAGGATGTAAATGAAATAATCAAGTAATCAGGACTATTTCAACATCAATAAAGGCTCAGAGTGATTATTATGCACAGCTATGACACAATACCTTTTTGCATACTTTCCCTGATCAGATTAAAGTGGTGATGAATTCCTCGATGGCTCAAGTGTGCTCCAAGGAAAGCTAGAAGGTTGTACAGTTAACTCCCAGGGTGTAACTCTAAACCATACAACCTACTACCTCAACCCGGATGCACACAGCTTCCAACGGTGACCATAAAGTCTTCTTCACTTCTTCAGCCTGTCTTTGAAATGTGACAGCAGCCACAGGCCTATGTATTTCCCATGGGGGTAGGATTTCAACTGCAGTTACACCCCACTTTTCAGACGATAAGGCATATTCTCAGATAGGTTTTTCTACTGCAGAGAATTTCTGTTCTGTCCTGCTTACATATGTATAAAGATAAATATGTGTGTGTCTTATGTGTATAGGTACATATATATTTGATAGGAATGATGCAAGTCCAACTACATTTCTGGAAAGAAATGATTATTTGGTCTTATTTTACAGTAAAAATAAAATATAAATGTCTTCTGGTTTCTTCTACATTTTTTGGATGTAATACCATTTAATGGTATAGTTAGTAAAGCCAGCAAATAGTATATCCTATTCTCCCTCACTGGAAACCCTACAATTCCCTCACACCTCTTTGTAAATTGCAATGAGTTATCAAGCCAAAGGTGCTTAAAGCAACCGGTAAAAGAACAAATCACTCAATCAAGTTTGCAGATAAGGCAATGGACAAGAGAAGCATTCCAGAAACAATATAGAGTTTTGTACGCTCACTTGGGCTTGCTGTCGAATACCACTGCAGTGCGTGCTACATAAACTTTTGCCAGATCACCATACTGACACAGACCCATAGAAGCGAGCTTGTGCAGTACGTTTCAACACAAGATCGGATCTACGGGTTTATGCCAATTGGCATCGTGGATTAGCATTTTCCTTTCAAAGTGAGATGCAGAAGACTTTAAACAAACAAACATACGAAGCAATGTAAGAATGAGTATTTAAGAGTAAAAAATATTACCATCTATTGCAAAGAAGGCTACTTCAAACTTAACTGCATAAGTGGTGGATGCACCAAACAGGCCAAAGACTTGGAATTAGTTTTTTGAAAAAGGAAGAAAAATACATTTTTTTTACGTTTTGACGGCACAACATTGTTTTGTGTTCATCAGGAATTAATGTCCTTTTGCACACACTTTGCCTCACCAATAAACTCTCAACTCCCAACAACTTGCATCTGACTACAGCATGCACACAGCAGGCAAGACTGGAATCCATAATTGGACGTGACATAGAAGTGAACAATACAGGTTTGTCCTTTGTGTCTGAGCTCATATCATGTACTACAACCCAAAATAAAAATCACCCCACCAAATCTGAAAAGCAATGAGGCACACTGCAGTGCAGCTCCCGTATGTTATAAAGACTGCTTAGCTATTTCTTCATATTACATGGCATCTAAGTACTGCTTGACAATAACTTATTGATTAAACAACGTCTATTAATCAAAGCAAAGAAGTTAATTTGTACATTTTATTCACTAATCCTCCCATCAGTTCTGTTTCCTAATAATAAGAATGCAAGTAGAAACCCAATTTTGCAAAAACTTCAGGGTTAACACCTACAACAAATACTTTCTTCTGGTGACCGGCAAGCAGTACGATACAAATTATCATGCACTGAATATAAGGTGTCTTACGCAACAGACTGAAAACAGGTCCTTTGAGGCAGTAACCAGTAATTCAGAAAGGTGAGATACAGATACAGTTTTATAACTTACATATTCTAAATGAGAGCATTGATAATTATTGCATCTTTAAGCATAGTATCTGACACAGAATAACTTGTAATGATATGGTCAAAAATGCATTTGTAAAATACAGGCATAAGAAGCAGGTATAATTTTAAAATCAGGTGCTATAGAAAGGTCTCTTATCATTTTAGTGGGTTACTGACATCTGTATCTGAACAGGATTTAAACACCTGCTTTCCACTAGTTCCCACTGAAGGCCTAATTCTGCCACCATTAGTTGAGCACAAGCCCTTTCAAGAAAATGAGTGCTGCCAATAACAAAGTTTTTGGATCAGGGCAATGCTTCGTTTTCTTGCAGAACGCAACATGTATTTCTAGTTCAGTAATGACAGCAGAGCATTAGTAAATGACCTTTTTTTTTTCTTTTCTTTTTTAATTTAGTGGATTAAATCTTGGACATTCAAACATACCCTTTCGCTCTTTAAAATAATGTTAATTTCTTTTCTAGAACAGTCTGCTTTAAACCTGCTTTCACTTTATATACAACACTTCAGCATTCAGAAGGAATGATAATTGTTTTCTGCTGATACTGAGGAAACAGAACGTAAAACAAGCACTCAAACTAGAATAGTTATCCTAGTATCAGAAACGAGCATGCAGACTGCAGATATAATTTACTGAACGATTGTAATAAGTTCTATAAAATTGCTTCTCTGATTTTCTTTTTGTGTGTGTGTGTGAATAGAAGTGATATTCCATATTTCAAAAATAATTGGTGACTGCATTATGGTTATATGCTAGCAAATAAATATACGTACTTTAAATATACTAGAAATATAAATATACCAGTAAATATATATGCGTTATATATTTACTATGCATAACAAAAGAAAAAACATATGTATTGATCTTTCAATTCATTCTAAAGCTTCATGGAAACATACACAAACTGCAATTTTCCCAAAAGAAAGTAATCAGAACAAAAGTTTAACACATATCTGTGAAATTATATTTGTAGGCTCTCTATAGAAAAGAAATTCTTTTAAAGCTAACCTGCTTCATGTTCTTTCCATTAAGTCTATTTTAAAAAAAAAATATATATTTAAGATCACTGTATTACCTTCGCTGAATTCTGGTATAATTAACTTCTTCAGTTTCCTTTTTCATTTTTTTTTCTTTTACTAAAACAAAAAGAAATGAGAGAAAGGTTTTGAAATATCTGGTTTATGTACAGTGTTTTCAGAACAACACGAAACATACACCAAATTAGTAATTATGCTTTTAAGATATAAAACCGACACACTGCTGACGCCCTTCTCAGGGCCATGGGAAGACATGCTGTGAACACGCACACTTTGGCAAAGGCACTATTTCATTTAGTATTTCCTAGGCTTTTTTCGCCCCACAAATATTTTATTTTTGTTAGGAATTCCAGAAGGGAAGGAGCATGCTTAACAAAAATAAATAGTTTTTATAAAATAATGCATATGATAAAGTAATTTGGTACGGAACCTCATATAAACTCTGGGATAAAGTAAATGGCTTAAATAGATAAATGTTTGTAAAACTTGACGGAAAAATAAGAACCAAGAAAAAAAATGTGACTATTATGATCAGATATAGAAATTACAAAAGTTCTTTTAGGCTAATGCAAGCCTGGGTTTCTCAACAGACTTAGGTACTAATGACATACGTAATTATTCTAACAAAACTATTGGGGAGGGCAGTATCACTGTAAATCTAAGAAACACATTCTGGTACAAAATGGATGAATGGAGGTATATGTGTCATATACATAAGGTCTCCATTCAGCAATTTCCCATAATTCATTGCAGAACAACAAAAATATATGGTAGCAAAATTAGCATATAATCTTAGAAGTTACTGTCTAATCAGTAATGTATAAAACGTGAAGCACATGTTAAAGCAATTCTATTTTGTAAAGTCATAATATATTTATAAAGTTTTTTTATTAGACAAACGCCTCTCGTGAACATTTTGAAAAAAATAATCAGAGTTTCTGATGAAAAAGATACTGTAAGTTTCAAATTAATTTCTAGCTGAGGACATCTCTATTTTTAACATAAATTAAAAAGATGAGGAAAATAGTAAAAAAAAATAAATAAATCCAAAATACATAAACCACCGATTTGGCTGAGCTTTTCAAAAACTGTCAGTCAGAATGAATTTTGTTACACACACTTCTAGCTGCCTAGTAATCTCTTACACGGACAGAAAAACGCGTTAAGAAAAAGGCTCCACTAAAGCATCGTATGCTCCAAACTTACTTTAACTCTGCATGCACTCATCACAAACATTCTGAATGGATATCTTAAATACTGTTTTCAGCTATTCCTGGACAAGTGCTTCTTTACCGAACATCTTAAAATAGTCACTCTTACTAGCTGCAAACCAGGCTTACTTCATGAATGTCCCAATAATGTGCCTTTTATTCCACTGCTTATTACACTGATTTCTTTGTAATGGATTTAGATACAAATTCTAAGAAACTCGTATAAGAATTAATTCAATAATAACGTAAATATACTGGCTAGAAGAGCAATCGTTTCCTACAGTTTAACGCAGGGTTTTTTTTCTCTTCCCCTCTTTAGAAACTGAAAGCATGAGTCACACTATAAAAAAAGAATTTACTTTCCTTAGCAACCAGATCTAAATACCCACAACTTTCTTAGAGATAACCAAAGCTTAGACTGAATAAATGTAACATTAAGGTCTTTGCATAACTCCAGTGCTTAGCTAAGACAAAATGTGCCTCATCACTTATTTCTACAGATCCTCGATTTTTTGTTTACTTTCTATTTTTAGCAGTATTAGATCAAACACACCCCCAAAAAGTTAGTTTTAAAAAGTGTGAACAGCTGACTATGTTAAAATTAATACACAAGGACTCAGTTTCTAAACAACATGTTTAAAATGGCTTAAAAAAAAGCAAAAGAGGAAAAAAAGAAAAAGAAGCTATACCTGATATGAAAGGTACGTTTTCACCCAGTGCCAAATACTGCTATATGAGCAATAGTGGAAAAAACAAACAAAAAATTCGTTCCTTCTTGCTTTTTTTTTGTTTTTGTACTAAAAGAGTCAATCTCCTAGGCTCATTTTGTTACACTGTTTTAAGAAGCTCTAACACATCCTGATGTCTCTGTAGTGAAACATGCCAGATTTTTTTTTTTGGAAGCAGGAGAGTCACTTTTTTTTTTTTTTTTTCTGCACTCTTGTATGTAGGACAAACTCAGATTTGTTTCTTCTTCTTAGGGCTCCTGTTCTTTCTCGGAAGAAGACCAGGATGCCTGTCTTCTCTCTCTCTCGCTCTTCTCGGAATTCCAGGCACAAAGCACTGCGCAAAAGCTGCACCAATCCTTGCCGCAACTGCCTGCACAGGACTAGAGGTGGGGAGAGACCAGAAAATTCACCTCGCCCCTGCGCCGGTTTTATAAATGGGGATTGCACAAATCTGCCGGAGCAAAGGGGTGAAAAGGCAGGGTGCCAGTTTGCTACACTACGCTGCAATGAGCTCATGTTCAATGCTGTCGCCCCGTTTGCCCAGTTCAAACGCCTGTTCATTAAACAGGAGGAAGGAAGAAAAAAAAAAAAAAAAAACAACAAAAAAACAACACACCAGAAAAATAAAAAACAACTTTTATCCTTCAGACACTCAGGAGTGTCTGTGTTCTAAACTACAGATCAGCAATAAAAAAATAAAACACGCAGTTTTAAAATGCAGTTATGAAGTATAAATATTCTGCTTATATTTTCTTTCTTTCTTTTTCCTATTTGGAGATAAGAAGCAGAATTTATCAGGCGTGAAAGGGACAGCCTCCTGGTGGTGTGCCAAAAAAGCCAGAATAAAGGCAAAGTTGTGCTTCAAAGCTCAATCGCTTGCTGAGTCTGGCTAAAGTCAAGTATTAAGATCCACCATTTTCTGAGCCATGTAAGAAAAGAGGAAAAAAGTCAGAACGGGCGCTGCTTTCCAAGTCTCCGTTGGCACCATCACAAAATCTCAGCCGTAAGGTCACATGATGCTCTGCCAAATGTGGAGTGCATTCCCATAAACCATTCTGCTGATACTGCGAAGGCAGCTATTGTCTAGTTTATACCCAAAGTTCAGCCCACTCTTCATTGAATTAGCTGAAAAACGCATCACCTTTGGGGGTTGGGAGCCATGGAAACGTCTACCTGGCAGGCTGCCCACTTTTTCTGCCCATCAACCAGAGATGGAATTGTGCTGCCTAATGTAATGATGACTAGGAATGTGAAGAGTCGTCCAAAGTGAATCTGATTCTTGCAAAGCCTGCTTCATTTGCACAGCAAACTCTGGCTTCTTGTCGTTAAAAAGGGGAGGGGGGGGGAGAGGGAGAAGAAAAAAAAAAAGGGAAGAAAAAAAAAAGGCGCCTTTCTCCTAAATGTAGCAATTAAAGGTCTAGTAAACGTGCCTAGTCTGCAACTTTCCTTCATAACATACTGAAATGGTTCCCAAAATAAAGCACTTGGTATAACACGAGTTTTCTGATTTAAAGCAGCATTCGCTTTTCCCTGAGTTAATGTGGCATCCCCTGAACATTTTTGCTCCCTAAGGAAAAAAAAAAAAAAGTACACAGCAGATCTCTCATCTCGTCTCTCTACCTGTCTTTATTACCTCCTGATTTTATCTAGCACAAATTATACATGTGTGTGGCAATACCCACTAGCAACAGTGGGGATGCAATATTGCTGCAATCTCCCTCAAAGCCGCCTCCTGAGAAAGCCGGTTGTGTTTCCAGCAGCACAAACCCCTTCATCTGAGCCCTCTTATCTTCACTGGTGAGCAGGACAGCTGCTTTGCAAGTTTGCAAACCGGCACATTTTGAGACCAGTCAGCAGCCTCCCTTCTCCAAAATGCATTTCATCCGCCTTTTGTGAAATTACAAAATTTATAAAAGATGCGAGTTACTAAATAGAGTAATAGACACAACTCTTCTGCTACGGACCAGAAATTTCCCTTTTGCCCATCTATTGTTCTAAAGTAAAATGTCACGTAAAATGTCACTTCCAAATGAAAATACCACCTAAGCTACTGAGCAACAAACACACGCTGTCCCAGCACCTAAAACCTCGTACAGAAGAATTTATCTCGGAGCTTAGCGTTGTAAACAAATGAACAAAAAATCCACTCGCTGTTTCTGCACCGTGAAGCTTAATAGCTACCGCAAAAGAGATGTTAAAAATGTGGTAATTTCTCTCATCCTCCCATTAATAAAAATGGAGCCGTGGGAGGAGCCTCTCTACCTATTAGCATCCCTACAAACGCTCCCGCGAAGAGGAGGTTGCATGCTAAAGAGCTTACAGCTAAAAACTGGTAAGGAAGGGCAAACAAAGTGGGAGACAACAGGCTAGAAACCGCAGCGGGAGGACAGGAAAAACCATTCCCAGGGACACTGCGGGCAGTAACTCTCCAGCTCGGCTACTTTTATGTTTTGTTTTACAGTTCTTTCCAGTTTCACTTTATTTACCTGGAGGAAATTGAAGGTTCATTACCAAAGGAAGGAAGTGTGAGAACGGGGGCTTTGAAGTGGAGGAAGACTGTTACGAGGGGCAGCCCAGCCCTCGGAGGGAGGTCCCGGGGGTGTCCACCAGCCCAAGGGCTGTGGGGGCCAGCTGCACCCCCGGCTGGGACCGGGACGGCAGGGACGGCAAGCTGGCGGCGTCGGACAGCCCCTGCCTTGTAACTGGCACACCCTGGAGACCTGCACTCCGGTTTTGGGGAGGGCAGGCATGGCTGGGAGGAGGTGACTGCCCGGGGCAGCCTCTCCAGGTCATGAAGCGTGATGCCGGTGGGGCCTGGAGGACCGGGAGAAGGACACACCACAGCCCAGCAGCGGCGAGGGGTTGGGAGGAGGTGCTGGGTACAACATCAGGGGACAGAAGCAACACTGCTCTGCCTGCCGAGCTAGCACACCTGGGATCAACTGGTCAACTAGTGGGAGCTGTCTGGCAGAAGAGAAACTTGCCACAGCCCCAGTAAATCAGTCCACGGTTTAGTTCCTCTCTTTTCCAAATTTGGAGCTTTTCAAGGGCCAGCAGCCAGAGGAAAGCCCTTCAATGCAGTCGCATGGTGTAAGATCTCTCAAATGGTCTTTTGGAGTGAAATGCCATGTGCATGGATCTGAGTCCAGAGACCCTTTTCCTTGTGAGCTAAAGATGGCTGCCTAGGTGCTACCAGTAAGTGGGAATGCTGCTTGTCCCACCGGCTACTTGCCACAATAGTCCCACGGCTCGGACCACAGGGATCGCACTGACTCCAGTCACGCAAAGTCCGCATGTCGTTATGCTTCAGCCACAAAAATTACACATTGGTGGATTCTCCCATGAAGAGCTCTGAGATTAAATAATCTCTTTGAGAGTATTTAAAACTAAACTAATTTCTCCAGGTTTATAGAACTCAAAAAGCCAATTCAAATGCTTTCATTAACAATTACATAGAAACCAAACTTGAGATTCCATTTTTATCATTTTAGTAGTTTCCTTATTGATCTGAGTCAACAGATCAAAACAGATTTTTTTTTCTTTCTAACAGGGCACATGGCACTCAAACTCAGTTCGTTTCACCTTACGTTTTACCACTAACCATTAAAATGTTTAGGCCAAAATACATCAGTGTCTTCAAAGGAACCACTCACAAAGGTCCAACCTACAAACTCAGGTGCATTTTGAACCATGGTCAAAAATAATGGTGTAATTAGAATTTAGTGGAAACCTCCAGCTAAAAAACAATGAATTCATATCCTGTTCAAATTTACTACTATTATTACCAGTGATGGTATGTGAAAAGGACATGGGAACAGCCCAACTTTCAGATCTCAGAAGGGTGTTTGCCACTAATTACAAATAATAGGCAGTCTGAGCTGGGCAAATCTGAGCAACAGCTTTTGAGGGACGATGGCCACAGAATCCTACACAGTCATTTTTATTTTCCTGTGTGGAAAAACACTTCAACATGTGGTAGCCCTCAATAATGAGTATTCACTTCACCAATATTCAAGAAGGATGTTAAAAAGCTGTTATAAAAATCACTTGCATATGTGCCCGGCAACAATTACAGATGTAGATGAATCTCAGAGTGCTTTGCCTACGAACGAATACAAGGGAACCAAAGAGACATATCTGTGGGAGCGCCTGGCCCTGTTCATCCGCAGCTGGAGGAGGTAGGGAGGCCGGGTGGAGGGAGGCTGCACAGGACCGACCTCTCCACGGGAGAAGAGGGCACTGATCCTTCCTCCACCCGGGAGGCAGGAAGGGGAAGGCAAAGAGGACAGGAAACCTGGGCTGGGCCAAGGGTTTCTGCTCACAGCCGAATATGATTTCCGTGTCTGTAGTCAGGTCCCACAGGGCAACCGGCACCCCAACCTTCTTAGCTTAACAAACACTTTGCAAACTAACTGGAAAGGAATAATTGGAGTCTTCCCTGGGCAATGGCAACCCACACAAGTGGCAAGTGCACCACTATAGTTACAAGTTAAAAGTTGAAAACGCACAAAGTGAAGAGGACATGCAAGTGCTGGATAAATTACACATTTCTGGATAACTTTAATGTACTGTATTGCATGACATAAGACTTCACAATAAAATGGTCTTGGTCTGCAGACTGCATTCTCAAAGGCCCTAGTATATAGAGGCAACAAAAATTATTTGTAAACTGCATGCAAATGAAAAATTATCATCTGCTTGCTACTTTCATTTTATCTTCAAATGGCGCTGTGCCTTCTTTTTTTTTTTTTTCTGCCTTAAGGTTAACAGCACCGAATTAAGAGACTTAAGCAAGATGCTCTATGGTAAGAGCCAGAGATGTCATTCATCATAAATTTAGCTGTAATTTTCCCCTTTCTGAAGTGTTTATGAACAGTCTTGCTTTAAGTTTCTTCTCTTCTAAACTTTTCACTGTGTGATCTCCAACCGATTTAACTTTTGACCACTTTGGCTGTACGGCTGGGTACCTGAACTTCACAACTTACTTTCTGCTTTGCTACCAGAGAAAGAAAAACTTTAAAAATAAATAGGAACAAAACCAGAGTAATGCACAGCCAATACTCTTGTTCACACAAGAAAAGTCTTCGTCACAGATGTTTTAAGATCAGCGATTCCCTCAAGAGTGCAGATATTCATAAATAGCAAAGCATGCAAACATAATGAATTGAAACAGCTACTGAAAAATCAGATGAGCCCTTTCCAATAAATATTCCACAATATAAAGAAATTGCTCACTGCAAACAGGAGCCACCCTTCTGGTCTTCACAGGGAAGCACAGTTGTTGTAGAATAAGCAGCATGGCTGCAGCTCTGGAGGAGACCTGGTGCTGAGAGGAGCCCATAGTGAGTCCCAAGCAAAAGCCAGCCTCTGTCTCTATTCCCTGTTTCTTAAAAAACCTTAGGCTTTTACAGGTGATCATTCGGGCACAAAACGATATGACATGCTTTCCACAAACAATGAGACAACACCTCAGAGAGGTAAAAATGCTGTGGTGTTATAAAATATCAAACCAAACCTGATGATAGGAAAAGCTTTGCCACAGACATTTCCTTCAACATACTTGTTTCAGCCCCCATTTATTTTACCCCTGTCATTCCAGAAACATTAAATAAGTTCAGAGCAAGAGGTACAACGTTCAATCCCCTCACATACACTAAGCCTTAGACATAGAAAAACACTCCTTACATTCTCTTTAACTCATTTGTCTCTTGCAGGTCTAAATGCAAATACAGCTGAGCATTATCATCACTATTCATCAGATGAAAAAACCTGAAGCATCTATTTTTTCCCAAATTTAAAAGCTTCTGGCACATCACTCTTAAGTAGTTTAAGTAGCATGGCAGCTAGATGTTTTTTCCAGTTCTAGAGCCAAAGGTACCAAAAATTAACTTGTTTTCATAAACAATTTATCATTACTGTATAAAGCATAGACTATCTGACATTGCTCAGTGTTAAGCACACTGCACTGAACCAGAAGTACTACCTTGAATTAGATAATTTCTAAATTCCACCTACACAGTTTGCCCCAACTTGACCACTACCTTTGAAAACTAAAATCTGAAGATTCCTTGATGTAGTTCCTGGTCACTAGAGTAGGAGGACAGTAAACACAGAGAATCAGCTAGCAAAGAGAGTAAACAACAAATAATTCCTTACGTGCCTTCTAACTGTGATAAATAAAGCAATGTTGACTTCATTTCCCTAGCACCTCTTCAAGACAAGTACAAGTATAGCCAGAATTGAAGCCAGAAACTGTTGTATTAATTCTTGATTTAGCAGCATGCTTAGTGCCTAGACCTGGCCCAGTGTAACTCCCATCCCAATGGTCCCCTTCAAAAACTGCTGCAGTGCTCAGTTGAGTTGCACACCTACGCATAGGGAACATCTTCACAACAGCAATCCTCTCCCAAGATTCAGAATGAAAAATCCTCGTGGGTCTGGGATCGCACGGAGGTAACTCAGGAGAAAGCACAGATGGCTTTCTCTTCCCTACTGTCCCTCAGGTTGTGTAGCAAGGGTCCTGCAGGGCCACCTATTTTCCCTAGGACTCCTTCTTGACCTCTGTATAAACTGGGAATAAGAAGGATGCTGGAAGGGCATTCTTCATACCATTGATTTCTCAATCAGTGATAAACAGCTTTTACGTTTTTACTGCATACCTTTCCCATAGGACCCTGTAAGAATCCTGGCTGCTCAGAATTTAAAATCTTACACGATGTTATTTAAGAGGAGCATTTTGCTTAGCTGCCTTGAGCCAGAAGTAGCCTTGAGTAGAACACGTGCTGTGTGTCACCTACGCCCTGACTGCAGTCTCACACCTCAATATGGCACAGCTCATTGAGCGTGTGCAAAGAGGGAAAATAAATATTTTTGAAACATCCTTAATTATTTCAGGAAGGAAGTTACATACATCTTTAGATTCTTATATTCCTACAAATCCGGACAGTACTTTCCAAAACATCAGAATGTTTTGTAGGCAGGTATATATGTACACATATCCAAAATAAAGCCCACACAGTTTGGTAGTTTACTTACAAAAATATGGGGCCTTTGATGGGTTACATTCTTTGCAGGTTGAGTTTTGTGAGACAAAAAAACCTGTTCAGGTCATAACTGTAAGTTGAAAAGAAAGAACATGTGTGTTATAGCCCAATGTAGGGTGTGTTTTTGATTCAGGAGACTAAAGGATCAAGTAGTTATGAAGCAAAAATGATTAAAACAGGATAGAAAACCATTTTCTATACCCCATTTTTCATTTTTGTGAATTTTTGAGCCTGCAAAATAATCTCACTCCAAACAGCACAAACCTTCAAATCTAGATTTTTAAGTGCTTTTCTATTGGATTAATTAACTCTTTGTACATTAAAATGTTTTAAATTCTCATTCCAGATTTTGACTTCCATATTTTTAGTACCAACGGCTGCTCTTTCAATTTTTTTAGCTTGAATTGGCATGATTTGGTGAGTAAAACTTACACTTCAAAATAATCAACATCCTCGGATAACCCGAACAACGTAGAGACAGAGGCAGAAGAGATCAAAGGCATGGAGCCTTCTCGGAAGATTGAGCAGGCTACGAGTGATCAAAGGCAGGGGAGAGAGGACTCTGGATCTTAACTCCTGCTTCCACTATACAAGTATAATTTACAGGTTATTGAATTGTGGGGAGGGGAAGTATTTATACCTTAAATATAGTTTACAGGCCTGAAAAGTTATTTAAAATACAAAAAATGAACTTTGGCTCTTGAAAATATCCAGGCAGGATCTTTCACAATGCATTCCAAAAGGAAATGGTGCAAATGCAAGCAGCTTTCTTTTCAATGAATTGGCATTTTCTGACAAAATCAAACAAAAAGGCGCATTATGGCTGGTTGGTGTCATCACAGAAGAGATATTGTGTTGTTTGGTAGCAATAACTCACAGGAATAATGGAAAACTCATGTTCTGAGTAAAGCGCTACTAATTATATGAGTTTGCTTTTCAGAAGATTTAGAGCACACATAACTCAAAATCTTTATCCAAATACAATTCCACACTACCTACGTGAAATGCACATTGTGCAATCACATAAGGGCATTTCTTTAGTGTTTGTCCTACGCATTTTGGTAATATTCCTGTGTACAACCAGACTTCTTCCAGTAAGACTTCACAGCTTACCAGCACACGGCACTCAACTCGGCACTGAGATGAGCTTTCGTGCAACCCATTGAGTATCTTAGCTACCAGATCCATGGTTACTTGCTCATTATTCGTCTTTATCAGAACTAACTTCTGTACTGGAAAAAACATTTGCAATTAAAATTTTCCTAGAAAGAAAGAATTATTGCCCCAAAGTTTTGATTTGGCAAATCAATTGAGAAAATTTTCTCAGAAAATCTTTAATAGCTACATAGAAAACAAATACCAAACGTTATCTATACATATTCAATAAATGAATTCAGCAATGCACAGATTTGTTAATGATACATGAATTCAGATGATTCATGACTTCACAGCTCATTAAATTTCATGATATTACATATATCTGCTGCCCCAGTGAATATATAACACTGTGAATTTCATGTTAACATCAAACTGTTTTCTTGATGAGGAAACAGGAGTCACACCACAGCCAATATTACCAAAGTGTAGCTGAAAACACACTTGAGTTTAAGAGATGGTTCCAGTTCACACTTGACAGCCAAAGCTGCAGACTTGGACAAAGGCTGATGTATTATAAATAAGCACAGAATGATTACTGGAGAACCTGAAATATGCTGAACCATTAAACAAAAGCACATAGCATAGTCTGTTAGTTACTGGTTTCAAATTTTCCGTACTGAAAGCCTGAACAGCACAAAGGAGTTTTCAGATGACCAACAAGGGTCATGTATCTAGAAGGTGTTTTTAGCTTTCCTAGTAATAAGCAGAAGACTTCTATTTCTCATTTCAAATTGTGACAAGAGTACTTCAGTCCTGTTTCAACATCTTCCTGGAATTCTGAACTACTAGTAAATGTTTACGTAGGCTGTACGGACTTAAGGACATTAAAGGGATTTTACTTTAAATTTGTATAATGCCTAGTTCTTTGGGATCAAAGACAACAATTTGCATTTTTTTTATTACAACAACAACATGTAAAGCAACCTTTGAACAGGAGTGATTCAATATGAATATGATGCTTTTTGATCAGTACTGGGCACATCCTGGCTTCATAACCAGGCGGCATTAATTGTTCCCGTGGCTCAGAGGTAGAGTATCTACAGAAACGTGCACAGTCTAGGTGGAGGGAACTGTCTGGTTTGCTTTCCAGAAAGACTTGGTTGTTGAAGAGGGTCAGTTTATAACACTGCCACAAGACATTTGAAATGAGGTACGTTCAAAGGGTAGGCAGCTTCAGGGTATGTAAAGGGATGCTTCTGAAGATTTTCTCATGCCCTCTTTTTTATATTTCTCCAACTGTAACAGGAAATTAAAGATTACTAATCATTTAATCTACAAACACATTACTTTCAATTTGTTAACAGATGGTTCATTCAGCACAGCTTCAGTAGACTATATTTGATTATGTATCTGCTTCCTGAAAAGGTATTTTTCTAAAACACTATGGTAACCGATGCTTGCAGAGCATGAAACATAGCAACCAGCTTTCTGGAATGCATTTCTGGATAGCTTTTATCGAGCAGGAGAGAAGCAGAATGCAACATGTAGAAAACAGTCCCCTTAGTTAAAATGCAGTTAAGTTCTGCAAACAGAACTGTCTTCAGAGGATTAGTAGCAGCCATGGGATTGTGAATTTGAGAGAAATAAACTTCCACGAGGAATGTCAATTTCCTATATGAATTTGAATAATATATTCTTGATAGAATGTAATGTTGTGCACAATGTATGCAGTAACCATGCCCTTAATCCAGTATGTCCAGTGATGAACCTTTTCTTTCCGTGCTCTGGGAGAGCAATGGATCTGCATAACGTCTCTAGGCCTTTATCATGCAAACTCTTACACTTGTATTCATCTTTACTACAATTAGCCTTCTCACTGAAATTAGGGGAACCAGCCATAACAATATAAGCAAGGATGCAGAACTCTGTTGAGTATGGGAGCCTTGAAAACAGAGCCCCCTGTAGCAGATGCTGGTTTTCATTATGCAAACATAAAAAACCTAGCGGAGTAAAACTCCTACACTTTATTGAGGCCTTTTGAGATGATCTAAACAGTAACATATAACATTAAGATGAACTTAAGCATCCATCAATATGCCCTCGTCACCTCAGATCGCTATCTTATGCTGGTATCTACTGACAACTTGTAGCGGTTTCAAATAAATAGTCAAGTGGCTCCTCCTAGATATATGTGGGGGATCTCATAATAAATTATCTCCTTATCTACCTGGCAAAAAGTTGCTTTCATCACAAATAGTGCCTACTCGTTTCCCTGAACTTCCTCCCCATTTTTCCACTTCCATCTGTCTTCAATGGTATCAGCCATCTTTCTTGTTCAGGACATACATGGATGTCTCTGTGCCTAACGAAGGGCCCAGGATGTCCCAACAATCTAGAATAAATAGGCGTAAGTACTGCTTTGCTCTCAAAAGGTGTGGCAGCATACTAGAAGTACCTAATAATGAAAAAGAAAATGAATATAGTATTTGTATACGTTGTCAGTCACAATGTAAAACCTAATCACTAAGTATTTGTAAATCAAATTCATCATAAGAAATAACATTTTTGCCAAACAAGACTTTCTACCACAGCACTATTTCATTCAAACCTCCTTTTGTGATTTTCATTCTGAAAACTCTTCTTTTGCTGTGGGAGAAAAATTATGCATCTCAAATTTGTTTATAATAAAATATTTAATTTCTTTATTTTGGCAGCTCCTCCCAAAAAGTCAGTACTTTTTGAGTCAATGTGATGTAACCAAGCCCCCTATTTACTTATGTCATTAGGGAGTTTTTTACCAGCAGTAACTCCTATTCTACAGGTGTATGGCCCATCCTGAGCTACTCTGTACATCCTATAGCATGTGTGTACAGACAGACACATACATAGTCAGAGAACCCTTGTGAAAATATTGCTTGGCAGTGAAACACATGTGTTAATCTCTTGAGTGTATGACAGAATAAATGCTTCACACACCTCACACCCTTTCTCTCTCTCTCATGAAGCCCTCCTTGGAATTAGATTCTGGAGCAGAGGACATAGGAGTGACTAGTAGGGATCTGTGGGTGTTATAAAAAATTGGAGTTATTTAACTAATACATTTTTTTCTGCTTGTGGTGTTGTCCCCATACTACTGTATGAAACCGCTACCAACAAAATAGGAAAGGAAGGATAATTGATAAGTTGTTGCAAATTAAAACTCTGCTCTTCAAGAAAGCAGCTTCTGCTCCTGATGTCAAGTTGTGCAATGCAAAACATAAAGTTTACAAAAATGTTAAGGCAGGAACCATACAAGTTTCAGGTAAGGTCATGCTGTGGGCTCCTGGAGGTACTATTCACATGCGATGCTTAACAACAGAGGCATCTGTCTGTTGATAATATGCCTGGATGTGAATACCTTGACTACCTATAGACTGAGTCAAGCTGGACCATTAATATTTTTCCTCTAAAAGTTACAAATTGCTTATTTGAACTCTTAAACATCTCATGTCACTCAAAGCAGTAAATAATGCCTATTACAACTAGGAAAATATGTAGCTTTGCCTTTCTGGGATTTGTGAAAACAACGTAATTCAGCATAGACTGACTTATGTAAAAATCCAGCACAATTTTTATATGAAATCTGGGTCCACATTTAAGCCCAGCATTGTTTTCTGAATTAAAGTATTTAGTAGGATGAATACTGGGATTTCAAATGCTGTGCTCTTTCCAGTTAAAGAAGTTGCAAAATGAAACATCCATTTGCTATTTGACATAACTCAGAACTATGTAATGGCCATGAGAAAGACAGTTGCAACATTTACAAAATAACCTGTGACACAAAATAAAAACAATGCAAGGAAATCCTGTTCTCAACATGCCACTGACCCATTTTTGCAGATAACAGAATTGTAAGCAGTTAGACATGGATAAAAATTCAACCATCAAAACATTTTAAAGTCTGATATCAATGAAGAATTATCCATTTATTTAGTTGGACATTTCTTTAACACAAATATTTTAAATATATATATTTTTTAAGATTTTCTTCAGAAACTCTTTTGTTCATTTAAACAATTACTTTAATACCAGAATTTTCTTGGACATTCCAGCAGAAATTGACACAAGAATACATCAGAATCACAGAGGTTTTTGAAATATCACAAAATTCACTTTATATGTGATAGAAAGAGTCCCTTCAATTGTTCTTTGATATTTTTTTTTACTCCATCGTCTTCTAGCTCGTGTTTGATTAGTTTTAGAGGCCTCTCAGTCCCTGACTGTTCATATATTTTCAACTTCTTGGTTTTTTCTGAGTATTGAACTAGTTTTATTTTTTAGCTTAATTGCATTTGCCCGTTCTCCCTTTAATAATAACTTCGAGCATATTCTGAATGCGGGTTTTCTAGGTATCTCCCTAGCATTGCTTAGTTAGAGCACAAGGTTGCAGGTTGCCCAGGTGCCAGCAATCCTTGTTGGGCACAGCAGTGTTTGCCAAGGGGGGAATTCTTTAAAATTCCTTCTGTCCTGGGAACAATCTCACAGAAGAGTTATAAAGATACTACATTTTGGAAACTTTGTTCCTTTCCAAATTAAATATCGATTTGATTAAAATCCAATAGTAAAAAATGCTGGCCTTTCTTATAGGTCGTTATACCTTTTAACAGTCTGTCAGACATTTCTGAACTACTCTTGAAATAGATACCAGCCTTCACGGATTGAATGGCAATCCCTTACTAGCCTTAACTTCCAACAGTCTTTGCAGTGTCAGTCAAGACATGTAAATCTGTGCTTTTTCACCTAATTGGATATAATTTTCATTATTACTGCTCTTTCCTCCTCTTTTATTTAACATTTCCACATGCAGAATTTTTTAACATTTGAGCAAGTTTTCACAGCTCCCCTATTCCTCCTTCCCCCAAGTCTACAGGACTCATCATGCAATAGCAGAGCGCTATGCAACAGACGCTAATCCCATAGTTTAATGCACCACCAGAAAGTAATCAGATATTATAAGAGCAGTGTAACAACCTATATGGAATAAAGTATTTTCATTGTTCATTTTTATCTTCTCTCCCAATTTGGATTTCTGTTCTTTGAAGGAACTTATTTCCCGGGAGTACATCTATGATGTACTATTTAAATGACAGCATGGTTAACATGAATTCTTACACTCTGTATAATCAAGTCCATTATACTCATAATATTGTACAACGTTTAGGAATATTTAATTGCCATTCAAATACTTAACCACACAGACACCTACTGTTTATTTTAATATAATGTTTAATTAATCTCCTTGTCACTGCTAAAACGCTGCGTGTGAAAAAAATAATTATTCTATAATACATGTCATCTGTTTTTCATAATTTCTTACACCAAAATGTTTTACTTGGATTATACCCATCTGCTTGCTCCTTCTTACTTCAGTTTACTTTTTCCTGTCAGACTATAATCTACTCTAAATGCTTTCTTACTCTTTTTCACTGTTCTCCCTTCAAAACGTCAAATATACTTCATTGTCAAGATTTCTATCCATTTTTAACTTCTCCTGCTATCAGTCCCTAAAAAGTTTTACTTCCTAACTGGAGTACAAACACGGAAACCTCAGCAGGTGTATAGTAAAAAATATTTGTGTTTTGCTGAATCAAGATATTAGATCGTAAAGTTTTATCACAATAATCTTTTATCTGTATCCTACATGTATATTTCTATGATTTTTTTATATATATGTAATAATCTTATATAAGTATTTGATAATTGTTTGTAAAAGAATAATTTTATTTGGGTTTATTCAGAATTGTTCTTTTCCCAGTGTAGCTTGTGATTATTATTTGTTTTCTTAGAGGAACGAGCAGGATCATGAACACTACATTTGAAACAAATTTGCACGGAGAAAAATAAGAAAATGCAATACTCCATAAAATATATTTTGTTCAGTTTAGAAATAAAAGTCCATCATTTCAAGTGCATAAAATGATATTAATCCTGCTTAAACTGCAAATGTTAACATACCTAACTATGATATTGCTAATGATATTTTTACAATGTTGCCATTACAACTACATGCATTATAGGCACAGGTTTATAGCCAAGCCTGTTTGTTAATTTATTAAGTCTCCAAGTAACACTTCTGACCTTCACTGCCAGTAGATTTCCTAATTTGATACTTTTTTAAATTTGATACTGATGTTTTGGTTTTAGACTATGATTGTCTTTATATGATTTGCCTAAATGAATGCACATGTATTGTAGCCTAGAATGATGATTTCTGTACATGTGAATAGAACACAAAGAACAATACACAGTACATCACAATAAAATGAATCTAAACTCTTAATTTATACTTATGAAACTAATGGGACTACTCATATGAATAAGTACCTTCACTGGTAAAATTTGCATGTGGGGCTTAGGCCTTGTGAAGGATGGCGGGAGAAGAGGGAACTGTTTGGTGAAGCACGTTAAACATACGGATCTTCATGTGCCTTTCTTATCCTTTGCAGCTAAGAGACGCTCCTAGAGATCATGACTTTCCTGCTGCTAATCACCAAAAAGGCAATGCTGGTATTATAATAGGAGCAGGTTTTCAAATCTTCAGTAAGACTTGGAAACAAGATATGCAGCTGCTTCCCTATAAAGAAATTACCAAGCCTCTTCACCATCTAACCAACAACAAGAAGAAACCAACCTGCCAAAGGCTTTCTTCAAAAAAGTCTTTTTTCAGTTGTCCTGGTTTCAGCTGGGACAGAGTTAATTTTCTTTATAGTGGTTGCAGTGTTTCAGATTGGGTGAAAGGAATGTCAATAATGCATATTGTTTTAGTTGTTGCCAGGTGTTTATATTTTTCAAGGACTCTTTTTCAGCTTCCCATAGAAGCTGGGAAGGAGCCTAGACAGAACAATGGAATGTCCAATGGAATACTCTGTACCATAAATAGGGGTTGTCCGGAGGGACTGTAGGGGAGGGGGGCAGTACTCCCAGTACTGCTTGGGAAGGTACCTATTCACCGAGTGGTGAGAGTGACTTGTGTCGTTATTGTTATTGTTGTTTTCCTTTTCTGTTATTGTTCTGTTCAACTCTTTATCTCAACCCATGAATTTGTTCTTTTTCCTTTCCCTCCCCCCACCATCCCCCCTTTTCTCCCTCTTCTCCCTGCCCTTCTGGCAGAAGGGGGAGAACTGCGTGAGCGGCTGCATGTTCCTAGCTGCCAGCTGGGGTTACACCACAACACAGACATTTTTTCAGATGGGTGAAAAGAAATCATAGTACTTAAGGGCATAGGTTCAGTGGTATTAATGGCCAGCCATGATCAGAAAAATAAAATATTGACTCCCAAATGCTACCAAGATTCAACAGGAGCTGTGGCTGTTTATAGACTTTGGCATTTCATCTGCTTGTTTGGTTGTCAAGTGCAGAATTCTGGCGTTTAAATACAGGTGTTGAGAACCAAAAATGTTCACAAAATAAGACGCTCAGAAAGTGTACATTTGTGTGAGACAGGCAGGGGTGGGGAGAAGGAGGGTATGGCTTAACTATGCTTGACACTTTGTAAAAATTACCATGGCTACTTTTTTTCAATATGAAACAGCAGAGTGAAAGTTTTAAAGGTGCACTGCAAGTGATTATGGGAATCTGAACTAACTTGCTAATACAATTCCAGGGAGGAAGAAATCTACCATTCTTGTTTAACGGTGCTATTAAAACGGTGGTTTAGTTGATTTGTGAGCTAAATGTCACCACCAGCAAACACCTGAGCACCTGGAACCACCACTTCCTTTCCACAGTGAGCGACATCATCATATGCACAAATGTAAGTCTGAAGCGGGAGCGCAAGCAGGAACCAGTATGAGCCATTAAGCCTTTTTTATATCTCCTGCTTAGGGGCAAAACACAATAATGCTGTATGCTAGGAACAGCAAAAGCAATTCAGAATCTACCCCACAGGAAGAAATACTTATTACACATATGTCTTTTCGGTACAGTTTGAAATGTATAATCTGTTTTAATAACGTTGAGCACAATATAAATCCAGCTTGTGTAAGGTTCTACTAACCAAAAAGCCTAGTCACAGCGTTATGACAGCTTTATGACATCTAACCATCATAGCAAGAGCAAACACGGAAGAGATGGCAGGTGGGAAGAAGTACTTGATATTCAAGGAAAAATATTAATGGATGTGTCTAAAACGTAACTACCTTTTAACAAGTCATACTTAGGAATATTTGCATAATGTTATCCTTTAAATTGCAGTGTGTACATATTAATTTTACAGTGTCACTCCCAATAAGTCTCGCATCTGTACATTCAATAGGCCCAATCTAGCACCCTTGCGTCTCTCTGTCACAGACAATTGGAGTCTCAGTCGAGGAAGTGGCTCAAAAGCTAACTAACCCAGACAGACGTGAAGAAACATCAGTTTGTGGAGAAAAACTAAAAGCCCCCAAACAAATCATGTCCTAGGAAATTGTGTGCAATGAGAAGGGATGCTCCAAGGCACCCTCCATCCTTTCCCCACATACATTCTTTTTTTAAGTTATTCTTTTTCCTCTGGTTAATGCCTGTTATACACGTACTAGAAGTCCGTACATAAATATATACATACTACAAGTCCATGAACAACCGGCAAAAGAGCTGAGAAAGAAAGGTGTACAGAACAATTTAGAAATAGGACCAAGGAGTTTAAAAACAAACATAAAACCTCAGCGATGAAGAACTATGAAGCAAAGCATATGCTTCATATATGTACTTAGTCTTTGGTGTCATATACTTCCCAGCACATTTTTTTACCTCTTCCTTTCTGCACTCCCCACTTTTCCCCAAGAAGTACATAATTAGATACATGTGAAATGTTGGCTGTAAGATTTTTCTGTTTTAAAAAGATTATGCTTTTTATTCAATAGAAATAGATCAAAAAACCCACAAAGCTGTATGTGTCTGGTCTCATTTCAATGTGAACAAAGACTTTTCTATTAGATTGTGGCATTTTGGAATTAGGTTGATGCCCATCCACAGAGGAGAGTAGGAATTGCACCACAGACACTGTGAGCCCAGGCTGACAAAGACATGATGTTTTTCTTCTACTACATGAGACACCATTAAAGGCAACGACACCTTGCAACAGTTAAGGTTTCTATTCTGTTTACTCTTAAAAGCATGAAGAAAACTTTACAATCACTGAGTCTCAAGGACACTAAGACATACCTATGAGTATGCATTCAAGCACCGTCATTTTCTAGCAAGTCCCTGACACATTCAGTCTTCAGAGTGATACATGGGGACCAGATTTAGACCTGTAAATCTGCCGTTTCCTAGCTTTCATACGTTTCACTTTGTAACATAAATAACTTCCTTAGAACATAATTTCTTTACAGTGTAGTTTTGATTCAAGAAGAATTAAATGTGCTTGCTAAAAAAAGCTTTTTGTTTTCTTTTAAAACCATTGTGAGTTAATAGGATACAAAACTTCAGAACACATCACTGTCTTAAAACAGAATTGTGATGCAAAACTCTATAATTTAACTTCTTTAATTTCTTATAACTGCTGGTGTTTCCAGCAGGGCAGTTGTAAAAATGTTGGAAAATAATACTTTAACTCATTTTTAGCAAACCTTTCCTCCTCATCCTTTCTACAATTTTCTTCCTGATCATTTGCTTAGTTGCATTCCTGTAGATCAGAAAACAAAGTTGTCAATAGTGTGTAGAAACTATCCCCAGAGAGGCTTAGAAAAAGGAAACTGATGAGAAATCACAAGACAATTGTAGAACAGATGTTCATTTTTGCTATATATTAGGAAAATTAAGCAAATAACTTCAGACATAAAACATGCAGTAATAAAAATAACTTCCTGAAGATATCAGTTCAAACTACAAAATAATACTGCTGGTATATTTAGATGAAATTTCCCTTAAATGTTCCAGGAAAAACTACTTAAAACTAAGCCTTTGGACACATGACAGTTTTTAAGATACTGTAAAACATGAAGCAAGTTAGTATCTCATTCAGTTATTCATTTTGAGAAAATGCCAAAGCCACAATAGTTATAGCTCTACTGTTCCAAGATGAGGCTTGTAGTTCACAGCTCCTGTAACTTCTGACATACTACTGTCTGGAGATGTTTGAGAAAAAAAGATTTTACATACGCTACCCTATTCCTATTTAAAAATAAATTTGAAGCTCTACAGAATCAAATTGGTGAGATGTTTCTTCTGAAATACTCACATAGTCTACTTCTGTTGACCGATAATTTACGTTTCATTTGTGATTTCCTTACGAAAACAAGAAAATGCAGAGTGAAGAACAAAGGCATAATAGGCAATCACCTTAAATATTTGCTTTAAAATTGTTTAAATTTAGAGTAATTAGGTATGAAACTATTTTTTCAGGCTTCCTTCTCCTTGTAGTAACAATCATAAGTCTATTGCATAAATGATTTAAGGAATAAAAAAAGACTTGGTTCTTACTTTAGAGTCTTGGATATTCTTGCTTTCATAAACACTATTAGAAATTCCAGAGTCGTAAGTTAGATTGAGTCTTTGAAAACACCCTCTGTAACTACTAAGGCTACAAACTTAAGGAGAGCATGAAAGGAAGAGCTCTTTCATACTCACATCCAACAGCTGAAGGATTAATGAAATTATCAAACTTTGCAAGACGGATGGCAGGACAAAAGAGTTGCCAAGTTTGCTGAGAGCCTGACCCTGCAAGTGGCTTCCTGTGCTTGTACGAAGATCTGTCAAAATCTGTCTTGTCTGAAAACAAGGGCTTTCTCTGTGTGGATGTAGCTCCAAGACTGAAGTCTATGTATATATATGCTAATAACTTAGTACGTGAGCTTTGCACAAAGAATATTTAAAATATTATAACTGGTTAGTTAGCTTGGGGCTCTATACGGTTAGGCTTTCCTGGGTCTACAGACATAGCCCAAAAAGAGACACTGTGTATTCCATGCACACTAGAACCTATTGTTCCAAGGCTTGTATTTCATTTCAAAAGATCACAAAAATTCATATTTTCCTTTAAGAAAGCAAAAAGAATACTTATTGGCAGAGCTACTTGAAGTGACACAGGGGTTTGGATCCTGACTTCTTGATTATACACAGTTGGCCAGGACCACAGTCCTGATCTGCTAATGAAGGCTGGGTTTCCCTTTTCTAATCAGCTCTCTTAATGACTGTAGCCACACACCACTTTTAATCTTCAGGGGCAGCTCCTCTCCTTACCAAGGTTAGATCTGCACAGGAAGGGCTTGATCCACCATTACTGAAGTTGTGTTTTAACTGTGTGGGTGCAGAATCTGACCCAGGATGCACTAAATGTGTGATCAAAGTAAGGGAGAATTTCTCATGATAACCTCCTGCTGGGAAAAGGCAGATATATGTGCTATCACCCTGAAGAAAGTCAGTCCAGAGTAGCAAAAACCTTAGAAAGTTTTGCCATGCAAGTCACCACGGGACTTAGCATAGCTGACCCGTTGCTACTACTCCATAAGAAGGGAAAATGGGATTGAAGTTAGGACTAGTTAATTAAAAATACCACAAATGAAAATTCACAGATGAAGTTAACAGGAATTCTGGGGGCTTCCATTACTGACATAAACTGAAGAGAAATACCCTCTTAGCAAACTGAAATGCCATGTTAGTTACAGGGAGATCCAAAAGCAATCTTTTTATAATTACTTCTACTAAACTCCTTCATATTCTTGCACACCGAAACTGAAAGAAAAAGCCCTTCTAACGAACGGCTCCATTTAAGGCCTCTCTCAAAATGTACGCATTCATATATTTTTGTCATTGATTAAAACAAAGGGCCCAGAAGAGCAATTACTTACTGCTGGGCACTACCAGAAATATCTCCGAATTAAATTATTTTCAATAGCGAAAACTATTAGCACATGAATTAAATTGCGTTCTTTTAATAACAGTACTGCCTTTTAAAGGACATTTTGCACTCACCCAGAGATACTTGGAATTCTGAGCATGGATGCATGCAAACCCCAACACTTAGTCAAGAATCTGCTTTTGTTTTTCTTCTGGTTGTTAGTTATTCAGGGGCAAACTGAAACTATTTCATCTGTATTGATTCTGTACGAAATTCACCCCCATGCACAGAAACAAGCACACAGTTTGACACCATACAAGACTTCAAAATAACAAACTGCCATGTGGAATGAAACCTAAGGCCAGTGCATCCAGTACTGGGTCTCTGAAAGAGGCAGGACCAGATGTTTCAGAGGAGGTTTAAATGAAGCATAATTAGTAGACAGTCATTCGTTTATTTTTATTCTAGCTTGTATACCTTTTGGTTTATAGTTTGTTTGTGAACAGATCTCTGCATGTATCTGAATCTGAAGCAGAGAGTGATTAGCTGAATCCCATGGTTTTGTTCAAGCATAACACTGGCAACCAGATTTCCTGTGTGAAAACTATGAATCCAATTTTCACTCCCAATGACTGTTCCTTATAATGTGCTTTGTGTCTGCCAGCAACGTGATGCGCTAGAATAGTCCTAACTTGCTAAAATTTCCGAACATTTCAAAAACGCTCAAGCACTCTTGGAGTACGAAAAAACTTCTGAATGAATCGTCATGTCAGTTACCAGAGCTCTTCTGGCATACACTTTAAAGATAGTTTTCCCCAAAACAGCTATTTAGAGCTTTTAATATTTCATATAGAACCCAAATTCACTCCTTGTAATGAAAATATAAAGTGCCACCAGTAGCACAAAAGTGCATGAAATATAAATTTTAAATAAAAGAATTAAAAATGATCATTTTCATGTTGGATTTCCTATGTCCATATAGAAAATGTCTGGTCCACAATCTGTGTACTGTACAGAAATTGTATACTAGTGATACACCCCATACTTTAGCAGGCTTTCAGTGCCTCTGAGAAGGCCTTGCAAACTTTAAAATAGCACACGTTAAAATACAGGGGTTTTGTCAGAGAGCTAATTATTGTAAGAATTGCTGTTGACTGCATCTACAGAAAATTCTATTATTGCACAGTGTTGCAATAGCAACCCAATGCCTCACTCACTAGGCAGTTGTTTAGGCTCACAGCATACTACCATGCAAATACCAACAGAATGAGGGCTCACCAAAACCACAAATAATCTTGAAAATACGTTGATTCGTGTTTTAACTTGGTAGAGAAGTGTAAAAGGTGCCAAATCACCCCCCTTTTCATTACGAGTAGCAAAGATCAGCACCGTTCTCCATGTTGAGCTGCCCATTATCACCTATATTCATCCAAACCCCTTAACTTCATCACAGACACGTTCATAAACTGGGATCCAATTAATTCATAGGAATTGTACAGAATACATATTATGTCCGTAGAGCAGAGGTAGCTATTGTAGCTATTTTTCCTACTTCATGAAGGCTACAATCATCAACATTAAGGACAAAAAAGCCTATAAATGAAGCCAGTAAGGAGAGCAAACAATTCATAACCAGGAAACTTCTTTTGGAGGTCTAATCTCTGCCTTCGGCCTGGTTTTCTTAAAAAATGTCATTGACTGATAGACATACTTTATCCAGAAATATAGACTAGGTGATCTTTGGGAGCGGGGGGCCGGAGTAAGAGGGTATGGAAGGTACAGGGAAGTGGTTGGAAAAAATAGTTTGTTTATTAACTAAAAATGCAGTTTAAATGATCCAGATTAATTTGACTTAATTCTTTTAATAAAATAAAAATCTCTGTTCTTTTAAAGATAGGTTTGGAGAAATATTACTGAAATATATTGATTTTTGTTTCAGAAAAAATGATTAATGATACTTAAAGAAACAAAGACTTAAAAAAATTAAATTAAATTTGTTATTCAAGCCACAATTATTTCTTTTTTCATATTTTTCATGTTGATGAATAAACCAGTTATTATTCCAAATCAATCTTGGCATTACAATTTATATCTGAAAGGCAAGTGATATTACTAGCTCTTCACAAGATACTTTGATATAAGAAGAAGAAGAGAGATTAACGACAACCATCATTTTGCTAAAGCTGTTAAAATTCTATTATTAACTGATTTATTTATTGTTGATGTCTATATCTTGCAATGTTTTGAACAAAATACCATGAACAAAATTTCAAGCCTGAATAATGAACCTTGTAGGAATGACTAATTTGGACACCTCGAATATCCAGAAAAAGACCGTGCAGGTGTTTGTTTATTTGTTTGTTTGTTTGTTTTAATAAATGTAAATTTTGTTCCTTGATCATTTGTCCTTTGCAACCAATCTTTTAATATGAAATACTTTTCAGAAATCCTCAAGACTAACATTTGAAATCACTAGATGTTTTTTTAATCCAAGATTTCCCTCCCTGCTTGCAGCACTGATTGCAGACTAATTTGCAAACAAAATCCAGGGATATCAAACTAGGGGCACCAGAAAGACAGCACTAGCTGAAGTCTACATCTGCTTTTTAAAGGAAATAAAGGCATTGGGAAGAGTGGATTTGAAATGCATTTCCAGGAGAAGATCTAAAAGGAAGATGTTTCTCCTTGGTGAACTGGTATCACAGAATCACAGAATGGTTTGGGTTGGAAGGGACCTTAAAGATCATCTAGTTCCAACCCCCCTGCCCTGGGCAGGGACACCTCCCACTAGACCAGGCTGCTCAAAGCCCCATCCAGCCTGGCCTTGAACACTTCCAGGGATGGGGCATCCACAGCTTCCATGGGCAACCTGTTCCAGTGTCTCACCACTCTTACAGTAAAGATTTTCTTCCTAATATCTAATCTAAATCTCTCCTCTTTCAGTTTAAAACCATTACCCCTCACCCTATCATTACACTCCCTGATAAAGATCGAGAAAGCTTTCTAGGTGTTGGCAGCACCACAGAAAAATCCAATGATAAGAAGTTAGAATGATGAGAAGAGGGACCACCTCACCCAAAATAAAGATGTTAACAGTACTGATAAAGTGTTAAAGCTATGAAACATTTCAAGATGAAACAAGAGACAGACTTACATAGGAACACCATGCCTTTTATTTACTATTTTGTCTGTATTTAGTTATTTTAACCAGGGCTATTGAAAAGTACAGGCACTTTAAATCTAAGGCAAACCATAGCTGCATAGTGTGAAGGAAATATTCTATAAAAAAAAGGATTTTTAATTCATTTTGTCCACCCTTTTCTCTCCCAACAAGGTATCACACCACACTATAAGAAGGATCAAAAAATGATCGAATTGGGTACAGGCAACGTTGAAGCTCTACTGCATGCAAATGATATTACCCGACTCCCTCACTAAAACCCGTAACAATAAAAGAGATGGCCAAAAAAGTGTTTTCTGCAAGCTGTACCTACAGCATACAACAACAGTCAATCAAACTGGAATTCCACAGGTAAAGCATACAAGCCAGCCTACCAACCTATGCTCAGTGAGATTGTAAATTGGTGCTTTGCCTCGATTTTTTAGTATCCAGCAAACCAGGTCATTAACTGTAATTTCATTCATTTTGTAATTGCATTTTATTAAGTTCAAATCTACAGAAACGGTTTATGAATTTCCAAAGCCATCTCCACTTCCCAACAGCCACTTTAGTGTAGCTGTGTCATTCCTGTGCTGTTAAAACACCACCTCTGAAGTTCTCATCAGACAATCTTGTTTGCAATGATGGTATCTTGGTAGGTAGAGGGAGACTGATAGCACCCAGCAATAAAAATCTCAATTTGTATGGCTCTGAAAAAACACAAATATCAACGCATACTGTGAGGAAACTAGGACAACAAGAGAAAAGAAGAAGGGAGAAAAAGAATAAAATTAAGCATACCTGGAGAATAAATTCCTTTTCTAATTGAAAATTATAGAACTCTGAAAATTTCAACAGATTTTTAAAATTAGATGCTGACAACAGCATTTTGAAAATAATTATAATAGATTTTGCAAAGTTTCTCCAACAGGACAGAACACCAATCACTCAGAATTAGTTGCCTAATGTCTGGAAAACATTTTTGTGAAAAAATTGTGACCATGCATGTTTGCTTACCTGATCTGTTAAACTAAATTCACTGGCCTGAGCAGAACGTATTGTAAAAGAAATCTGTAAAAGCAAAAAAAAAAAAAAAAAAAGGTTAATTATAATTTATTTCTCTCTCTCATACTTTTGATGACAAATTAGTAACAACAAAATCATACTAAACAAAAAGCTTCTTAAAATCTATTAGGTCAATATTTTCCCAAAAGAATCCTGACTGAGTGGCAGTTTTATATTTTTAAACAATAGTACTAAAATACCAACAGATATAGTACACCATGCTATTCAAAAAGGCTTAAAGGTATCTGCTATGTAGTTGGAATCAACTTTTGTGTCTTTTTGTTCAAATATAAATGCATAGCTATCACTATTTCCTTAAAGGATACTCAGATTTAGAATATGTTCATCTGGTGTTAAAAAAAAAAAAAAAAAAGCATATATTTCTCATTAACTGTTCACCAAGGCACTTGAATACACAGAGTTCATTTACTTTCTATAACATTTAACATAAAAACATGGGTTTAGGAAGGGGAGGTCCTGCTTAACCAACCTGATCTCTTTCTATGACCATGTGACCCGCCTTCTGGACACAGGGAAGGCTGTGGACGTCGTCTATCTGGACTTGGTAAGGTCTTTGATACCGTCCCCCACAGCATTCTCCTGGAGAAGCTGGCGAATCATGGCATAGACAAGTGTACTCTTCGCTGGGTAAAAAACTGGCTGGATGGCCATGCCCAGAGAGTTGTGATTAATGGGGTGAAATCCTCGTGGCAGCTGGTCACCAGTGGTGTCCCTCAGGGCTCAGTTTTGGGGCCAGTTTTGTTTAATGTCTTTATCAATGATCTGGATGAGGGGATTGCGTGCACCCTCAGTAAGTTTGCAGATGACACCAAGCTAGGTGGGAGTGTTGATCTGCTTGAGGGTAGGAAGGCTCTACAGAGGGACCTGGACAGGCTGGATCGATGGGCCAAGGCCAACTGTATGAGGTTTAATAAGGCCACGTGCCGGGTCCTGCATTTCAGTCACAATAACCCCAAGCAACGCTACAGGCTTGGGGCAGAGTGGCTGGAAAGCTGCCCAGCAGAAAAGGACCTGGGGGTGCTGGTGGACAGCCGGCTTAACATGAGCCAGCAGTGGGCACAGGTGGCCAAGAAGGCCAACAGCATTCTGGCTTGTATCAGGAATAACGTGGCCAGCAGGAGCAGGGAAGCAATCGTGCCTCTGTACTCGGCACTGGTGAGGCCTCACCTCGAGTACTGTGTTCAGTCCTGGGCCCCTCTGTACAGGAGGGACATTGAAGTGCTGGAGCATGTCCAGAGGAGAGCTACCAGGCTGGTGAGGGGTCTGGAGACCAGGGCATATGAGGAGAGGCTGAGGGAGCTGGGCATGTTTAGCTTGGAGAAGAGGAGGCTGAGGGGAGACCTCATTGCCCTCTACAGCTACCTGAAAGGAGGTTGGAGAGAGGTGGGTGTTGGCCTCTTCTCCCAGGTGAATAATGACAGGACCAGAGGAAATGGTCTGAAGTTGCGGCAGGGGAGGTTTAGGTTAGATATTAGGAAGAATGACTTTACTGAAAGAGTGGTCCGGCACTGGAACAGCCTGCCCAGGGAGGTGGTTGAGTCACCATCCCTAGAGGTGTTTAAGAAACGTCTAGATGTGGCACTTCAGGGCATGCTCTAGTGGCAGAGATTGTAGGTTTTCTGGTTGGACTCGATGATCTTAAGGGTCCCTTCCAACCATGAAGATTCTGTGATTCTGTGATAAACACAGTATGAAAAGAACATTACTAAGACGGTGATGTGATTAATAGAAATATCAGAAAATGCCAAATGTTAGCCTTCCTGTGCAACTTTTATTTCGTTCAATGAGTATGGAATATGCTACAGTTGCTAATTGCTTAGTCACATAGTATTCTTCCATGGGAACGCCTCTTCATTCCTTGTAAAAACACACATTCAAAAAAAAAAGTTCCAGCACTGATACTTTGTGTTGATTTCATTGCTTAACATGCGGACTGGAGAGAGATTCATGGAGTAGTAGTCAAATCCTGATAGAAAAACTGCAGTATGCAGCTATAGTCCACACACTCTAATCACAACTGGTTTGACCGTGTTATCACCGTGCAACTCAAGTTCAGCAAATTCTTTTGGAGGAATGACATTGTCCCAGATGAGTTCCTTGGTGCTAAGAGATCAAGCTGAAAAGTGAATACTAAATTTGAATCACACGGGCTCATTTTTTTTCAGAGGACACAGCACTTTATACATTCAAGCTACTGCTCACGGTGATTTCAGTCGGAAACATGAATATCAAGCACATTGCAAATTAGGTGACAAACTGAGGTTACAAAAATGGGGAACACAAAATTGCTGACCATCTCTAAACTTGATGCAATGAACTTCACATGTTGATGTGTGAATTCTGTGGTAAATTAGAGAACTGAATTTTATTCGTCAGGGCTTTAATCAACTCTGTCAAGAGACTCCTTTTTCTTGTCCTGAGATGGTCTCAATTAATAGGTACTTCTACTGTCTGTTTCTGAACAACACTGGCCCTTACTCCACACCAAATTCAACCTCAGAGAGATGTCTCTGAAAAAGTGTGTTGCCAAGTAAAGGAAAGATTTCCATACTGCATTTGCAGAGGATGGTTACATCAAGCTAAACAAGCCACACTGGTACTGTTTGACTTTACCACTGTACCACTTCAATAGTGTTATAATGCAGGTTTTCTTGACAAGTAAGTGTCTATTCAGGGTATTGGGAATGCAAAAAGTCCTCAGAAATTCTGTTAGGAGGACACCATACCATCCTTTCTTCAAGCTGGTATGACAAAAGGTTTGTTTGGTATAGTGTTTCACTAAATACCTGTTGACCACAGGGAAAGTGACTAAAGATACATAGTTTCAATCCTGGACTCTGGAAATGAAGTCTTATAATGGGAAGTGTCATATGATGTCAATGAAAGACTCTTGAAAAAGATTATGATAACACAGAAAGACAGTTCTGTCGCGTCTCTTCCATTCGCTGGAGACAGCAGTTTTTGGCATATGGAACATCATTCCCTATATGAGTAATGGCCAACGCATCTTGCATTTTTCAGTAAAAGGCCAGCCATGATGCTGAGAATTTTGCAAATGGAACAATAAACAGCAAGAAGGAAGGGTGCAGACAAGCTGCAAACCCTGTCAGATCATCCCAACTACCATCAAACTCTAGCGAGTATGCTGCTAATAAAATATAGTTTTCTCTTAGTTACATTAGCATCCTTCGCGTGTAGCCAGACTAGTTTATTTCAACTTAAAAACCAGGACTTGGGTCAAACAACTTTGAGCTGAAAGGGTCATATCTTCCGCACTTCCTTAGCCACCTGCTTGTTTGTGCTTTTTGAGAACTCCTGTCTCATTTCAGAAAGATTTATCACGGGAGTTACCTTCCTAGTCCAAACTACAGTCCTGCTACTGGGTTTGCACCACTGGACTGGTGCAACTGTGCAGGTCACTGTAGGTAAAATGGTTTCTCTGCTCAAAACTAATAGCAGGAAAGTTTTCAGCAGTTTAACTGCAGGAGAGTTTGAGCAAATACAAAAACAGTGAAAAGATGACTGATGATAGCATAAAGGATAAACTGAACAGTGGTCACTGTGCTTTTGTAAGATTCGCTGTACATAATCCCTTATTCTGAGGTTATACACAGAACAGAAGTGGAATGAGTTTTAGTAGGAAAAAACCAAACAAACCCAAACAAAACCAAACAGAAGCAACCCAACCGAAAAACACACAAAACCCATACCCAGAACGCGTACTGATATGCAACCAATTTGAAAAACAGTCCATGTGTTCAGAACAGTGAGAAATTCAGGCGAATACCTGTGTCTCCACGTTTAACTAAAGCCACGTTTGCCTGAGAAAGACCACCACTTTGGGCACTTAAAGTCTGCAGTTACACTGATGACTGTTCATCTAACATTTCCCAACAGTGTTGCAAGAGAAGCTTTGGATTCGAACTCCAGCCGCATCAGTTATAACCCACCATCCTCAACCATTCATGGTTAGACTCCAGAACCAAGCACATCAGAGACGGTCCTGATGATTATGTTTGTTTAGCATTGGAGAGCAAACTATCTTTCCCTGATAGACTTTTGGGTAGCCTTTCAGTAACAACAGGATATGCATGAAAACTAGCAAGAGTAAGCGGGTTAATGACAGACCAGATGCAATTTGCTTATCTTGGCCACATCTCAGAGCTGTGGCGGTCGCCCATCCCTGCTGATGCAGGCATTGCTGCCAGCACCCCTGTACCAGGCAAAAGCTCTGAACGTATGACTCTGCTCCGGGACAAAAAGGCCCCTTTTTGTATCAGCAGCTCTGCTTCCCTCGTTAATTATGTCACAGCCTCTTTCAGAACAAAAAATATTGCCCCCCCCTCCTTAGTCCACCTATCTCTGTATTGCTAAGAGAAAGTAACTTGGATTCTTTACCTGTTAGTGAATCACAAGCAAACTGTTACCCCCACTCTCACTGGAGGAACAGGCATCTTGCAGAGTCTGATGGGGGAAGACAGGATTTTTCTAGCTGTGACAAAGTCCAAGCAGGAAATGAAGCAAGTTTTAGCCTTCTAGTTTGCAGAGTCTGCAGATGCAGTCACCAACTTCTCATTTTCAAACCGAGCACGTATGATATGATATAAAAAGCATCAAGGTACTGAGACAATTATCATGCACCTCTAAAGATACAATTTTTATGGTCACTTTTCAGAGGAGAACAGTGCTGTTATTCTCTTTTTATCCTTTAAATATTTAATAGTAATCCTATTTTATGCATATTAATATTGAGTCACTTATAACGAGATTTGCAAAGGTATTGATTTCAATGGGAGTTAAGAGCTAAATATCTTTATACAGAGACACAGCCTTCATCCTATTAAATCTCTACATTTATTGTCTACACACAAATCATTATAAAGCAGGCATTATTCAAAAAAGGGCTCAATAGCAAGAAAAAAAGCCCAATTAACAAGGAATTCATGCAATTATGGAAGTTTGGAAGTTGCCTGGGGTTGTGTTTGCCTGCAAATCATTGGTGAAAGATGAAAAGGGAAGAGTTTGTTTCATCCCCATTTCCACAGTATTATTTTCACTTCAGCTCTGCATTATTAATTTTTAAAACCTGAAGCATTAGGACTTCTAACAAAGTTTCAGGTTAGGAGCAAAGATGACATTAGCTGGATTTCTGGGGGATCTTTACTTTGCAACACTATCATCAGTGCTGGGGTTAGCCCTATCAATAGCTAAAAGCAACAGTCTGGGGTTCTTTTCTATAGCTCTTGGATGTTTGTAGATAATTAAACTGGCTTTTCTGACCCTAGGCTTTTAGGCGTTACAGTCAGGTCAGCATAAATAATGCTGGACTGTATATTTTAATGCCTAAACTTCTTCCCTCCAATTCCACACCCATTTATGTGAAAAAAAGGAAAAGAAATAAGAACTGAGGACCAACAGAAATGAACGCTGGCTAATTAAAGTAAGGGTGTTTTTTAAGTACTAAAACTGTTTTATTTTATTATTATAGACTCAATTTTTCCATAAAATTCTCCAGGTGACAATGTAAAGTCAAGAGATAAAAGAAATCTATCAGTATATATGCCTGCCTAAGTGGCACCGGAAAAGTCAGTGAGACAAGGAGAATCACAGTTGAATACCCTTGTGATAGAATCAAGGCATTGCAGGACAGCATATATTTCATTGCACAGTGCTTTTATGGCCCTTTTTAAGTATAATGCTGTGATGGGCTTCATACACGTTCTTACACCGACAAAATACTTGGCTGGTTACGAACACAATGATGAATGTGTCCAGCGAACTTTGATAGCTGCAAATTCCTGCCTTCCAGTGTGCAACAGTTTTTACCTCCTTGTCAGCTACACACAGCTCTCTGGCTTGGTACTGGTTTTCTGCTCTCGAGGCGGATTATGATATATCATGATAAATCATTATTGGGGGGGGTGGGGGTGTGGAAATGTTTATTTTCTCATGTTTTATCCCTAACACTTTCCTAGAAAGCAACGAGTTGAGCCAAGCAAGGGTTCCCAGAGTGATCCCGATGCTCCTAGGACACTGATGGCTCTACCTAGCATGCAGTGGCACAGGGCAAAGATACTACTGATTTCTCCAACTCAGACCTCCTGGGAGGGATAGCTGCCCATACAGATACTGCCAAGACCAAAGGAAAGATCCACAGTTTGAGATGGACCTTAGACTGCCTGTCCTAATTGATGCTCCCATGGAGTAGAGAAATGGCTAAATAAAGTGGAGGATGCTTTGTCTGTGCAATGACGGTGCTAGTGCTGGTGCTTAACACTACCACCAGTGAGAGGAGACAATGGCCAGGCGGCTGTGGAGATAGCCCTCACTGTGGCAGCAGCTGAGTACCTAGGAGAGACCACTGCCACCCCAACACTGAAGTCCTACCGAAATGGATTCATTTCACTCAGGGGGCAAAGCTCTGGTAGACTTATTTACGCTGTTTAAAATAGAAGTAATGCAACAAACATGCAAGAGCTTGCACTATTCAGCAGGACACACTCCTGCCCTCACAAATGAATGACGGCGTGTTTATTAAACAAGACTGGTTCTGACCCCATTATGCAGCTAAAATGGAATGAAAGTTATATTACACAGCACAGAACTCGACAGTATAAAGCAATCTAAAAAAAGGTTAAATAAGATTATTTGCATTTTCCCAAAACAAAATTCTATATTTCAGGAGGAAAAGACTACTAATATTGGAGATGGTGAGTAATAAATGTCTGTGTAAATAGCCAACAGAACCCTCTAAATTTTATTGAAAATGTTGGAGTTCTTTGAAAAAGAAAAAATTCCCTTTTTTAAATGGATATTTCCAGCTGAACAGGGTTAATCTGAAAAGACTGAGAAGTCATATTTAATGCAAAAAAACCCCTGAAGAAGTTATCTACCAGTACCTCAGATACCACTAAAACTGAACTGGAGTTTTTTGTGGGGAAAAAAGGTGTTCATGGTATTTTCTGCATTTAAAGTAAGTACATAAGTACAAGTAGAACCAAACCCTTTTCCTTTCTCATGAGTTTGCGTGAACAAACACAAACTATTTAGTGGGATTTTCTTGATACGGATTTTTTATAATTTTTATTTCGTGGACAGTTCTGTCTCAGAAACATAATACAGAAAATGAAACAAGCATTTTATTAAACGAATTTAACTTTAAAGTTCTTTCAAATGTCCACTGGTTTGGGAGTGAGAACTTAACACTTCTTTCGCTAGCGAGATCTGTTCTACTTTGTAAGGCTTTGAGTTCACTTCAGTTCTCAAATTAGGGATGAAATTAGACTCAAATATTGTCTCTGCTAATTGCAGTCAGATTCCTATAACAATACACAAGCAATGACCAATTTATCAAACCAAAGCTTACATAACTATTTTCTTTTTGTTAGTAGTAGTTTCACTCACTGCTAAAAAAAGACAAAGTCTTTTAAGTAAAAAGTCTTTTTTCTCATAAAGTACTTAAAACAGGATTAATTTTTATATATTTACTCGGGGCTGGATTGCACTGTAAGCCCATTATAGCGGAAAAAGAGAGACGTAAAAGCTCCACTGCACCTGGAGGAGGATCAGAAGGCACACCCACAACTCCCACACAGCCACGGTCCCCTGCAGCGCGCTCCCCATGACAGCTAATTTGTGGGGCACCTGGAGCAGATCTACAGCCGGGCAACCATCCTGAGACTCACCCAAGAAGCCTCTTTATTCCCCTTCAATGGGCAAACAGCAGATTTCTCCTTTCCTATTGCTCACTGCAATTTCACTGCCAGGGTCCAAAGTCTCCCTGTGGAGATAAAACCCCACATCCACATCCAAAGGCCTGCAATAGGCAAAGACATCCTACATACCACTTCCAGACCCACACTTAGGGACAAGTACAACATGGTGCTTCATCTTCTGTTTTGCTGAGTGACTGTCAATGCTGCTGTTTGTAAAAAACTTACCATGACACTCACCCCTTGTATGAGCTGTCTTATATCCGAGAGCATTCAAACTCAGAGATATCTTACATTTACAATCCATGCAGCACAAAGCCGAACACACTGTTGAACACAAAATATTACACAGGAGTAAAAGCCCACAAACTGATCTTAGATACCTCACTATAGGTGCAGAGCAACTCCATTAAATCGTAAAACAGAAATCCACAACCGGCTCAGCCCTGGCTCGCTAAATTACCATTTTTTTTGATTAAAAAAAAAAAACCCAAAACAACAAACCAGTAAGCATTACACTAGTTATTTATCTAGCAGAATAACTTGTTTAAGATTTTTGGCACTATTTCAGTTAAGCTTTGTAATTTGTCTTGTAACATTTTTTAATATATGACATGAATACAAAACTGCATTTCAAAGAACTGCAAAGCCACAAGTTACATAACAATGGCTGCAAAGTGGAATCCGTTTTAACTCATAATAGGTATAATTAGCACAACAGAAATTAATCACGTTATATTTCAGTGCATTTTTAAAATGTTCCAGATGCTTTATGCTTTCAGTACTTTGTTTGTATTTACTTAAATTCTTATTAAACAAGGTTTGTGCAGGAATGGTACATAGACCTGACAGCTAAACACCAAATTGCTCATTTTTTTCACTTGTGTGACTAAACAGGAGAAAATTATATTCTGTTTGCTGCTCGCCCCCTCAAACAAACCAAACAAAAACCTCAGCTAACAAACCTATCCAAATATAGTGCTATACAGGAGGTGAGAGGAGATGATATGTCACTTTGTTCTTTGTTTTTTTTCCTATAAAACTGCATGGTCTTAGCAAAGTAAAGAAAATAAAAGCACAAACAAAAGTAAGGACTCTAATCCCTGAGATTCTCAAAGATATTCTTCTATGAATATTTCATCTTCCAAATCCAGTCTGAAAATCTCTGTGCTTACACTTTGTCGTAAGGATTATTTTCTACCTTAAAATTTTGGTATGTGTTCCTAGGTAAATTCCGGTTCATCCTTCCCAGTACAGCTTCAGTATTCCCACTGCTTTCCCTTTTGTTGACTGTCTCATCCCTAAGCATTTCCCACATAAGTCACATCTCCCACCCATAACTATTTTTACATCAGGAACCTGTTGCCTACGCCACCAAACACTTACCTACAACGCACTTTTCACTATCACGACTAAGAAAAAAGCCGTGGTTTCATCGCCTGTGTGAGAGCCAAGCTCACTGCACGCAGCCAGCCTGAGGTCTCCTCCTGGGGCCTGATGCAGACAACTGAAGCTAGTGGAATTTACAGCACCACCGTGACCTCTGCCTTTAACCTTGAAAAAGCTATGTTATCTCTATAGCACCCTTCTTTTCTCTGCTAACACAGACAGATTCCTTTCAGAGGTTTTTCAGCTGGAGAGAAGTATTTCCATAATTATTATTCCTCTGACTATTCCAATACAGAAATCTTCCCACACAAAATGTTTTTCTTAGCTGCAAACTATAAATCTTCTGAATTTTGATCCTCCTGTGATCTCCCCTGCCTGCAAAACTTCATCCACAACACTAGTCTTTCACTAGTCACATACAATAAATTGACATCTTTATTCCAGTAGCTGCCACTGTCACTCTCTTCCACTTCTCCAACATATTCTACCTCTCCTTTTCCAATTCCCCAGTTATGCCTGGAGCTATATAATCTACCAAGAGAAAAATCCTTCTGTTTTTATTTCCTATTGCCTCATTTTTCTTCCAGTTTTTTTTTTCCTGTCCCTGTATGTCTGACCTCCATGAAGAAGTCTCAATTCTAGAAATATTCCTTCTTATAAAGTACTTGCTTGTGTTGCTCCTCCACTGCCTCCTCTCTCAACAGAGAATTTGATAAGGCAGCTTTCTCTTATTCCCTGGCATCTCCTTGGACCAAGCATTTTGATTGTTTTCTACTTAGGTCATGCCCAGCCACAGCACAAAGAACTGTCTTCCACCAAGAAGCATCTCTTGTTTCTGACACAAGTGCAGTTCAGTACACCGCTGGTCTTTTGGTCCTCTTGGGTGTGTTGGTTCCTCTTCCAAGCTAAGCGGACCAAGTTATTAAGGAAGTCCTTCGTGCATGGAGACAGCATACACACATTCCAGCCTGAACAGTGCTTCGACATACTTAGACAAGCTTCATTACTGAACAATCCGAGCACTTAACAAGCTTTAGGTATTTATCCCCACAACAGTCCTGTAAGAGATCCCTATTTTTACCTGATGGGGAACTGAGGCATAGGAAAACTACTTATGCTACTTAACCGCAGGATATCTGTGATAACTGAGGAACCAAAGCTAAGTCTCTGATAACCCAGACTAGAATGCTAATCTACAGACTATTCCTCCCACTTCCTAAATGATAAGGGTTCCGCACATCTCATGTATGTAATTTTTTTTCTCCTGTTGCCCTTGGAGTGATCTGTGCATAGATGAACTATTTTGGCTGGCTTCAAGGCAAAAAAATGGGGTGTCTTTTCCTCCCCCTACACATCCTTAGCCAGAAACTGTTTAGCCATTTGTATTTTGCTGTGTGCAGCACTTCTGATTTTAGTCTTTGATACAATAATAATTGATGTCCCTATAGCTATTACTAGATGCAGTTAAAGAAAAAATAACAACAGGAGGAGGAGAAGAATGGAATGTTACATGTGGTTTCTGTAGAGAATTCCAAAGTAACTGCTAAATCTATGCTATTTCCAGTACCATCTTGTTTCCTCTAATTCTGCCTGTCTTGTGTACTGGTTATAGCTGTGTGTTTATTTTTATGTGAAAAAGAATTATTAATTTTCTATCACCTATCTTTCCACGTACATTTTACTTACTAAAATATTTGCATTCTACTCATCTCTCTGAACTCAGGTTTTTATGTGGAAATGTGGGAGATATTTGGATCCTGTCTACCGTGGATCCAAAGAGTACCTCAAACAGCATTTATGAAAATACAGCATACACTTGGGTTAGGCTAGCAGAGTTACATTAAATGAACTGCAGATCCTGCAGCAGACTTAGGTCAAAATGAACTCATGGTATACTAACACTTTAGAGTATCTAGAAATGTTTGTTTATTTTCAGAAGCCTTCTTCCAGCATGTTCCCTCAGGTCTTCTATCTTCGGACTTCCTCCTGGCAGCTGATGTAATCATTCAACCCCGTGCAGCAGTCAGTGTGCACAACAGCATAAGCTGCACCACTGTGCCTTGCATGTAACCTGCGTCAGTCAAGGAGGTTACAGCAAGGCTGTGGGGTTTGGCCTCAATGATCTAAGTTTCTCTACCACTGAACATCTTAGATAAGAGCCAACACATAGAGCTAAACTAAAATCAAGCTCAAGATTCAAGATGAACTACAGATCATTAGAAGTTCTTTTCGGGGGGCGGGGGGGGAAGATGACCACTCTCCTGTGCTAATAAAGGCATCTGCCTCAGGAAAGCATGGCTCATCACACATACTGCTCAACACCCTTTGCCAAACCTTTCATCAAATATGGAAACAAAATTTCCAAAATTCTAAGCATTATTCTATTCTGGACACTAATACTCACTTTTTCCACCTTAAGACTTTACTGACGACTGGGATTTTGCCCACACACCAAACAATTCTAGAGTCTGTTACCTATTTTGAAGAGACAGCTGCACTATATCATGAAGAAACACTGCCCACACGGAGACAGCAGCCAGAGGTAGCCACTATGACTTTGCCAGTACAACTCCTCAGAGACAAAGTTATTGCAAATTATTTTCTGTATCAGACAAGTAAATCTGCTGAAGTGGGGGGGCAGGGGCAGGAGAAAGAAGAGTAAGAGGTGATGAAGAGGAACACTGTTGTAAATCATGTGCCTAATGTAGACAAAAATCATAAATAAAAATTATTTCCAGTGGACAAGTAGAACTTTGGGAACTAAAATGTTTTTGTTCCTCATTAAACAAAATTCCTTTTTCCTAGGACTAAAACCATACAACCTCTGGATCCATTTTTCTGTGAATTTCAAAACAAACCAAATATCCTTTCCAAATAACAGCAAAAGTATTAAGCAGGCTATCTGCTTCAAACTGAATATTTTCCACACTCCATGAACTGATCAAGTCAATCTAAGTCTATTGTTTATATTCTTTAAGTTTCTTAAAGGAAGTTGGAAAGAACACCTGATGATGCAAAGTCCATTTAAACAACTTAGACTGCACCTATATTGCTTGTTTGGTCCTGTCCCTATGACAAAATAAAGTTTGTGCACACGTGGAAATATGAAAATCTTTTATCTAGTTCACTTATCATTCATGAACTATTAAACAATGTCAAGAATGTTGAGAAGAGCAGCTTAAAATTAAGTCACAGGAATGGGAAGAAATGGCCAGTTGTGCTCCTGGGAAGAAATAGCCAACTGTATTCCTAACTCATTTAATATGATCATGAAACTATGTTTGTATAAATGCATAAATATTACTGTAATGATCAATTAAAGGCAAGTTTTGAGATCAATTAACTTCTGTAAATCTTAAACCAGCAAATATTCTACATGAATAGGAGCACTACTGCTACATTGCTGATGACGTGCTAGAATGTTAAAATGTACAGGCAAGTCAATTCTACCAATACGTACATTCTACCAATAAATATTATCCCTTGTTTCTGTGCACACACCAGAGCCATAATGTCCATTTAGGTATAAGAGTACATGTATATGAAATTACTCCAACTTATGGATGTGTCCCAAGCTGGAACTTTTAAAACTGGGCCAGAGTGAATTAAAAGGGAAAAAAAATATAGAAGACATTCAAAACAAGGCCCTGCATGCCGTGAAGTTTGGCACAATCTTAAACCATAACAAGGCCATGAATGAGCGTATGGCATTCACAAATACCAACACACTAACATTTAGCTTGATATATCTTACAGATGGCAGTATTTTGCCACAGCAGGGTGAAGATCTTGGCAGGATAGCACAGAAAACAATAAACACTGAAGATTTTAGAGCTGGATTTTCAGAAACTGGCCTCCATATTTGTGACATCTGAAGCTAGTCTGGAAAGAAAGCCTTTAATTTCCTCTGTAGCTGTTGCCAAGAACGCAAGGAAACCTTGAAAAGAGGAGAAGATGAATGAGGCGGGCTGTGGAAGGTAAAGATTCACAGCAGCAGGATGCTGAGGTGTCCTCCTGTGTCAGTGGAGAAAACACTGAAGACGGGTTTCCTTCTGCAACGTCAAAAGCTCAGAGTACCAAAAGTAAAGCTTAACCACCAAAAAACCCCATTACCAAATATATTTGTGGAGGCTAACGCTCAAGGGTATTCAAGCTTGCAACATCCACCACAGGCCTTCTAGCAGTAGAGCTTCCATCTCTGTGAGTTAGAATTAGCTTTCCCAGACTCTGTCTACCTACAAAACAATCTTAACATAGCCAAAGAAAAGAAGAGATTGGCTGACTCAAAAATAGCACCAATAAAAAGCTGGATCTCAGTTAGGAGAAACTTCACCTTGTTTCCAGTATGGTGAAATGTCGCTCAGGGCTGCAACAAAGAACCATCTTCTGCATCTCCACCCCTGCTCCACTGGGAATGTAGGACTGCAGGAGTGAGACCAGGGCCATGGGGCTGCCAGGGCAGCGCAGTGCCCTCCCTCTCCGACCAGCCCCTTCCCACAGCCCCCAGTGAGGCGAACTGGGACAGGCTGAGGACAGTGACCAAGGTTGGCAACAGCCCAGCCATGCCCAGTTGCTGCCACAGGCCCTGGGCCTTGCTGGGACAGCAGCCCTGAGATGGGATGGGATGGGGCTGGGATCAGGGTGGTGCCCGGATCAGCAGGGCCCAGGGGTGTGGTGTGTCAGGGCCGGGGCCAGAATGCAGCTTTGAAGATGGTGAGCCCCAGTGAGGTTTCTCACAGCTCTCTTCAAGACTGGAACCCGTGCCCCCCGAGCCAAGGCAGTCAGACATCAGGTGGAGGTGGTGAAGGCTTGTGCTCAGAGCCCTGGCATGTATCATTTGTACTCATAGATACGTGCGGACCACATACTACTGCCCTTCTGAGCATGCAGGCAACGAAGGAACACAATTCCGGATTCATTGCCTCCACAGCCAGGCCAGCCTCACCGAGTCCATGCTGGACTGTGGTGGTTTGCTCTCCTCTTCCAGTAGGAGGATTTACTCATAACTAATTCCCACTCCTCCCGGAAAAGAGGAGCCAGAAGGGATGGTGAGTCACCACTGCCTCCCCGCAGTGCCCCTGCGGCCGCACCAGTGTGCCTCATCCTCCACATCGGAGAACTGGTAAAATCCCGTATGATGCCTGAGAGATTTCCACTTCGCAATCTCTTACTAAAAGAAACATTTACCATCTAGAAGAAAGAGGGCAACTGCGCACTGGCCACTTTACGGTTTGATGTGCAAGACTCCTGGCAAACATACGAACCAGGCCTCCAGCCTTCTGTGGTCTTCATAGCAGCACTGCTCAATCTACTGACTAAAAGCTGCTGGTAGCCTGTAAGATATTACACGATAATCTCCAAAAATATTGTTGGATTTAAAAACTGAGAAAGAAGACAACATACGCACACCCCTGCATGTGCAAGCCAGTACACAAACAAGTGGTGAAAACAAACCTCATAAAAGAGCATCTAAAGTTTTGCTTCATTTTTACCTATTGATAAATGAAAACCACTACACTATCACTGAAGAGGAAGGTCTTTGGTTAGTTTGTGTTCTCCAAAAGGCTCAGTAGTCCTTTGGTCAAATAGGATTGGGAATCACTACTATAAAGCACCACCACTGTAGCAGCTGAGCTCCTCCTGAGTAAATTAGATCTGCACTGTATGGCACCAACTCAATTGAAAGGAGCTATTTGCTCTTCAACCCATTCTTTAATGTTGTGTTTTGTTTTTTTTTTTAAATTGTTGAGAGATGGAAAGAATGTTTTATAACAATCATCCTGCTGCTGGTAGTGCAAATACTTTATCAAGAAGCACTCTGGAAGATATGTTGGGAGTTAGTCTTTCATATGAGAGACTTATTTACTGAGAATACTACTTTAGAAAGCCAGCTTGTCATTTCACAGCATTTTTCTTTTCCCTTCCTTGACAATTTCATGTTTAAATAAAGCCGGGAAAATTATCTCCTCAGCTCCTAGATGTTGATATCTTTATTTTATATCTTTATCTTTTTATTCGGTTTCCCAACTCCTGAAATAATAAGCATTGTTGTTGTCGTAAGGAAACTAGTCACTCTGCTACCACGCATAAGCAATCTAGTCCCGCTTTCCTTGTGACATTTTCCAGGTTAAGGAAGAAAGCTAAAGCTTATAATAAAGTCATAGAACAATGGATTTTGTATCCTGAATTTTTCCTCCTTGAGAGCTCTTCCTAACTGCCATTAGACATACCTTCAGCTTCCAGCCTGCAAACCCTTCCAAGGAAACCATGAGGCAAGCGAGCAAACTAACCATGAGCAGTTGGTACACCAAGTAGGCTAGGCAGGTAACAAAGTGAAAAGCAGCTGCTGCTTTTTTGCGACACAATATCAAAGGCTACCTTAAAAAACTGGCCAAAACTCATCAGAGATGACTAAAATTCCAATACTTTCGCCAGTGAATTGCTCAATACCTTCTTCCTTAATCTGCGCTAGATGAGAGCTTTTTAAAAAATGAGCAAGCATGACTCATTTTTATGACCAATGCACCATTCGCAAAACGCTTTCCAACCAGATTGCAGTTCAAATAAGACATGTGTATTGTTGCAAAACAAAATATGCTGGCTGAACAGAATGTATTCATCTATATTAGTTTTTCTTTCTAAATCCAGCACACTGGGAGCTAAATTAATCTGCTGAGTGCTAAATTCATCTACTGAGAGCTACTGTAGATTCAGGGAAATGTTTTGAGTGCTGTAGCAAACAAGTCTCACTCACTCAGGAGCCCTCTGTGGGCTGTTGGTGTTTTAACCATTTTGTCTGCTTTCAAGCAAGCGAGCAGCTGATAGATGAGGAAAACGCTCATTGATTTGCAGTGGCAGCACTACAGCCAATCAGCCCTGGAACGAGGCGCAATCATGAATCTCTCCAACTATGCATATTTATATGCAGCTGTCGTACCTCCAAGTCCCCAGTGAATACAAAGTGCTTGTGTGGCCACCAAGACGCACAATGCCATCCTGCAGCCTGCTCTCACTGAACTACGGTAGGCGAAGATGGAATATACAGAAACACATTTCATTTTCCCTAGCTAGGCTACCCCAGCAAAGCACACATCTAATACGAGTATACTATACTCCCATAAATTCTTAATCCAGAGGCATTTCCAAAGGACTAAACCATCTAAAGGAAACAAACATCTTGAAAGAATATACTTTCAGTAGGGTAGGCTCAGCTACAGCGATACAGTAACACAGACAAGCTGTCTCGCCAACAGTGTCAAAAAGCCCCATGGTATCAAGAAAAGGGTAAGAGAAAGAACCTTCCCTTGTGCTGGCTACAGTGGTGATGCACGGGCAGCACGCAAGGGCGCACGATGTATCTTGCGAATGTAACCCCTCAACTCAGAAACGGGGGACAGGGGTTAGGAAGACCAGCACGGGGTTTTCCTTTTGGCTTAGCAAACTTTAAGAGTAGAAAACATACCAAAAAAAAGGGGGAGGCCTGTCGAGCTGAAAGAAAGAGGTCCTAGCAGAAACACAGATAGGGAAATGTCTCTGCGAAAAAGAAAAGCCAGGGATCTGGCACTTGGCAGAAGGTTACTAAAGTAAATGCACTACGGATTCAGGGGGGCTGGCTAGTCTATTTAATGGTCAAGCCATTAGCTGTCTACTGAACTAGAGTGACATTTTAAGTTGTTCCTTGCAGTGTACAGGCCTGATTTCACACAAAATTTCTGCAGACTCGTATCAAAAGAAAGCCAGTTGTGCAACATCCGAAAGGACTTGAAATGAAGCCTACAGCCTCCGTGTACAGGTGAACGTGGCTGCCTCTGGTCAGGACCCCACAGCTGGACTCACTGGCACATCCCTTGGAGGAAAGTCCATCCTAGGAACTCCCTTGGGTTACTAAGTTACACAGGAAACTTACACTCCCAAGCTCAGGCAAAGTCACACTTGCAAACAAGGGTGCACACAAAATCTAAATGAAATCTAAAATTGTCACATATCAACCCCCTAAATAAAGAACATATTTATATATATTCTTAAAATGTCTTCATTGAGTTGCTGGAAATATTTGCATTTGCTACTCCCTTGCAAGCAAGCCATCCTAAGACAAAAAGGGGGGAAAAAAAGAGCAGGATAGTGTATTTTCGCATCTGATATTTACCATTGAAAAAGACTACAATCAGCTTTTATTTATTGTGGCAATCACATATAAACTTAACTCCTACTACGAAATTATTCTCATATTTTCAGTTTCAAAGAACAATAGAAACAGACTTCCACTAAATGCCAAAAAGAAATCTCCTACATAGTATATATATGCTAAATAAAACTGCTAATCTGAGAAAGATTGTTACAGAAATCTACATCGTTATAAGATCAAACTCCAAGTGGTATTGTATCAAAATGATGAAAATCTTGTACGGATCAGGAAATGAAGCAAATGGACCTATTTCATCTTCAAGTTTATTACTGAAAATGGGTTTTATGATTTGCTGTGCATAGTTAAAGTCCTACCCAGACAAATTACAGCTGCTCTTTTAACCTGAACATAAGATGGCACAGTTCCAGCCAATCTGAAGTATGGTTTCTAGGCAGGATGTCAAATCTCAGCCCCCTGGGTTCCAGAATGATGGATTGAACCTTGAAAGTTGCAGCAGAGCAGCATATGTGATTTCTGTACTGTATCTTGATCACTCATGAATATATTAAAGCATGTCCATGCATGTTATTCAGTTTCTGTTTATTGTTTTAAACTATCATTCAGAAAAAAAAGTATTTTTTTTCCAAAGGTAAATAAACAGATACTAAAAATACAATGCCAGTTTAAAGGTAAAAGAACTGCTTATAAATTTGTTTTTTCTTTGTTTACTGAAGAGGACACTAGGTAATGATGCAGCCAAAAGGGCACCATTTTAGAAGCCAGATCTCCTCACACAACTATTGGTATATGCTGCCTAGAAATTAGGGGGGGAAAAAAAAAAAAGAAAAAAAAATGTGCCTTTTGCATTATCAACTACTGCAAGTGCATAACAACTATTAATTTTTTTAAAAACAGTTTTTGGCACGCAAATACACTGTCCAAATGTTAGGCATCAGCCACACTTCTCCACCTGCTCATTCTGATGCACCAAATGTTGTCGTATCACCATTTCCTTTTTTTCCTCTGTTCCGTGTCCCTTTTACTTTCAAGAACTTTTTCCCTACGAAATGATCATTAAAATGAAGAGAGATGTCCCCCAAAATGCCCCTTAGAAAGCTGGGAGAAGGCAGAGGATACTAGTATCATACACAGAGACTATGGTGGAGTTCATCCTGACTGTGCGCTTGCGGAGAGGCTCCCTGGGCAGTCAATGTCTCCTGTTGTGTGTGCTGTAGCACCCAGCAAAGTGAGGGCCTCTGGGCTCAGCCTGTGAGTACCATCGGAGTACAAGAAATAAATATGTTAGCGACACCACCACTCTGCACACTAAACCCCACTGACGTCTTTAGCTGATCAAGATGCACACAAATACGTACTGTCGAGGTTTCAGAATCAGGGGCAGAGCAAAGTTCCTAAAAGACTGGGGCAGCTTTGAGGGGAATACACACTTTCAGTAGAAGTAAAGACTAAAACAAAGGGTGCAAAGTCAACGTGCAGCAATCTTATGAATGATTTGCACAGCGCAGCGTTTTAAAAGCTCCTATTTTACATATTTTTCAGCTAATTAATGCCTGCCTCCAGGACATGTTTTTAAACATGGTATTAACATTGCGAATTTTCTGCTCTTTCAACTTCTATGGTTTTACCCTTCAGAATCCTCTGTTTTATGATGACAACAAAAAAATACTTTGATTTTTAATTTGGCAGAGTTACCAACTTCTAGCTTAAGAATGGTTTTTATATACTACCCTAAATACATATTATCTATATATTTCACATCATGGAAGTGCAAATAATACAATTTCAGAACCTGGTTAATTTGTGTTTCTGCAATATTGTTATTTTAAAATAACCTATAGTTTTTAAAGTTCTTACATTGGCCACGACCATATTATCGACTCACACAGAAGACTGAGGCACGAAGGCACCTCTGGAGATTGCCTGGGCCAACTCTGCTCAGAGCAGAGTCAGCGGAGTTGGCCATGTCCAGTTGGGTTTTAAATATCTCCAAGGATGGAGACTCCACAGCCTCTCTGGGCATCCTGTTTCAGTGTTGACCATCCCCCCAGTAAAAATTTGTGTTTCTTAAAATTATTTTTAAATGAAATAGCCTCTTGTCTTTTCCCTGAATACCACTGAGAAGAGTCTGGCTCCATCTTCTGTACTGCATCACACCAGGTTTGTATACACATAATGCACATAATGTGTTCTGTTTAAACATAAGAAATTAAAAAGTTCATTAGCTTACAAATATGCCTTCCTATCTTTCCAGTTAATTTTTAGCATGTAGTTGAGGGCACGACACCAAGAACAACAAAATAAGGAAACTAATGAAGACGTACTAACTTAAAGAAAAGATGGCAGAAATCTTTTACTATCTTAGTGTCCTGATCTTTGCTCGTAAGTATGTACAGAGAAACCAGAAATGACTGAGTGAGATCCAGTGTAAATCCTTAGGGTTTAAAAATACTAGATTTTAATTTTTGAATTTCAAAGGAAATTAAGCACTGAGATTACTTTTGTTCTTTAAACAACACTGTGGACTACAAAATAGGTTTTAAAATACTACTGCATTGAAAGTAAAAATAAATAAACATTTTAAGTTTCTAACATCATCTTTGCCACTACTGAACTTTTCATAAGAAGGGCTATGCAGAAACACCTCAAACTGAAAGCATAATTACACTGAATATAAAGGAAGTTTGAGTCAATTTCAAAATGAATTCAGTAGATATTTCTAATAAAGGTGTGGAAAATTAACAATGTGACTGTCAGACATTACTCAGAATTTGAAGGCTTTTGCAAATTTGTATTGACTCTGTATGCAAACAAATGGTTACCAGACAAGCTGCATCACTAAGCAGCTCACCTTTTTATTAATGTCATATGTATGTTGCTGTGATATGCGCCTATAAATAAATCTACCAACAGAGTTAGGTAAAGCTATTAATTTAGCTATAACATTTGACATGAAGGGCACTATAGTTAATCGATTATAGTCTACATCAAAAATAATTTTGAATGAAATCTGTCTAATGCAAGCTGCTGCTGCTGTTGGCCATTAAACTCTTTCACTCAATGAATTACCACGAACAAATAACCTCACCAGTTCCCCAACAATAATATGAATTTGTCTTTTATTTGTAATTGGATCATTTGGTATTTTAACTGGCCAGCTTTCCAAGCTTAGGAGCCTACACTATATCATCCTTATGTTTAATTTGGTGCCAACTGCCGAACATTTGTTTCTTCGTTATTTCATTCTTTGATATCTTACAAAACTGGGAGACTGAAGTCTTATTTACTAAAAGTTAAAGCAGAGAGTGCACAGCAGCAGCAACTGTGTCGTTCCAGCACTTGTGGAAAACAAAAGAAAAAAACCCCAAAAGACTACGTACCTTTCTGCCTGTTCAGCCATCAGATAGCCTGCTGAGTAAGGTATGAGCTGCAGAGGTTGGATCCCTCTATGATACAGACACAGGGACTAGGAACGTTTCAGTCTAAACATGGGCAACCCAGCAGCCGTCAGGAGATGGCTTCAGCCCTCTGCCAAGGCAAACCAAACAGGCAGCTTTGCCCTGCTTGCCACAGACTCTGACTCAGGCTTTTGCTTATCACACCCCAGCAATGAAATCTGGATTCTACTGAAGTCAATGGCAAAACTCTTGTTCAACAGGGACAAAATTTTGCCTAAGTTTATTGCCACACTTTATAGCAGTGACAAAATCCGATATCCTGTTAACCAAACCCTGAAGACACCAGTTGCCTTCCTGATGCATTAACTTAATTTTTTTCCAATTATTAAATAGATATTTGTAGCCATAGAAGGGAAACCAAAGAAGAGATAAACAAAAATAAATTAAAAAAAAAACCACACACCCCAAAAAAAGAAATAAAGGACAACTGCTAACAGTTAGCATACATGGTCTAAGTACAACAAATGAATTTTCCAATGTAAAGGCACCAATTTATAACCAAAATGTTTCTTTCCTTTGGATGGAAACTAAGTTCCCTTTTGTCTTTTTCTTTCCTTTTTATTTTATTCTTTGTTACAATTCATTATCATTAAATTTCCTGTAATTAAGACTGCTGAATTAAAACCACATGGCTGCCTGTGAAGCCAATACTTCTCAACATACTGAAATCCCAGAACCATGTTTAGCCATGAAAAAGAAGATCAGTTTTCATTATTGTTGTGGGATTTATTAAAACTTAGTATAGTACAGCTACAATTCTATCTACTGCTCTATCACACAGTTACCATACCTGTGAGTACAAGGGCTGCATAACTTGAAAGTCATTTAATAGAGCACGACATTGTAATGTAAAAATCAAACTCTCAAAACGTGTGCTGTCGTCCCTTCCAACAAACAGTCCATATAATAAGCTCAGGATATCTATTATTTTAAACTAACTCAAAAACACTGACTTTTTTGAAACAAAATTGAGGATGCACTGCTGAAGCAATGTATTTATAGACCTCACTCATAATTTTCCAAGAATACAGTTTACCTGCCACTTCCACATTTTTATATGGTTTGCTTTATCATTTTGCAATTGTAGTTTATAATGTATTTTTTACCCCAACCTGCACCTGTCAGAGTTTTGTTTGGCTTTACCTTCCACCTGCAGATGTAAAGAAAAATTGCTTCTTTAAATACATTTTTCATATCAGAGTAATGAAATACTAGATAATTCTTTCCAAGTAATATGACAGCTTGTTTCAAAGAAACAGAGAATCATTGTGCCTAGAGAGAGATGCTATCTAAAGATATTGTAAATACTTGTGCTCACAGCTTCTGATGAGGCCAACTTGCTGTGAAATGCCATTCTTCAGCTACACAAGGGCATTTCAGACCATGTCTGTTTTTCACCTCCAGTCATACTGTCTGATATGCAATAGATTTCTTCATATATTATCTGACTGGCATTTCGAATAATGCATTACAGTAGGTTTTGCAGGATGCCATTTGTGTATTCATAATGAGCAGAAAAAAGCAGGAATGAACTTTAAGTACTGTGTGAAGAGCAAAGGACAATCCTTTGAGTACAATCTCCTTTTCAACTTTCTTATTTTATATGCTTAGGTCATTTTTTGAAACAAACTCCCACAAAAATGGCAGCTTTTGCAACTTTCTTATTATAAGCACTGCACTGAATAAAGGCACCAGCCAACTTCTATATTTAGCCTAGTCCTTCAGATCTGATATTGACATTTTCTTAAACTGATAATAAAAGCTATAATGATTTAAGAGTTGGTCTCCAGGAATAAAACTGAGTAAAACATATCTCCAGACACATTAGTGAGAATTTTGTGACATATAAACTTTCAGCAAATATCACAGGGCAATGTGGTTTCTGTGAAACAGAATTTGTTCTTCCCAGCTTAAAGTACAGAAGGATCATTGTTTGGAGTCACAGGGCACCGTCCGTAATGAAAAAGTGATGCAGATTTCAAAGCACAAGAAGACCGGGCACTACTTCAAAGCTTGGAGAAGAGAGCGAGGTGGGAATTCTGAAGTTTGTTTCAGACCAGTTATGAGAATCCTCCTCTAATTTTCCTCAAGCTAAATAACCCACACTACAAGAGCTCAAAACAAAGGGCAATGATTTCCCTCTTGCTTGACTTCTGGTACTTAACTTACCTCAGTTAAGACGACACATTTCCATGCCCGTTTCCATCCTATTTCCAGAGGGAAATTCCAACTGCTTTTTTTTTCTGAACTGTCTTTTTACATTAGATGATGGAAATAACTCTCAAAGTCTCCAAGAATGGATGCCTGAGAAAGCCACAAAATCAAAGGATTCCAGTGAATGATTATTAATTTCTACTTGGTCTGTCTCCACTGAGGGCACTGTAAGTGGACTCTACCTTAGAAACCACAGGAAATTCTTCAGAACCTACAACTGAACTATGAGTAAGGAATTAAGGCAAACTGTTCGGAAATACTGTGCTGCATGGGTAAAGGCAGACCCAGCAGGGCTGAAGTGTTGCACTGTAGGAAAAGCACACAAGGATCTCATTTAATCACTTGCATAAATATAAACTTGGAATAATTTAATTGACGAGAGGGACCTTGCAACATGATGCCACCTGTTTGTTTGGGTTTTTTTTAAACACTACAGCTCATTACCAGTATCAGCAAAAGCTTTACGAAACAATCAAAGGCTAGTAAAAAAACAGACAAGTGTCTAGTGAATGAGCGATACAAAGGTTACCCTGTGTTTCCAACAAGGAAAAAGAGACAGCAGCAACACTGGGAATGAGCAATAGGAAGGGGCTGAGCAGAACTGACCAAGGTGAAAGCAGAAGTGACTCTGGGACAAAACTGAGACACTCCAAAGTGGTATTACAGTGAGGACCAGGGAGTTTCAAAATCCAGAAAAGCAGCTTCCCAACTGGATTCCAAAGTGAAGAGGTAGCCGATGGAAGTAACCCATGTGTAATACCTACACATCTTTCTAGTGTGACAGGCCTATATGGCAGCATATTGAGTGCCCTGTCCTTTTGAAGGAAGACCTCTGAGGAAAACTATTGAAGAAGAAAGTGCATTAGCTAAACTAGTAAGTGACAGAGGAAAACAGAAAAAAAATAAAATAATCATGGGAAACCCATCACAGAAAGCTTTTATTTCAAAACTGAATTCTTAATTTCAGGCTGAATTCCATTTGAACTTCAGTTATGATTTTTGTTTGCTTGTTGTTAATAAGGTGGTGAAAATCACTTTGTCACCACTTTAGTGTTCTCAGAAGTAAAAACTGAAGTGTTTCACCACCAGTGGACCCAAATAAATTAAAAGACATCTGTAAAACAAGACTACTATTCTTTCCTAATTTCTTCTCAAGTACATGTTGGAAATAAATCCTTTAAACTTTATTCTGGTATATTTTCCACCAGGGTATGGTGCACTTGATCTTATGTAGTCCATTTTTCTAACTTTTGTGATATCACATTAAACTGCTGAGAAGATATCAGTTGTTACAGAGTCAACAGAACAAAGAATTCAGTCTGTTTTCTTGTTTTAACTGCAAGGCTTTAAGTATGTATAGCTATCAAGAAGAAAAACAGAAAGGAGTGTACATGACTGGAAAATAAACAGAAAACTGCTGAACTGGTACTGTAATTCTAGCATAATGGGCCCTGATGCTTTGCCTTCTCAAAGGCCATTTTCCCTTCTGTTTTGTAACTCTTTTTTCAAGTATTTCTTATAATTCCCATTGAAAGCTGGGTTTTCCTGTTCTCAGTCATGCCTCATTACCCATGTTGCGTATAAGGAGGAAAGTGACTTCGGTCTGGCTGGAAGATGTTCTGTGAGATGACACATGATTCATTCCAGAACATTTAAAAAATTGTGTATGTGCAAGCAATATTGACATTTAACTTGAAATTTGGGGGAAAAAAAGCGTATTTGGTCTTCTTAGCACCAGAAATCTTGTTTGATATTGTTTTCCGGAAATGCCACTTCACAGATGGAGCAAAGCAGCAGTCTTGCTTCAGATTTCATCTGTCAGTTATTCTGGTCTGATAGCTGTACACCAGCAGTCTGCCGTGCTACCACAAAACCTGAGCTTACTCACTATACCACACCATAGATTCCTCACTGCTTACGGTCTCATTACTCATGAATGCACTCTCCCAAGTTATTTCAGTTTAAACCATATTTTTAAACATAGACTTCTCAGCTTGGATGTTGCACTCGTTTGTAACAGGTAAAATGTCAGAGACCACAGAGATTTGATTTGGGTAGGCTCTGAAAGCACTGAGATCTTACCCAGGATTATCCACCTCCCTGTGGTGTACCTTCCTCCTCCCTTTTTGATAACTTCAGGTCACAACAGACCCCTGTTTGTTTCCTTTTCTGCTCCTCAATTTCCACAATCTCATCACAAGTCTGACATCTATTGTGGAGATACACTTGTGGAGTTTCCTTCAATTCCCACTGCAAGCTCCGATTTCTAAATTCTGATTCCTTTGATAGTGATCTTCTGTGGGATTTTTGGCAATAACAATTCTCACCAGTTTCTTAATTTTTAAAATGAATATAAAAATAACTGTTTACCACAAAAAGTCAGCTGTTTTGTGCTCAGAAGATGAATAATACTTTGAGTGAAATATAAGCCCAGCATGGAAGGATAGCAGAAAGGCCAGATACTGCTTAATTCCTATATTGGCCCTATCATTGTTTCAACCTCATTTATCACATTTGAGGTGTTCAAATAGATGTTCTTCAGCACCTCATCAGATCAACCACACACCAGAAAAGATCATGGTACAGACAACATCAAATGCATTGTCTAAAACCTGCAAAAAAAATGTGTTGAATTTAGCAGTAAAAAGCTGAAGGTACACCCTGGAAAAACTCGGGAGAACTGTGGCTGATAAGGGATCAAACGGTTTATGGAACGAAATAGGCAACTACGCTCTCCTCTACAACTTAAAAGTGGATGAGATAAATGCTGCAGAAAGAGAAGTTTTTCTGTTTCCAATATGTGTGAAGATTTGTGGGTTTGGTTTTTTTCTTTTTTTTTTTTTCCCATTTTTAAACCAAACCCAAGGGAACAGAAACTCTTCTACCTGAGAAGATTAAAAAAAAGAGTGGATTTTCAAAGTCTACAGCACCCAGATGGATTACACTGCTTAAAGATAAGTAGTCACTGGCTAGAAACTCTCTTTTCCAAGATTTTTCTTGACATACTGTGATACTACTATAAATTTGCAACTAGATGAATTCTATCAAATTTACCTCCAACTGTGGACCAGGAACCATGGTGATCAGTTGGTCATCTTTTAATGTTATCTAGATGCGTCTTTAGCTGTAAAGAGTTTCATATGCCTTTAAAAACACTATCTAGTAAGTATGATTTTAGTGCACACCTTCTACTCAGTACCCTCACAGTTCCTAGTATTTTTTTGATGTATTATGGAAACCTACTTCTATGTAAATTTGCTTTCTGGAATCCTTACCTTGCCCATATCCTTGCTATATTTTCAGACCACATCAGTTTTACTCCAGCACAAATTATATTCTTGTTTTACTTTAGCACCTTCTTTCCTGTGTTCCACGCAGTTGGGTTTTCTTTTTTTCACTAGTATGCAGAACACCACAAACTGGAATTTTCTTAATTTTCTTTAAACATCTCCAACATGCTTTCTTCTCCCTTACTCCATCTATTTTTGTTGATGTTTTCTATTTGCTCTAACAGACTTGTTTTGGATGTCCCTGTGTATTTTGTCTCCAGCTTATGTTTGCTTTCCAGTTTGAGAGCTTCCTGGCAGACAGGGGCTGTAAGGTTGCCTTGTAGAGCATTGAGGCAAACAATCAGCACTTAATGAGTAAGATACCTAGTTGCTCAAGAGGAAATGGACAACCTTTTTCACCACGTTAGGAGACACGTTCTGCCCTACAAACTCCCCAGTTCACACCACAGGAGAGAATCGAACATTACTTTGAGCACTTTTGACAAGATACTACCTATCTACCTACGTAACTTTGATGGTATTTGATGCATTTGTTAGCGTCCAATATCCACCATCTTTTAAAGGAAGATACGGTAGTCTACTGCAGCTCTAGCTAGCATAAAAAGACTTTGCAGTTTACCATTTTTTATCAAGAGTTTGTCATTTATGTGTTCTCCAACCATATTCATTGTATGTTACTGAATCCATTGGCAAAACACAGACTCCAGGTACTCATTTTTTGTACGTGCAAAAGGATTTGTTTAGCAGTAGACACACGTTCTTAGCATTGTACATGTCCTTTTCTTTTAGTGGTAAGAAAAGGCTAAAGTAAAATCCAAACAAAATTACTACAATGCTTAAACCCTTATTTATCTTCAACTATCCAATAAGTACGGGATCTTCCCACAGGCACATTCTTAGCCATTTAGGAAGCTGCCATCCAAAATAACATTATTTGTTGGGGTTTTGGAGTGTTTTTTCTCCCCCCCCATCTATCCCCAATTCACTAGTAAGTACTCCCCTTTAATTAATCTTTATTGAAGTGGGTCTTTCCCATTAGATTTTCAGTGGCACGTTTCAGATGCCTCTAGGGGCAATGGACCTATGGATGGAGAAAAAACAGAGCACAGAGCATTTGCTCCTGGACCAAGAGCTCCAGGAGGGCTGGTTCCTCCTCATTTCAGAAAGCAACGCAGGTATTCAGGCACTGTACCAGGAAATACAGCTGCAAAAAGGAGCCATGATAAAGGCTGAAGAGACTTCTCTTCCCAAATGTCACCCACTAAAGTGCCATCCACTCTTGCCTTACAAATCAGTTTGCCAAACATGAAATATTATCATAATGAAAGAAGTTAAATTTTTCTGACCAGCTCTTTACAAGTTTAATAACGAGAAGCTCTCTGCACAAATTCTCCCTGAAATGTTGAAGAGCTGTGTGTGTTAGGGGTGGGTGGGGGTGAAGTAATAGGAGAATGGGGGAAATGATGGAGGGAATGGGAAGATAGGCTAAAGAGAACACCAGGGTCCACCACGCTTGTGCAAGGCAGCACCAGTTATTCTGGTCTTTCCTAACGCATTTGGCTAATGACTCCACTTCATTCAAACTTTCCTTGTAAATTAGATCTTCAAGACCTCTCATTATCGTCATTGTACTCCGCCTCCTTCTGACTGTACAGTGCCCAAAGTGGGATATCGCACTCCAGACTACCAACACACTCACAGCTAAGCAGGGAGTGTCTGTCAACAGCAATCGCACTGACTGTGCAGACATGCATTTAAACTGAACTACTGACAGAGAGACAAGCTCACGCCCTGTTCCTAAATGGCTGAAGCTCATTTCTCAGAGGTATACAATATCCCTTTAATTATTTGAACTTGGGAGCCCATTCTAATAAGAGACCGGATAGTTCAAAATAAAAAGCTCCCTTATTTGCATCAAAGAAAGATGCAAATAATTAATATTTAGAACATATTCACTCCTCAGTGTCTCTTGTAGTTGAATCAGCAGGGATCAAATACAATCTCAATTCTGAAGCATTTTATTAGCAAAGAACATAGAAATGGTCTTAGCGAACCAGGTGAGGAGGGGATATATTCTTCTTCAGTGCTAGTGCCACAACTGACAACCCTGCACAAGAATAGAAGGCCCAGTGCTCACATTTCTGGCTGAGAACAGATATTCCTTCATAAGAAATTTAAAAAGCAACGGCATAATCAGTTTGAATGACAACTCTATTAAGAGCTGTGTCCTTAAGCCTTCCTTAAACAACGCTGAAACAGTTCAACAGGATAATATTAGGAAACAGCGAAATACTAAGGGATTGCAGCGCGGTTAAATGGAGGGCTGATGCTGGGAGAAGGCAAGTTACTAGAGTCATGCAGCAGGAGAGTAGGATATGGGACCTCCATGGAGCCCACCTTTGGTTTCCCAAGGACTCTGTCTTGCTGCTAGTCACGCTGCAGGAGGCAACGTTGCTTTGGCTACAGACATGTACTGCACAGGCTTCCCAGGCACTGGGGGAAAATCTGAGATGAAAGCTCAGGGCAGCAACTTACTACCTGGCTGCATTCAAGCCCATTTGCAGCATAACGACCTGCGTGCAGGTCTCATATAAGATATATTTATAATGGTGTAACACATACTGACCTTGAGTAAATCACTAAGCACCCAACGTTTGGTGGTTTCAGTGGTCTTGTTTACATGAGTAAATGAGGCTTATCCACAGCCAAAGCCTTTGAACTAGATTTTCCAACTATTTCTGCTATCATCTACTTAATTCTCTCTAAGAAGAAACAAGAAAACTCACGGCTTAAATTCACAATTTGTTAATGTTTCACATTGTACAAAACCCCAAGCACAAAGATTAAAGAAGTACAAAATGTACGTTTGTGACACGATACAGTTAGCAGGAAATATTTTAGACAATTTTCCCTCAGAAAAGGCTGATTCATGAAAACCAAGGTTATTTACAAGGAAATGTGCCAATTGATTTGCCATCTGAAAAAGCAGAGAGTGTTTTGAAATTGATCACATATTCCATTTAGATATTTTCAAAATTTCGAAATTCTGGTTTAAAGTTCAAAAGTGCCTTTTTTATTTTTCTCTTTCCCCCAAGACTAACATGAATAGGTAGAAAAACAAGCCAAAATGAAATATTTCAAAATTATTGATATTAAATATTTAAGTTTATCTGATTCATCTTCTCTCTGACCTTTATTTATAAAATAACTGATATTTTATCTTTTCTTTTTACTATTTCAGAGAGGAGAAAGTTCTGAAACTTCAAAAAATTCTTGATACGCATGATAATTATTTCTCATCCATCTTCAGGTTCCATAAAGTCATTTAATGAAAATTTTTGAATAATAGTTTTTTAGAAATATTTTGAATGTATCTTTCTTTCTCCTCCTTGAATTTTTTCATCATTAGGAATATATTTTTTTAAAAACAGTCTTAATATTAAAGAGTCCTCCTTTTTCTGTGGCTTACTCTTCCCAAGGCCTTACTCAACAATTTCTAACTTTACAGACTATTTTCTTATATCAAATAATTGTGAAGACACAGATAGAAGACTTTAACTTACTGTGAAGAATAAGTATCTGGAAGACATAAGAAATGCTGGCAATGATCATCATTTACAAGAAAGTATTAAAATCAACAACTCAAGGTCCAAGGCAAAAAAATGTTCTAAATAGAGATAAAATGCAATATACAGCACGGGTTTTCAATTTTTTCCTGGGTTAAATAGGGTGCATTGCACTTGTTGAACTTTGGAATACTACCAAAAAACAAGGATATAGCTGTTCAGAAATGTATGTCTTTGCAAAATTGGCAATAAATAGCAGCAACAGTATCATATACACATAACACGTTCTCTACTCAGTCATCAACTCACTGGCCTCAGTGCCAGTGAGTTGCACTCAGTGTCTTGTAGAGGTTTATACCCCAGAAGAGTACTGCCTCAGCTGTTTTAAGTACGCTGGAGAGGTTTGTTGCACTTGAGGGGAGATATGTCCTTGGTGGGTTGTCTTCTGCATCTATTCATTAAGGCAAGATCTTTGCCATTCAATAAGCTGCTTTCTTCATGTCCCTTGATGCACAGCCCCAAAAGACTTCTTGACATCTCCCCCAGTCTGGTCAGCATTTTACTTTTCAACTAATAAGAACACGATTAATCAAGATGCCCTCAAAATTCTACAGTTACCAAGGATGTAAAACCACCAATATTAAATAATCTATTTTTCAGTAAGCTACTTATTTTGTCTTACCCATCTGAGCTTCTTACGAAAATTGCCCCTTTACGCAAAAAGGTCATGTACAAAACTGTGAGCTAGGTTGTGGGTCTGGTTGGTCTCTGACGTGAATAGCCAGTTTAGGGAAGTGACCACTAACAAGTCTTAATTGCAACAGGCTGAGACTTAAGTACCTAGGTAGTGTTCATTTCGCACGTTTTCACATCTGAATGTCTGTACTTCTGTAGACATTTCTAAGTTTGATGTCAAATGGCATTTTGTCAGAAAAAAAAAAAAAAAGACTTATAATAGCTGGGTGCTAAAATCCTACCTTCTGGGCAAACAGTTATTTAAATGTGATTTAATATTAAATGCGTTAGTAAATACATACTTATGCATGTGTTAGTAAATACATACTTATAAACAGTCATTGGTAGCACAAATTTAAAGTCTTTATATCAAGATAGAAAATTTATAATACACCTAGTCACTACAACATAAAAAAAAAATTGTCTGCTGTACTAGCTGCCAATATTGCTGAAATCAGCATTTTCACTATGACGTTATTAAATATCCTGCTTATTGATTATCATCTGTTTCACTGTATCCTCAAGATGCCCCAGGCAGAGATCAGATGCCATGTGCTGATCTGGCCCCTCTATCTCAGAGACATGAAAATATTCAAGTTAGAACACTCTCATTTATCAGCACTAGGACTTTACCGAGTTATTATGCTATTACAGAAAAGAAGAATACGTAGGACAGTTTCCTATCTTTACTACCAAAGTTGCATTTTAAATCCCTCACTGAATCTGTCAATGCCTTTAGAACAACTTAGAATGTTTCATACAGAGAAGTTAATCCAAAAATTTAAGTACAGACTACATTTTAAGTTGTATATCAAAAATTATTCCATTTAAGCAGCTGTTTTTCTAACCCAATATTCTGCAAAGTATCCCAATATTTACACACTTCAAAAGAGGGTTTCAACTCTGCTTAGTCAAGAAAGAAAGAGTTAAATGGAAAAAGCAAAGTCTATGCAGAAAAGTCCGACTAAGAGAAAACATCCATAAAACATTTAATTTACTCGGTGTCAGTATTACCCTAAAATAAAATGTTAAGGATTAGACTCTCACTTGACACGGAATGCTAACAGTCACATCTGTGGAAGTAAGTAAAGGAAATATATGCAAAGGTCAGGCAATATTGCACATAGTATCTTTAAAAAATCTTCTCTTATTATTTAGCAGCCTGGTCAACAGTCCAAGACCCTCAGGCTAGGAGGTCCCAGCCTTAGATTTCTTCCAAAATTAACTGGAAGACACAGGTATCAGTAATTGGTGTAGTGCTAGAAGAAGCATCGATAAGAAGATGGCAGGGACAGCGTTCTTCCTTTGTGCTTGTTCCAAGCAGCAGCAGTAACTAAAACTTCTGGAGTTGCAAAAACTTTCTTTCTTCTGAAACGGGGATTGTACTTTAATAACATTTCCAGGGGATATATTAGATCTAACAAAATTATGTGGATATCAGGACAAGCAGTTTGTCCTAAAAATATATTTACCTAAATCAAAAGATCTGTAATCTCCTCTCAACAATATTTTAAAGCCTAGCACCTTTTCTGAATTTTGGTCTAATTTATTTCTTTCCAGATAGTTAACTAAGGATGCATTATGTAAGCCTTTAAGTACAGAGTTTCTTCTGTTTTCTATTCTGAGAGAAATTAAAGGTCAATTTTCAGCACATATATATTTCTCATTTTCTGACTGTTTATACATCTCAAAAATCAGAATAAAGGAACTGAATTCTAATGTTTTAGGGTAGCATTAATTTCACCACACTGAAAACAAACAGACAAAAAGACCAAACTTGCTGCATCCAACTGGTAGCAAATACAATCGTTAGCAAGGAATCACTTCTCATGTTTTCATGAAATAAATGTTAATTTTTGTCCAGATAGATTTTGCATATTTGCCATAGCCCAGCGATGAACGACTCACAGAAAATCCTAAGAACACAATGTGAACATAAAATGCTACTGCCTGCTGTCTAAAGACACCTCAGTTTTACAGCGGGGGTGTTGATGCTTCCAACCTTTTTATTACCTGAAAACCCATCAACAGCTTTATAATGATGAATGCAACACAGTGCAGTTTGTATTTGCAAAATTCACGTTTAAAAATGGCAGATGTGTGCCAGCACATCTGGAAACCACTTTTAATTATACTTTCCTCAAGTGGGAAAGCAGTAGCTTGTACCCATAGTGAAGCTTTTATATCTGACCACACAAATGCTAGCAACCACCTGTGCTTTACACTGATTTTCATTATAGAGTATATCACATTACTACCCTATTATTCCAGAACGACATTTGAAGCTGTTGTGTGACTAAGCTGCAACAAGTGTGGTCTTGAAAAGGCCTCTACTCTACAAAAATGTAATAAACTTGATTGCAGTTAGGGTACTTACCGCTGAGGATATCACAATATGCATGCTCCTAAAGTTGGCTTCTCTTGCTCTGAAAGTCATAAAAGATATACGTTAACAATCATGATTGCCAGTCTGGGGATTGGAATTTAGCAAACTAACGTATGCCCCCAAATGAGATACCCTGTAAGTATTTGGAATTCCTTTCCAATATTTGTTTCTTTCTTACTATTAATACAGGAGTATTATAGTCAAATACTCTGCTTCTTCAGCCACGCTCTAATTACAAAAAGCAATTTCAACTGTGATCTGTCAGCCTAACGGTATTTCAATTCTGTCATAAATATTTTCATAGGTTGCAAACAGTGTGAGTTCCATGACTAGGTTGGGTTTGCTAAACTTAACCTTCGTCCCCTCCTCCCCCCTGCCCCACCCAAATGTAACAGCTTTTTTACATCACTGTTCCTCATCTCTGACAAAAAAAACCCCTTATGTTTCAGACGTCTGTGGAATCCTTTTCTTCTTTACAACACTCTTTCAATGCTTTGGAAGAGTGTAATGTTGACACGTAAAATTTTGTATATCGTGGTGGAAGGGAAAGGTTGAGCATTTGTTAACGCTCAGCCCTTGGGAGACCTGGCATGCCCAGGGACAGACTCATCAGAAATGGACACCAGTATGTTTAACTTTGCAAAATGTAAAGTACACAATTTTACAGACTCGGATAATTTGCTATGCTGACCTGCACAATATGCAGGCAACTAAAAAAACCCCAACATTACTTTAGCATAATTTAATCTGCTTGTCAGTCACTGTGCTTGAAAGAAAAGCTTCCACACTGTTATACATCTGAAAAAAACACATTCACCTGCCCCATATTTTCTGCCTTTAATTCAAGACTAAAGTTTTGTGCTAACTCATGAAGCCACAGAGGATCCCTCATGGGACAGAGCCCTCTCCCAGTTACTGCCCACGTTACTTCACCATGTGCTGCCAAGGGCTCTGGGACTGCAGCTGCAAGAAAGTTCGTCCTGCTTTGAGAAAAACTCAAAGCAAACCTCAGCCTGGGATCCCGAGACAGCCACTACGCTCCCTCTCTACCAGGCGGAACAACAACCCATCTGTACAGTCACAAGTACCTTGGCTTCGCTCCTGCCCTTCCACCGGTCTCCCCCCGCCGCTACGCACGGCTGCACCGAGGCGCAGAAGCCTCCCAGTGCCGCTGGCTCCCACCACCCGGGAGAGCTGCTGCTCCTGCGGCAGGCAGGGCTCTCCGGGTCAGCAGACAGGGAACGGCAAGATTTGCTTTCATGCACCTTTTTTTGTCATCTCGGAGCCTCCCATGTGACAACCTGGTAGGCACTGAAACATTCACCCAACTATTATGCGTTAAAATAATGTAGGGGGTGTTCACTGGGTCATATATGTAACTTCTGCAAAAAAGTTCGTAATATTTTAAAAGACTGAATACGTTAACAGTCCACAACCCCGCTGCTGTAAGAGCATAACCTGATTTCACATTGCAAATACATTTATTATCCGTGCAAAGAAGGCATAACATTCCTTCTCCTATTCTATAATCTGCAGTAACAATTTTAGATTGCTAAAAAATATGTTAAATTATGTGAATTGCTTAAACCTAAAAGAAAAAAGGATCAGAGTCTACTTTAAAATACAGGCACATTCTGAATATAACTCGTTAAAGGTTTTCCAACTAAATACACTTACAGGGCAAACAAAGACTGAAGCACTCTATGGTACTCTACAAATGATAAAAATATGCCTTTTCTGTTTGAAGATGAAGGTATCCTGAAATCAACCTTACTGAAAGAAAATTATGTCTAATTATCAAAATAATAGACCTAGAATGTAAATTCATTTCATCTTGGACATACACTATCTAACGAAGCATTTAAACAGGGATACACCTGAAGATAGGTAGCTGCGCTTTCTGAACTCTGCTTGAAATGGTGATATGGATTGATGTGATCAAGGTCAGACACAAGAGTCATTTTTAGAAGGGGAGAAGGACGAGAGAAAAGACTGCAAATGGGCAAAATAAGCACTCAGGCGTCTGCTTCTTCACAGCACGAGGAAGGCACGTTCAAGCCTCAATAAAACTTCCTCGTCGAGGAGTGTCAATGAAGGCAAGGAAGCTGCTTGAGGAAGATGGCAATGCCAGTCACGCTAGTGCCGTCAGGAACTAAGGGGGAAGAGGCAGCTTTTGGCACCCCGGAGCAGCCAGGTCACAGGGTGCTGGATCCAAAGAGCCGTGAAGTCAAGGGGATTCTCCCTGCTGATTGCAACGGGCCTTAGAACAGCTCCTTGCCCTTATACATCTTTAACTATCCCACTCGTAACACTGTCATCATGAGCTTAAGGATGCGACTGGGAAGGAGAGCAGAAATGTCTTTGAAGTCATGAAATATATCCAAGATCCTGGATACCTGCCATTTTAAAACGCTGAGCTGAACGCACTCGGCCTTAGCAGCAGGTCTGGAGGCAAGAAGCAAACAAACAGAGAAAAAAAACCCACCATGGATTCTTCCTCCCTGCCTAACTCCCTCTGATTCCAGGCATTTTGGGTGCACTGGAGCCGTACCCCCACAACTAGCCAGTCAGGCGGACCACACATCAGCCATGCTGGAGCCTGTCCATCGTGCTGCCGTCCCCAGGACCCGCTGGAAACCAGCTCCAGCGTCAGGGGCTGGTGCTTGGGGCTGCACACATCTGTGGAAGGGAAAACACCTGGGCTTAGGTACAGGGTGCCGGGGAGGCCGAGCAGGCAGAGGGATTACTCTCAAGGGCAGGGTACTGCTGACAAAGCCGCAGCCGCTTTCCCCAGAGCAGGGTTGATATTGTGCCTGTTCTCCCCTATAGCGAACTGACTGAAAATACCAAAAACTCTTTGCAATCCTATTGGTCTGGCCAAGGGAGCTTGACTGGTAGGACAATGCATCTTTGTTCTCAATTAAAAACATTATTTGGGCGTAGTAATTATTTAAAAGCCAAGAAGAATATGATTTTGTGATTATAGCCATAATTTGTCAATTGAAGCAAATGTTTTAAACTATCAAGGTTTGGTAGTGAAAGAAGAGAGAGGGAGTAATAACAATCACTACTATGACTACACATAGCCTTCATCCAGTCAGTGCAATTTTCTCATATTCTGAAATCACTGCAGCATAATCGCAAACCAAAATCTTAATTGTAGTGAAAAACCACATACGACATGCTGATATGGAGGGATTTCATTTGCACACAACATTACTGGATACTGCAAGTAGTCTGCCTGCCTACGTTCTCCTTTTCATAAGAATACAGAGCAATCGTGGCTATTTTAATACAGAAAAACGGGAAGCAGAGCAAGAAAGAAATGGAGAGCATTTGTGTTAAATTGGCTTTTCTTGTCTCCTCCTGTAGTTTTTATCACCCAGATGACAAAACATTATCATTAGCAGTTTATACCAAAAGTTAACATTTGCCCATCGTTTTCTATTTTCTCTAAACCACAAAGGTTAGAGCCTGTTATGCACTCCCCTTATCTTACTCTGTTACTTTAGAATCTAAGAGCGCACTGTGCACATTAATCTTTCATGGCAGAGTTCACTGAAGTTCTGCCAAAATTCAATAATTATGTTCCATCCAATGCAGCAATTTATTTATCTCATTGCTGGAATTTAGAACATATAGAACAAAGTGCTTAGTTTATGTGAATGAAATGGTTGCTAACCCCCCCCCAAGACAAAACAAAACAGCCCTGTTTCATTTCTAAAGTTTTAAAACACGCAGTAGAATATATTGAGGAATAAAGTTATTTTTACAAGACCTCACGTTTTCTTGATAAACTGAAAGTGTTCTGCAATATGTTTAGGATTTGTTTTTTTTTTTTAAATATAAGTGAAAGTATTTTATAAATAAATTTGTAACTTCTACTCAAATGTATAACAATACGTACCACTCACACTGCACTACTAAAACATAAAATATTAATGTCTAACGGTGATTAAAAATGCCAACTACAAAGCAAGAATTTGTATTCTGAATGGAGAATATATTGGTTTACTGCACTGAAATGGGTAACTGGGAGTTCAACAGCTAAGATACAAAATTACAACAAAGTTAAGCTTTATAATTGCACTCTTTCATGATGTGTTTGCAAACAAATAGAAAACATAAAGCCCTCCAAGTAGGAAGATTAGAGACGCGTTATTCCTGAGGGTTGTTAAAAATAAAAATGGCATAATGGAGAATACTTAATATCCTTCACCTTTTGTACTTTCAGGAAAAGTAACTAACCAGTTATTTATCGCCCTCACTATAAAGAAGTGTTAATCTACTGGTTTGGGATTTAAAAACAGAATACAGTATCTATACATTTTAAACTTAATACTTATGAATAGAGAATGCTGATTTATCTGATGGAAACATGACTTCTTCGTATGTTCATACAGACAATACATTTCTTGATGAAGGACAACGTTAATTTAGTGTCTGCAATCAAAAGCCAAATTTATAATGTTTTAAGTTTTTAAGCAAAACTCTCTGTTACTTCATATATTAGATTTTACACTTCAAGCATGCTATCAGACAAAATTTGACTCTGGATTTAGAAACTGCTCACAAAGTTTCTGGAGCATAACTTGCTGTGATTTATAACACAACCCTTCACCAACCAAAACAGAAATGAAAACCTCTAGAAGTAGTGCACTAGCATGTGTCCATTATTTCACGGTAAAACCTTCTAGGTAAAACTAGGAATATCACAGTAAAACATTTTGAAGTTAGTTTTGCAGTAACTAGATGTGCATATGCATATTTTCAATTAACTGTATCTAATTTAGTACATCAGGAGAAATTGCTTCCATGCACCAGCAAATAAATTCCGTAATGATTTGCAAAAATTCTACTATCACATTTACTTTTGCACCCACTGTGGTCATTTTCTGGCAATGCTTTACATTAAAATAGGGTTCCATTGTGATGTATTTTTCCCTTTTGTAAAACTTTTTAAAAATCCCAGAAAAATGCAACTGAGTCCTACCCGTTTTATTTTACTAATGTTCTCCATCTCTTTTTTTCAACATGCTAATCTTGTCTGCTTTCTTTCATTGTAAATACGTGTTATAGTTAAACTCGTAGGAGACTTGAGTATTGTAGCTTAGTCTCCTGCAATGTAACAATGAACAAACTCTCCCAGGCAAGTTATATGAAAGTACAGATACTGAAGAGTCTCTAAAGCTCGAGTTTTGCCCCCATCTAGCTATGTCTTGCATTATGTAATAAAGGAAACACACGCACGCACACACACACGAACAGCTTACAGAAAATGTACGGTTTAACAGGAGAAAGACAATACCTGTAAAGCTCATTTTAACAGCAGGAACTACTGCAAAAGGGATCAAGGCTGGGGAGGGCGGGGGGCAGGGGAAGGTGCGAAAAGGCTGTTCCACATCGATATTGCTGCTGAAGTATGGTATTGCTTATAAGTAAACAACACTTGCCGGGAGAAACGAGCAACTCCTCGGCTCTAGCCGCAAGAGCTGTTATGTAAAAGAAAAATACCTAACAAAAATGCTGCCTAACGCAATTTGTCTTTACATTGAATGCACATGGAAAAGACACGGGGGTAAAGTATACACAGCACGTAATAGGAGGTCCTTAATTTCCAGTTGCTGGGTTGCTTTGTTAAATACAGATTAAATCCACAAAACGCTCAAGTCTACAATAATAATGTATTCATTTACAGTGCCAGACTTGTTTATATAATATCAGCGAGGAATAATCACCCGTTTATTGCACTGAGGATCTCCACAACTTTCGAAACTCTGAGCCCACTTGAAACGTGAACTTTCACAGCTCCTTATTAATGTTTAGACTAACTCCCTTTCCCCCTTTTTAACAACAAAGGACAACCCAGCTCCTGCTCCCTGTCTCCCAGATCAGACCCGTACCCAGATTTCAAGGAATCGGGATAAATTCAAAGGCACATCTGAGATTTTCCTTGCAAATTTCCCCCCGGTGGATCTAGGCATGTTTTTTTTAAAACAGTTATATCAAAACGCTTCACTCACACAATTCAAACAAAGAAACTTCTCGAAAATGTCATTACTTACTGTTCACTGAGCATAATTTACTGAGATTAAAAGTTTAAAGATTCATCTGCTTTACGTCCACAAGTGTTTTAAGCGACCCCTAACACTGTATCCTGCTTAAATGTGACAATTAGGGCTGCTTTGGCATGGCGAGAAATACAAAGGTACCAAGGATCCTATTATGCCTTAGCTCCCCGTAGCCTGGTTTTTGGAGGTGCGTAAGCTGCGGAATGATAATAGCAACAATTTGGTACACGAGGAAAAAACAGACACCCCCCGCCCCCCCCCCGCCTGCTTCAGATATACTGTATAAAGTCATTTTGACATGCCTACACAACTGGTTGTGGCAGCTTTCAGACATGATTCCTAATCACAAAAAAATGCTTCAGGTTCTTTTAGAGAAAGCTTGCCGTTGGGAAGTTGATTTTGGCCAAGTGCCAAAATCATGTGCAAAAGGGGCCCTCATTACCAATTCATGGCAGCCTTCAGCGCTGACAAAAAATGTGACCCAACAGGCTAAAGCAACAACTAAAATTAAAAAGTATGAGACAAAGACAACTTACTTAATATTCCTTCCATCGCCACATTAAACTTTTCCGTAATTAAACCCTTGTTAGTTCAAAGCGGGTTTCAACTACTTTTAAATGACTGCACAGGCAGAGTCTGTAACAGTTGAAAGCTTTCCCTGGAAATTCGCCCCAGCTCCTCCACTTTTAACAGCATTTGGGTCCGACAGCAGAACTTTCTGCTGCCCGCCTCTGGAAGAAACCCCTCTCCAAAAAGAAGCGAGGCGCCCGCGCGTCTTTCAGCGAAAACTAAGCAGATCGCAGCAAGATTTTGCAAGCGTTAAAGGCAGAGGAGGAGTGAGGAGGGGGGAGGAGAGAAAGAGCTCAGTACGCGGGAGCAGCTATTTCCTAAACTTTCCAAAAAGCTTAGCAAAGCGGGCATGCAAACATTTAAGCAATCGCAATTAACAGCGCTCGCTCCACCACTATCCCATAAAAGCAGATTTGATACACGGCCTTACCTAGATGTCGTCTGGCTTTTCTGTGGATCAAAAAGTTTCCTGCCTAAGCACACAGATATTCTTTCACAAACCATAAAGGCCCCTTTTATTAATCCAGCACTGTAACAGCCTGCGTTCTACACCGCGTCGCGAGCAGGATGCGTCGGCTTTCCAGAGAAAACCGGTCTTAACACACAATTAGTGGCAGATTGTCTAATAGTGGATTTATCTTAAAGAGTGAAAAGGCATTTTTGCAAAAGCAAAGAGGGTGCGGTCAGATGTTAGGCTATCCCTGAGAAAAGGGGCCTAGGCTGCACTAGTACCTAAATACTAGCAGAAGCTTACTGGGAAGGGAGCCAATGGAATGACTTTGTTTGACCCAGCTGCCAATCTCTCCTGAAGCACTGCGCCAGACTAAACACTGACACTATTTTAACTCAAATCAGGCTACAGCAGCTGTTTGCTTTCCGGCTCTCAGCTATGCACCATGGCCATGATGACTCTGCACAGCACATATGATAGAGCTGGGGCGCTTCTGCTAAAATATGTTCCATGTTTGGGCCGGTGGTACAGAAGAAGTGGGGGCCGGGGGGGAGGGGAGGCTGCTGTTTTGGGGGATTTCTTTCTTCCTTTTTTGCTTCTTTTCGTCTTTTTTTTTTTTTTTAACATCCCTGCCTCCATTTTCCCCAAAGTGAAATAAAAGTGAGATTTGAAGCTCGCAGAAAACTCAGCATTGCGAGTCAGGTGAAAGAAGAAAAGTTACTGCTTGGGACTGACAAGAACCAGAAGACATTGTAAAGGTGTGCATGTGCATGCACGATTCCAAAATCCACCTACGACCTGAAATTACTTATTTTCCTCTTGCTGGTTGCTCTAAAATTGTTCGGCATAAAAATTATCAACAGAGTCTCCCTCTCACTTATTTTTAACTAAAAGTTAAATAAAATTAATTAAAGTGTGTGTGTGTATATATATATATATGTAAGAAAGCAGGCATTACATATGTGCATGCATGCACACATTTACATATGCATCCAGATTCTGATCTAAATTAAACCAGTGCAAATTGCACTGTAAGCAAGAAAGTTATTACAGGTTAAAACTGAGGGTGGAACTTGATAGCCAATTTAAATATGAAAGTATATGAGACTAAAAAAATACATAAGCATCATTAGTAATAGGCATATGGCATGGAGGTTGGCGTGTCTTTTCTAATTCAAAAAAAGTCAAAGAAGAGTTGCAGCAAGAGAAACAAAGTACATACACGTTAAAATCCAATGGAGGCTTCTGAAGTACTGGGCGTACAGCACAGCCCAACACACCACCTACAGTTTTGCAGCATTTGCACCTAAACTCAACTATGGTATTTAAACCAAAACTTTGTTTCCTCTCACCCCGCCACAGAGGGTTGCAGGCTATTCCCAAGAACTGCATGTCACGATAATTTCCTTGTTCAGTAAAAAAATCAGAATACCTCCACCTAAACCCAAAAGGCATACAAAAGGAACCCCACTCTTTTTAGTAAATCTAAAAGTGTGTGACCTATCTTGATACGGAGTAAAGGACAAGAGGAAGGTCTGGCTCCTGACTTCTGAATGCCGTCCGTAAGCACTGTTGGGTATCTCAAATTCAATATGTATACCCAACAGAGCTAACAGGGAAAAAACCCAACACAGAAACACAACAGAAAAAAAAAATAATCTAAACCATGAAAGCTGAGCCTGTTGCTCTGTCTTAGGCTGTTGTGCACTGACAGATTTCCATGAGCTGTTCAACAGCCTGCCACCAGAAACCAGTGAAAGTCATTGATATTGCACAAGCTCAAATCTCGCTAACTACCTGCCCCCCTCACTGGTCCTCAAGTATATCAACAGTTTAAGAAAAGATCCTGGAAAAGATCTTAAATAATCCACCATAAAATGAATACGGATTACAAATTAAATGAGTAATAGCTAGCACAACAAATGCCCAATGTTCCTATCTAACATAAAAACTGAGAGGGAAGAGACCTGCCTTATATCTGAAATGCCAAGAAAGAATGTGCAATTACATTTACAGTAAGGAGGAAGGTACAAGAAAGACTGTCACCTACACCTGAGAAGTCCAAAATCTTAAAATAGCAGACAAGGGAGACAAAGCCAACTGTTTTTACAGTCCCTCTCTTTTCTCTCTGTGGAGCGCAGCAAGCACTTATCATGAGATGAATTTGGAGGCCCCCTGAAGAAAATGCATCTCCTCAGCAAGGAACTTGCCTGCCCTGTGAATTCACCTCTCACATCGCACCAGACAAGAAAAGCAATACTGCAGCAATAGGTTTAGAAAGACATTAACAACACTGAACTTAGCATGGCAGGAAAAGAACAAAAGTACAAGATAAGAAACAAAATATAGGCTGGAGTGAAGCTTTTCCAGCTCCTTGAGGCAGAAAAGCAGGTAATTTGGCCAGATCAACAGACAAACTATTTAGTAACAAAATTTGAGAATGACATGAAGGGAATGATGTTGCTTTCAGTGAAGCCAGCAAGGAACTTATCCAAGACAGGACAAGATCAGGATGCGGATAAACCGTAGTGGATAGGCGCTTAAAATACTGACATAAAAAAGACAGGAGTATACACTTTAAGGTGGAACACAAAGGCTTTTCATTCAAACACAATATAATTAGCAAAAGGCTCGTGCAACCTTCTTCTTCTTGGAAAGCTAATTGAAAATTTATTCCTGTTTCGGTTTATGAGAGTGGGTCCTCTTTGTGTCATTTTGATTTGTAAGTTAAATACTGTTGTCATAATTGCTCCAGGGTGGCTGCAGGAGAGGGAGGTGGTATCTGGCATTTCTTTCACTTTTAAACTAACTTTTGTCAGCCTTGGGCAATGCATGAAGAAACATAGGGAAGCACTGGAATAGGTAACTAGTAGAGCTTTGCTGATGAATACAAATCTCTTTCCTTCTAGAAAACTGTTTAGAATTCTTATTATCTTATAAATGAAGCATTAGTACAGCTAAGCGTATTTGCAGTTCCTGTTGTAGAAAATCTCTGGTTGCTCCTAAAAGGGTTCCCTATTAGAAATAACACATTCATTCTTTCCACCTTGATTTTGAGGTTAGGGAGCCGCGCGTGTATGTGATTACACTCCGTGTATCTATGCCATCTAAAATCTCTTCAAATCCTTGGCCAATATTGATCAAATTTAAGATCAGAGGTTTCAGGTGCATTTTTGAGAAACTCAGTAGTTTTGAGATCTCCATTCCATATCAAATACGGGTCAAATGAATAGATAAGAGAAATTTTGTCGGCATCCCCATGAGCAAATATGGAAAATCTGTAGAAGAAAAAGACCTTCTAACTGCTTAATTACTTCACAGTAAAAACATCAGATCCACACACTGTTCTAAATATCAAAGTTCAATTAATCTCAAGAAATGTATCCATAGGAAAGCAGGCTTCACTAGCCATGAACTACCTTTGTTTTGCTGGGAAAGCATATTGGACATATAGTCCAATGGCTTTTTTTAGTTGATTGTTTTGCTTTTTAGTCTTAACTATTCAATTAGAGTGACTTCTTTTTGCCCTCATTTCTTCTATGTTTAGTACTGTAATTGTGGCCCAGTATTTTATGACCAAATGATTCCTCACTTCGAGTCAATTGTAAAGCTCTAAATTATTTCAAAGGATTCAGGATTTTATCCGTTTCATCTCCAATCCATAAGCATATTGCCAGAGGGTCCGAGAAAATGATGCAAGTAGACCACTGTGCAGCTAGCACCATCAGGTAATTAATAACTTTCAGCTTCCACTTGTGCATCAGCCACTTTTGGAAGAGACAATGGCCAAAACTATGACATAACATTGCAAGTCATATATGCCACTCTGGCATTGGAGCCTGAGCTCTTACAATGCTGTGTAGACTTTTCACCAATAAGAATCACTGGGCGAAAAGGAAAAAGAATGAACTTAAACATAAAACAAAACTTGCATTTCGGTATTTCAGATACTTCAGGTAAGTTAGATTTCCAAAAGCAAAACTGGCTTCAGACAACTTTATTTCCCTACCTACCCCATTAGTACATCACACATGACTAATTTTATTAATATGTTTAATTTACAATGTGCTTATTTTAGGCTGGAAGACAATGGTGAAATATGAAGGAAAAAAGAAAAGAAAAAAAAAACACGAACCCCCCCCTCCCCCCCCAGTCAGGAATACACGCTATACTTTCTATTAAAAAGTGAGAAACATAAATAAATTCAAGAGACAGTCACCTATTCATGGTAAAATGGAACCCAGATGCTAACAGCTGAGAAGAAACTTGCCTCAGAAACTTGATTGCATAAATATCTTTCATGAAGGATTTTCATAATCCTCTGTGTAAGCCAGTGCCCACCACACCACTACCAACAGTAGAGCATTAGACTTTTCTGTTCCATTTGGTTGGGAAAATCTGGTATTGCCATAGTCCACAGACATCTTTTAAACAAGAGCATAGAACATGTCAGTGTCTTCTTTTGTAGCTACAGAATTAGTTTAATTCAGACTCTAAAATTAGTCTTACACAATCTCATCATCTCCAGATGCTCCTTTATACTCATAAATCCACTAAAATGTTTATATTGTCCCATGCAAAGGGGTGAATGCCTGCTGTGGATTGTTGCTCCAAGGCAGCAATAACTTACTATGTCTTTTCTGTAGCAAGTTGCAGTGTTTTTTTGAAGTACAATCTATAGACATTTGCTCTCTCCATCACACCTCCCACATTTCCACAAGCCACAACATATTTATGCTTCAAGACATCTTCTGGAACAAATCAGTTTTAGTTTTGAATTAGAATACAGCATGACACGAGACAGATATAGCTGGGGTTTCTTCTAAGAATAAATTTGTGTGCTTTTAGAACAGAGACCAAGCAAACATCAAGTTTGCATATACGCCTTACTTCCAAGCCAAGGAAATAGCTACCATATGTATTAAAAAGTCAGTATCAAACATAATTAGATTAGATATAACACAACTGGGCCCCCAAAGACCACCATCCAGTCTTAGTCATTCCATCTTTGGGACCAATTATCATGTTATTATACTGAGTAGTGCTAAGAATCCATCAAGGAAGACGATCCTATTGTGCTGCCAAACAAAAAGACGGGTCTTGCCTCAAACATCATCCTACTACTTTGTCAGCCAAATTCAGCCCTGATACATAAGATCCCTTCCCTGACCTCATACACAAGGTCTGCTCTCTCCTCCCACCACCATAATCTCATGTGTAGTTCTGACTACTGAAGAAGGGAGACATATTCCAGTTTTTCCTCTGTGGGTAAATATCTTCTATGGATCTACTTTCTATTATTTTCTTTAACAACAGGTTAAAGAGGATAAGGAAAGAAAAATACAAGAAAAAGACAATAATGCAGAAGATTGTTGATCACACCCCACCAAACATTAAGTAAGCATTAACAACTGTTTCATACTTATCACTAAATATAAAAATGAGATGGACAGCAAACAAATTCTATTTACAGTATTGTGTACTACGGAGATGCTAGCAAGTCTAGGAAGGAATGTGATACAGCAGTTCAAGGTGACGAGAAATCAGGATTTATTTCTGACCCTGCTCCTAGCTCAATGGGTAACCTTGAGCATATAACTTAACCTCCTCTGTCCCAGATTTCAGCTTCTATAAATTCACAAGGCTCAAAAGCATGTGAAAGGAGCTGCACAGTCAAGCCTTTGGTCCTCTACATCCTAATTTCTCTAAAAGTGGGGCAGATAATAGTCTTATTAATTTTTACATAATTAATAATATATTAATACGAACACTATTAATTCTTGCTAAATGGTTTAGCAAGGAGATCCACTTTCGCAAAAATGGTGGAAGAATCAAAGAAAGCATTTAATCACAAACTAACGTAAACTGAACTACAATTTCTGATTGCCTGTAGTGTTCATCTACAGTAGAAATAAATATTAAACAAGTCTTTACTGAATATCCAGAATAAATTTGTGGTTGGTTTAAGTGCTGGTTTTATGTAAATTGGGGAGACAGGGCATCAGATTCAGTTTTTCACTGCATGCTTCACAAAGATAGTCCTAAGCACTAATGTCTAGAGTTTTAAACTACCTGCTTCACTGCAAAGTTTAAATAACCAATCACTCTGCCAATGCATATGCCTTTAAGTCAGAGCTGTGTTGACTCTTTAAATATTTTCACTTTTTAATATAAACTTTTCAGACAAAAATCTCTCTTAGAGAACAAGGACCCTACACAACCAAAATGGAGAGGAGTTACTACTTTCTGTTTTTTCAGTCTCACCTGTTTAAGTACAGCTGACACAGCACAGATGCATGCATTACTCTTGTCTGGGGGATAGCCTGTTTACCAACCTTTTAATGACTTACAGTTGAAATTGCCTCATTTAGGAATCATGATGGTATTGACTATTAACATAAAGCAGAAGAGCCTACCAGCTACACCAGGAGACTAAAAATTTGTGCCTTGGATTCTATTCAAAGCTCTGGAGAGGAAAAAAGAGGCAGGTGGGATTTGCATACATTGATGATTTCAAAATCCTGCTCGGCAGCCATTTCCATTGCTAAACACTTAGACACAACCTAAACCAAACCTGACAGTGTGGGAGAAATTCTTCAGACCTTTGTGCATCCTACGCCAAAATAGCTGGGTTTCCAAACTATTACACCAGAAGGTTTGGAAATGAAAGCCTTTATTTGCATATTATAAATCCACCTATAAATTGCCTGTAGACAAAAAAGAACATGCAACTGAAATAACATATACAATACTATTATTGTATTCTTCATGCAAAACTGGATGTCTAGAGTTTTCTCCTTTCAAATCCAATCCAAGACACAAAAGGAACATCTTTAGGATCCTTTATTCTTTGCCAGTCAAACAGCTACCTAAACAAAGAAGCAATAGATAATGAAGCTTAGTTATTATCTGCTATCACTGCACATCTATGAAGGCCCAAGAGAAAAGACCATCAGCTACGGCCTTTTGAACTGTTAGGCAAAATATCATAACATTATCTGCTTTTGGTTAGGGGTCTGTGATACAGTAGAGTAGATTTTACAAGAACACAAAGTAGAGGAAAGCAACAGATTTGATAATTTTTTTTCATCAAAATAACAAAAAAAATACTAGGTTAGAGAATGTACTTAGGTTTTGTCATACTATTTTGGTGTTCTAAATTTTCATGACTGTCACTAACTGTCAAGTGAAAGTTCCATGAAATACAATATCTTGCATAGATTAAGTTAGGTAGATCCTATTCAATACCTTTCATGCATTCATACAAATGTTAACCTTCACATAGAGACTACCTTTTTGATAAAATGCCTCCTTACGTCTAAAGCCAGCTTTTATTCCACTCCCAGCTGCATTTTATTAGTTATTTTAGACAGCACTTTACTGGCACTGGAGAAGTTTCAAGTTTAATCTAAGGCAACTTCTGCATCCCAGCTGAAAAAGTAGCAGCTACGAAAAGCAATTTTCAGTTAGTCACATCATCACAAGTTGGTTTATATTTACACTATATGAAGTTAAATTACCATTCCAACATGAAACACAGAAAACCAGAATTCACTTATGGAGAAGGCCTTGCAAAGCAGAAACCTTTTTCAAGTTGTGAGTATGCTCTGTCACATCTGCTTAATACATATCGTTTCTGTTAGTATTACAGAGTTGTATGAGAGTACTGATGGGGAATACACGCTTATTACCTTAGTCTCATGAGTAATCAAGTATCATGAACAATCAAACATATAGTTTTTGTTTATTACTCTGTGCACATTTTTAATGTAGAATCTTGGTATGTAATAATCCCTACAACATCACAACATCTGAGGAGCAAATATTTGAGGAACGGGTTCAACAAACTTCGGTGCATGCCAAAACTTTCTCAAACATTGTGCTTTCTAAAAAAACAGAGTAAGAAGAGAAGACAGACAGCAGACTATGATCAGTTTGAATTCACCTGCGCTCGATGTTGAAAATGATGGTACCTCCAGGTGCATGTGGTTTCTAGATATGATTAGTATATTTAACAAATGCTGCTTCAAAACTGTGACAAGTCCATGCAAAGAGCTGGATAAAAAGTTGACTCATTTTCTTCAGTTAAATGCTGTTTTAAAAGCATTAAGTATCCACTGCTCAACTGACTTAGCAGCAGGGAGAACATAGTCATGAGAGAAGACAAAGAAACAGAAGGAAACAAAACTGTTTTCTGGGCTTCAAGAAGAATATTATTTTTTTCATCACTTTTTGGGGGAGTATTGGACTCCCCACAGTTTGGACACGAAGAAGCTGAAATGAAAAGGAGCAATACTTGACCTTTCATCATTTCATGTGAAAGACTAGCAAACTGCTATCAAACGTCAGTACAGTGCTCATGGGTAAAAGGACCTAAATTGGCGTGGTGGAATGGAATGAAAATGATGAGCAAGAATTGTGGATACATTAATAACACCAAGAAAGTACAAAAAGTGGTGGGTTAGAAGGAATAAAAAGAGGAAGAGAAAGTGAAAGGGAATTTTTTTTCCTCGCTTATCGAACCTGTAACCATGGGGCAGGACAAACAGAAACTTTGATTCTTTGCTATTTCAAGTTCCATTGTTGGACAGAACTAATGATGGACATCTCACAGGCTATTCAGCCCTAGAAAGAAACAAATTTGGAAAATCATAGAAAAGCTTTTCTAGTAAAAGGCACCTGCCAACACATAGCAGCAGTTGTGCCACTGCAGATTCACAGATTTCATTAAATTTTGGAATTTCTCTTAGTAGTAATACCTAGAGGGCGTGTCAGTACACAAAAACTTTTAGTATTCCTATAACCAAAGTGACTTCAAATATAGCAGAAAAATGTCTTTGAGTGGAAATTCTGTTACTCCATAGTTACACTGCACTAGCACAAATGCTATATGAAGCTTTACACGTAAAAAGTTTGTCTGCTGTGCTTTGTAACATTCTTTTAGAAAATCTGTTGAATGCAGAAAACTATAATAAATTACTCATCACAAGCTTCATGACGACTCAAACATTAGCAAAAATAGACAAAAGTACAAACCACTATTTTGAATCTATGTTAAGCTGAAATATGTTCCTTTAAAGCAATCAAGTTTACCTCGGAGATGCAGCTGTAATGTGGAATTGTGGGATATAAGAGAATCTAGCACTTTGTAGAAATCACTCTACCTTTTAGAGGAACACATGTGATACTCTGCTAGACTGGATTTCCATGACAATAAGGCTATGAAATTTTATACCTGCTGGAGATCAGCTCCCATACATCTTTCTTCACGATAAGTGACGTGCACTAGTTTTGGATTCAGAGTTATGCAGAAACAGTAAAAATCAAACGAATAGTGAACAAACAAATACATAGTGGGTTGGGCTTTTTTTTTTTCCCTTTCATGAAATGCTTTCTTCTAATTAAGCTGTAATTTTGGAGGAAAACATTGCAGGTGTATATATTTAAAAATTCATTATCTTACTAAAGAAAAGAACCAGCACATGCTAAATCTTGTACTGTAATTTGGGGCATGAGAGAAAAGTGCCCCAAATATTTGCTTAGCATCAGAGGCAGAGAGTCTGTGATTCTAAATATTATATAAAAGGGAAGGAACCGAAAATAGTAACATACTGTTCAATGATCATGTACAAAAAACAAAAGACAGCAAAAAAATGAGGATGTTGCTTAGCCATGCCTTAATTAGTAAGCCATGCTTTTTAAAAAATGCAATAAGAAAGCTATTTTTTCAAAAGAAAGAGTTAAGCAACAAGGCTATTTATGCAGTTTTCTCAGCACTCAATATACGACTAAAGAGCCTGCAATTTTCAAGGTGATTTGCAATTTCCATTAATTTGTTGAAGGTTTTGTAGCTCAATAATGAGACACTTTCATCAGTTATTAGTGAATCAGAGCTGTTTGCAGCTTTAATTCAAACACAGTAAATACAAATGCAAATGCGCACATGATTTTCTATTATCATTTCTAGAGGGTGAAAGAAGGCAAATGATCTTCAGGAGAATGGGGTTGTTTATCATGATTTGCCTAAAATTGGTTAACAGCCCCATACTGCTGGAAGTGAACTGAGAATTGTTGATGAATGCCAATATTTGGGTTGTGAGGAACTGCAAATGGTCACTTGGTGCTGAGGTATTGCCTTTACCTCCCCGAAAACTGAAAATCTTAAGGTTTTGTCTACTTTGAAAGACACAATTTTTGGGCTGTCATAAAGATATGGTTTTACTTATTCATCAGCTTCTTGATTTGAGGGGAAATCTCTTCAATTTTAGGATCCATGTTAATTCTGGCCCCTTAGATTCAGCATCTTAAAATCCTTGCCCAAGTCTATAGTCTATATCTGTATTGTGGAATTCTGGTAGAATGGATTGAAATGAAACGTTAAAAGGGAAGATTTACCTGCACATTAAGGTGCCTGAAAATGCAAGTGGACACTCAGAATAGTTCACAAGGCGACCAGAGAGGTTCCTAATGCCTGTTGAAGGTGATGTAAAAATCAAAGCCAACATAATTTGATGTCACTGAAATCCCCTTCTTTTAAAGCATCTTTCAAAGCATCTTTGAGCATCTACCTCTACGAATCTGGTCCAGAGAGCAATAAACTGAATTTCTTTCTGTCAGTTAGCAAGTATAGGATATTTCCTTCTTCCAAACCAAGCTGTTAATTAAAAATGAGACTAATGTTTAAATGAAAGATGGATAACACAGAGGTTTTACTCAATAGCCACTTGATGGCAGCGTCATGTATAAAAAGATTAGACTGTGAAGTTAAAACTTTAAAAAAAATCCTCAATAACAGTAAAAAGGAAACCCAAATGACACCTTGATTACTGCAGAATATTACCCTCCTAAAATAACTATTTTTAATGATATTTTGAAGGTCAGTAACTAAATCAATAAGTAAACCCATAACAATCATGAATTTTAAACTTCAGAAATGTTGCTATAAAGGTTATCCCTTTAAAATCAATATATGAAACATTTTTAATATCTGTTATGCATTTGATATTCATTCTAGCACGTAACCCTCCAATGATAAGTCATGGTTAATTTCTCTGGGAAGAAACAAACTAAAAGAATTCCACAAGAATTTACTAAGAAAGAGTTCATGGGCATTGATTTAATAAAAATACATGACACTAGTGTTACCAGCACAATACCATTTCTGTAGCACAGAGCTATGAGAGTGGTTCATATTTCCTGCCAGCAGGATGATCCACATTCTTTGGTCATCAAACACAGCTAACTAAAATTAAGAGACGAGGGAAAGTAGTTCATGGAAGGATACAGGTCGAGTTTAAAAGCCGCATTGCAATTCCTCTCCTGCCTTACTTCATCTGATTGCACTTCAGCCTGGAGAGCAAATCCAGACTATATGTTTCAGCTGAACAATGAAAAGGGCTAGATACCAGTGCTGTATGTGAACAACCAGTTCGGATCTGCCTTTTCTTCCCAAGATGTCCAAATATGACCAAACCCAACTTTGGACATTTTTACACTGGTTTGAAAAACAGATCATCCCCAACATGTAATGACTGCTCAGCATACTAAGAGCATTGGTCAGTAACATATTGCAATAATGCAACTGCAAAGACAGCTCTGTGAGGATCACGTTCTTCCCTTGACTCTCTGTAAAACATTTGTTTGCAGTACCAAACATGTCTGTAGTGAAGAAAAGACAAGTCCATTATTCCAGTATTTAAACAGCTAGGCAACTCCTTAAGACTGAAATCTGTCATTCTCTTGATTTATGACTGGAACTTCCATAGCCACGAATGATTATTCAACATACTGAGTGAAACCGGAAGAAATCTTTCAAGCGGTAAAACAAAGAAAAAAAATCAATGTTCATAAATATCTTTCTGAGTTACAAAAACACTAAATAACATCCTGAGCTAATCTAGAATTAATACCCACAAAGATTTCTTTTCCATAATTTGGGGGGAAAAGGCAACTTCATTCCAAGCACTAGAGCTTTAATGTTAGTTTTTCACCCAAAGCAAATTTTTTCAGTCAAATTTTTAAACCTCTACAAACATGGTTTATAATGGGAGCTGAAACAGAAAGTTTACTAAATGCAGAATCACAAACAGAAGCAATGTTTTAGCTCTAAAACTAATGTTACATTTCTCATTAGTTTTGTGAGTCACAAGATTCATATAGAACAGTCTCAATGGTTCAATTGTACTTGAGTTTTTAAATTAGATAAATTTCTTAGGAATTTCAGAAAACTTAAAAAAAAAAGTATTTCCTGCACCCAAACCACTCTGCATAAAATGAATCAACATTAAAAAAACAAAAAAAAGTAGTAGTTCTCTGATGGTTTTATCAAACAGGATTCAACATTACAAAGATAACAATGCTAAACAGTTGTGAGACCATTCTTCCAACAGTATCTTGAAAAGATATTTTTCAGGTTTTATGTAAACCCTAATGTATTTAAGTGTGAATTTCTAAACTTTTATTGATGTTGTAGCTCACTCAAATTTATATTTAAGTCATAAACACTAACTGTTTTATTTTATATCTAACAATAAACAGTTTACTATAACTGGGAGTGGGGGGTGAGTAGAGAGGAAGGAAGGGAACTGGATAAAAAGAAACAACTGTAAACTCAGTTTCCAAATGTAGCATTACTATGTTCTTTCCTATTCTGAGTACTTCTTTATATTAGTCTTCATTTTGATATTTAAAAAAAAGGACAGAAGACTATTGTAGTCTGAAAATGTTATTTCAAGTAAACTTTAAGAATCACACATGACTGAAAGACTAGCATTATGGAAGAAATTACTTCTCTTCATATGAAAAAAAATAGAAAAAAAGTGCTTAGACTGCAACCTTAGTGATTTAATCAACTGCATATGATTTATGTACTACTATTTTTCTGCTGAAGTCCACAAACCAGCTCCTTCTCAAACTGCTTCTCAAACTAGAAGGCAGCTGGCAGAGGAGGGGTTTGCTTATTTATTAAGGAGCACCCACCTTGGTATTCATTTGTATAGAACTCATTTTTCACTGCTATAGGCTAAACTTTGGCGGTTCACTGTTTGGAAAAAATACAAGTGGCATTACCAGGATTGATGGATTCCCAACTAAGTCTTATAAACAGGTGTTGAGAGTTTTTTACTCATCAGAAGATATACTCTTTCAGCATGGTGGTAGACACATTGAAGTTGTCCTAGAAAACCTAGTAATGAAGAACCTGGAGGACAGAGGACCATAACTGTAGACCGTAGCCAGGTAGATTCAATAGCTGATTATAATCTCTAGGTCACAGAACAGACTCAAGAACAGAAAAAACCCAAGTAATTTCAAATTTCAGTGGTGAAACTGAGAAAGAGAAATATGTTGTTTGTTTGGCTTTTCAGTTTCCTTGTGCAATTTAATATTATTCCCAGTGAATCACAAAGCTATAAAATCGACCACTTTAGAATCAATAGCTCAAAGAATTGTCAAACGTTGCAGTAAATAGCAGTTCAATGTTTGCGATGAATTTATGCATTTTGGTGGGGGCTGTGCAATAGGTGAGTTTAAGAGTACTTCAAAGAAGAGATTGTAGGTTCTTGCTGCACAGGAGCAGCATTCCTGTTAATGGAAGGAATTTATGCAGAGAGTAGAATGCACTGGCACAGGAAAAAAAAAGTGCCATGATATGTGCAGCAACAAGGTGGGAAATGTAAGCAAGGTGAGATATGCTGGAATGGTGAAGAAGCTTACGAATGAGCGGCCTGAGAGTTAAGGGTCAATTTTTACAAAAATATCTTTCCTAAAATTGAGGAAATTTCATGTTAAAAGTCTGAGAAAAATCATATTTTAACCTAACCAGTTACTGTTTGTCAGAGTTTTTTGCATTTGACTTTTTTGGTTTGGTTGTTGTTGTTTTTTTGGTTTTTTTTCCCCCCATTTAAAATGAAATTTTGACATTAAAATAACCTTTAAAAGTATTTGTTGGTACAATAAGGATAAAATGCTTCCAAAGGTTATTTTAGCTTTGAAGCTTTATATTGTCTTTCTCTTGGACAACTAAGCAGTTAATATTTCATACTTAACCAAACTGTTTAGATTTCCACATGCAATCAGTTTCTCTCTTTTCTAGACAGAACTGATGAGCAATAACTACAAATGTTAGATGTCCTTGAGATATTTATTCTAAATATTGTTTCTGTTTACTTCTTTCTTTTCTTTATCTGTTCTTTAAAGTATCTTCTTGCTTCGATCAATGTGAATCTCTTAATAATTAGTGGGAGATTTTTTTACTCGAAAATATATAAATGGCACATGTAATTTTGTGAGAATGTGTAAAAATCTTCCCCTGTTTTGCTATTAGTTATGTACTTATTAACACATACATACAATGTTGGGACAACATTTCTATCTTTACTGGAACAGAATGGGCAAACCAGAAAATATGACAAAGCAAAATTCATGATTTTGTAAATTTCAGATCAACTACATCTTTAAGAGATACATGGAAGAGTATTTAATATTAGCCAAACTGTTTGATCCAACTTTTTGTTTCCTTTAAAAACTGATGTAATTCCCAGATTTCCCTTCTTGCTAACCTGAGCCAAAGAAACACAAGTATCAAATTGCATTAAATAAATCATAGTATATGCTTAATAGACAAATATGCTTGTTGTTTTTCTTCTACTTATTAATGACCTCTCCAGACTTAGTTTTTCACTTGGAAGCTGCTGCTCTTGTTCCAGGCCATACTTTTGCAGTGTATTTCACCATTTGTATCTTCATAAGCACTGTGAAGAAAATCTTAGTATGGTTGGCATCAGTGATGCTTGTTTTCAAATTTGACAATATTCTCTTAGTTTCTTTGTGCTATCTGATAAAATGTGCATGGAGAGTAAATTTGCTACTCGTGAACAACAAAATATTTTACAGAATAGTGATCTTTTAATATAAATGTGAAACTTGTCCCATGTGTCTTTGTTGCTCTAAGTCTACCTACAAATATATTTCTTGTACCAAAGATCATAACTCAAAAGGATTTGGAAATTCAGTGGTCATCTTTAAGGAGGAAAAAAAAGTTCTTCCCAGGGAACAAAAATGATACAGACTAATTTTCTCTCTCTGTCTTTTTTTTTTTTCCCCCTCTTTTTTTGGTCTGCCTCTTATGAGTATATATAAACTTTTCCTTCAGAAATAATGTTATACTATACTGAGAATACTGGCTGGTATCATTGCTTAAGTTATTTGGAAACGTACAGCGGAGACACACTACTTTACTTTTTCAATGGGAATAAAGCACAGCAGGATTGGCCCTATGGTAACACAACATGAAGTGTTTTCTAGAATATAGGAACTTTTCTTGTTGCTGTTTTGAAGTACTTAGAGCTTCCGAAACCTTTTAATTTAAACTCTGATTTAGTGAGATACTTTGGTACATACTTTATAGTATGTGAGTAGTCCAATTAAGAACTGATTGGAAGCTATCTGAAAAATATCTGAACAATATATTAAAACACCCCAATAAATCTGGAAATTAATGCTGTTACTATATTTACTTCAGTCTATGTTTTTTTAGGTTGTTACGCTTGCTATTCTTTTTCTATATGTGAGCAACATTACAACAGGCTTTTACAAAATGGCAGATATTTTTACACAGAAACAAAAAGTAGAACTTTTGCATTAATTTGAAGCATAAAAACACAAATGGAAATAAAAGAGTTAAATATAAACCAGTCTACAATAAGCAGGAGTCAAAATGTGCCTTTAGGTGCCTATTCCATTTGTCGGGCTTACTTTTACTTCTAAATCATGTCCCAGTGTTCTGTGATGTTTAAACTACTCTTTAAGTTAAAGAGAAATACACATGCAACTATTTTTCAACATATTAAATTAGTTTAAAAAATAAATTATCTTGGAAAAAACCCCACCTTCCATAACAAGACTAATTATCATAATGACTTAATGTCAGTTCCTTAAAGCATGGGAGGAGTTTGGTTATTTTATTCAGTTACTGTTTGATGCTGTCTAGTATACACAAGATCCCCTGTTGCACAACATTCTTGCGTGTCCGACAGTATAACGCTTTTGATATTATGTATTTAGAAACTGAGTGCAATCCTAACCAGTTTCACACCAAGCAACCATGTATGTTTTCACTTTATAAATAAGCAGACTGTTAAATTCAAGGTGTTAGTAAAAGAATTTTTAGCGCACCTTTTTCACATAGATTTATAAAGTTAATAAGGTTCAAAAAAATATTGGAGCAGTCAAATGTTGGCAGCAGGCTAATGGTTATCACAACTAAGATGATGTTAACTTAGGAATGACATTAACATTTCTGCTTCCAGAACTGATGATGCTAATCAAAACGTGGAAATTACACAGCCACCTGGGATGATGGGAAAGCTTAGGCATGACATCCACAAAGTGTTTCAGCAGTGACAAATTAAAGCTTTTAAGCAGCTGCAATGTTTTCAAGTGGAAGAAGCTGATAAAAATCACATGAGGTGAAACAGAGATCTCTTTTGGGACACACGATTGGGCTAAGGATAAAGAGAAACAGAAACAAGATTTTGCTCTGAAAGCAGGGGGAACCTATCAGAGGAAAAAAAAAATGCTGACCACCAGAAAAAAAGAAAACAAAACCCCACCTTGTTGTTAAGGAAAAGGGCTGGGTGGCATAAAACTTCTTTCTAGAACAGTAACATGTGAGGTCCAAAAGGGCCTGAATAATTTTCCTTTTTTCAACAAGAAAAGAATCCCTGTAGGAATACTTGTTTTGGAAGAACCATCAGCCAAGAAGAATATGTAGTTCATCAGTCATTTAACCCTCAAGAGCATTTATTGCAGATGCATCTCAGAAAATGGTTGATATTTGCTTCTGGGGCACCCACTGTTGGCCACTGGGTTCTGATATATAAGTAGAACTACACATTCAGTGACCTGAATGTAAATTTATTGCAGGAAGTTTCAAAAGTAGAGCAAAAGGTAAGGTAGAAGATGAAGATTGGAGCTGATATAAAGAATTCACACCTATGGAGACTTCCAGGACCAAACCTGGAACCACATCAAGTTCTGTTTTGTCGTATCATTTTCCACGTTGGAGAAAACAATGGGAAGGTCCATAAAAGGAAAGAATTTAGGACATGTAATTTTCCAACAGTATTTTGAGACAGACTCCCCAGCTAACGGCCAATCCAAATACATGCACATGCAAAAAACTAATTTAACACAAACACTACTACACGGTACTCTACTACACCATCATAGGCAGACATCAGGCTAATCAGGAAGCATGCTAGGAGGGATTACCTAAGGAAGCAAATCTCTTGTAAGTGAGGTTGAAGGATGGTGGAAAGGAAGGGCAAGCTTTGTTTTATGGATTAAAAAAGAAGAGTATCTCCCCCAACTACACAGCAAGGTACTAATACAAGGAATTATTCTAAACCAAATAATGCCCTCCAAGACTGCATCTAATAGTGCCCTCCAGTCACTTCTGGGCATTCAGTCAGTGGGACCAGGACAGTGCCAGTCTGAAGCAACCTCCCTGCTCTCCCAGATCCCTACGGTGGGGAAATGGGATCCTCAGCACCAACTGTTTCACTCGCAGATCAAGTCCTATTGCTCCTCACTACTTGCTAATGTAGACATAGACAAACTATATTTATTTGGAGACTGAAGCAGGGCTACATATGGAGAATTTCACCTTTGACAAGTACTAACTTCATTTACATTAACACCTGTCTAGACTGTTTTCCTAAGTATAAACACAAAAATCTCCTTAGTGTATTTGGGCCCTTCTTACTTAATTAACCATATGTGACGTAAAGTGATACAACCCAGTTAAAGGTATGTCATTGTTGATAGGATCAATTACAGTCAGACATAAGTATTCATTGCGTATACCATCTGTGCTGTACTCCTAAGTGCAGAACCTTGTCAATGAAAGTATACACAGATTAACTGTATTCACTTTCATTAAAAAACACCAAGCTGTTTAGTCAGCTCTAGGCACTTTCTGTTAAAAAGTTGCAATAGTATAACGCACATTCACCTTCTCCTTCCAGCTAGTGCTGGTGCTGGAAGGAAAAGGTGGATGTGCATTATATCTTATTGTGGCTAGTGCTATATCATTTGAAGGGTTTAGAATAATATTTGAGACTATTCTGCATCTTGAGTGATTTTATTCTTAACTAGTGGCAACTGCAAAACAGTCTTCCAAAACCCTGCTTATATACCAGCCTCAGAAATCATTGTGGTCATGGTAAGAAAGTAAACCTTGCCCATTCTGTTACATGCTCATCAATATTTTCTAAAGCTTCTGTTTCTCAACGCTGTTCTTCAATATTACAGGATCTGATCAGATCACATTTGAGGAGGAAAAAACCCAAACAACACTAATTCAAGCCTTGGAAACCTTCAGTTGCCATGAAGGCATGCCAGTTGCCATGTAGATATGGCTACAGACAAATACACACACTTATATACATATATATCGTGGAAACACTACCACCAATTTCATACCTTTGATGTTAGCTGCAATGAGAAATTACAGTTAGATTAAACCAATACTCCTAAAGTTAATTAACAATTTCATGAATGAGTTTTTACATAGGAAGCTGTAAGATATGCTCAGATCTATATGGTTTGGAATAGGTCTTACTTTCATTCTTATCGTTATTATGACATTATTTTTATTTAAAAACATAATTATAGGATAGGCAACACAGTCACTGGATGGGTGAGGAACAGGTTTTAAAGGACCAGTTTGAAGCACGGGAAAAAGCTATACAACTGCATGTGTTCAGAGATCAAAATTTCTAAAACCAGGTTGAATTACAATTTACATTTTTTCCTCAGAATTGAGGAGCAAACCGGTGGCATAAAATATGCTTCTAATCGGGCTCCCTCCAAAGATGACATCTTCAAGGAAGATTAGGAACCAGTGTTCTATTGTTAAATGATTACAGTTAAAACTGTAAATAATCCAGGTCACTTAAAAAAGCAGGCTGTGCATCTAAGCACATTTCTTTCTCATAGAAGATTTGAAGGCCATACTTAGGGATTCTCATGAGTAAAAAGCAAGAAGGGATAAATAAGATGCCTTTTTATTGCTATTGTTTGCATACTTTTTTTTATATCTCTGTGTTTAATTTGGAAGAGATTTAGAGGCACACCCATATGGGAAGAGCCTGGTCAGTTTAAAACTGAAGAAAAAACCCAACCAAAAAACAACTTTTGGCTGATGAGGATTTTTCCCTGTTTTTATTGTAAAGTAAGTCTCAGGGCTTGGTCTCGAATTGTTTTACCTATCAGAGATACTGAACAGTCCTGGCAAGGATACTGACCAACAGTTTTATAAAATGATCAAGAAGTAGTAAAATTATAGAGAAAAGCTTAAATATGTTAATTTCAAAATGGAAAAAATTAAAATGATGACATCGAGATTACCATGCCCATTTCTTTAGTGTTCAAAAGAGCTGAAAGTAAATCACACTTCAGGGTGTTGTAAAATACATACAAATAAGGAAACATTTATTTGAAATCTATAGCAGGCTGCCTAGTATATTTTTGTGATTGTATATAACACAATTGCAAATAAAATCCTGTTTACAGCATCTTTTAAATACAAAAATAAAAATAATAAAAAAAAAATCAAAAGGAAATTTTGCCACAACATAAAAAGTCACTCCATCCACCCAACAGAACACATAAGAAGTATTTTAATGAAGGTCTGATTATGAAAGGATGGTACCTGCATTCTTCAGAATACAAAATAAAACATTTAGAGTAGTCAGCAGAAGAATATCTGAATTCACTTGCAAATAATTATAAATTTTTTATGTAGTTTTCAGTAATATTTTTATATGTTATGTTGACAAAATAAAACCTCACAAATCTCTACACAGAAGAGCCCGACATGCTCTTTTCCTTTTGGTCTCCTTATTCATAATCTCAAAATCTTACCTACTTCTCACTTGTAACAAAAAAATACATTTAACTAATTCCATTGGAGAATAGACAGTCTGACTTTCACATTAATTTCTGACAGATACACCTTTGAAGAGGAAGCATTGTTTGAGTCTCACCTGGAGGACAAGGTTAAAGTAAACTAAGCAGAGAGGTTTGCTGTAATACCACCAAACAACAGTTAAATGATTATGTGAAGCTGTCAGAGTTGGCAGGTTCAAAATCCCAGTATAGAACCAAACAGCTTGCTTGATTCTTGAAGCCAAATAAGTTATGTAACAAGAAATTTGTTTGTGCTGGGAAAACATTCTCTGTACCCTTTCATGCCTTCAATGAGTATTTTTCAAAAGGCAAGCAGTGACATATTTGTCTTGAGAAGATGTTTTCTTACGTTAGATAAACCAAGTCCATGCATCTGAAAGCAAAAGACTATGTATGTCTTCTGCACAGTGCAGACATACAGACATTATATAACATGTTATTTTATTATAGATGGTACACAGTAAACTATGTACACTTGCCACAGTCTGTGCCGCACAGTTTCAGAAACGCACATTTTAATTAAAAGTATGCATTTGATTAAATTGCACCTGTTTTTGGCTCTGCACTAAAATGTTTGGATGAAGACATGCAGTTCAGACATCTGGTTGAAAAATTGCATACTAGAGATGGCTACGCAGGCTTTGAGCTGGACAATGGAGATAAAAGTGTTAGATAAAGGCCTCAGAAGTTAATAGTGTCTGCTGCACAGTAAATCTCATCACACTACCTCAATCCTTCCTTCTCTCCTCATTAAAGACAGACTAAGTGGAACATAGTACAGCATCAGTATAGCTGTAATGATTCTGCCGTTTTCCTCTAGGAAACAAACTTCATGAACAAAGAAAAATAGAATTCTGCAATTCCTTTTCAGATGGTTACATCTATTGTTAGGAAATGCAACTAAATAGCTATGAGGTGTGTTATGTCACTCATCCCTACAATTCATATACACTCCAGAAGACATTCTAATAACCACTACGTGCAACAAGTTAGTGTTTCAAATGTAACAAATTTCATAATTATCGCTATTATCCATAATGATCACACTTCAGGAGAAATTGCCCTAGGAAACTTAAAATATTAAGGCATCATTATTGTAAAGGGGCCCAAGCTGAATTTAAAGTGGATTCAGGTGTTCATCTAACAGTTTAAAAATGCATTTTGCACGAACAACAAAGGTGTGGCAAAGTTGCTCTTTATTGTCCAAAACAATAAAAAAAGCTGTCTACATTATACAACTTTTTATTGAAAAGCCAGGTAGTTCTACCTGTTTCATCATGAATAACGTTACACTGTCTTGTAAAAAAACAGTAATCCATTTGAGACGGACAGTGTTAGGAACATGTAAAAATCAGAGTCTACTTTTTGAAAACTGATTCTCTTCATTTGGATTTTTTTTTCCTGTATTCATGTCTAGACATATTCTTGAATTAAATCTTTAGGCAAAAATTTCTGCTATAAAAATTAGTGAAATCCATCCAGAAAACAACTGCCAAATTAAATGGCTACAATTATGACATACCAATTACAACACTTTGAAACTAATTTTATAGGAAGATTACATGATCAAGACAACAAAAACTCAAAAAGAGGTCTTAATGGTTAGGGTACCAGCCTTGAAACAGCAGATGTAGACCAAATTCCTCATTCCAGCCTACATCACCTTATCAACTATGAGCTGACCCCCAGGCCACAGATCCACAAAAACAGACAGGTACCAAAAACTTTTCTGGTGGAAGTGGGTACTTTAGAAGATCTTGGCCTTGGTCTCTCTCTTTCTCTGACTTTTCTGTACATTGATAAAATGGGACGAGTAATTCTGTCCTATAGATTAGTGTAAATAGAGGGGGAAAAAATACCCAAATTTGATTACTTAAGTAATCAAAAAATAGGCAACCGGGAGCCTGCACTGAAAGTCTGGAAGATGGAGCACACAGCAAACTGTCAGAGTGCACTGAGAAGCCTTTAAAAACATTTGTATCAAGAGTTGACAGTCTGTCTCTTTTATTTCCCTCATTACAATGAATTTCTGCCTCAGGTGTACCTTGTTCCTAATCTCATGCAGTTTCTACATTTCAATTTCTACTCCTGATTATCCAGGCTGCTGTTGCTCGTTTCTAAACAGCAGTTTTCCCATGATTGCCATTATTGCTTGTTTCAAGTTTTCACTGTGTTTGATTTGAGTGAAGTATCCTATTTCTATTTTAGTTCTGGTTCTTCAGCACTCTTCCTACCTACTTTACTTTAAACACTCTATCCTCAAAGCTCTAATACACTCAGCTTCAGATAGCCAAGAAGGTCAAGATTCAGATTGGCCAAGAAGGCCAATGGCATCCTGGGCTGCATCAGGAAGAGTGTGGCCAGCAGGTCGAGGGAGGACATCCTCCCCCTCTACTCTGCCTTGGTGAGGCCGCACCTGGAGTACTGCGTCCAGTTCTGGGCTCCCTAGTTCAAGAAGGACAGGGAACTGCTGGAGAGGGTGCAGCAGAGAGCAACCAAGATGATTAGGGGACCGGGACGTCTCTCTTATGAAGAAAGGCTGAGGGATTTGGGTTTCTTCAGTCTGGAAAAAAGACGGCTGAGGCGGGATCTTATCAAAGCTTATAAATACTGAAAGGGTGGGTGTCAGGAGGATGGGGCCAGGCTCTTTTCAGTGGTGCCCAGTGAAAGGACAAGAGGTAATGGGCACAAACTTGAACACAGGAAGTTCCACCTAAACATAAGGAGGAACTTCTTTACTTCGAGGGTGGCAGAGCACTGGAACAGGCTGCACAGAGAGGTGGTGGAGTCTCCAACTCTGGAGACATTCAAAACCCGCCTGGATGCGTTCCTGTGCAGCCTGCTCTAAGGTGACCCTGTCTGGCAGGGGGGTTGGACCAGAGGTCCCTTCCAACCTATGGTTCTATGATTCTATGACCATCTTGTACTCAACAAAGAGTTCAAAGATGAGATATGTTACCAAACCCCTCTGGACAGTGTTTGTCATTTACATACATTAAAAAAAAAAAAGTTGAGGAGACAAAGGATGGGGAACAGTTGAAAACTAAAAGTGGAGCAATACAATATTCCTAAAATACAGTGATACAGAATACACCTGCCACTCACTCAGTCAGTCTCTGTATTTATGTCCTTAATGCCCACACGCAGAACAGCCAAAAGTCTTTTCCTCTTCCTTACTGCAGGTGACTGCAGCTGGCTGACTTCTGCAATAACCAATGCCAAGACCAGTCCCCAGGATGTAAGTGACCCCACTAAGTTGTGTATCATATCACAGCACAGTGACACAACAAATTAAAAAAGGTTTTACATACAATTGACACCTTATATTGACTCTTCACAGTTTGTACTGCCGCTTCAGCATGGTCTTTATACGGCTTCCCTTAGAGAGCCAGCCTTCCCATAATTACTGAGTTCAGAGAGCATCCTGGCTGGCACTGCCCACTGCTTTAAAGAGATCTCCGTAAACCAGAGACTAGAAAAGCAGTTCATAGCCTTACCTACTTCAGTTACTTTCTGAACAGTCACATGAGGATATGCGCATAAATTAACTCCAGCTATTTCTAAGGTACTATACTGAAAATCTGTTTAAATATAAGGAACAGGAAAACACCAGTGAAGCAGCTGAGACTGTTATTTTCTTTGCTACAGTGGAATATCATACTTGGTTAGAGGTTGAGAATGAATTGGATAGACAAGCAATAACAAGGAACAAAGTAATCTTTCCATTCTTGCCAGGACTGGATATTTTGCCATCATTACCGGGTGGGGGGGAGGGAAAAAAAAAAGTGAGCCCAATTCCTTGTGTATAGTTTACATATGCTTAATACGGATAAACAAGATTCAAAGTTTGGTACTGGTCTATCAGCCTCAGCTTCAAAGTTTTCAAATATAGTTAAATGAATCTAAATGCAGTTAAATGAATACTAATTCCTTATAAAACACCGAATTCTTGTGCTTTTTGTGGTTATCTGGAATGCGCTTCCAATAACTGAAGCCAACAGAGCTCAGACCTGGAAAATTAGTTTTGCTGAAAATAGACAAGCAACTCTTCTTTAGCATTTACACTAACATCATCTGGAAAAAAATCAGCAATCTTCTGTACTTCATTTGAAAGGGTTGAATAAATGTCAGTACCAGGCAATTTTCCCATTCTGACCAGGATTGCCTATCTACATGAAAACACAAAATAACTGGTAAATCAGATTGCTACTTACCTGCTCTGTTCTTCATTCAAACTGCCACTGAGTACTGACCCACATCTCCCTGTCTGTACCTTTCCCCAACAGCTCTGAATGAAGATGATTGCAAAGTGAAATGGAAAAATATCATAAGGTTTAAAAACAAACTCTCTCATGTCTTTTCTCATTAGCAGTGCTTCAGTATTTCTTTTGTAATAGCATCTAGTCTTCAAGGAGACTGTTTTACTCACATGGTCTTTTCTAAGTCTTCCTAACGTCAAGGAGGGTTTGCTTTTTTTCAGTGTAAATACTTCTTAGCTTATACAACAAGTATTGATGAATTCATTTTTATTAGATGTCTCTCAAACTCCACCTGGCTTCCAAGCAGATCAATCAAAAATGAACTAGATGTCACTCACATGAGTGAAAAAGCAAACACACGCAACACTTCATCTCGGTAGAGTATACATGGAAACAGCCAGCTTACAACTCATGCTCATGCCATCCCCCATTCTATTTAATCTTTTAGAAGTAGCATTCCTTTTATCCAAATTAAACTCATACTACCTTTCCGTTATCTCTCTATGAACATCTGGCCATCGACTCAAGCTGGGTATGGCTAAAACAAAATTCTGAGACTTTTTCTCACAAAAGTCCCTTCCATAAAATGCTTTTCAATCTTTCTAAAACATTTAACATCTGGCCTTCACTGATAGGACCCATGAATTTCCTTCTACGTCTTCATAGGCAGGATACTCTTTCTTTATGCCATCAGCCATATGTATGGTCTTTCCCACCTACATCCTCAATCAAATGCCTCACCCATGTTCCCAAAATATCACTTCTCGATTATGTCAAGGCATTCTTCTCTGGCTTTGACAAACCTATACGCTCAAATCCATCCAAGTTTTTTGCTGCAAAGATAATATTCTTAGCCCAAGAGTTCATGTCCTTTTTCACTCCCTGGTCACCCCCCTAGGGCAAAGTCTCACTAATGTGGACCTCCAAAGTGCTGACAGTCTGATTAGTACACTTTGAAACAAGCATTATTGTGTTACTTGCCATGTTTCCCATCATGCTAGGGAGTAACAAGTGTAAAAGCACCTTTAACTATGTGCTGTTTTGGTCTGCTATCGCTTTCTCAGTCTCCCACCACAGCCTCTCAGCAAAATGGCTGTTTTTTCTTCAAAATTTTTATTTACCATAACTACTGCAGAGAAAAGGCATTGGATGAAGTCTGATCCCTTGGAGTTCACCAACTCTAGCCTAGTGCTACCTCTCTTGAGAATTCTCATGAATTCTATGATTCTCTCAGTGCTTGCATGCTCGCTACACCTGACCTCCAATAAGACCTTTTGGAAATGGAGCAGGAGGAAGTGATAGGGACTGCAAATAGATTCACTGTGGGTTTGGGACAGTTGACACTGAGTCCAAAATGATAATACCTGTTGGACTTGCTTCTGTCTACATTTTCTGTGTTCCTCATCCAGGAAAAGTGATGTAGGGACATTCAAGTTAGGTCTGCGTGAAGCCTGTTGGGTTCATACAGGTTTTACTAGTTAGAGCTCTAGGCGAAATGAAAGTAGCTAATCTGTTTGTGGACTTGAGATGGTTTTATAATTGATACAACCACATTAATACAGCACAGAGAACTGAGGTATAAAAACGTGGACCAAAACTGGCTCTGCGTTTGTGGCATGATTAATCCAAAAACTGAATGACAACAAAATACTGAATATAACTGTATGATGCTGAATGATAACTGTAGCTCAATTGTCTATCCATCTTGGCTACTCACTGCAAAAGAGTCGTATTGTGGCTGATCAAATTATGTTATACATAAATTAAGCACACGGCTCATTGGCATTTCTTTGCTTATTATCAGTGAGACTAAATTTGAAGATATGATAGGTCAGCTTTCTTGTAGATCAGTTGTGCATCCCTCCCTAAATGGAAGGATAACACACCAGGAAAAGGAATATCAACATCATGGCACATTATTGAAACTGATTTCTCCCAAAATGTAATCTAACCACATCTGTAGCAAACATCACGTCAACTTTAGAAGTGCTCCTTGAATTCAACTAACCATCACTTCTGAATAACTTGAGTTTTGAAGTTTCCCCACTATATAGGAAGAAGAACAGTATGAAGTTCACGAAAGTTTGTTTTATTTGAGATACGTGTTAAAGAGCAGCCAAAATTGCTTAGTGTCCTAGACTAAATTACTTTTCTACCCCAGGGAGAGGGTGTTCCCTATAAACCAGAGATGACAGCAAAAGAATTTCAGAAAGTATTGTTTGCGTTTTACTGATCTTCAGATTGCTAACACACAGGATTTAAAGATACAGTACTGGAAGTCTGAAAGTTATAAAATATTTAAATTACTTTGCTTTAAAAAGCAAATAAAGCACCATTAAAAATATTTAGTATTCTATTAGAGGAATAGTCTATTTACTACCTTTAGCATGAGGTTATCAAAGTACAATGAGTAGTCCATTAAGAGCTAGAAGTAGCATCTGTCGTAGTTGGTTCATTTCCTCTTTCCTTAAGGGGGAAATTAATTGTAAAATATAATGTTTTGATAAGGTTTCTTTTATTTTATCATTTTAATAAATGCATACACATACTTCTATGTTTGTGTCAGACAAAGCCACACAAAAGAACTGTGCCTTGCACTTGAATTTCCATAGGAAGTGGCTCCTGCCACCCTGAACAGTCCTTAGAAAGCTCGAGGAGACAACCTTTATAAAGGCGATAAAAAGTTCCAGTGTGCATAAACTGGGTTCATTATAGTGCCTTTCTATATCAAAATTAAGGCAATTTTTTTAAAGTAACCTCAGCCACTTTCAGGATAAGAAGTAGGAGCTTGTACTGAAATATCTATCCTTTGTGAACCTCTTGTCTTCAGAAGCCTAGATTTCATAATATGGAATCACAGAATAACTGAGCTTGGAAGGGATGTCTAGAAGTCATCTAATCTGATCCCCTGCTCAAAGCAGGTCTAAGAGCAGGTTCCTCAGCAGCTTGTTTAGTCAAGTCCTGAACAAATCCAAGGATGGAGTTTCAAATATCAGATACAAATATCACATCTAGCAGACTGTTCCTGGAGATGCGCATCCGCATCCTCACAGGTTTTCAAAGGTGCTGGGATCACTATGATGGTCTGTTCCAATTTCCTGCATAATGAAGTCCAAGAGCTGGGCTCACTCATTTCTGTATCAACTTCTCATTTAGTAAGGACATGTCTATAATCAATTTTGATTTAAAGAGTTGAAATTTGAAAGACTTAAATGCATTCCACACTAACATGTAATTCATATCACATAACATTAAACTCTATCCCATCTCAACAGACTGTCTAGAAGATGGACATTTTTGGTTCAGAAGATACATTCTTCAAACCTTGTCTTGCATTATGTCATCTTTCACAACAAAAGCTTCTCTTACAGTTCAGGTATCTTAAGCACAGAGAACAATTACCTTCAAACTATCAAACCGCTTATTAATCCCAGGGGATTTTAAATAAGTATGTGACGCCATATGGGGGGTGGGGAGAAGAGGGGGAAAGGGGAGGGGAGGGGGGAGGAGATAGACAGAGAAAAAGGTATTCCAAAAAGCTTGCACCTTAGTGCCACCAGGATTTCCAAGATGGTTAACTGCTGGTCATTTTATCAGCAGTAGTGAAAAGAAAAAGCAGCCAGTTCTGTAATCAAGAGCTAATGAACCTAGGTACTTCTGTCATACAGCACAAAGTGGCCTTGATGTTGAGAGCTGAAGACTGGAAGAGGGAACTGGGGATTATTTTCCTTCTGAAAGCTTTTCCACTTTTCTGCCTTGTGCAAACCAAACTAAGTCAGAGAGAGCTTTTGTGCTGCATGGTTCAAGCTGTGAGCTTGAGTTTGAGGCACTTCCTTAATATGTGGTCATGTACCACCCAGTGCTCTAACTCTTACTGTTAAACCTTTCCAGTAAGAGTCTTACTGTGCAAAAAGCGTCTGTCTCCTTGAAAAACAATTAAGCAATTACATTGCAAAGTCATGAAAAAGTACTTCCTCTAAAACCTATGAAGAAATCAGACACCTGCATGTGCAACGTAGTCTTAAAAGCAGAATGACAGGATTACAAGGTCAATGGTTTTCCTTTTGAAAGATACTATCTGGGCAGGATTCTGACTCCTAGAGAGTTCAGAAAAAGGAAAAAGACAAAATACAAACACAAAACTACAACAAGCAGCAAAACCCAACCAAGTGAAAAAGAATTTTAAACAAAATAAACAAGAAAAATGAGATACGAGAAATATCTTTTATTGCAACCATTCTTAACCCATTCAGTAACGACTAAGAGATGTACAGAAAGTCAGTATCATTAGTTTTTTTGCTTAATTAGATTCAAGGATGAAGGAATTCACAAAACTGTAGGGCCCCTTCACTCATTGTTTTGGAAACAGAGTTTTCATGACTACAAGAGCAAGAAGAATATGGCTTCCACACAAACCAGACTTGACCAAGCACTCTGTAAATGTATAAATGGAGAAGCTCATAAACTGCTCTGAATAGGACAGGAATGGAAATTCCACCTATATAGGAAGCAGAACCCCAAATATTATCAACCAAGTGAGCTCCTGCAACTCAAGCTAGGCAGTCTACCGGAATGTAACATGCAATCAGACAAGCATTTAGCAGGCCTCTTTGGGATGTCACTGTTGAGGACAGTAAGCAACCAAGAAACAAAACATTGGTCCAGACTACAGCATTATAAAGCCCACCAAAGCAAGATTTCCACAGTGGAAGAAAGATTCCGCACCCACCACCCCACCACCCCCCCAAAAAACATAATACAACAGAGAGAATGTCACTGGAATAATATACTTCTTGTAAGACAGTAGAGGATGTCAGCATTTGGTTATCCCTTTAAAGAGAAATCTAATGTTACTCTGCCACTGACTTGTCCAGCTCAGCATAAGGTATGATGTTCATAAGCACCTGAAGCTAGCCTCCTCAGTGACCTGAAATTAGCAGGACTCAGAGTCCAGCGGCCTCAACTCCACTGAAGTCCTGGTGTTCATCATTAACCATGTGTCACTGAGGGCCTGGAGACAGTCAAGCCTGAGCAACGCTGCAGCCATGAATGCCTCCTCTAGCCTTACCTCAGCCAACCCCAGCACCTGCACACTGATAAAAGCTGGGCTGCCGTCGGAGGCTAAGCATGCAGCTGGAGGGCTTTGGACAATGCAGCAGTGCTGGGAATTTGATAGTGCCACTATGCACCTCGTGAGACTCTTGGATCCCCTAAATTTTTATTGGACGCTTAGCATGAGAAGATGCCCGTTAAAGATACACTTTTGATACAAACCTAGTAAAATGTGCCTTCTTAGTAGCAAAAATGGCAATTTATTCTGCAGATTAAGAGCAAAGGACCACTCACAGCATACGACAAGGACAAAGCCAATTTAATATTTGTACATAAAGCAAACCTAATCTTGTTTGGACTCTTCAGACACTATAACAGTGAAAAAATAACAAGTTATGGATACTAGTTGTTTTCCTCATATGGTTACTGAGAAATTTATTATTAAAGATAGGTATCTGACACTGTCTCCCAACTCTCTTCTCCTACTACCACTTTGCCTATCATTCACTGCACTGTTACATCTAACATAAGAGTGTTAGCTCCTTGAGTAAACAATCTAATTAACTTTATATCTGTAAGATGCCCCACAGACTCCCCTGATGCACTACTCATACAAATCCATTCCTATTGGGCTGATCCTTCAAGAATCAAACAATAGTTAACACAAGTATATGTCAAGACTCAAGGCGGAACAAACTTGCTGCACCAAAGAGAAAATCTAAGTAAAGAATGGAGCACTAAAGCAGAGCTAGCCCAGATGTTTCTGCAGCAATAATTAGTGGCCGTCTCTAAATAGGAAGTGCTACACAAAACACTGCACAAAATGTAAAATCTCCAGCTGTGCAAAGTACAAAGGAATTTTCTAGGGACAAGTTTTGTACATGATTACCTATGTTAATCTAGGCCAGAAGTGTGGGTGCACTGAGAGTACTGCAACACACATTTTGCACGTCTATCTGCTTTATCTGTTACATTTTCCTTATTTTCTTTCACAGATTTTTATACCCTTGACTAATCCCTGATTCAGCAGGCTATTCTGTATCATTGAATATTTTCAAATTCCTTTAAAATCAAACCAATCAATATTATATATTGATATATCTACATCTATCTCTATATAGGTGCGTATACATACACACAATATTCACATACACATAGAGAAAGTAACCCTAACAGAATTGCTTCCAACTGTAGTGATATAATACTATTTTCCCCACCAGATGGCAGTAACTTCAACTTAATATAAACCAGACTGGTTGCCACATGTGCAGCAAACAATGGCATTCTTTATATTTGGGGTTTTCCGTAATAGGGAAATGCTGGTTTTTTTCAACATGTAGAGTTATTCCAGTTTCCTTCTATTTAATGACAAATTGGAGGATAAAGTTTACTACTAACAGCTAAGCTCAACTTTGATCAGTGTATCCTACAAGGTTTTTTTAAAAACATGCATCATCCCATATTGTTATTTTTTCAGTATACTGTAATTTCGTCAAATTTGAGAAATATGGGTGTTATTTCCAGTCATTGTCTTTTTCCAAGAATAATTCCAAACAGAAATGACTGGGTAACTTTCAATTGCATAATACACTTAATCTTTTACAATATACGCTAATAATTAAAATGAGTAAAGGACTCCAAAGAAGGGGGAAAAATGGAAAACATCTTGTGCATAATTGTTTGACAAAAATATGCAGTATGCAGACTTCTTGACTTATGAAAAATTCAGCGTATCATCTACAGCAAAAATATTGCAGGCAGAACATGCTATATTACATATAGGCTAAATTGCCTTTAATGTGGAAGCTAAAAATTGCTTCTACTGGTAAGAATAGGAAAAAAAAATTCAGCATAGTCCAGGCACTGTAAAAATAACGTAATGCGGTGGATGGGGACTGCTCTGTTGGATATCCATCTTTGGGAGCATCTCATCCATAGATTCCAGCCAAAAGATTATTGCTTGCCTTTTATTTCTTTAACTCCTCCTTATTTTTGAAAGAAATTTTCCAGAAGAAAATTTCATGTATTCTAAAAAGAGGAACTTCACTCCTATTCTACCAATATTAGTATTCAGAATGATTAAGTGGGTTTATATTCAGCTCTATGCTGCCTGCAAAGAAAATATCAAAATGCACATTCTTATTAATAAAACACACTCATCTTTCAATAAATTTATGACCAAATACACAGTCTGTTTGGACAGCTGGCTTCCACTATCCTGCAAGCACAGATTTAGATCCTTTTTTGTTTCATGATTTTTAGTTTTTTGGTAGAAAGACAAAGTAGAGCAAAATCATCTCCAGTTACACAAAACAAATAAGTACAGTGAAGGAAAGAAAAAACCCACAAAAATAAAGCAAAAAAATATACCCAGATTTTATGGACAAACAGAAGCTTGAGAGAAAACAAGAAAGAGAGAGTGAAAAAGAAACTTATCCTAGACACGTAAAAATGAAAGAAAGGAACCAAGACATAATGAAAGATTCACAGTAAAAGGTGGAAACATAAGCAGGAGGGAAAGAAAGGATGATGGCAAAGGTTTGGGAAGAGAGAGGAAGAAAGTGAAGGAAAGCCAAAGAGTGTTGCCATCAAGCCTGGCTTTTGGAATGGCACTGCAATGAAGCTCAATTTATTTAATAGAAAAGCTAGGCCTCTATTACCTGCTCCAGTTGAAATACACTGCTGAATCACTGCTTTTCACAAATACAGTGATATGACTACTTTCTACTAATTCAACATTAAGCAGCCAGCCATACTTGTCCTTCACTTTTATGGCTAATATGCCTGAATATTTCACGTTTCATAACCAGCTCCTCTACATAAATGAAAAATGTAAAATACAATTTACATGGATGTGTACTAGATGCCTGGCATCCCAAATCAATGTCATTTGAACTGAAGATGATCTCTAGATATAGTATAATTCAAAAGACTTTTTAATAAACTTTCCATTATGGCTTGATATTCTTCTAAGATCTTACTTTCACATCAGTTGGAAGTATGAGCAGAATCCACCATAAATGTAAGTTATTCCTAATGTCTGAAGGAAGAGGAAAAGTAACAAGGAATTTCTAGTATGAACCTAGCCAAAATGGTTTTAAGTGGAGAACGCAAACCTGTGTGAATAACCATGCACTCAAAATCCATCCTTAGATCAGAAAGACAAACTGGATGAGTCATTGTTGAAGTGGACGCAGTAAGATCAGGGACCCACCATTCAACAGAAGGTTCCAGCATAGAGTTTAGTTAGCACAGTCCTGCGACTTTCAAAGGCCCAGTAAAGTAGGAGTTACAGACAACTGCTTTTTACTCCAGCTGCAGTACCAGTAGTAATCCTACAGTAATGTTTAGAAAATCCTGTGTATTTGGAAAAGGATATGGGGAAAAAAGACAGAGGTGAAGGAAGAGCAACAAAAACTGAACACTGGAGAATATGTGCTAAAGTGAAATTCTTAAAAGATATCAGATCTATTTTAGCTGATTCGAACAAATGTGTAGCACGATTACAGGCAAACAACTACCACCTGTAGGTGCCAGCAGAAAACTATGACTCAAAGCCATTTGACTAACTTGAAGTTAGTCAAATTTAAATCAGGTGAAAGGCACAATTTTTTACTGTTTCAGGAGTTAATCACTCTTACTATGAAGATAATTAGTGGATTACATTAAAAATAAATCCTTTCCTGCTTCAAAGACAAAATACAAGGGAACAACAGCACCAAATAGAAAAAAGTTAAAAGAGTTTTAACTACATGGTCCAATGTCACATTCTGGTTTGAAACGCTATCACTCTCTGTGAAACGCATGAAGCAATTAGTCCCATCTGTAAGGAAAAATATTTTGACTTGCACCAAGGCTATCCCAGCCTTCCCACGAGTGAGAGGGCTGCCACTTAACCTTCCTTAGAAACCCATGGGGAAATTTTCATCAGAGTGAAGACAATGACAAAACTCCCATCAAATGTAACGGCACTGGGATTTTAGACCCAGGCCGGGTGTTGCCAGTGCTGAGCAACATCCCCACCAGAGTGAGCCTGGGGGCCCTGCTACACCATCCCAGCTGGGCTGGGGCTGTGGGTGCCGGCCACTACGGCGGGCCTGACCCTGCCTCCATCACAGCAGGGCCCAGCCTGGCCTTGCTGCGGGGCACAGGCCTCGGCCTGAGGGACACCCAGGCAGCCTGGCACGGGGCTGGCAGGGCGGCTGTCCCCAGCTGCCGCCCACGGCCAGCCCCACACCCCGGCAGCCACGTGCCATGAGGATAAGCTCCAGGGCTGTGCTCCTGGGGAGCCATTTCAAATGCAGAGGGAGTGTGTCCTAACTCTGTCCCAGGAAAGCCGCCGTGGGATGGAGCACAGCGGCACTGCCGTGGTACCACGTGCCTGAGGTTGGTCAGGGTGACCTGGCAACTGAAGCATCGGGTGACAGTCTCAAGGCTTACCTGCGGCTGGTGAGGCGGCAAACAGGGCCCCGCTGGGAAAGGGGAAGGCAGCCATACCCCTGGAAGAGAGGCAGGATGTCAGAACAAGGGTACGGGACTTGCGCAACAAACCAGCTGAGTCTATGCGTTTCACCTGGTCATTTTAAAATTAACCCCGTTTCAAAGAAAGACGCAATGTTATATCCCATAATTACAAAATACACAGACAAAAAAGGAAAAAAAAAAAAAAAAAAGAGGAACCTTGTTTTTCAAGGCTTGAGGAACTTCAACAGGTTAGTAACCTTAAGGAAATTGTCCTATACCAGCAGCTTAAGCAACAAAACAAACCGGTACCGCAAGGCTTGGCCCGTCTGAGCCGTGGCCAGCATGGGGCCTGCCCTCGGACCCTGCTGTTCCAAGGGCTGCAGTGGACACAGGCAGACAGCGGGCCACAAAGAAGGTAACTTATTTTACTCCCCCGCCATCTTCTCTCCAGCAAGCCCCACGGCCTCTCCTCGCCTTATAACCTGGGGACACTCTCTTGCTGGCTGCACGTTCAATTGTGTGCTGAGCTATGTATGCAAATAAAGTCACGGTTTTATTACTTTTTTTTTTTTTATAAAGTGGCAACCATTGGCATTTTTCAGACTGAATTTTGCACCTGAAAACTCTTTTTTTAGATTGTTAGAAAATGTATAGCTTGAATTATGCGCAAAACCTATAATTCTTCTCTGTACTAACATCTTCACAGCAAGCACAAACCTGTGTTTAGCAGAATTTATTAGGAAAAGTATTAGTCTATAATCACATTTCTAGTACAATAAACATAATACCAAAGGAAAACACACGTAGAGAAGCAGTATTCTGCCAAAGATGCTTAGTTTATGCAGTATGAGCTCCACTGAGCTGTTTGTTACCAACACATCCCATTTAGTCCTTTGCTTCCATTAACATGGAGTTTTTCAAGCAGCGGGATAAGTTAGTAAAATGTTGTTACATTCAGCAAATGCATAGGATTTTTAAACGAGGGGCACTTTAGTTTCTGAGAGCTCAATTAGTATTAATTACAAGTTTAAGGAAGCACCACAACATATTCACATTGATAGTATAGGCATATCTACAGCATAATTACTGTCACTTCAATAAGTGCAGTCATGCATACACATCCCCTTCTAGGTTCAAAGTGGTGGCATATTCAGTCCAGGCTCCTGCTATCAGAGGCAACCGTGTTTCGCATTCCGTTTCATAAACATATCATTTTCCACCTTGCAAACAGTTAAGACGTGTGTGGGAAAACAAAACCTGACCAACTTATTGGGAGGCTTCTCCAGAATGCGACCGGTTTGATAGATAGAAATCCTCTAACTTTCAGTCTGGTTTTCTGACAGTTATTTCTGTCCCAACTCTGTTCTTCAGATTAAATGATTGTTCTCCTTTGCTTGCAATTCTCCGCTCCCTGCAGCGTATCTTTTCTCTTGGCCTTTATTTTACTGAAGAGAAATAAAGCCTTGAGTATCCTCACAATAATCTCTCCCTTCCCACTATTCATTTTACTAGCCTTTCTCTATTTCTTACAACTAAGTTCAAGCTTCCTGCACCTGGGTGCTCTGAATGCTAGGCAGTATGCCTGGGGAGGTTGTTGCAGCGCCTGACAGGGAGGCATTAATAATTTTATTTCACTACCTGAAAGGTCTAACTTGATACATTTTAAAATGGCATAAACCTGGTTTATGGACATATCACATTGGTGTCTCGCTCATTTTAGGTGAAATTGATCTTACCTAGCTTTAAGCAGCACCTCTGAGCTAGTCACCACAGGCCCCTTTTATAATTAGAGAGACACTTGCCAGCACGAGTCATCTGCTCTATTTTTAGAGATTCTGACTGGATGAAATCTGTTGTGCCCTAGAAATACTCTTCACTGACCATGTCTAAACGAATACCTCAGTTGGAGACATCTATACTGGATCAACTGAATAGCTTATTTTGTGGCTTATTAATATACATTACCATCTCTTTCATTTCCTTTTTAAAAATCACATTACATAATAGCAGATGCAATCACAGCCAAAAATATGACCCTGTGTTTTCAGACTTACATCCTGTTTCTATTCCTCACAGTCTCCAAGTTGCAAAGTTTTCTCTGGATTATTCCAATTGCCAGTACTTTTGAACTGGATATTGAAAATGGCTCTTCTAGTACACCTTTAAAACCCACAGTAACTAGAAGTAGCAAAATTTCCCCTCAAAAATCAAGTGTTTGTGTAATGATATGACAGGATTGCAGTTTGACAACGGATATTCTAGACTAGAACATGAGAAAGAGCAACAGGTAGTTTAGGAAATCAGATTGTTGCAACATTGAGAAGTGAAAACAAGATGCTGAATTTTGATCAGTCATAAATAAAAGGATGTAGACTTGGGGAAGGAGGTAGGATGCTTTTTGGCAATCCATCTGTATTGAAGCTGCTTAACTACATCTTCTAAGCAAGAAGCTTGAAACATTTGAATAGTAAAAGATAAACATCAAAATCAAACAAACAATCACAAATACATATTTCTGTCATCTTTTCCAGTGGAACAACTACAGAATTTTCCTTCACAAAGAACAAATTAAAATCAGAAGGAAGTTGATACTCTCCCTCACCTCCATAGACAAATCAGTGCAGTTACCACACTCTGTGGTCTCTCAGTGGATTAATATTTAAAAATTGACTACTGCTGAATCTTAAGAATTTACCTTAAATCCTCCAAACATCAGCTCTACAATGGAACAACCACTATACTACTATACCAGCATTTCTTTGCTTTGTGAGGGAAGTGCTAGTACAGATAAATAGGTTTATCCCAGAGGTGTTGGCAAGTAACAGGCTGGACTGAATATCTCAGGAGTTTCACTTTCAGCCAACACATACTCATGAAGTTTTTCTTCACTTCTCATCAATCCTGTTTACATACAAGGATTTGAACAAGTCTTTGTGTGACACAAGCGTGGAACAAAATTCCTTATGACAGGGGATAACTGGGGAAGGTTTTCATCCAAACCACCGTCGATCCCAAACTAAATACAAATTACAGAATATTTGGAATATTACTGAACACACAAACATGAACAATTCAACACTGAGTTATTTACCATAGCAGAAGTTGTTATGAATACTCTTCATCTTACTTGGTGCTCAGAAACCAAAAGTCAGGCTAACTCTCAGAAATGCAAACACCTAACAACTTCATTCCCTGAACAACAATAGGATTAACTTCCAGATAATTCAGGCTCAAGGACAAATTCATGGAGGTCCATAAACAGATACTGAAGGGTACAGGTAGGGCTGTCCCCTGTAACATCACAAATCCAAAAACAATGGATTCCAAGGGAGTACAAGTGAAATGGATCACAGGAGAAAGGAGGTCCACATGCTCTTCCTGAATTGCATGCCCTGTTACCACTGTCATAGAATAAGCACCAGGATAGGTGGATCATTAGTCTGGCCCACAAGAGCTTTTCTTGGACGATCTTGTTCCATGAATAAAAAAAAAACAGACGGACTTCAGTATCACCTTGAGGAAATTCAAACAAAATTGTGGGAAAAAGATATTTGTTTAAAATTGTTAAACACTGCAGCCTAAGAGTGAGACTACCTACTCAGAAATAATGAGTGAAGAAATACCATCAGGGTTCTCACACAACATGCACTCAGACCCAAAATCCCAGTCACAGCAGGATCAAAGGTATGTCATTTCACAGAAATATGAAAGATTTTTTTCCGGATGTAATTTCAGATATTTTTTTAATGTCAAGCTATCAGCCATCATGCCCCTCATAAACCAAAAATCATCAGATTTTCCATTATCTATGAAAAATCTATTTTCTTAGGCCAGAGCTCTCATAAACATGTCCTTGACAGCGGCGTTTGTTAAACATACATGCTGATCTTCTCAAAGTTTCTCTTTTTTGAAATGATTGTTCTCATTTTGCATTCTGCTACGCATTCTTTCACTTACTGCTAAGTGCAAACTTTGCCTGCTTGCCCTAGTTTGCAAGGTTCTTTACTCATGAGCGTACAAGTATTACAAGATTTCTTTAGAATTCTTTCTTGTCAGTAATGTTAAACTTCCAGAGCTCTTCAACAGATACAAACACAGGGAAATTTCCACCCATTTCAAAAACAGGATATAATAATTCTACCAAAGGCACATCTGTATATAAAATAACCAATATTTATTCTGATAACTCCCTCTTTCATGACTATCTCTTTGGAAGAAATAAAATAAGAAAAAAAAAAAATAGTCATTCCCCAGAGAGCAAAACATTTTAAAACCAAGACCAACAGTAGCTTAGACATGCTCTGGTCCCTCCTAAGTCCTGTTTGATTTTCCACAAATCATTACGTGGCATACAAGAGGAGGCAAACGGTGAGAAGGCATGCTTTGCCTAAGAAGGAACTCTGTGATGCTCTTCTGACAATATTAGAAAGGCAAAATCAACCATTTTTTAGAAAAAAACTTGTTTTATACATTAGAATGATGCATCTTCTTGCAGCTCTGAAAGTCACTCATATCCTGGGCTGCATAAAAAGAAGCGTGGCCAGCAGGTCAAGGGAGGTGACTCTTGACTTCTGCTCCACCCTCGTGAGACCCCATCTGGAGTACTGCATTCAGCTCTGGGGGCCTTAGGACAGGAAAGACATGGACCTGTTGGAACGAGCACAGAGGAGGGCCACAAAAATTACCAGAGTGCTGCAACACCTCTCCTATGAATAAAGACTGAGAGAGCTGGGGTTGTTTATCCTGGAGAAGAGAAGGCTGCAGGGAGATGTTATTGTGGCCTTTCAATACTTGAAGGAATTTTTAAGATGGAGAGAGACTATTTACCAAGGCCTGTAGTGACAGGACAAGGGGTAATGGTTTTAAACTGAAAGAGGGTAGATTTAGATTAGCTATTAGGAAGAAATTTTTTACAATGAGGGTGGTGAAACACTGGAACAGGTTGTGGATGCCCCATCCCTGGAAGTGTTCAAGGCCAGGGTGGATGGGGTTTTGAGTAACCTGGTCTAGTGGGAGGTGTCCCTCCCCATGGCAGAGGGGTTGGACTAGGTGAACTTTAAAGGTCCCTTCCAACCCAAACTATTCCATGATTTTAGGATTCTATGACTGTTTGGCATGATCAGGTCTTTGCCGGAAATATTTTTGCCATAGTATTCCATCACAAAGATTGTGATTTTAAATTAGTCACGATCTACACAAGAACAAAGCTGCTGTTGCTGTTGTTCTGCATGTCTCTGCTAAAAAGCTACAAGAAATACCACGTTATTTTGGATTAACATTATTTCAGTAATGCTAAAGCTTCCATTTCTATAAACAGAATATAAGCATCAAAGGGACTTTGCTTATCAATATCAGAGGCTCAGAAAATGACAGTACTGAAATGCACTTCATATACCACTACAAGGACAAAACATCATCGAACTATGCCATTGAGTGAGAATATGTGTCTTTCTGGCCATTTAACTCAGAGCTCATTCTGCGTCTGTTATTCATATTTAAAGCATAGGGAAGGAGACTAGAATAAGGGGTACATTTCTAATGCTTTTTGTGGTGGTGATTACAGAAGAATATTCAAAAGCCAGAGAGACTTAATTTGTTTGGTATTTTAAAATGAAGCTATTGCAGATAATTATTCCCAAGTTTATAACACAGCAAATCGACATACAGTACCTAAGGCAAATAACTGTAAATGTCACTGGCTTAAGTCATCTATCAAATACCTTGGTTTTGAGGGGCAAAGCCTAGAGACTTTCACACACTACCAAAATTCAAACATCACAGTTTTAAGCTTTGATTGATTCTTTGCTATATGTGCTTTTCCAAGCCTTCACTCTTAGCAAGTCTACAGTCAGGCTTGAATATTCTCTGTCATTAAGGAAATGTAGAAAACGATGATCCTGGAGAAGCAAACCAAAGGATTTTTGGTGGGCATTAAAGCTGGCAGCACATTTAGAAACCTTGAATTAGAAAGGTATCTTTTCATTCAAATTTCAGATAACTATAATTTCTCTTGTATCACCAGACTAAAACCTGGGCTCTCTTCTGGTTTTTGCTGCCTTCGCTTTTCTAGTAGATTACTAGGATGTGCAACATGATAAACTCCTGTCCTTGAAATGATGCCTTAAAACATATCATAATAAAGTGTCAGCGTACAATTTGCTTAAAGACGGTACCAAACTGCAGAACCGTTATCTTCACTGAGCAAGAGGATCATGGTCTCTTCACTGTATTTGCTTTGTTTTTGTTCAGTATACTATGATAGAGCTGGTGCTTTTTTTCCAAGAGGCTTACCAGAGTGACTCAAGAGGCATTTGGTGAAATAAATAACTCTGCTCTACAGCCTTTTTCTCAGTTGCTGAAGTTTTCATAGGCTAGGTGTTCCACATTGGTTCAGCTATCTTAGCAGACTTCCATATTTCTTTGTATTTCTTCAGAGAAGAAAAAATGGAGGGAAGAAGGGGTAGATAAACCATGTAGGTAGGATTGGTACCTCCCTTAATTCAAGTGGGCAATTCAGTCTAAAATAAACTGATGACCGAGCGAACCTTGTCTACAGCATACTGTGTTAAATCTTTGTCCACCTCTCTTGTGACAGCAAAGGAATAAGTTCTGAAGACAACAGGGGCATGGATTGCATTGACAGTGAAGGAAATTGCATCCAATAATCCTTGCTATGCAAACCACAAAACTTCACGAGATCCAGAAGGCATCTCCAGTATAAAAAAAGGCCTCCTCCTCCCTGTTCTCAGGACCTGCGATGCACTCCCTTTGTTCAAAGAAGCTGAATGGAGGTTAGAAGACAGTGTTGCTTCTTGAGGCCCTTAGAGACCTAGCATTCAGGAAGGGGAATAAGATGTTTAGATTATTTGGTCCATCTAGATGAATGGCTCAAAGGGGAAAAGTAAAGAGAAGTATCAGCCTAATAGTCATCACTGGCTTTAACAGAGTAAAATGCCTCCAACTGGCAGCCTGAACTTTGGCTTGGAATAACTAGGTGCAAAGCTGGTACGTCACTCAAGCAACAGCCCAGTATAACCCAATGTTTTTTCAGAACTTCAGTGTCAACAGCAGAAGAGGGACAGGGGTGCATGCACTTTGAAGCAACACACCAACACATGGTAAAATCCACACTGCAACAATAACAGAAATAAAACTTAATGGTTCCACAAACATATTTTCATTGCTAATAGAGATGCACCTTTTCCCTTCAACACCAAGTCTTATACATCTTTCATTGCAATGCTCTATCCTCAGGTCCTTATAGGAGAAGACTAATTATTTCAAGAAATGATCATGAATATAATTAAGATCAGATCCTCCCCTTGGTATATTGTGCAGACTGCTGTGAATCTAGAGATGACTTTCTTATCAATTACATTTAAATGAACATGAGGGAGGCCTTTTATTTTAAAAATCTTCCTTCCAGGAGCCAATCTCTCTCTTTCTCCCTCTCCTTTTTTATTTTTTGTTAAAACTTAAGGTGTTATTAGCATGAGAATAAGTGATTGCTGCTATTGCATTGCTGAATTTCAGGCAGTATTTGGATACCAAATACAACAGCGCTGTCTTTTGCACTCTTTATGCCATACAGGTAAGATTGAGTACTTCATCTTTTAATTTATCGTTGAAGGTAACAAACAAAAATCAGGAGAATCTCACATAGTCTAAATAAATCTTAAGGCACAACACTTCCACACAGTGTATGAATTTCTAAACTGCAGTCAGTATATGAACACGTTTGTCATCATTAACATGCGTCTACAGTTCAGCAGGAATACCAACATTTCTTATTACATGGTAACAGCCTACACAAAAGACCAGCAAATAGATTTTTCTCTTAAGTTAATGGGACTAGTTAATGGACCTTCTGGAGAAAAAGTACAATTTGCAATCATATCAAAGACTATCTGAAAACTGAATTAATATGCAGGATATCAATTATCCAGAACAAACCCAACGAATCCAGATCATGACCGTTTTAAGATAATGGGCTTCCTACTTTTGCTATTAATATTTAATTGCTTATATCACATGTTTATATTGTCCAATGCATTTTTTTTTTGTTTTCTTAGATAATTTTGGCCCATAAATGTGCAGGGTAGGCAAAAAACTTTTTTCAAGAAAGCCTGTCACTATTTAGAGGCAACTTACAGTTGGTTCACATACATACTTTCATCTTGAATATGCAGTCCCCAGCCTAAAGTTAAATCAAACCATCCTATAGATCAATGGAACTTGAGAATACGATCTGAAAAACTACTCCCCTTGATATAGGCATAAATATTAATTGTATTTATAGGATAGCAATACAAATTCTACCAAGTACCACAGGACGCTGCAGTTATTAAAGATCAGAAAAAATTACTGACAGAAATTACTGGCGGAGTAATTATTAGCATTCCTGAAACTTCAAACTCTGTTCAACAGTTCACCAGATATTTGTGTCACCCCCAATTTTAACAAGAATAGTTGGAATAAAATTACTTTTGTACTGATAATAAGAACACAAATGCTGTAGCTTGTAATAAAAGAGAACAACATATAGTAAATACATAACAGAACCTACTGGCCCTAAAACAAACATTGTAACAGTAAAATTCTAATAAAAATAGTAAGCTACCAAAATTTACAAACTACCACAAACAGTTAAAATTTCACAGAACAGATTTATTAAATACAATTAATAAAACAGGCGCTCTTATGCCGAAGCAAATACACTATGCATTTTAATTTTTCAAGAGGAAATGTAATACGCTGCAGCTAAAGGAATAACAAAGCAAAGAGAAACAAAGTGCAAACATAACGGTTCTCAAAGGTTAATGGTTACACCACTGGCTTATATTCAGTGATTATATTTTTACTACCTATAGCCTGCAGATAATATTTTTTTTTTTCCCCCTGAAGAAGGTAAGACTATTATGTGCTGACTTCTGTGTGCATTTTTAATTGTCTTGCCTGGGAGTGCAAATCTCGAAAATTAGCATTGTAGAGCCAAAAAAGGAAGAAAAATTACTGCCAAAGTATTGGAACAAAAAAGTTATTGCAGAGAGACAGAAATTCATTACTTTCATGCTCTGTCAAACTTATAATAATATGCACTTAGAAAGAAAAGCAAAATCTTATTTTAAATGGCTTTTGCTAAAGCTACGCTAACAAAAGGATTTGTGGCCCTGTCACGAAAAAACATTGACCCTTGACCTTTTTTCAGTTTAGAGAAGGAGAACAGCCAGAATCTTCTGTATCAAGCAAATGTTTGTTTTGTACAAACATTCTCCCAATTTTCTTAGTTTGCTGCAAGAGCGGAGAAAAAGGCAAACGAAAAGAAAAGAAGAAAATGCCCCAAACGAAAGGCTCGATTCGGAAACCGTGCAAGCCTGCTTCTAAACAGTCATGTGACTTTTTTTTTGCTAACAGCCATGTGCTCGCGTATCATTTTACTCTGAAATAACTCTGCGGATTTCAGCTCAACCTGCCTTTGCTTATAATGCATGACATAGCCTGTGAGGGAGCCTGAGAACCGTCCCTCTTCAAAAGCAAGGTTCCCATGCTTGGCCTGTAACCATGGAAGCAGATGCCTTTTTTGCTTACCCCTGCTTACCTCTTTGCAGCCACGAGCTGCTCCCTATTGTTAAAAGGGGTACGCCTTGATTTTTCTTCGTCGTGACCGAACTTGCCTCTTCTTCAAAGGGCATGATGCTGCAGGTCACTGGTCTAGACTGTTTGCACGGTCCAGAGAACAGCCTTGATGTAACCCTTGCTCCGTCTGTGCCACACCACCAGCCGTGCGACTGCAGACTGTAGGGGGACATCGGAGATCTGTATTTGAAAAGAAGTCCGTCCGATTTTGCCATTGTGCCTTTTCAGTCATCGATCGAATGAATATCGAACCTTCTGTCGTTGCATGTGTGAAATAGATAGCTTAGCAAGCACTTTTGTGCCCAAACCTGTGCAGTGGGCCAAACTCTCTTCCTTTATTCACAAGGATTATTGTTTTTTGTCGTATAGTAATTTCCTAGGTACTTTAATAACGGTGTCCTAATGTTAGACCAGCTTCACGACAGAATCTCTTTGTTGTAATCTGCTTGATTTAGCACTTTCTTTTTTTCTTTTTTTTTTTTATTTTTTTTTTTAAAGGTGCTTTCTCTTTTAGTCATTCCCAGTTGAACCTTAGCCCTCTTAAAGCGCAAGGGAGGCTGATTTGGAATCGGTATGAATAGCCCAGAATCGTGAGGGGTTTCAAAACAAGATACCGACTGGAGGTTTGCTACCATAAGGCTTTAAAAATAACACGGGGGAAAAAAGTGAACTTGGAACGCTTCCAAGGTAAATTCAAAAAGTAAAAAATCCAGCAAATATGTAACTTTTCTTTTGTCGTTAAATACAAGTAAAGTAGATAGTGGTAAGGAAAAACAGATATTCTAATAGATAAAATAACCTGACAGTCGTGGTTAAAAATCTAAAAGAATCCTATCTCGTTTTTTCCCTCAATATACAAAGACAAATAATTTGGAAATTTAACATGATAACATAGGAGTTCTAAAATACTTTTCACTCCTCTGTACTATTGTGCAAACCTTTTCAATATTCATTGGCAAGCTTATTTTTTTAAGATGTATTTCATTTAAAAAAACATACAGACAAATGTCCAAACCATAGCAAGAAATTATGGAAATTATGCTAAGCCGCTGCGAAAACGTAGCTGAAGTGTTCAGTCGAGGAGTTCAACAGAACTCTAGGAATTTCAGGGGGGAGTGAAGAAAAAGATGCTCTAACACCTTCGAATAAAAAAGGCAGAATTGTAGCTAACATGGAAAATGGTACGTTCTTGAAATCAGTCGGTAAGCAGGTTTTTTCTCTTCTTTTAACAGAATGGCAAACTCTTGGACCACTGCCTGTCAAAAAACAATAACCTAGTGACAGGCATCAGCACCTACTCATTGTAAAATATGCTTGCCTCTACTCTGTTCTAATAAAATCCGGATCGCATCAAAAAGGGCTTATATATTCTTCAGGGTGTTGCTTACCCAGCGTTGTCTGTATATGACATCAGTATATATATTTTTGAGATACCACTATCTCCTACTTCAAGGCATACCTATTTTCTCTAATTGCCGCAGGCAAAGGGGAGGTGCACTAAAGAATAAAGAAGGTTATTGTGACAGATGAAACATAATTCACAATGAGTACTCTTTTCATCCAGCCTTAAGTAGCAGAGGATTACTCCAAGCTGAATTTTAGGGGAGTATGTATGATCTGATTTAATAATATGAGGACAGGCCACAAGCTGAAAGGCAATGTAAACCAATTATGCTTTTGCTGATTGTTTGGGGGGGTTTGTTGTTGGGTTTTTTCCCCCCTCCTCTTTTCTGGAAGTAGAAGAAATGTTAACGTGAAGAGGGTCCGAAGAAACATGGGGAAAAGTAAGAAATGCCAAGAAATAAAAGTTGGGATTTTCTGCAATGGATATTGATAAATGATTATTCTATATTTCTGCTTCATGACACGTAAATGAAATAAGATCATGCCATTTCTTCAGTAAATATGCGCTGTGAAAGTAGGTAAACTAATTTTGATACACTTACTGAACTTGTATTGCTTCAGACAAATTCATGCTTGAGTCTTCTAAAAATGCTGTATGATATCAAGTTTAGATGTAGATAACTGTGACAGTAAAATAACTTTCTGCTAAACGTGTGTACATTGCTTTTCTGAGTCACTGTTTTAATATTTAAACAGTAAATAGGTAAGCTTGCATGTGTATTTCATATGTTTGTTTCCTCATAGTGTGCTTTGGAAAAGACTTGCTTAGCATAAATTACTGTATTACATTCTGAAAGGATTTGTCTTTTTACTGTTTCAGTTTTTATATAACAACTATTTTCTTTACGATCTAAGATTGCATTCAGAATGTCTGGGTATGTGTAGCTAGTTAAACTGCAGAAACTGCTAAGGTACTTGGCAAAAGGAGTAAACAGTATCGCATTTTGTCTCTAGAAATGTTAATTTAGATTAATTACTTTTTTAAGCAATAGGTAACTAAAAAATCCATTTTAATGCAAGTATTAATAAAGTAATCATTGATCTTCTCAAAGAATGTTTCTATACATCTTGTATAATTTAGTATGCAAAATAAAACCATTTTTAGATAAAGATTCTAAATGTGTTTTTCATCTTGTTTGAAAATCACAGACAAAAAAAAAAAAGCCATGAGTTAAATGTTTGCTTTCATATATTTTGTACTTTTTAATTACACAAAAAACTGCTTAACAGTCAGAGCTAATAAAACTGTGCTGCTAATTGAAAATAAATTATTACTAGGGCTTAGTTCATACCTCTCAGATTTTGGACTGAAATATAAAATCAAGATTAATTGGAACAGACTTTCTCTTATTTAAGTGCTGCTATATATCAGACCAGCTAAGATGATTCAAACAACTTAACAGCAAATCTTACATAAATAAATGGCAAGGGAACAGCATAAAAATATGCATGCGAAATTATTAGTAATTATATTTTCTAAATCAAAAAAAGAACACTGAAATTTTGTCTTTCTGTCGGCTGTGTGACTGAACTATTGAAGACAACACGATTTCATGCCATTGTTAAAAGGAAGCATAAAAACAATATAACTATTTCATAAACAGCATAAGCAATTAGTTAGCTTTTGGTGAGTAAGCAGTATGCCTTAAGCACACCTTGGTACTATACTCTTAAAGAAAGAATGAACAGTCAGAAAACGTATCAAAATACAATAAGAAAACTGCTAGATTGAAAGCATACATTTTAATATTTTAGTTCGCAAAGGGAGCAACAGCCAAAAGACCGTTCTAACTGCCTGACAAATAGCAACAAACAACAGCTCTCGAGTCAAAATATTTATTAGGGTGTCATGTCAATGTACAGCCTAGCATATGTGCTAAGGAGAAATTATTCTGTTATCTTCAGCTGAGTGAAGTAGCAACAACGAACATAAAGATTTCTAAATATGTAGAGAACTGAGAACGTTTCTTTCAAATCATGCAACCATTTAAATTTCATTGATCATTTAAAAATATATCAAGAAGTGTAAAATACAAGGTAGTTTAATTCCTGTGACAATTTTTATACAAATGTTATTGTTGCCATGTCACACTGCACTTGGCATCCATTGTAAAGTTTCTCAGTAAGAAATAGACTTAAGCATTTGTTTAAGGAGTCAAGTGGCATTTTAGCTACACTGAGTGACATTAATTTAAGCAATATATCTTCTACTAATAAACTTTCAAACAATGTATATTTTAGAGAGATTCATTTTGGTAGACTGGTTTTGTTCTCTTTAAAATCAGTTCGAAGTGGAATTTATTATTGATATTATGGCACATAAAACTTCCAGCAAAACTGCAGATGAAGGCTGTCTTTGGAAAAGTGGGGAAAAGAAAGCATCTCACATCGTGCCTGCATGCAACAAAAAAAAGTACACGTCTCACACGATGAACAAACAATGTTTTAATACTGAATCAAACTATGAGCACTCATATCTTTTACAAACCTAAAAATATTGGTATTCCACATTATTTTCATTCTTTTCAGTAAAACATACATCAGGCTGACTGAATATATATCAATTCACTACACAATTTTTAATAGCCAGTGTTGAGGTTTTTGTAAAAGAGGAGGAGGAGGGAAAAAAGAGCTTTTCCCCCTCCCCTGCAAACAGCTTTGATTTTAACCAAATCTTAGTGCACAGGTATAGTTGTCTCATCCCATACCCTATAAAGCTTTTAACAAACTGTGAATTAAATTAAGATTTGTAATATTTGGGGAGCTACAAAGAATCCAGCAGCACAGGAGACAACACTGGGAATGTAAGAAACCACAGACTTTGATTCTATACGACAAGTTGGATAGGAGTCAAAGCTGCCACATGTGGTGTGAAAAAATGCCACCCCGGTGTGAACAAAGGCTTTAAAATGGAGTCAAGAAGCGTGCAAGCTCAATGTCTAAGCTTTTCCTGTGAATTGTACTGCCACAACCTGCAGGATATCAAGTGGGCTGGGAAGAATAGAGTGCCTTTGGAAGCGACAATGGAGTAGCGGTGGCCGTCAGTGCGTTAGGGTTTCTATTGTTTTGGTCTTCTTGTTTGTGCCTCATTACAATGCGCTGCTTTACTTCAGCAAGAAATTAAACTCTAAGCACCAAAAATAAAGTCACAAAATTCACCAAGAAACTGATGAATGCAGTAACTCTGATCTTTCTTATTGTAGTCCTCGTTTACAGCTCGCCGAGCGAACTTACCAGCTAGATTGTTCATTTCACTGGGGCCTGAACCACAATCTCACACATACAAGAAGCAGAGTAATGAACTATGCTTATAAATATCTCCATGGCCTTTTACTAAGATAATAGTTGCAATACTATAAACATTCGTCGGGGTTTATTCAAATAGAAAGAACGTTGCATCTTATTTCAGTCAACAGCTTTCCTCCTTTTTTTACAATATAAAGCTATTGATCTGCATATTCAGTTCAGAAAACACTATCTTTTAGAAATAAACTATGAAAGGCTGCAGTAGCAACCCAAAAATGTACAGGTCATACACTTGCAAAGATGCTACGCTGACAATGTTTAACAGCAAAGGTACTGAAAATCATAAATTTTCTACCCTGATAAAGGAAAATGTTATGTAGTGAAGGCACAAGGAATAATAAGAAAGAAAACAGTTAAATGTATTTTCCCAAAAGATGCAAGTGGCAAAAAGTACAAGTTCCTCAAAGAGAAAATGCAATACAATTATTAGAATTCCGAAACAAAATCAATTAAAATCCAAGGAAGCAGGCCCACAAAACCCAATAAACAGTAAATTTTCTAAGAATTAAAGAAACCTTCCGATTTCCTATATTGCATTTACATTTTTTATTAAGGATTAGGTCAAAAGCCACTGATTTTTAGTTTATGAATGCAGGTCAAGACAAGAACATTTTTCTATTTACTCTGTGTAACTCTGTACAGAAATCAATCTGTTACTTTCATTACAACCACACAATCAATTCCATTTAAAGTACAATGCAACAGCCAAGTCCAAGGACAATATGGATCACTGAAAATCCTTCATACCATCTACAGAATTTATTCAGTATGACTGGGATGATTTTTCTTCTCATTAGTATGCAACAAGCTTTCACAAACAAACTTATCCCGGCTTCGCCTGTTTTTATCTCAAAGCAGGGGGAAAAAAAAAAAAAGCATACACTAATTCACTGATCGTAGCACCGATGCATAAGTATTGCTTTTCAGTAAATAACACAAATCATCTATTAAAGAACCATTTTATGGCGGAAAGTATCTAAGTCACACTGAGTCACGATTATTTCTACAAGTGTAATAAGACAGGACTACATGCTAGATAAACCATATGACATACATACATGCAGACACACATGATGAATGTAGACAATGTATTTAAGCAGTCCGTCTTAAAAGGCTATATTTTATCAACCTACATATATTTGTAAATATGCCCCTCTCATTTTTCTGTTCCCCATAATGCTATTCTGAGGTTCCTAAGGGACACAAAGCCAAGGTACTTACAAACTGCAAATTATTATCAATGTCTCTCCCTGCACACTCTAAGAATTTGGTATGATCATTTGGACAGATGTAATTTAGGCATTTTTATAAATGTTTTAAACGTTCAGAGTTACTTTTACATTCCTAGGTCAACATATTAAGATCTAGGCATAATATCGGATTTTAAAACTGTAAAACTCCAAACTGTACTTTTATTTATGGTACATTTATACAGGTTTCTTTTGCCAGTTTGGTTTTGTTCCCAGCCTATTTTCTCAAGTTATTTTCTCCTGCATCTTAGTATTTGTAGGGTTTTTTTAAATATTATTTTTCCTTCTGAGTGGCTGAAACATAAGTCTGTCAAATGAATATTGCTGTAAATGAACAGAATGGGCTGAAAAATGTTCTGTTCAGAGATTTCTGCAGAATAAAGCTGCCTGCGATTTTCAAGGAAAAACGTTATCTTGAATATTCTAAGCATTTGTTCTTTATTTGTTCTTTTATTGATCACTTTGTTCAACCACATGTCTCCCTCCCCAATAACATATCAGAGAAAATGAAAAATGAATCTTGCAATTGTGCTCCAGAACGGGCAGTCAGATGTCTGCTGATGGCGCTGTGTTTTAATGTCCCTGCTTTCCCCAGCTTTGATAATTTGAGATGGCGCTGATATGAGATATCTGGGTGTTTCTTAGGGTGCCATCTCCTTTTTAATCCAGTGTGTGTTTTTAAGTCACTCTTAAATTGTTGTTTCTGCCAAGTGGTCAACCAATTAGCAGCATCCTCTCTCGGGTAAGGAGGTGGCACGCACACATGCACGTACATATGTGTGTACGTACGTATGTGAATGTGCGTATTCTGCCTTGTTATTTCAGCTGAGTCTCAAACTGGGACTCTCATGCACCAGTTAAATTTACCTCTGCCAAAACCTCACTGTATGCATTCCACTCATAAAGAAAGTTGCATAATGCCAAATTTCTTCCTCACATACAACAGCATGTAAATAGACAAAGGGTTCGCAGCACTGTGAGGAGAGAAACTGTCCTGACAGACTTGCATTTATCCCCACTGCAAACCTTAAATAAGCACACATAAACATCTTTTTCCTCTTGTTCAGCTGTGTTTACTTGCCACTGCTTCCCTCCCCTGGCTTCCACCAGCTCCTTTTTCCCCACCTCCTGAACCTGTTTATTTTCTCTCTCCTGCCTGTCTGCCAGCAGTGGCGCTAAAGAATCCCCCAAAAGCTGCGGCCCCACGCATCCCTGCCCCAGGGGAACCCTGAGCGTGTGAACGGGGAGCAGGAATTAACAGGTTAATTCCATACAGGCAGGGGCAGGCATGACTCGGGCCTTGAGAAGATGAAGCTGGACTATCTGGAAGGATTGCATTAAACGTAAGACATAATATCTGCCAGTGAAATAGCAGAGATACTGTTGAGAGAGAGAAAAAAAAAAAAAAATCACTTTCCCAGAATACTCTCCATCTATTCAGACATTAAACAGCTGAAACGTGGGCGCCACAGAGGTTAAGCTTGCCAGCTGAGGGCAGGACACTGAGCTACTCAGCAGCCCTCGTCTCTCCCTCTAACCACTGCACCAGCCTGGGGAGCCACGACACCAATTTTACCAGCAATCTGCCCCCAGGGGCTATTTTAAGACTGTACCAGACCCATCTGCAAAGCTGGCCCCAGAGAGCCCCCTCAGATCTGTTTGAAACGCTACAGACCAGCTACGTAATCCAGTTCAGAGCCCGCAAGTAAGCGATAGAAGGGATCCACACTGGCTCCTCACCCCTGCATGAATTCTGGTGGCAGCAAGGAAACCAAAAACGTGGGATGCCAGTACAGTTAAAAGATTTACTGGGGAAGAGTGAAGTCCACTTTTTAGTGGAGAGTTACCTTTCCTTGCAGCAGGAAAACACAGTATCTTTCTTCGTAATTTGCAGAAAACAATTCCAAATTTTCCTGACTCAGCTGTGTAAATTAACAAACCAGGTTATCCCCTGGCTAAAATGCACACTGGAGCTGGCCGTAATCACCTCCAAAATTAGCTCCTCCCTCACTTACACCAAAGGACGTCTCTAATGGCAGCCGCTCCTGCCATCTATCTCCCAAAGCCTGCTGGGTCTGCGTGAGTCTCGCACGCTGGTCAAGGTAACAAAAAGCAAATGGACAACAGGCAGAGTAACACGACGAGAAAACATAGGCACAGACTGTCTCCAGTATAGAAACGTACCATCGAACAGCTGCTTTAGAGCAGCTGCTGGTAGTTAGAGCTCTGACAGTATGATGCCAACAAACATCAGGGCCCCTGACACCCCCAAGAGCTTGGGTGCTACTTCCTTACCCTTTGCCTGTCCCCTGAAGAAGATGCTTGGAAATATCAGTCAGGAAAAGTATATCGGGACAGGAAAACATCACCACCCTCTTCTGCTACAGTCCTTGCTGAGCATTTACTACCACATGGGGTAGTAAAGGCAATTCAGTTTTCCCTACGTGCAAGTGCTGGAGGTCATCACTGGTACCAGGGCCAAAACGATTCTGATTTCTGCCACAAAATGTTAAATTCACATTTCTTGACAGTTCAACAGGAACAGCATTGGTGCAAGCCCACACTCCACCCTTAAAACATCCTATGATGCTCAGAAACGAGAGACCAAGTGTAACATAAGAGTATTCTCTGCTTGGAGAGAATTTTCACTGCCTTCCTTAATTTGTAAATCTCCTTCTGTGGGTTTATTTTAGTACCTTGATTCTATTTGAACATAGCTTATTATGATTTAATTTCCTCCTTTCTTTTTTTTTTTTAAACAAAGGATGGAAAAGAAAAATAAATCTCTCATGCTCTCAGCATATAACAGTTGATATAATAGACCGAAATGGCTCCTTCTAATCACTTGGGGATTTTTAAGTGCATTTTATTGACATGATAAACCATTATGAGTCCTTCAGACTTGTTATGGTTTATCATATCAAGGCTTATGGTTTTAAGTAATATTCCTCATATGCATTCACAGCATCTACTCCAACTCCTTCTTTAATCTCAATTAAATACCATTAAAGATATGTATGGTACCTATGTATAAGTGGCACTAGAACCGTATTTATATGCACCAGCGTCGTGGTTTAACCCCAGCTGGCAACTAAGCACCACACAGCCGCTCACTCGCTCCCCACTGGTGGGATGGGGGAGAGAATCAGAAGGGTGAAAGTGAGAAAACTCATGGGTTGAGATAAAGACAGTTTAATAAGTAAAGCAAAAGCCATGCACGCAAGCAAAACAAAACAAGGAATTAATTCACTACTTCCCATGGGCAGGCAGACGTTCAGCCATCTCCAGGAAAGCAGGGCTCCATCATGCATAATGGTTACTTGGGAAGACAAATGCCATAACTCTGAATGTCCCCCTCTTCCTTCTTCTTCCCCAGCTTTATATACTGAGCATGGCGTTGTATGGCATGGAATATCCCTTTGATCAGTTGGGGTCAGCTGTCCTGCCTGCATCCCCTCCCAAAATCTTGCGCACCCCCAGCCTGCTTGCCGGTGGAGTAGGATGAGAAGCAGAAAAGGCCTTGACTCTGTGTAAGCGTTGCTCAGCAGCAACTACAACAACCCTCTATTATCAACACCATTTTCAGCACGAAACTAAAACATAGCCCCATACTAGCTACTCCGAAAAAAGAAATTAGCGCTATCCCAGCCAAAACCAGCACAACTAGTAACCAAATAATGTCAGACTGGTTCAATTGCCTTCCATCTCAACCCATACCCAGGAGTCTTATTACTCAGTACAGGTTCTTATGCAAAGGTAACATTATTCAGTGGAATTATGGGGGACAAAAGTTTCTGCTGGTGGGTTTTTTGCTAGAGTTTTTTTCCTTTCTTCAAGTTAGTCGTGAAAATGAGACCCCTTCTCCCAGTCCCTAGCAGCTGTCTGAGTAGAACTTAAAACATCTTGATACATCCCAGCAAAATGGAGGTTATCCCTAGTGTCTAGGACAACATTTGTTCTCAAAAAGAAATAAAACTGAATGTCAAAGGCCACCAGGGAGAGCAAAACAGCAAGACTGCACAGAGCGCAACTGCGCAGCTATCCTGAATGACCACATAACACACCTGTATCTTCCCCAACCTCTGCCACAGATTTACAGTCTGCCCCTTTATGCTTTTTGTACTTCATGCTACTCTGTTTCCCCATTTCATCTTCCTTTTATCTTTACATTCTGGCTTCTCCACAGACATGGGTCCCCTGCCCTTAGAAGAAGAAAGTGGGAAGCAGCAAAAAGAGATCATGTCCAAGGCAGAAGAGAGGCAGTCAGAATGAGTATGGCTGCCAAACTGCCTAGACCTTCTCTTAACAAAAGGCAGGGAAGTCCTGCACTAAGAGCAGCAAGAGGGAAAGCTCTTCAAAGGTTATAAACCACTTAGAACCTAAGTCTTCTGACTTTATGGCAATTGCACTGACTCCAAAATTAAGAAGCTAGTTTAGGAGGATGAACTGGGGCAGAGGACAAAGCAAGAAGACCCTCCAAAACACAGTACAAAAAAGGAGCGGGCAGTCTGATGAGCCATGCACCAGGCATAAGTACAGATTTTAAAACATCTGAAGGTACAGTACATTTCCAGAGGCCCATCTTGCCATCTGGTGATCTCCCACAGACACAAAGGGCAAAACCCTTGGGAGGGGTACAAAACCAGACCCAAACTAGTGTTCTCCAAATTCAAAAGAAACTGGGAGCTATCAGCTACCCTGCACAGAGACTGGACAGTATTAATCAGCTATCGCTGAAGCATCTTGCCTCTTCAAGTAGAAGCACCTGGTACATTTGCCTCTAATTTAAGGAAGGGCATCCTTAGGGCAGCAAGGAGGGTGCGCGGCTGGACTTCAGGAGAGCAGACTTTGGCCTCTTCAGGGATCTGCTTGGCAGAGTACCATGGGATAAAGCCCTGGAGGGAAGAGGGGCCCAAGAAAGCTGGTTAGTATTCAAGGATCACCTCCTCCAAGATCAGGAACTGTGTATCCCAACAAAGAAGAAGTTGGACAAAAATTCTAGGCAGCCTGCATGGATGAACGAGGAGATCCTGGACAAACTCAAAAAGGAAGCCTACAGAGAGTGGACGCAGGGACAGGCAGCCTGAGAGGAATACAGAGAAATTGCCCAAGCTGCCAGGGATCAGGTTATGAAAGCTAAAGCCCAGATAGAGATAAATCTGGCCAGGGACATCAAGGGCAACAAGAAAAGCTTCTACAGGTACGTCAGTGATAAAAAGAAGACTAGGCAAAATGTGATCCCTCTCCAGAAGGAAACGGGAGACCTGGCTACCTGGAATATGGAGAATGTTGAGGTACTTAACAACTTTTTTGCCTCAGTCTTCACCAGCCAAGTGCTCTAGCCACACCGCCCAAGTCGCAGAAGGCAAAGGCAGGGACTGGGAGAATGAAGAACCACCCACTGTAGGAGAAGATCAGGTTCGAGACCATCTGAGGAACCTGAAGGTGCACAAATCCATGGGATCTGATGAGACACATCTGCAGGTCCTGAACTGGCAGATGAAGCTGCCAAACCACTATCCATCATATTTGAGAAGTCATGGCAGTCCAGTGAAGTTCACACTGACTGGAAAAGGGGAAACATAACCACTATTTTTAAAAAGGAAAAAAAGAGGAAGACCCGGGGAACTGCAGACTGGTCAGTTTCACCTCTGTGCCCGACAAGATCATGGGGCAGATCCTCCTGGAAATTCTGCTAAGGGACATGAAAAATAACGAGGTGATCAGTGACAGCCAACACAACTTCATTAAGTGCAAATCGTGTCTGAGGTGGCCTTCTATGATGGTGTTACAGCATTGGTGGATAGGGAAAAGCATCTGACACCATCTACCTGGACTTGTGCACAGCATTAGGCACTGTCCCACATGATATCCTTCTCTCTAATTTGGAGAGACATGGATTAGACAGATGGACCACTGGGCGGATAAGGAATTGGTCACACTCAAAGAACTGCAGTCAATGGCTCAATGTCCAAGTGGAGACCAGTGATAAGCGGTGTTTCTCAGGGGTTGGTATTGGGACCTGTGCTGTTTAACATTGTCATGGTTTGGGCCAAACTGGCCACTGAAGCAAGCAACAGATGCTCTCCCCCACCTGTCTCTCCAAAAAGAGGAGAGAAAGAGATAAAGAGATTTTTGAGTTTTGAAAAATAACTAAACTACTTTAATGAAAATATTAATAAACTAATAAAATAACAAATAAAAGAAAATAATGAAATATATACAATATATACAAAACCATATCAAGCTCCCAGGATGATGATCACGTCACCAGCAAGCACAGGAAAAGTCCCAGATTGGACTCAATAACAGATGGGAGCTGGATTCCAGATCTGGAGTCAGGAATGCACAGATCAGGATCAAAGGCAGACGAACAGAAGGAGTCCTCCTCAGATGCCAGCCATTGAAGAAAAGAGAGCTGACCCTTTGATCCCTCAGCTTTTATACTGAGCATGATGCAGATGGGATGGAATACCCTGTTGGTCAGTTTTGGGTCACCTGTCCTGTCCACTCCTCCTCACAGGTGCGACCCCTCTATGCTCTTCCACTTCCAACCCTCTAACAGGGCAAATAACACAGTTAGCTGACCTCAGTTATTGTAGCAATAAGTTGCTACAGCTTACTGGGGAGGTTGGGCTAGATGACCTTTAAAGGTCCCTTCTAACCCAACAGATTCTATGGTTCTATAAGCAAGAGCCAATATGCTGTTAATTTCAGAGTTTAGTTGGTTAGAAGAGGCTTAGCTAAAAAGTAGAATCACTGAACAGAAAAACCTCAAACCAGGACTACCATCTTTGTCAGTGACATGGACAGTGGGATTAAGTGCATCCTCAGCAAATTTGCCGACAACACCAAGCTGTGTGGAACGGTCAACACGCTGGAGGGAAGGGATGCCATCCAGAGGGACCAGAACAGGCTTGAGAGGTGGGCCCATGGGAACATCATGGAGTTCAACTAGGCCAAATGCAAGGTCCTGCACCCGGGTTGGGACAATCCCAAGCACAAATACAGGCTGGGGGGAGAATGGATTGAGAGCAGCCCTGAGGAGAAGGACTTGGGGGTGCTGGTGGACGAGAAGCTCAACATGAGCTGGCGATGCACACTCGCAGCCCAGAAAGCCAACCGCATCCTGGGCTGCATCAAAAGCAGCATGGCCAGCAGGTCAAGGGAGATGGTTCTGCCCCTCTACTCTCCTCTGGTGAGACCCCACCTGGAGTGCTGCATCCAGCTCTGGGGCCTCCAACATAAGAAGGACATGGACCTGTTGGAGCAAGACCAGAGAAGGGCCATGAAGATAATCAGGGGGCTGGAGCACCTCTCCTATCAAGACAGACTGAGAGAGTTGGGGTTGTTCAGCCTGGAGAAGAGAAGGCTCTGGGGAGACCTTATAGCAGCCTTCTAGTACCTAAAGGGGGCCTACAGGAGAGATGTGGAGGGACTCTTTATCAGGGAGTGTAGCAATAGGACAAGGGGTAATAGTTTTAAACTGGAAGAGGGTAGATTTAGATTAGATATTAGGAAGAAATTGTTTACTGTGAGGGTGGTGAGGCAGGGTTGCCCAGGGAATCTGTGGATGCCCCATCCCTGGAAGCGTTCAAGGCCAGGTTGGATGAGGCTTTGAGCAACCTGGTCTAGTGGGCTGTGTCCCTGCCCATGGCAGGGGGGTTGGAACTAGATGATCTTTAAGGTCCCTTCCAAACCCAACCCATTCTATGAAGAAAAATATATATATACACATCAAAGATTAAGAGCATATCTGTCATTTCACTAGTTATACCAACAGCTGAAACTAAAATATTCACATTGCAAAATTAAAGTATGTAGATTCAAATTGTACTCGTAGTTATGGTCAGAAAGATGCACAATCTGCTAATTACTTTATGCAAAATAGCTGCAAAAACTGAGCTAAGTTTTTCACTGTTGTCAGAGGTTGGTCCAATACCGAGGTTACCATCAGTACAGAATATCATGCTTCTCCTATAATGGATTTTAAGTTTATGATGCATTCTCAGAATCATTTCAGTGAAACCAAAGGCTATCAAATGATTTCATAATCAATTAACACTACAGCTTAATTCCCAGTCTGCTACATCCTTCAGTGCTGCTTTGCCACATAATTGACGTCTAATTTGCCATACCATACAAACGGCCTTGTTTATTCTCATTCTGTTTTCAGTAACTAGCTCATTATTCTAATGCACTCTGAAGTATTTTAAAAATAAATGTGAAAGCAAATTCCATTCTATACTACGTCCATTAGTTATCCTTCCAGGTTAGAAACCATGTTCAAATCATTACAGCCCTTTCCCTTTATACAAGTAACTCGTTTGCAGCAGTATACAGTCCAAATTTTAGGAAAGCTTGTTGAAGTAAGACAACAAAGCACATACCAGCAGGCAGCAAGACTGGTACATATTAATCCTCAAAGTAAATAATTATCATTTTATAACTTTCTATTTTATTTTGATGGCTCAACATTATAGAAACAGTCCAAAAGTCCCTTCTAAGAAATCACTTCTTTTTGTCATTATACTTTTAACGTTTGTTAAAGTTTGTTAAAATACCGCAGAACAAAACCAGTAGTACAAGCATGCGTGTGCAACTGGAGCCTCACAAAAACAAGCTTGCAGCAGCCATAAAACTACCACAGTAGAAGAAATCCCCTTCTCTGACCTTTACTGTAAAGTGTGCCTTCTCGATAACGAGACATTTCTGTTTAGCTGTGAATTCACAGGTGTCCAAACCCCACCATCCCAAAGATGTTAAAGTCCACTTTATTTTTGTATTTGACGAAAAGTCGTGTAACACAGCACAGTGATCTCACAGTGCTTACATAAGCAGGTAAGAATTCATCAAACAACTGCGGATTTGTCTTCTGCTACCTATGGAAACAACTGGAGCCGGAACTACCGAAAATAATTTACTGCCCACTTAAAGTCAGAAAAGATACGCTCTTGAGTCCCCTCAACAGAGCAGCTGCAGAGCAGTATCTGACTGCATATTTCTACATTCATTCAGCCAACTTTGAATTCAGACAGAAATCTACGAAGATAAAGTGACTTGGTAGAAGCCTGGGCCTTTAAACTACTGCCCTGATCTCATCTATTCATATGCTATTTTCTTAGACTGTTAAAGGCAATATTATACAGTTATTATTCATGTAATACTTTGTCATTTAGTACTTACTTTCCAGGATTATCTGGTTTCTTAAAGATACATTAATGTTATTTGATTGCATACAGCCATTTCAAAACTCAGTGCAAGGGGGTATTTTTTTTTTTTTTTGAGGAAATGAATTACTAATATTCATGTGATTAAACCCAGTGATAAGGTAATACATTCCTGGACCACAAATATTAAAGGATATTAGATCGTGATAATCTAGAAAGCTCCTATCCACACCTATTTTCATTCATATTTTTTTCACTTATACTGGGAGTCAAGATCTGTTTCATACATAAAATTAATCAAGAAAAGAGAAAAAAAAAAAATCAACAAAAGAAACAACATGGATCAACACTTAAGGATCTCAGATTTAAATTTGCCTTCACTGGACCAGAGGACCAGAGCTCTGATATCCACATTGTTTGGAGCACCTGATGATATCAGCATCTGTATTGTCATTCCACTATCAACCTTCCGGGAACAGACAGGAATTTTATTTCATTGTTAGTAGAACTCCAAATTCCCCTTTTCCCAAGGACTAGAATAAACTGTTTTTGAGTCTGATTGCTATAGACCAACCGTTCTGTAAGAGATTATTAATCCCATCATTTGACATCTAAATATAACTAGTACAGGATTTTCCAGTGTGACAATAAAGAAGGTCAACCATCAATTAGGTATGACTATCTAAATTATATAACAAAAATAAAGCAGAGGGAGAAAGGCCTAAGCAGACTGAATCTTGGTACCTGTAAAGATAGAAATTAATCAGCCAAGCTCTCCTTTATCTGGAGATGTTCCACAGAACCTTTGCCATCCCTGTAGCTTTACCAATGCGAATTTTACTTTCAAACAGACTTCAAGTATGATCCTATAAGCAAATATTTGTATCCCCAGGTACATTCGTCTATCCATCCATCCATCTGTCCACCAATCCAAGATATTTGAAAGAAACCTAAAGTACACAGTCTAAGAAATGTGTAAGTAAAGGGAGTACAAAGAACTACTATTTCTATTTCATGCTTTCCTTTCTTTGAAAAGGCATAGTCCTTAGTACTTTGGTATACTGTCCAGGTTTCCTTAGAAATATTTACAATATATACTCAGAGATAAAATTCATCCAGTCCAGGACCAAAATGGGAGGTTTTCAGTAATGAGCGTCATCATGCGGCACATACAGGACAACCAGGCAATCAGGCCCAGTCAGCACGGGTTTATGAAAGGCAGGTCCTGTTTGACTAACCTGATCTCCTTCTAGGACAAGGTGACCTGCTTAGTGGATGAGGGAAAGGCTGTGGATGTTGTCTACCTTGACTTTAGTAAAGCCTTTGACACTGTTTCCCACAGCATTCTCCTAGAGAAACTGTGTGCTCATGGCTTTGATGGGCCTATGCTTCACCGTGTAAAAAACTGTCCAGGGGGCCGGGCCCAAAGAATTGTGGTGAATGGTGTTAAATTCAGTTGGCAGCCAGTCACAAGTGGTGTCCCCCAGTACTCAGTATTGGGGCCGGTTCTGTTCAATATCTTTATCAACGATCTGGACAAGGGCATCAAGTGCACCCTCAGTAAGTTTGCAGACGACACCAAGTTGGGCGTGAGTGTTGATCTGCTTGAGGGTAGAAAGGCATTACAGAGGGATCTGGACAGGCTGGATCAATTGGCCGAGGCTAATGGTATGAGGTTCAACAAGGCCAAGCGCCAGGTCCTACACTTGGGTCACAACAACCCCATACAACGCTACAGGCTTGAGGAAGAGTGGCTGGAGAACTGCCCAGTGGATAAGGACCTGGGGGTGTTGGTCAACAGCCAGCTGACTATGAGCTGGCAGTGCGACCAGGTGGCCAAGGCCAATGGCACCCTGGCTTGACTCAGAAATAGTGTGGACAGCAGGACTAGGGAAATGATCAACCCCTGTACTCAGCAGTAGTGAGGCCTCACCTCGAACATTGTGTTCGGTTTTGGGCCCCTCACTGCACATTGAGCTGCTGGAGTGTGTCCAGAGAAGGGCAACGAAGCCGGTGAAGGGTCTAGAGCACAAGTCTTCTGAGGAGCAGCTGATGGAACTGTTTAGCCTGGAGAAAAGGAGGCTGAGGGGAGACCTTGTCGCTGTCAACAACTACCTGAAAGTAGGGTGAGATGTGGTGGGGGTCAGTCTCTTTTCCCAAAGACAAGTGGAAGTGGTCTCAATTTGCACCAAGGGAGATTTAGATTGGATATTAGGAAAAATTTCTTCCCCAAAAGGGTTATCAAGCATTGGAACAGGCTGCCCAGGGAAGTGGTTGAGTCACCATCCCTGGAGGTATTTAAAAGACATGTAGCTGTGGCGCTGAGGGACACGGTTTACTGGTGGACTTGGCAGCGCTAGCTTAACAGTTGAACTTGATGATCTTAAAGGTCTTTTCCAACCTAAATGATTCTATGATAATATATTTGGCTACCTAGCTTAGCAGTTTGACAGAATCTTACTTTTAAAAGCAACTTAAACCTCTACTCTCAGCAATTTCAAGGAAAATGTTCCAAATATGAGATGAATATTAAAAACATAATGGTTTTTTTCTTTTTAATTCTCGGAAGATGATCTTGGATTCTTTGGATGTAGCTTGTAGCACAGCCAAACAGGAAAGCAGAAAAAGTAAAAGGCCATCCATGTTTTTTTCCCTACCACTATAAAACTAGCAATAATAATTTATTTCATTGTGGGAAGATGAAATTATTCACGGACACAAAATCTACAAAACATAGCCCGAATTTTAGGAAAGAAAACCAATTAAGAAGAGCATGCCAAAACACATTACAAATGACAGAAGCACCACACCAGTTTACAGACAGGCCACCTAGCAGGCAGTGACAGAACCCAGGCCAGAGTAGCAGAAAATTGAATCAAACGGAAAAAAAATCCTCCTCTCATCTCCCTCTCAGAGAAGCCTCTGACTAACATCTCATTCTTGACAACAGCTAGGAAACTGCTGTAGTTTCCTTCCAGCACTTATCCCCAACTCCTGCCCACAGACAATACTCTCTCATTTCAGCAGGACCTGGTGCGGTTCCAGTGGCCCTTCTGTTGGCTGTATATTCTCTGTATTCTGAAATGGTAAATACACAGGAGAATGCAGTAGGGCTGCACCATTGCAGCTCTTGTGTGCCTTATGGTGGGGAAGTCATGAAGTTATTTAGGAGACAGCAGTGCTGTCAGGAAAATCAAATGCAACAGCCTTTTGCTCTTGAGCAACAGCCGTTAAGGTTGCCCACACTTTTATTCTAAAGCATCTGCATTTCTGTGAATGGGGCAATCATAAAAGACATGGACAAAACTTCCTGATAATTTTGGACACCTCTCCAGAACTATGTAATACTCTTTTACTCACAAAGTTACCTTGTGCTCCTTAGGGACTGACGTTACACAACGTAAGAGAATGCATCATCACAAGGAAGATTAAGTACACCAAGCAGGGTTCATGCAAGAACATCACGTGATGTTCTGTAAAGACCACTATGAATTCAGAAAAAGACAATTAAAAGTTCTCTTCTCTGGAAGAAATTTAAAGGAATATTTGGTCTTCCTCCAACACGACAAATAAGCCTTCACTTCTTTGTCTTCTCCAAGAACAAACAAGATCTTTGCTGGTTGGGGAAACGGTTTAATTTTTACTGTGCTTTTCTTTAATTTTATTTTTTTTATTTGTGGCGCTTCTACAAGTGATTTCAATATATACAATCACTAGTTAGCTGTCCACTAACCCCACTTAAAAATATTGCTTAAAGGACTGCCTTACAAAACTGAAATTCAAAGTTCTTTCTTTCTGTGAAGCATACAGGAAACTGTTTATTAGAAGCCATCCTAAGCTGCACAAACCGTGAAGAGCTTCAAGAGCTTCCATATTACCTAAGGAGAAATATATGTAGTGGTGCATATTCTGCACAAGTAGCCTTGACATTTTTTCCTTTCAATCAAGAAAATGGACCTTGACAGGAAAATTCTTATCCATTTTAGTAGAAACTAGACTTTATTTATCTATAAAGATAAATGTCTTTATTTTTCTTTTCAAATTCACTCTCCGCATCTGACATTTCCCAGGAAGATGCAATTCAGTTTTTTGGAATCCCTAGTGCTAGAAGAGAGCTGCCAACAAAAGGGAGAACCTAAAAAAGTCTATCCTGCCTTTTTAAAAGAAAAAGATCTTTACTGTAGTTTCCGAAGTGGAGACTACCTGTGATCAAAATAGTGCCACGCTGCCACGTTTGTGGACAAACGTTACACTCTGCACACCACAAGTAAGGAGGGGCCTTGCACAGAGACAAAACGCTGCTGTTGTCCAGCTTAGGTGCGTCAGCAGCATGCTCCTTGTTTAGGAGCGCTCCAGCAAGCGAGGTAGGGCACGGGGCAACAGCAGCTGCTCTCCTGCAAAACTGGGAGTTACCTGCCTTCATGCAAAGCCTGTTTGCGCATCACGGAGGCACCTGCAGGAGCCGGGAACTACCATTTTGCAGGACAAAGGCACCACCACATAGACTCCCACCTCCCTTTGTTTACCAACACTCGGAGCACAGTGTAGAAACACACATTGATCACTGAGAATTACAGATGCTATATTAATATACAAATAAAAAGGCAATTTTCCTTTTAAAATATAAAGGTACAGAACTGGTAAACTGATCACTGCTGTATTTCCCAAAATCACTATCACTGTCCATATTACTAACATGACTTGCCCCACTGCTCCTCTTTATTTCCAATTACCTAGCTTTGTGAGAACCGATTTGTAAAATTGCACATACGAAATCAGGTGTGAAGAGTTTTGTTCAACTGGTTCAACCCAGAAATAGATGGTGCAATGAAGAGGAGGTCTTTGTTTGTCTTGCTATAAGTTAACACGACTGTATTCCTGAGTTTACTTCAAAAATCTGGGTAATCACCATTACCATATCTAATCATTATTATGACTAAATTGATAATGCATTCCACTTTTATTTACTGATGCTTTCCTGGATGAAACTCAGTTTACTCTTCTCTAGCAAATGCTTTTTTTATATGTGCCATCTGACATTTGCTGACAACCAGAATTAGTAAATGAGTTGAATACTGAACTTCAGGTGGAAAGAAAGTATAAACACCACGGATTCCTCTTCAGTTGGAACACTATCTGTGAAAGACTGTCCAGTTTTAGATTAATGGGGAAGAAAACTTCCTATTGAAAAATCAAAAGACAAACCAGGGCTACACTACTAGCTTTAGTTTATTGGATAAAGTGCAATGAAGAAAAATAGTATTTCTTCTTTCACCTTCACACAGAGATTGGATGAACGTTCACCATCCTCTGGAACCAAATGTCTCTCAAGTTCAAGCAGATCCTGACCACTTCTCTCTTTTTCTCTAGTTACCAAATAAAGTGAAAATACTTCAGACAATCTTTACACACTGAGGTAATAAAGGTGAATTCCACATGGGAAAAATGTGGTTGTTTACAAACCCACCTACAGTTAAATATCAAGAAGTAGTAAAACCCAGAAATTAGAGAAGCCCAAAACTAATGCCAAAAGAAAAAGTTTTTTTTCTTAAGCAACATTATTATTTTCTACACTAATTTTGCTAGTTCCTGCATAACTGGTAAATTCTTGCTACAGCTGCTAATAGTCAAAAACATAACTAAGATATTGAGAGACTTATTTATTTCTGGTTTAAGGCAAGCTGTTTAAAGCTCTGCCTTGTTGTTTGTTTTACATGTTTAATCCTAATTCTCCAGAAGTACTTGAAAGAGGAAAAAAACTGTTGCTCATAAATTAAACACTGAATTAAAATCTTCAGAACAGAATATGACAAGATTTTATATACTTTGGGGTTCTTTTCTCCTGGATTTGTATACATAATGTCAGCTATAATTTTTCAGGTCCCTTTTAACTCCGTCGCATTGCTAACAGAACTACAGCTGCTCTTTATTTTTATCTTTTTTTCCCCCCTGTTCATAATACACAGGCTGTCTGGCTCATTTTCAAGCTATCGAAATATTTCAATTCTAAAAAAAAAGTACATTAGGCCATAACTACTTATGTGCTTATGCTTAGGAAACCCTTTCCTCCCTCCCTCCCTCCTCTCCCCAACCTTCTGTGAATTTCTAAAATCTAGAAAGAAAACTAGAAATTCAAGTGGGCACCTTAAGACAGCAAGTTTTTGTTGTGTTGTGATAGCTGTTCTCTTCTGAGATTAAAATACTTTATAAAACAACTTGTTCTTGTGGTACTACTTCTGGCACTATGAAATGCAGACGACTTCTAAAAGTGTGAAACTTAACACAAAACCATCTCACTAAACTTTCACAAACTTAATGTCTGTTCAGTTTCAGCTTGGGGGTTAGCTGTAGGTGAGCTGGATTTATCCAAAAGTACACCTCAGTGAGCTTTCATCAGGTCAGGGAAAACAGAAGTTTGTGGTGGAGAAATGATATTAAAAACTGCCTCATAGAGCTTATGAAGTAGTGCTGAATTTGGAGACTGGTTGGCTTTCTTCTTCCTAACATTAGTTTATGTACGGTTATTGGAACCTGCTATACTTAACTGTACCATTGAAAAAAAAATCCAGAACAAATCACGGTCAACTTTCACATCGGTTATAAATTTTTCACATGGCCATAGCAAAGCCCCTTAATCTCCTCCCTCAAAGTCACACTATTTTAAAAAATATTTTCTTCTTTTTTATACCACAAATATTTCCCTTCCTGCAGCGAGACGAACAACATTTAAAAATGCAAAATGATTCTATATGTTAATTTATGTGAGCTCACAAAGCCAGGAAGAAGCATTGCAAGCCTTCTGTTTGGAGTGAAGAAAAAAACCAGAAACCTATGCCTATTCAGGATGTTAAATGAGGAAACCGCTTTAATTGCTTTACGTTAAGAAGCTAAACCAACAGCACTGGCACCCAAACCACTTGCTGTGTGACTGCCCATAAAACCTGTGGAACACTGTTTGCCTGATGTGCATACTAACATCTTTAATTTCATATCTGAGAGGCAAATGCAGAAGGGATGATTTATCAAATGGCCCAGCACTGAAAGTCTCCTCAACAAAGAGGGAATGTTGCACAAACAATGCTGTCTTTGCTACAACATGTTATACCATGACACAACTTTAACAATAAAAATAATGTCACTTTTGGAGGATAGGAACGTATAAGAGTCCGTCCCACTGCCTTTTATTAAAACTTATTTCCAAAGATACTGGCAATGGAGTAAGTATTCAAGCTGTACCTACTCAGTACCTCTGAGCCTCTGAGACTTCAAGAACTGCATATAAGGGAGTGGGAATTAAATAGCTATGATTCACCGAAGCAGCCTTCCCATGCTGGACCAGTCCACAAAGAGCAGCTGCAACAATAATTCAAAGTCATGCTTTGCTACTAGGTAAAAACACAGAAGAGACTGGAACTGCCCAAGGCCCTTCTTGCATCCTCATGCCTGGGAGGCCATAGCTTGCTCATACGATTCCTTCCCTAGAGTCCTCAGAAGACAAGTTACAGACCCCTTCTAGAACTCCTGCACAAAGGGAAGATACTTCACACTCACAGCAGTATAAACACTGCTGATCGATTTAGCAGATTCATCTAATTAATACCACAAGTAAACTATTCTGAGAAACCTCGGCTCATCTCAGTCCCAGCCTCTCATCTGAAATTCTGTAATTCTGAAAATTCAAATGCCAGCTGACATTTGATCTTCAGGCTGATGAATCCAGTACTCAGACCCATAACTATGTCGTAGGCTCTACAGAGCACCAAGTAACTACCGCTAACCCGAGACACGCAGCAATCACAAATGATCACTCAGAATACTTAGTCTGGATGAGTAACAAGGCTAGAAACGTGCTCTTTAGTTTCTAAAAATCTTAGCCTCATCACATTTAAAATGTGACTTAAAACTTAATTGCCTTGAAACCTAAAAATCTTAAAACTTAATTAGCTCTCAGAGTAATTAATGCCTCCCACAGCCGTAACTGTGGATTCAATAGCGGCAGTTGCAAGGAAAATACAGTCCTAAACATCAAAGCCCCAAAGCTCTTAGTTAAAATGTGGCTCCTAGGGCTCCTGTGCTCCCCAGTGCAGGAAAAGGGACTTTGGGGGCCACAGCCAAGCCGCAAAAGGTGGAACGTTGTCACCAGCCACAAAGTCAGGAGCCTGGAAAGCCGGGAGTACCAACCCTACACACTGCATGACCTTGGAAATCCAGGTTTCCCAGAAGCTTGTCAAGCCAGCTGGTGGGAATGTATTTGTTTTGCCTTTTTTTTTTTGCTTGGTTGGTTGGGGTTTTGTTTATGATAGTTTTAAGGGCCAATATACATCTGTGAAGTACTTTGCTTCTGGCGAATTGGCTTTTTCCCAGGTGACTTCATTTCAGCAGAGAATCCCAAACCTGCCTTGGACATTGCCCTTTGAGTTGCAAACGCTTCCCCTGTAAATCCCCTGGGAAGAGAGGAGATCTGGACATAAAGCCCTGCTTCCTCTAAGTCCAGAAGATGGGAAGGAAATCCAGGAGGTGAGAGTTACCAAGGTTTTTCTCTCAGGGGACCTCTGCCTGACTAAGGAGCCTGCCCAAGGTGTGATGACAAAAAATGCTTCTGGAAATCACCAGTGCATTCTAGGACTGTCTCATTCACCTTTTAGGCAGAAAACTGTGAGTTACATTGAAAGTAATTTATTAGTTCTGAAATTACCACAGTCTGAAGACTAGGTGAGAAGCTCGGTTGTGAACTGATGTAGGCCTACTTAAGCCTATGGAGCTAATCTCTGCATTTTTGTACTACATTGCAAGAACTGCTCAATGATTTCTTTGAGCCATATTTAAAGTAAACAATGGACTGAAATTAACAACTCTCATCTTCAGATGTTTATCTGCAATTACTGCCCTAGAGCATGCAGGCAAGTCTCCTAGGCAAGTAAGTCCTTTCATTTCTTGGGCCCTTTCTATCTGCGTACTAAACTCAGAAGAATCAAGTGTTTATTCATAAATCACAGACAAGATCTGGACCAAAAAAACCATTACTACAATGAACAATGGTCCGGACATTTACAGATACTTATTAGCAAGACAACACAGAATGCTAGCTCTGCTAATATTGCTTTTCAATGTAGCTTTAGAATAATGATTTTTTTAAAAGATAAGTTTGATCTGTAATTCAAATCACACTGTATCTTTGATTTGCTACCCCTCCTCCTCTCACCCTCCATTCCATCCTCCCTCCCCCAAAAAGCTTTATATAGAGTGGCTGGAAAGCAAAGTAGGAATCTATGCAGACGCTATCCATCACATTTCTGTCTTAATTGAATGACACCAGAATGAGATCGATAAAACGTAACAAGAGACAGCTTTGCATTTCCACACTCACTTATTCTCCCTCTCTATTACTGCCAGCCATCACCGTGACCAGAAAGCCTAAGCATTGAGTTTGAACATTGCTGCCAAGAAAGCTGTTAGTATATGAATAAACTTGTCAGGAAAACAATAAAACTTATAATACTGGGAAAGGCCACCATGTCAAAAGGCTGCTGCAAGCAGCATTAAATATGCCGCTTTTAAAGTTGTACTATAGAAACATATGAAGAGGTTCTAAATAACATGGGCAGTGGCAATTCTTCAGATATTATTCCCCTCATTCCCCCAAGACATGTCTGCGTGTGTGTGTGTGTGAGCGTCTGACATGCAGTTGTCGTGACCTCTTGGCGCAAATCTGCAATTTCAACAATAAACCCAGACCAGCTGTGATTTCCCTACGTTCAAGGATTCTGAGATCTCCAATGCATTATTGATAACCTCATTGCTGTGCTAAAAGCAGAGGCTGACGCACTCATAATCCCAGACTTTTCCTGAAAAGCTCCAGCTCCACATACCAATCGATCACGAGAAATAAAATGAAAGAAAAGCCCATTTCAAAACAAGGCTACATTTTGGGTGTTGCATCCATTTTGGTATGCATGCTAAGTAAAAATTTAAGCTTTTTTCAAACTCGCCTTTTTTTCTAACCTTCAGTTATGATGATCTTGTACTCCTGACCGTGTAAGGGTAATGCTAGATTATCGGGAGCCTCATTAGTATGTCAGCTTTGGAGTCACATTTATGTTTAAAGTCTACATTGCTGTTGTAGCTAGACTCCTCAAGCAGAACTAGGGCACATTCTACAAGGTGTTCTGCTAACCGCAAAGCAAATGAAAGTGCCCAATATTTAAAAAAAAAAAAAAAAACAAAAAAAACCAAAACAAACTGCATCAAGTGAATATGGTAAACAAAATGAATTATAAAGACAGGAAGAGGAAAGAGTTAACAATAGTAAAACTGCACAGGATACAGCTTTAGTTATGCATAATTAGAAGGCTCCTGGAATCTGAAAATACAAGTATTACTGATTTTCTAGTCTCAGTTTAGTGTGTAAAGAAATGCTTAGGCATTGCATCACAGGAAATGTTCTCTTCATGTTTCAAGACAGACTGTCATATTTCAACTTGAAACTCAATTAGATACTAAAACAATTGCTGTACAAGTACAAGCACTTCTGCCAGGAATTATTAAAATCCAAGTGATGAGACACTTGGCCTCTTAGCTTCAATAGATAATTCTTCATGCCTGGTTGACTGTGTTGCATTGTTGCTTCATTATTATGTTCATGCTTAGTCTTAGAGCGGCTTTTTTTTTCTTATCTTTTTTTCCTGTGCCAACAATCAAATACAACTTGGCTGAAGGTACGAGGCTGAGGCACTCATCACTTCTCAAATTAGAAAGATTCCTCAGTTCATCACTATTTAGCAAATTTAAGCACGTAACAACTTCAGTTTCTGTTGATATTGCTTTTTTAGAAAGTATATTTACACAGCAGACCAAAAAGAAACAAGTTTTCAATATTATACCAAAATTACAGCAAGTACACAAAATTACATTACTCTAATGATCACCAAAGAGGTGTTATTAAAAGTTATTAAAATAGTGTTATTAAAAGTATGCTGAAAATTTTTCACATATTCTTCTCATCTTTCAAACAGTATCTAATCCTGAGTTATCAATTGAAAAATTAAAATAAAAGGGGTTTTCTTGTTCAATGACTGTCTCCTCATTTAAGACTCACCAGGACCAATCAGAACTTGTTAAGATAAATGCATTTTCCTTATAGAATTCCTGCTGAAAAGCAGCAAACAACCAGTGTATCATTAAAACCTTCCAATCACAGAAATCAGAGATGGAATCTTACACCTACTGCAGATAATGCCTTATTAGAATATGGCGAATATTAAATACTGGACATCACTACCATATAATTTGGCAGAAAAGCTGACAACATTCATTGAAGGGAGGTAAGCTGAGAAAGTCTTAATGCCACGGTTTCAGGGAAGTGATAAATAATACCATGACTTCAGAGTGCCTGCACGGTCAATGAGAAAAAGCAGACTGCTCTAAAAGGGACAGTCAAAAGAAGGATGCTTGGACCGCCTTTGGGGAAAACCTCTCTAGCAACAACAGAGGAAGGATACAGAGACTAACTGCCCAGTACCCAATTTGAGTAACTGAAGTGGGATGGCGTGATTGCCCCTCTGGAAGTGCTTGCATTGCTACAAAGGGGAAACACAGCTGACAGCACAGAGTTTATTCTGGCGCCCGCTCTGCAAAGCTAGGGAAAACATAACATTTTCCATGTACGAAAGGGACAGTGCAAGCTGGGGACTGAGTGCAATAGGCTTCTTCCTCTCCTCTTCCCTTGCTCACCCCAGTGGATAAGAACTATAGACAAAAGCTGAAGAAACACACCAAGTACACACTACATGCTATTTATGACAAGTGCAATATGTATCACTCAAAGATAGCTCCCCAGGATGCTAAAAGAAATAAAAGGCAATTCTAAGCCCAGGTATTTACTTTACTTTTACTTTAAATTACATTTAGAAGATTTGGGATTTCCAAGAACATTTGGGAATTTCATCAGGTTGCCATATGAAGACAGAGCCTTCTCCTCAACCAACTCCATCCACATGGTAAATTTCTCAGTGGTTCACAAAAAAAATTTTAGCAACTGAGCCTGTATTTCAACACAACACATAAACGAACATAAGTTTTTTAATTTAATTTAATCCCTCATTAACATCAACATACAGAAGTCTAGGTTTTGCTTTCTAATAACCTACATGAATGAGTTCCCAACTCTGTCATTCCAAGGTCATCTTTGTCAGGAAAGCTGATCTTGCAGACCATCAACATCCTTAAACAACTACCCCTTCCTCTTAGTTGGTTTTCATTGTGTTTAATTCTGCAAAGCATCACAAATGCCTGCTTGAACAGCAGCCTGAGAAATGCTACGGTACTTCAGGCACTGGGAAGCGAATGCTGTGGACTCAGATTCTCTGGCAAGATTAAAATCACATTTTTACAACACAGGCTGCCACTTATTTTGCCTAATTCTAGTGATTCTAGTTATTCTCCTCTCCTTTCATTTACTTGTGAGGGGCGTTCATGCTGTTTACACAAGGTTAACTTATGTATCTGTGATGAAATCCAGAATATCTAAGCTTAGGACCTAAATTCTTTATGAAGGCACTGCAAGGAAATATGTACCTCCCTCCAGAGGTCAAATTGAGAGCATATAAACTAGACAGATGTTTGAGGTCCAGCAATACCGTCATCCGCACATTCAAGCAAACTTAAGCATAGACACAGACATGCAGATGAGAAAAGAAATGCTATAGATAAGTATTAAGTTCTTCTTCAGATGTGTTTAAACACCAAGAGATGTTATGAGTAGTGAAAGCAGGGCTGCCTGGACAGCAGGTGTCCCCTGATGTTCAGGGAAGCGGAATCTCTGCAGGCCCACAAACTCCCTCACAGTGGAAATCTCCCACATTTAAAGCGGCAATAAAGTCTCAAATTATTCATCTCTAGTCTCTTTGCAACTGAAGAAATCAAGGTAAGGGATCAGTGATAAACTTTTCCCACACACACACACTGGTGAAGTAAATTTCAAGAGTACATGGCATGAAGCTATTGGGCTACCATCTTTCAGTTACATCACTGTAGGTGAGAGCCATGAATTTCACCTCAACAGGCATCCAGGAGACAACAATTTGTCAGAAGGCCGCCACTTCAAACCCTTCCCCGGTAAAGCCACCACAGGATTGGGGCATGGAGGCTGTGTTGCAGGGAGCAGCCGGCGCAGCTGACAAGGCACAGTACCAACTCCCACCTATCCCACATTGAACTATGTGAATTCCAGTCGCGGTAGTGGTTCAACGCTCCTCTACCACAGCCACCTCCCCATGCCTGTGACGATCCAGAGCTTTGCCGTGCCTGAAACCAGGCAAGGCTCAAGCTAAGAGCCTTCTCACTGTGTGACCTGAGATGGTGCAGCTGTACCTCTACAGGTTAGGAGGAGCGTGCGGCACAGCCCGCAGTGGTATGTGAGCAAGTATAGATGCCTTATTGATGTCTGAACACCTCTGCTCATATACACTCACAGTGATAGTTACAGTCAGAGCAAAGATCTTATAGTACACAGAGGTGCAAGAGGGACAAAAAAATATGATATGCACAACTACAGCTAAGGGTTGCAGGTACACACACAGGCAAGCACTACCTCTCAGTCTTTCGCTGGGGCGGTTTTCACCTACAAATACTTCACTAAAACCAGCCCAAGTCATTTTGCTAAATATCATTCTTTGCCGGTACACTGAAGAGTTGCAGCTTCTCTTGGCTGCGTTCAAAATACAGACATTTGCACATATTTCATTCCGAACACATGGAGGTACGGGGCCCTCAGTGGAAATCAGAGATGGGAGAGAGTTCATAATTACTGCTGCATTGCGACTCTACTACAAAGTTTTACTCTGCTTTCATAACTGAAGCACGCTTTAAAAAAAATAAAATTCCTTCAACAAATTTAAAATAATCCAACTTGCCAAGAATCTTGACGATTTTTCTTTAATCCAAGAAACAGCACTTACGTAACACTAAAATTTTCTAACTTCAAATGTCAATTTTCTCTCTCCTTTTCCCCAAAATCTCCTTTAGCGGGTGGGGGGGGGATTTATGTCAAAAGGCGTATGACTTTGCTTATAAAATTTAGTAATTCTAAAGATTTATTTAAACAACATACCACCTTATAATGATTGAAATGTTTATAGATTTATACACCTTATTTTAAAATTAATTTTTAAAGATAACTCATTATAAAAGATGAAACAACAATTCAAGAAACAAGAAATAATAATTTTGAAAACTGAGTATAATTAAGATTAAAGATAAGTAGGGCAACAATCGGGCAACAATCGGGCAACAATCACAGAGAAAATATTTCATCATTGGTGCAGTCCTCTACTAGTGAAATGAAAGATACAGTTCTCAGTTTTTTTACTACAGGATTAAGACAACAGAGAAAATAAGTATAATTTGTAAAACTATAAAAGCTTATAAAATATTTCCTCCTACATTTTGCAGTCTTTTTGGATTTCAATTATTTTTTTTTTTACTAATTATTCTTACAAAGCCATCAAAACTCCCTTTTAATAGTCATTTCATATTTAGTTCCTTCCTTCTGTATTCCACTTTGGTATACAATGTTCAGTATATCAAATTTTGTGACATATATTCATTAACCTTTTTTTTTTTTTAAATCCTTAGGAAACAAAAAAATAGCACACACACACCAGCTGTTTTTTCCATAGTGCTTGTATGAAAAACTAGAAGTAGCTTTTACTTACTGCATTTATCCTACACTTTAAAATACTTACTTAGCATTAAAATGATATAATTTGGAAAGCACAGATAAAGACTGCTCTGTACCAAATACCAGTTTCATTAATAGGTAGAAAATACGATAACAAATTCTGTGGTGTTATTCTAGTCCACTGAAAGAACCATTGCATCGAACACACTGTAAAATAGTAGGAGAGAAGGTAAGGGGCTTTTAACTGGTAAAACAAAACAAAGGATAGATTTTGTAAAGTGCTGGGTGAGTTGTTAAGGAATACTTTTATATGAAAAACTAATGCTTTAACACATGAATCAATTAACACATTATGTTACTAATGTATTCCTTCGTATCAAAATGACTTCAAGCTCTTGAACAAATGACATTTACATTATTTCAGGAAAAATTATGCCAGAAATCTGTTTGTTATCACATTTCTATAAATTATGCCAGAAATCTGTTTGTTATCACATTTCTATAAAGTAATTATTGCATATACTGAAGAAAAAAGTTTACTCTCACACATTACCACTAAGAATATTTATGGAGAAGGAGAAATGCAGAAGAGGCTTGAACTTAATAATGTAGGGCCATTAATTAGCATCAAATGAAAGAAAAGCAATAAAGCAATTTTGTCACCAATTACTGACAATTTGCCTAAGTAGAACCATTAATTTTGGATAATATAACCCCATAAAATTAAGGGAACAAAACTATTTGAATCAATATCCTTTGCTAGTCTCTTTCCACTAATTTAACTACTTTAAGGAATATCAAAAGTTTTGAAACCTTTAAACGCCTTAAGAAAAATGGAAAAACATATGGTTATGATTTCCTACCTAAAAGTTGCTGGCTTTTGGCTTGGGGCTTTTTTTTTTTTTTTCCTTCTCGTTTTTATTTTGGCTGAAAATAAGGAAACTAAGGCGATTAAAGATGTGACCCTTTGGAATTACCACAGTCAAAACATTTGTTTACTTACATTTTCCCTACCATTTCAGAGAGCTTTCATAAAAGGAAGCCTGATTAGGAGATCCAGGAATATCAATGTTTAATAGTTTGATTGAGGAATCGCCAGCATTTATAGATACTGCCAATAGGAACATCAGGCAGCGACAGGGATTATGAATTATATTTTTTTACTGGGATATGTTCCTAGCGTTTCCCACCTCCAGTCTCAAGAAAATAACAAAAACACCACCAGCGAACCCTCATCATGCACCACCCCCCCCCACCCCCCAGCTCTCATCCCCGGCAGAATTTCCCTGACAGGCAGCATCACCCACCGACTGCCATTGGCGGAAAGCAATGGCCGTGCAGATGTGGCCACAGCAGCCTTGCCTTACGCGTCCTCCCTCTGCCCCAGCGCCGCTGGCTTCCCAGCACAAGGTCAACCAAGTATACACAACATTTAATCGGTACAGCTACTCAGGAGCAACCTTCCTGAGTGCTGGCGAGCACGAGCGGCCGGCATCAGTGACAGTCTGCGCTAACGTTTGAAACGTTAAATAACAGGCAACCTATCCTAAAGCCAAAGTTTTGCAAAAATCTCCTAAGGCTGGGGATGACTTTTATTCACGAACGTACTTTCTGGTTGCCTTCAGCCCTTGTCTGCATTCACTCACCAGGAAACCGGAGCAACCTTTTGATAAATATCGATACGTATTTGGGAGAGAAAACACAGGCAGAACACCTCCGTGTCTCCCAAAAAGACTGGCTGAGGAAACTTAGAGCGTTTAATCAGCATCCATATCAATTCATAAACCTCGGGTGCTAGAGTACAAATAAACACTCTAAAGGGTTTTAGCCGCAAGGAGATAAGATCTCTCCCTGGGGAGACGGCTAGAAACTGCTCCATTGCCTTTGTGCAGACTACTGGAATGTGCTTGCTTTTCATTTCGGTCTTTGTGTCTGGCACTCAGGCCTCACAGGCAGTGTCTTAAGCCACGCAGGGTCAGGGCAAACAGAGAACTGCATTCATGGACAGATCAAGTTTATGTGAGAATCTGCTCCTCCTGTGCCCTCAATTTCCATTTGAATTGTTAATAAAATCTCAGCCTGAAAGCACATGATCCCATCAGTGGGGAAGTCATGCAGAGAATCCTCTAGCTCAGAAAAACAAAATTTCTTTATCTTTTTCATCTTCCTCCTACATTCGTGGGAATTATGCCATATAACCCCCCCTTCTAAAGTAACCCCCTCCCCCAGCACAACACCTGATTGCCAGCCCAGGGCTTGCACTAAAAAGACGGGGGGGGGGGCGGGGGAAGAAAGGGAGAAAAAGAAGGGGAAAAGATGCACAAGCAACACTCAGCTACAGCAAAATCACAACCACAATAATTGCACCTTCGTAGCGGTTTACAGACTCCCAGACACCTTCAGGCAAAAGGAAACACAGATATTTCATTTTTTAAGTTAATTTCCAACAGCTGATAACACTAGCTGCAAGACTTTCCCACAGCTTTATGACACTGCATGAACTACAGGGCCACAGAGATAATAAAAGGTCACACATAAAGGAAAGAACAGAGCCATACCCCAATTAACTTGGTCTCCCCATGCAAAAATTGTACAGGAACAAGAGCAGATATTTGCTGCAGGCATCAGGCATGCATCTCCTAACCTTGCCACGGTCTAACTGGGCCTCTTGTTTCTTCTGCCTTTGCTCCTCGCAAACTGTTTTAATATTGAACGCTTTTCAGAGGGATGGGCTGATGAACGAAAACATGAATTTCGTGCTTGCCCTTTAAGGTGGGTTAAAGGGGGTGCCAGTAATCAATTACAGAACAAAAAGCAAAAGAGAGACTATAGATTTTACAAACTAGATGTCTTACAGTTTGCACCCTGTTTTCTAACCAAAGTACCCCCCTTTACTCCTTCCTCAAAAACACTTTTTTTTTTTTTTTTTTAGGGACAAAGTATAATGCAGCATTTAAGTAAAACCTGTGTGAAATGCAACATCTCAGAGAGACTGCTGCAGTTTTAACTTGTTCTTTAGAGTAACGCATCAGCCCCATATGAACAATAACTGCACTAAATATAAAATAGAATTTAAAATCTTGTGGGTTTGTGTGCTCCCAGCCCTGGCCTCCGCTCCCTCCTCCTCCTCCAACTGGGAAGACGTTTCTGTTTGCAGTAGATGCTGGAATGTGAAAAGCTTTATGGAAGCTGTGTCTCTGGGACCAATCCTGCCCAGCACTTCACTCACCAAGGCTTCCTCTTCTGCCTGGTGACCTCAAAGGACTTGTTCCTTGCAGTAAGTACAAACTCCTGGAAAAGCACCTTAGACCTTTGCCTGCCTCTGAACCGGGCTTCGCTGAATCATTACTGAATATCATTAGTAGAAGAATATAATTATTGTGACAGTATCTCAAACTCAAAAGCTAATTAAAAAATAATACTGGTATTTGAAGGTTCTGGAGGCCTGGCGGTCTGCTGGTTTGGACTGAGGGGAGTCACACAACCGGGTACAGAATTCATTGTATGTTATATTCATATCAATAAAGCATGTATCGCAGCAGGTGTTGAGGATGGTCATTACTAGTACATGATGAAACTGTTTCCGTTCTAGTCTTGATTTTATACGTTTTTAGCTAGAGCTGGTGGAATTGCTCCTTGGGAAACACAACCAATGGATTGAGCCCTTAAATCTGTTCACCAGGTGTCTGCAAATAGGTCATGGGTGTTATTAATTACTTCGTTAGTCACAAGTCCTTGAGCAGTGTATGCAAACATATATTTGACCCTATGACACATATTTCAAATAACCGATTAGAACATTCACTATTCGTTATTCACAATGTGTGACTGGTCACTTAATTCACAAAATTGTGCTCCTTTCCTGGTTGGGTAGCCCAAGCCATGTAGGCAAGAAGGCCTTTTCTATTTGCTAATTCTCCACAAATGCTTGCAAGTGCCTAAGGAATCTACTTTCACATCACTCAAAATGCTTTGTTCAAACAGGACTTGCAGTGCAACTGTTCTTGCAAATACTTGTTGCAGCTTGATTTTTCCCCACAGAATCTGTGACTTCGACTTCACGCTATGAATACCTGGAGAGCTGCAGAGAGCGCAGAGGATGAGTGGACAGCTTCATTACACCAACATGTGCACACTCACAGAACACACCGATTGCCGCGTGGAATCTACAATTTCAACATATCATCTAACCCTGGGACAGGATGCCTGCAGGCTTTCTTGCCCAAATGACCTTCTCCTTTTCTCCCCAGTGCCTGAGTATAAACTCTGAGAACTCCCCTTCCTTTTTTTGCATGGTCATCCTCTCCTCATTCCAATACCTCCTTAAAACTCATTTCTCTTGGATAGCTTATTGATGCTCACTCATATTTTATGGATACAGTGAAAGCTGCCGTATCGGAGCACTAAATACAACTGAGAGCAACTGCAGAGCAGAAGAATGTCCTTCCATTAAATCCAGACCAGGACTGCAATTCAGCGTGCATGTGGGTACAGGGGGGAGGAGAACATCATAGCAGGAAGCTGCATAAAAACGATGTATCATATATATACACACACACACCCCTCAGTACAATGTCTCACTGTTTTTCTTTATCTGTATCCATTTAAAACACATGCCAACTATAACCTCAACTTAATCTTTTGTACTCTGCAGGAACCTTTATCAAGGCCAATGGACACAGTGTAGAGAAAGTAGTAAAGTCCTCTCATTGGGGTTTTTTTGCAGACAAAATACCGGCACCGTTTGGACAATTCTTCACTACATATAATATATATCCTTAGAACTAGCTAAGAGTGTGAACTCTCATCAGTAGATACAAATATTTTCATCTTTTTTGAAGTACTCTCACTGTTATTCCCCCAAAAGAAGGGCAGGGCTAAAATCTATTGTCTTTATCCAATTTGAAATAACAGATCTTAACAGTTCTAATAGGCTTTTGCCATAAAATAAAGCTAAGAGGCAAGGAGAAGGAAAACAGTAGAAAACCAACCTCATCCTATAAAAAAGGAAGCTGGATTAAATACAGGGTCCTCTAAACGATGTGGTAGAATTCTCATTTTCTGTTAGGAGATTAAAGGATCCACCTGGTGTGGCAGATCAAGAAAAACCATGGTAAAATTCAGCAACTAAACTTGCATCTTCCAAGTTCTAGCTAAATGCCTTAACTAAACAGCCAGCTTTCCTCAACACTTACCTATTTCCTACTTTACCTTATTATATACATGTTCTAGGTACAGTATGTATTCTCTACATGACAGTCTGTGTGGACTTAAAAAGGTCCGAATACTGAGGTGATTTCGTTCTTTTTTTTAAAATATAATAGAACACCCTAAATGTCCACATTAATAATGTAATAGAATTAAATTAGTGTTAATAGATTATTTTTTTTACTTTACAAGAGTTTGATATCAGCATATTAACAACTAATGTTAGTACTTCATGAATCATTAAACTGTTTTCTATAAAATAGTGAGATTTGCACTGGGAATACCCCAGTAAAAACATCAAGAAGATAAAGCTTATTCACTCATTTTAAATAACACAGTTATTATATTCCAATAACATTCTCTAAACAACATTAACTGCTATTTTGTCAGGTAATAAGCTGATAAACAAAATACATCCGTTCTTAAGGAACTGCAAGTAATCAAAGCACAGAGTCAGGAGACTTCCCTTACAACAAAATCTAAAGCACTGAACAAACATACACAGAAACAACAATGCTACATAACTCCTCTCTTCTTAAAGAACACTCTTTTCCTGGCTCAAGTGCATACAGAAGCAAATTAGGCTTTACATGAAGTGGCTGTGAATTTTCATGAGTTTTAGAAAGCTGATAATTCGGCATGCAACAAAGCCAGAGCTACCTATCTAGGTCATCCTGACCTTAGCTGGTGTGGCCCGTTGCTGACTTGTACTTACATGGGCTTGCTAACTGTGCCGGATTATACGCTGTACATACAATGTAAACAACGTGATCAAGGAAGTGGATTCAAAATACTAATTTATGTAAATTTGAACACAGATCTCTTGAAATGAGATTGCAGACTATGTTAAACCACACGTTCGCTTTCCCTCTGGCAAGGGTGTATCTTTGAATATCAAAACCATAGCTACACATGTTGGTTTTTTATTTAATTAACCAATATGAAATATTTCTCATTGGAGAAATAACATCTGCATTTCCTTGAGTTCTGTCAGTAAAAACACAGTCTAACTTTTGCTTTTAAAGTGACTCTTGTGAAAACAATCTTCTACATATTACATGGTGCATTTTAAAATACTTCACTTATGAAAATTTATATTGATGACATTAGGATTGATTTTATTTTTTTTTTTTAATTCTTCTATAAATATTCTCCTTTACTTTCTGTTTAAAGATGGACAAAAAAGAATCTTCCTATTAGTCCACTACATACAAGGGGGCATTTAGACAAATCTTCAACAGCAAATACAACAGATTTTTTTTTCTACCATCTTTTAGGCATGTATAAAATCCAGTAACTTATTTTAGTAATTCTAGAAGCCCTTTAAAATACCTAGAGGAAAGCTTGTTATGAAAAGCTGGGGGAAAAACAATACCAATGCATCTGTGAAGATGCCAGTCACCATCCTAGCTTGCACAGTCTGCTCATCCAGCTCAAGCAGTGCCAACCAGCCCAAAGTTGCAGAGGTACAAACCAAGAAAACCAAAAAAAAAACCCAAAGAGAGCAAGCAAAATACCCATGTTACTCCCTCCTATTTGCCATGTCAGCTGCAGGACTGCCCAGGGTGGGAGGAGCAAAGGAGAGCAAACAAGCCTGTTCTTGAGCACTCTTCATCACTACCTCTGAAGAGCAGGGTCCTCCTGTGCATAAACAGATTCTCTCTGCTCCGGTGGTCTGACTAAGATTGGGTATCTTTATTTCAGCGGCGATGCCCAGTATCTCTAATGTAATATGCAGCTTCACCTGATAGGACTTAGGTCTGGTTTAACAAGTGAGCTTTCAGGGATGGATATGACGAACAACTTCACCAGCTTTTTCATTTTCTCAGATGTCTTTCCCTGTCCTCTACTGGGGATGCTGAGGCCCTGCACCTTTAACATATCAATCATGTGCTTGCACAGCAAACAACGGCATAAGCTTCTGCTGGCATTTACTTGATTTAGCTTAATCTAGCAAGCATGGATGGCAGCGGCAGAAAAGACAGAGGCATGGCTTTTCACACCTGTGCTGAAAATCAAGGTGTGCCCAGGCACACCTGGATTGTGTTTCCCTTGATACTGTTCTCCAACCTGGCTAGGTGTAGCTAGCCATGAATTTCCTATGTATACTGTTACATTTCCTCCTTTTTCCTAAAAAATTACGTTCTAAAACAATTAACAAAACACAATGCACTGTTTCTTTCAAGTCACACACTTTCATACTTTCCAGGGTCTCTCATACTTCTGTCTCCTAACAGTTAGAGAATCTGAATATGAACCTCGAAGTTTCGAATAACATGGTCATGTATTTTCCTGGAGGTTTTGGGGGAGAACATCCCAAAGAAAAAAAAAAATCAGAACAAAATCAGAAATATGGGTTTAGTTCAAGCATCTAATAACTAGTTAGTTCAATATATTACATGCCTATTTATCCTTGAGGATCTGGACCTTATTGACAACAAAAAAGCTTGAAAGGTTTAATTTTGAAAGACACACATCTGGCGCATGGTAACTTCCTACTCTCAGAGGCCCTTCGTAATTTTTAACTTCTGCTATGCTGACAAAGCAAGATTAGAAGTCTGTGAGGATATAAGGAATACATCTGCATAGTTGAGCTTAGTGTTTCCCAGTTTTTAAACTCTTTCCAAAGTGCAAGGCAGTTCAGCATTTTCTGTGATATATTACATAAAGTATTTTCAAATTAGTTCATTAAATTATCTCAAAATTATCATCTAAAATCAATATACATTTACAGTGAACAGTGACAGATCTGGGATACAAGGATAAGGACGAACGGCAAGTGCCCAGAGCTGGTTTTCCAAAGTACAAAAGAGAAGCACAGGGTAGATGAGTGGTTATCATCTGAGATGGATGAAACAGCAAGAGGTTAGGAGATTACTGAGAAAGTAGGTCCTGCAACACCTGATGGTCAGCAGGTAGGCATATGTCGTATCTTCTACATGTAACTCCTATTTAGGTGAGTATGGTGGGTGCTTAACTCATAAGGGATGACTTGCTGTAGCAAAACGTTAGAGAATCCTGGTTTTCACATGTGGAGGAATACTACAGTTTCTGACATAATAAACCCAACCCAGGAGACAGCAAACCCTGGAAAAGAGACTTAGGCTTATCCCCTCTGGATGCTTCTCTACGTCCAACTTCTGGTTTGTCTCCAGCTGTCTCCTGGGTCAGCAGGCACCACAGCAGCCATTACCAATCGAAGGGATCAATTCCCGGCTCCCTTGCTGCAGCCCTGCTAGAGGTGGGGAAATCCTGCCAAGCTACAGGGATGCTTATCAGTATGGCTTAAACACATGATCCTGGGAAGCTTTATATCACAGGGCTCTTTAAGGTTACTGACAGGGACCAACTTTGCAATTCATCTTTGGGGACATCTTCAGGAATCTCCTCATCATGTACCTGAAGGAATTTCTGTGATAGCAGAAACTCTATAAACCTATGATTAAGGCAGTAGTCAGGGAAGTTAGTGCACCTAATCAAAATTGGACTCAAAAGGTACAGTAGGAAACAAGATTAGGTGATAAATCACTTTTTATTGCAAATTTTAAAAGGGAAAAGAAAGAAGGGAGGGAAAATTCAATAAAATGGTCCATCTAGCTAAAAGCTCAAGCAAACAGGAGTAATAGTTCAAGAAATGGTTGCATCCAAATTGTGTAAGTCAAACAAGGGCATAAATCTGAGAAGTTAAAGTAAATAAATGTGAATAAAAGTACATAAGATTTTTAAATTAAATCAGAAAATCATGTGTTTAATTCTGAAGGGAACAGTGTGTGCCAGAATATTGAGTTATACATTGCTTTATTGAAGAGTAGGTCAAGATCTTATCAGCTCTATTATGAGGAATGTCAATAAAAGGCTGTGCGATGATAAAATGTTTAATTAAAAATGAACATTGTGCAACATATGAACCTTTTGTATCATACAGTAAAAGGAGTCAAATGTATTATCTTCTCCAAGTTACAAATTGCACTGAATCATTTTCCCTCTATCAAACATTCTTATCACTATGAAATCTTGTATAAAAATAGATTTATTTATATTGTCTCCTTTACAAATTAGTTTAAGATTATCTACCTCCAGGGTACTTCAAATGCTTTGAAAATCTGGGACGACTGTGATGAGAAGAACACTAGGGTCTTGTTTTCTTGGTACTCTTCCAGTTGAATAAGTGGTATGCTTTGGGAAGTTAATTAACAAAGCAAAGGCTTAATACTGATTCAGTGTATTGATCAAAAACTAACAGGAGCTAGCAAGATTAAATATTTTGGTTTATTACTTACGTAATATACATGCGTACAACATCCCTGTCCTAAAGATCTCTAACAAGTCAGTAAAGAGGGTGACAAACCGTGACACCAGGAAGAGCACGCAGAATTAAATGCAGCAATACTCATGGTAGGCAGACATTGTGTTTCCTCCCTTGTGAAAATAATCTTACCCCCCTCACCCTGCAATGCTAACCATCTTAAACGAGAGGAAGTGCCAATGCAAAGATCATTATCTATGGAGGTAATGTCTCAGCAAGGGATTTCAAGATGGAAAGTACAGGGTTTACATAGTTTTAAAGGAATGAAGCAAAATGCAGGGAGCATAAAATGGTAAATTAGCACCATAGGACTAGGCAATAAATGGCTCAATACGTTCCCAGGCTTCCCTCCTGGCATAACTCTGTATAAGAAATCATAACAAGAGCATTCTTGTGGACACTTTGGCCTCAACATGTAGAAGAGAAGTTTTTGAAATATCTCTACTACTTGGCTTCAAATCCGCAACGTAAACAGAAACCTGTGCAAATGCACACATATGCACACATAGACTGCACAGACTTTTTACACCTGTAATTCTAAAGACCCAGCCTGAACTGGGAGGGATTTTTAATGAAAAGCACAGTAAGTTTCCTAAAACAAGGTCCACCACTAGAATGGAACTTCCAGTAGGAGTTGATGAATGACCTTAATGAACCTGAGATACTGAAACAAATAAAGCAAATAAGGTATCAGAAGAGAGCACACTCAACTTTCTTCATCTGTCCCTTCTTCCAAAGCAATTAATACTTGCATTAAGAAAATATCCCAGAGTCAGAAAAAGCTTTGACGTAGCATTCATGTTTTTGACAACCAAAATTCAGATCTATTTGTCACACACCAATTTTAATATACTGTTATGCTAGCTCTATACAATGAGTGGAATACAGTAGAGCAAAGAGCAGTTAAACAACAAATCAGCTGATAGGAAAGAAAATTATGTACAGAGTAAGAATTCTGATGCCCTTTAGTATAAGTTTTTGTAAGTTATGAATGACCTGTGGCTGATACATGCCCCAACTGTAGGAATGTGAAAGAGTCTTTTACTAAAGCAAGAATAATACTTCAGAATAACTTCTCACCCATGGACAAAAATAGGCTTATCAAATCAAAACAGTCGGTAAAGGAAAATCCACATTACGCTCAAGGAGAGTTTGTGAACGCAGAAACTGGCAATATTAAAGAGCTATTAAGTGATCTAGTCTTTCCTCTCCAAGTTAAGCCTTGTTTCTTGCAGTCCATTTAGAGCCTTCAACAAGCAGAATAGTTTTATATTGTATCTTACCTATAGGATTGCCACCCCATCCTTTGGGAAATTATTCTGAAGTCCTTTCTCTCTTTTTATCGTGTAGTATTTCCTGAGAGTCAGTCTATAATTACCCCTAACAATACTGTCATATTTAAGGATAGAAAAATACAGGTGTAGAAAGATGTTTTTCTTTGAGCATAGGATCCCCCAAATCAAGTACAAATAAACTTCAATAAGAGAGAATTATTACCTAAGAAGCAGATTTGGTAGTGATATTAAAAACTAAGTCCTCAGAGGAGGTCTAGGTAGACGCATGAATAGAACAAATTCTTCACCAGGAGCCAGCAGAGATTCCCAGGGTCACGGCCTCGCTGAAGTTAAGAGAAAAACTCCTACTGATTTCAATGGGGCCAGGATAGCATCCCCATATTTTATTCATAGTATATCATCACAAATGGAAACTACAAATGAAGCATCATGAGGCGATGTGCCTATAATTCGTAATGTTTTCTTCCACCATAATAGTCAAGACCTCTCCCTGAACTCCAATGGAGGCAAATTAGTTCCACATGTCAGATACCAACCATAATATTTTCCCTTACACTTGGTGCACAATGAAGGGATGCGGTACAGCATAGAGCAATTAATACATTTCTTTTTGTGAAATAATGCATGACAGAACAACTCAGAAAAGATGTCGCTCACTTGAAAGTGGTGAGTTGCTAGCCCATGAAGAGCAGAAGTAGGAAAAGCAATTGGGAAAAATAAGATAAATTAGGCCTCGCTACTCTCTTCCATCTTCCTAGTTGTTGCCTTACTTGCTTCATTTCAACATTTCTTTCTTTGCAGGTCTCCAGGTAGCCCCACTTACAACATCACAACATCACCTCTGAATCTGGGATTACAATCTGTCACAATACAAACTGAATCAGGCTAGGTGGTACGGTTCCCTGCAATACAAATCTGATCTATAGGATAGGAATGCTAAGCATAGGCAACTAGTGCATTTTGCATACCCTACGGTATCCTGCCAAGGGCTCAGCTGCCATTCCAGATGGTTATGGGTCTATTGCAGGTTTTGTGTCATATTTACCAGTCCCATGTTTAAGTAACAAACTCTCACCTCAATATGTCTTTTACCAGTGAGAAAATAGTAAACTGGAACCAATGCCTTTAGGCAGTATCTATTCATTGCACTACACTTGAACCAAAGATGATGTACATAAATAATACACAACGTTTTTCAAAATCACTCTTATTAAACCATTCTATTAGGAAAGAACCTTGGCTACAGAGCACTAATTAAGATAGGCTATTTCTGACAACACATGCAGAGGGACTACAGAATATACTTGTAGTCACAGGTAGCAATCACAACACCCCAAGAATGCTTTGGAACAAAACTGTGAGACTAATGAAAGCTCATAGAACATTGTAGCCCAGTATAACACCTGGACGCATCAATTAATTAAAAAAACCATGGCTCTGTTCTGTGGATACCAACACAGAGGAAGCCACCAAAACCAATGACAAATCAAGGTGAAATAAAACATAGATACAGAGCAATACTCTATTTTCACAACTGCCCCTCTCCGTTGTCACAGTTCTACCGTTACCCTACAGTACTTCTTCAGGGTTTGCTAATGAAAGGGTCCTCTCCAAGCAAAAGTCTCTTTCCCAGTTTCTCCAGTTCTAAGCTTTTCATATCTATTCTTTTTTGCTTTCCTAGCTCCAATTTGCTCTAACCCATTTTTGCAGCACCATGTTGAAGAAAGACCACATGCACTTGCTTCTTCTGCTGCTATTTCAATAGTCTTTGAAACTACAAGCAGTGAATTTTGTCCAGTATAGAAATCATTGATACTATAGACACTATTTTTTCTCACAACCAATGATAGGAATTAAAATATATCCTTTTATTTCCTAACTTCTCTTGCTAATCATGAATGGTGGGGTTTGCTGTAGTGCAATGGTGGTATCTTGAAAATACTTTCTAGTATTTTAGATAACTTTCTGATAATTTTAGAGATACAACCAGGTAAGAGCAGCAATAGCTGTGAGATCTCCAAAATTTTCAAAACTTAAAATACCAGTTTGACTTCATTTATATTAAATAGAAAAGTAATTATGAAGAACTTCATCAAGCCATGCCCTTGTGAAAAAGAAGGTAACCTACCTTCTTCCAAGAGACCTCTTCCATTTGCCAGTGCTGCTCAGTGCTGCATGTGGCGTCACCAGAATGGGGCATCACACCAGAAGAAGCTGACGTCTACAGAAAATGTTACTTTCCAGGCCTGTAACATAAAGACAATGCACAGTTCTTTCAGAAACAATGACTCTGTAAAAACATTGCACTGTGTAATTCCAAGATTATTGTTGTTCGATTCATTCCTATCAAGTCTGATCATTTGCAAGGGGAAAACAAATAAATAAAAGACTTCACTTCTCAACCTGTCAAACTCAACTTGACATCTAGAGTTCAAGCCATGTTTTTATGGGTTATGCATCATCATCAGTAAACTTGATCGAGTATATAAATATAATAAAGTGCCTTCCTTTGAAAAACTGTTTTTTGCCATTTACAAGACACTGTTACTTTGGTTTATGAGCTTTCTTGTATTTGCCAAGTATCCAGTATACAACAGAATGTTAAATACCATGGCAACAGTTTCGAAATATCCAGTAATTGTAGAAGTGTGAAGATAAGCGTTGTAGAATTAAACATAAGTGAACTAAAGAGGTCTATGTATGTCAAATTGAAGGTCATATTATTGGAATTTCATTAATTTTTATGGTAATGCGTTCACCAAAGTGGAAACTGCCTTCTGCTCCTAAATCCACATGGATGTGTATACAACCAATATGGACACACACAGGAAAAGAAAGTGGAGAAGTTGATTATTAAAGAACAAGCTGTGACCACAAGGAATACAAAACCCATAAATATATATATATATATAAAATTTATAAACATTATTTTCAGGCATTCTCTTTTCACAGTCATCAGCAGATTTTGAGCCAAATTCAAGAAAGTTTGTAAACATGCATAACTTCAATAGAGTGGCAATCAAGTTTACAAGGAACTAATTTAATCTTTTATTGTGTAAAGTACCAATGACTTAATACATCCCTTACCCTCTTTGTTTGGAGTAGCAGAACTCCACTAGCACTCTGGTTTAACTAAAGGTATGCAGCCCACAGTTAGTCTTTTTAAGGCAAGAAGAAAACGTTTTGCAACAAAGTGTCTTTCTGAGTTTGAAGTCTTTTGGTGGCTGAAGACAGAAAATAAATATTTTCAATATTTTGTTCTAAGAAGTGTGTAAACCAAGGGCCTACCTGCAGAACGCAAATAAAATATTTTCCTTATAGTTTATGTATTCGATAATTAAATGATTATTTCTCCAAGGCAAATTTCTTTTTCAATTGAAAATAATACATATTTTAGGTATGCAAAAACACAAAGCAATTGATCCCAATATAGCATGCATCCCTTTCATTAACCTCAAATGTTGAATTATGTCTATGTATGTATATCATGCCCGGGTATCTACTTATATGAATACATATATGATTAGATGACCAAACCTCAAGAGACCCACAGTTCAAAATGTCAGCCATGCATATACTGTAGATGAGTAGGTCCAAACAAGAAAACAAGCCTGGCATGCTTCTGATTAGCTTTCTTTATTAGCACACACAGAAATCCCCACAGGCAAAGCCATGCACAGGTAAAATTATTGGGTTTCAACTACTTCTTGTCTAATGTTGTTAACCCTTGAAATACAGATTTTAATGCAATCAGGCACAATGGGGTTTTGTTATGCGGCTTATGGAATACATTGAAATTTCAGTCCCTCAACTGGTAGCCATTCGATAAAAAACTCAATAGTTGCACCACAGTATGACGTTCTCCTTCACTTCACATGGTTTCAACCTGGTGAGAAAAGGGTATATAACTATGTACCATAAAGAAAAAAAAACCACATAATGAATATCTCTACAACTACTTTGCATAACACGATGTACTGATTCACTTTCACAGTGATAGTCAATCTTAGTAACAGGCATAGGAGAATAACCTGAAACATGTAGTACTGTCCTAAAAAAAATCAGAGCTTTCATAAGATAAACAAGCAGAATGCTTGCTACAAATTCACGTGTGTCAAGGATCTCTGGTGAGATCCAATTTAAATATGCTGAAATGCGGTCCCACCAGAACTCTTTACTTCATAGCTGAGCAAACGTGGCATTTAACATATAAATGATGAAGACAAACTATCAAAGCCCATAGAATAAGAAATTATAAGGCATATTCAAAATTATAGAGTCTAAGTCTTTAACAAGGGACTACAGCAAACCTATCTCAAATCAACATCTTGTGGAGGGTCAGAAGTAGAGCTACAATGGAAATCAAAATTTTTGTTCCTAAAGCAAAATCAAACCAAACCCTGTGAAAGATAACAGAGCTCCTGGGAGGGGAACAAAATACCAAAACAAAATCTTGTGATACTGAGACATCACGGTTCTTCTCTTGGATAGGGAATGAGAGTAACTTCTTATTTAAGGTAAGTGTAATAGGAAAAAATTACCATGAATGTAATACTGTCTTCCACAGTAAGGTAAAAGAGTAAAACACATACAATTAAATAAAGTCCACAGGCAACAATAAACACCGCATCTGCATTTGCTATTGACAAACTAAGAAAATATTTTTTGAGCCATCTTCGGTTATTTCCAAAAGTAGCTATGCTAATAGTTTGAACATCTTAAACCAATATCTCTTTGTGGGATAAAAGGAAATGTTTCTATCCTTGCTTTTGTGCTACCGCTACAGCTTCCTTGATGTATCATTTTGCTAAAATACTCCCTCAGAATTCAATGCCTTGACAGCAGATAATTTACAGTCTTGTGATGAAAGTAAGGGAACAAACAAGAGCTGAGAGCTTATGGAATACGGAAAGTGAACCAAGGTGTTGTCTTCTTCCTTCTCTTTTCAAATGGCAATAGGCTAAGTCCAAACTTCTCCTTTTCACGTGCTATTTTGCCATTGTCTTTTTTTTTCTTTCCCAAGAGTAAGACACACTAGAAACCAGAACCTGAAACACTTCCTCCCTAATCCTGACATTTTTGTACTAAAATTATTGTACTAATTTTTTGTACTAAATTATTGTACTAAAATATTTTGTACTCAAACTATTATATTGGAACTATTATAATGCTCCAATACAATCTCCAAAATTACTTGGGTAGTGCCATTTTGGTGTTTCTGAAGATGTCTGACAATATAACTACTGGCTAAGCCAAGAAGCAATTCACTAAGATTATAAAGACTTTTTTAATTCCTTATTTCACCAGTATTACTGCCTGAAATCCATTTTGGTTTCATCCAGAATGTGTTATATTGCTGAATTTGCTTAAGGATACCTGTACTTATTAAAACTGGCAACCTAAACTTTTGAGCTGACTTCCATTAGACACCTAGAAGCCTGCAGGCAAAGGCTTAATGAAATTATACCTATTACCTTCACTGAAATATCACTAATTGGAGCAGAAAGGGTGCAACACTAAGTGTGTACAGTTAAAGATGACATTTAAAGTAGGTCTGAATTCTCTTCCTCAGAGATGCATCCCAGAACTGGCACCCATCAAGATGTGACATCACGGACTTGAATTTATAACAATGCAACAAGCCCTTTGAGCTCCCATCAGCAGAGCCTGTATTTCTGAGGAACATGACTTCACTGACTGGGGGTAGGGTGGTTCTTGGATGCCGTCATCTACTTTTCTTTCAACATAAGTTTTTCCTTATCTAGATTCATGAAAGGCAGATACTATGATAATATGGCGATATGAAAAAAAGAGGACAAAGAGTATTCTGTTTGATTTTAAGGCATGGTCATATTTTTGTGCAGCAAAATTTTAGGAATTACACTTAAGAATGGTTTATTGTTGTAATTACTATGATTTAAAAATTAGAACAATATCAAAGACACAGATGTTTCTTTTGCTGAACAGAAATTAAGTGTGAGACTCGCAAAAGCAAAAAAAGGCTGGAAAACTCCTTCTGTAAACTTTGGGTCTGTTTCCCTTTTGCAAATCTCCTCAGCAATTGCCATTTGTTCACATTCAATTTCATGACAGCAGATTATTGCAGAAAATAAAGTTTGAAAATGAATTTGAAATTAATTTTTCACCAGCCACAGTTCTGGCGTAGGGTATTTGTCACCCTAGCAAATGTGTACTAGAATTAATCTTTTTACTGTACAAGGCTTCCCCAGTAGCTTCACACCAGAGCAGATCACAGAGAATTATCCGATTTATTATCCTTTTATTGATCTTCTTGAGGCATTTGGATGGACTGATTCTGATATGTTACTCCTTAGACATATTAGATAGATAACAAATTTCAGGGCAGCTGACTGTGACCAGGTCAATATCTCACAGGAAGTTCTTGCTCATATATACCCATCACTTGCCAGGACCATGTCTTTTCTGATCTACAACTGTCTTCTAATATAAAAAAACAGGATACAAACAGAGGAAGTTAAAGCACCCTAATTATGTCTTTTGAATTTGGACTATATTTGTGGGTTAATAATATGCTGCTTTACATAAATACTTTGAAAGATCTCCATTATTCTACTGTTATCTAACGATCAAAAGGAAATGTGTCTTCAGAGATGAATCACTCTTACATTACCACATTTTACTTTTAAAAATGCCAACTTCCGACAAATTGGACAGCATGTTTTAATTTGAACTGTGGAGTAGAACAAAAGGAAGGACATTTAGCAGCTTTTTAAGAGGCTACATGATCGAATCTGTCGAGGGAACATGACTTACCTATGGCAGATTCAAAGCCTGACACAACTGTTCCCTAACCATGCCAAATACATTCCATGCTTCTGAAGTGGAGAAGACTGCCCTCCCTGCTGATCTCATCCTACTGCCCAGTAATAATGGGCTGCCCCTATTTTACCATTAGTCAGGAGTCTTTATACCCTACAGAGACCAAGGCTGTGTCCAGCCTAGGACTATGCATTTCTAAACGTGGAGTTTGATCCTCAACTCGCCTCCCACTCAGTCTGTAGGAGCCACCCAGGACAAACATCCTGAAATCTTGGTTCTCCTCAACAGCAGATTGGGCTACCTCACGCCTGTCACTTGGACTCCTGGGAGGCCAAGCAAGCTGGAGCTGGGAGGCCACTGTATAGCAAGTGGTAGCCACTAGCTCAAATGCTCCCAAGTCCAGGGATGGAAGAGATTGTATCAGCCCAGGGAAAAGGAGGAGGAGGACGACTCCTTCTCCTTTCTGTCCTTCAGCTCTGCCCTAAACAGAAGTAAAGGCTGATGGGAGGAAGGGAGGGAAGGAAGAAGACAGTACCAAAGTCCTTGGCATGCTTATCAGACCACAATCTCAAATTAGGCAATAGGGAATACTAAGGACAGGACTTAATCCCACTTCTCTTATGTTTTATTCAGAACTGTAGAAAGCACCTTTTTTGATGAGATGATGCCCACAGAGAGAGACTTCTCTTGAGGCTAGATTTCAGCAGTGTTTCCTTACAGCTTACCTTTTTTTCTTTAAAAATCACACCAACCATGGAAGAGGAAAGGCAAGGCTGCTAGCCTGTTCCTCCAACTCTTTTTTCATATTTTAAATACAGAAGTATAATTATTAGACCAGTTGCTCAGACAGTATGAAAGTTGAGCCATTTCTTTTCTGTGCATGAAAGGGTCAATACACACGAGACCCTTTTCAAGAAAATGCCCTAACTGCCGGGCTACAGGTGATTCTGGGTTGGTACTGAGGACCTGATGCCCACTCTATGAACATTTCATCTCCAGTTTGCTTCTCCCCAACTAGAGAGCATCTCCCACATTAGCTTCATCTGAAATCAAACTGGTTCACGTGCTCCAAGATCCAATGCACAATAAATAGAGATGATTTTTTCTGCAACTCTGTTTCACATGCATCCATATGAACTGCTTCTGAAGTTAATGGAGACTATATATAACCTAGAAGCAGTATGAGCCAGGGAGTTGACATGACCGGCTGAATTATTGATCAGATGATACTTAGAGAAGGTAACAAGTATAGTCAGAAAAGGTTATTCACTGAAAACATTTCCCCAAGAAAATTCAGACTGATTAATTCAAAATTATAAAAATAAACTAAAGAGTAACTGGCTAGTAAGTTAGTCTGACTATTTTCCAGAGCAATTCAAGATAACAGCCCAAAGATAAATTTAGATATCTAGAGAGAGACAGAGATGCCAAGTACTTTTTTTCTGTTGGCACTATGAATAGAAAAAAATAAAAGTCCTTCGCACCACAAATCTTTCCCAGTACAGAGGAGTTTTCATTTAAATTATGCAACTAACAAAAAGGAAAAGGTTATGAAATATTTGAGAACACATGGTCTTTTCCACAGAATTAGATGGACCCTGGAGGTGAACAAGAAGAAAAATTAAACTGAATTTACTCATTAAGAGATATTTAAAAGTCTCTCTACAAAGTCTCCTAAGAATTCAAAGTTTAAATGAGGATGTTTCATTTCTCCTTATCCAGATCGATACATTTCCGAAGGACTAGAAATTCAGAATCCACAATTCACTGCTTTCAGTAGTAACGGAACAATTGATCCAACCCATGCATGCTGGGATTTTCAAGGAAGCCTGAGGTAATAAAATGTTCAAATTACTTTTAAATTCAATGGGAGTCAGACTTCTAACTCCTTAAGGCCTGTTGAAAATGCTATCGGTAACTTCCAATACCCTGAAACCAAAGAAATTAAAATTTTGAAAAGCCTTCTGTGAACTAGTAACTATTGATTATTTAATGGCTGATGAAAATTTCTTACTAACTGCCTCCAGAATTTCACAGTAGGAACATCAGCACTCATATTCCTGTTTTTCATAAGCGTCAATTCCATCTGAAATGGTGTGTTATTCAACATGAAAGATATCTGGAAAATAATCCTGCATAGCAGTAGGCTACAGCATAAAAACTATCCACTGGATGCTACCAACAATGAACCAGAAAAAAATTTAGCTAAACAAATAAAAATACGAGCCTTTCATAAGAACATATTTTATGAAGTAGAACTTCTTCTTTTTTAGAAGAAAAAAAAAAAGCTGGAGATTCAGATTTGCATCCCTATTCTGCTCAAGCACAGCAAGAGGCATTCAGGATTCCAGCCCACCAGCTATTCCAGGATAGTTTCTCCTATTACCATGTGCGAAATCCTTTATCCTTGTGCTACACCAAAAAGTATGAAAAGCCATGCTTCTGTTGCAATGAAATGCAAAAGCAAAATTAAACAACACAAAACTGTTTTATGAAACTAAATTCTTGGCTTTCAGCCAGCTCTGGGGCTTTAGGATGTGACCTGCAACCACATGAGTAGCTCAAGTCTAATACTTGAGAAACGAGCCCCTGCACTGTCCCACAGAACAAGTCCAATACCAGGTCCTCTCCTGCCCAAAGCAGAAGTAGACCATCCTTGACTCTTTATCACAGGGACAGCAGACGACAATTTTATTAACACTTCTGAGAAGCTTTTAGCCAGCTGTTATCCTTTTTTACAACTCATAAAATCTGAAGACTGCACTTTCTGGTTGGAAAAGTTTTGTGCTCATATGGGATTATGGAGGAAGACATTTGGGGCGCACAGATTTAACTATGAAGTTGAATGTGGTTCTTCAGTTGATATTTTTAAAAGCTGGGAACATCTACAATGTACATCTACAAGGCTTGGGAATTTCTCTGTATAAGCATTAGAACTGGAGAAAGAGACCAAACTGTGTTTGGGCTCATAATGAACAAATATCTAATAGCAAAGAAATTCTAGTATATCAGTGCAGAAATAAAGAACAGCATTCTTTGCATGCCAGGTCAATTTTGTTCCTGTTTTAAATATGGAGAAATGAGGGCACTGGGAAACGGTGCAACTTTCTATCAGTAAAAAAGCAGGGATTATGTAAATCCAAGATTCCTAACTAATGTGTATTCTGCCTATAACTGTCTTCATTGCCTTTGCTTTCTCTGCAGGGCACATTGGTTTTGTCCTTCAAAAATCTCTCTTGCATATGAGAGCTGAAACCCTGGTCAAACAAGATACAAGCAGAAAAATTGAAAAGGTCTAAAGAGGCCACAAATAATATATCCAAGCATGAAATGCCCCAAGTTTATAGAGCAAAGCAAACATTTTACAATATTTGTAATCAACATAGGGAGTCTTTTATCGCTTTGCAGACATCTACGCCAAGAAAAAATTGCAGCTCTTTTATTTTTTAATGACGCAGCATGCTGTTAATTTGGGTATAATGCCAAAAAGCTCTGTAGTGATATTCAGGAAAGTGTCATCTAGAAACCCCTCAATGTCTTAGATAAAATTGAATCTGAATGGCTAAACCAATTTGAAAACAAATCAATTTAAAACTAATTTTATCCACAACATGCAGTTTTTTAAGAAACATCTTTCACTACAACAGAGATACTAACAACATCCTTAAACCCAATACATTTATTCTGTTCCCGATGTTGCATACAAAACATGAACATCTTTCTGGTACTACTCAGACTACAGAGAAAACGAATGCCTCGATCCTTCCCTCTTTTGTTGTCTCATTCCCATCATTAAAAACCAAATTCACCTCACAGCTAGGAAAACACCTTGGAATTTCTCCTGCCCTGGTTTCTTGCCTATTCATCAAAACCATCTTTTCTCTCATCTGCAGTTTTAAGGTCATACCAAGGCTTCTCACACACAGTGTCATCCCTTCTGGCCTAAAAAGGTCAAGACTGGCTTGAAATCTCACCAAAAAGACATGCATTCTCTTGCATTTTGTATCCAGATGCTGCAGATAGAGGGTGGGAGGAAGAGGGAGACAGAGAGTTGTCGAAAGTGACTGAAGGTAGCTGAGAGGCAGCCCACACAGCCAGGGACGCAGGGCAGCCCAGGAGGGAGACACAAAACAGATCTCACCCATCTTCTCCTTTCATGCAAAAGGTGTTTTTTACTCTGTGTCCCAGAAGAGCTGCTTCCCAGACACTTTTACACTTGCTCCTACTGCCTCAATATTAATGACTGACCACATCCTAGCATGCCCAGCACTCTAATGTTATGCTATAGGGAAATACTATTCCTCTGCTGGAAGGTTGCAGAGCTCAAAATCTGAGCTTTGCTACTAAAAAAGGCAGCTACGCTGCCCATCACTAAGCAAAATTGTTCAACACAGCCTGGCTCCTTAGGCATTAATTGTAACAGAAAACGGATTAATAGTCTGATTTTTAACAGCTTTTCAACCTAGCAATTGGCACATTTATACATACATACACACACACACGCACGCTTTATTAAAGCAACGTCTCACTTGTCATTATTTTTAAATGTTATCACACTCCATCATATACATGCTGCGTACGTATAGCTATTATTCTCATTTTTATCCTGTGAAGTTAATGATAAGCCTGACAAAAAAATCACTCTACTCCAGCAAGCCTCCAGATGTCGGCACAGCATACTCAGTGCAGGTATTGCATTAACCACTTCACGCATCGCTCAGGGATGGGAACGGTACCTCTTTCCAAGGAATAAGTGAAAGGTCAAAACTTCTCAGAGCCCATCATACACCAACTTGATTAAACTGCTGCCACCTTCCACTCACATCAAGAAAACAAACACAACTGGATAAAGCAAAGCATAGTACCTGTGTGGCAAGACAGAGACCTCTGGTGCGTTTGTACGGCTCTAATAACTAAGTATCAAAATAAGAACATGCAATAGTAAGAGATGTAAGGGACAAAAGGTTGAAAATAAGTTGTTTCTTTTATCTTCCAGGGGTTGGACTAGATGATCTCCAGAGGTCCCTTCCAACCCTATGGTTTTATGGTTCTATGATTAAACTGTGTGAATAAATTGCCACCTCAGTTCTTGCCTCAATCTCTGAATTTGCACAGGGAACAAGCTTGAAAAATGCATCAAAAAATAAAACAAATAAATTGTATCGGTTGACAAAGCAAGGAGCCTATTTTTTTTTAAATCAATCCTTATTAACTCCTAAAAAATAGTATGTTGTTTCTTCCATGGTACTTTCAAAAAAACCATGTAAACCCAGACAGCAAATGACATCCCACTCTCTTATCGTTCCAGTAGTTATGATCTGGCCCTGAACATTCACGTGAAGCAATATGAAGTTTCCTGTTACACTTTTTATTGCTTTTGAATCCAGCCTGAAACTTCACCTTAACCTTCTAAGTACTGCATTAATCACATCCTCGTTTTTTTTGCGTTGACATAAGGATAGCAGAAACGTAAAGAAAACAATGATTCAATATTTTAGAAAATCTGAAACAATACAGTCTTTTGTCCTCTCTACTCACCCTTTTATAACTACACTTATATTAGTTCTTATCAAAACAAATCATTACTCAATTACAGTGCTTTCAAATCAAGGAGCAGAAAAGACATCTGAAGAAACGCAAAAATATTTTTGTCTAAGTTTAAGTTTCAAAAGGAAGCACAGAATCAGGCTGCTCTTTCATATATTCTGAAGCATACGGAAGATTCTTCAAAATGTGCTTTCTGTTTTCTCATTAACTTTTAAAGCATCTTAAAATCACTTGGGGAAAAAAAATAAAAAAATAATAACAAAAATTAAAAAAACCCCAAACACCAAACCCCCAAGATAATAAGCTCAGTTTCCTTTTCATGAATTGAGGAGAATTTGTTCTACTGTATAATTCATTCCTTCATGCCTTTATTTCTTTGTCTGGTAATGATTTTCTCTCCTTACAGGGGCGGGGAAAATATTACCCTGTCCTAGAATTTCTGAAGCTAAAACAAAATCATATCTCTATTACAAAATCTTACAGGATTGTTCAAGAGCCACAAAGTGCTACAAAAGGAACATATTTCCTGTTACATGACAAAGAATTTAAAGTAATTGCCATTAATATTATACAGAATATTTTTGGATCCATTCCTACTACATCCTTGTAGAAAAGTCCTATGGGACAGAAGTAGTCATTCAGGATATTAATAATATTTAATTTTACAATTACAAAGACATTTCATTTGACCTGAAAGTTCAACATCAAGTTTCCAAACTGGATTGAAAAACGGAGGGTTTCTCATGGAAGCAAAATGCAATTTTTCAATTAAATAAAAATGGAACTATGAATGGTACATATATTTAAATATTCATTAAAGAAAAAAACCCAACACTTCCTTCTATGTATTTAGTTGATTCAATATTTTAACAATAAATAAAGATAAGCTAAAGCAGTTTGTCTTTTTAAAGGGTTTGTATCATTTTCATAGACGGAAGATGGTGAAGGAAGACTTAAGTTATTATTTCAGTTCATTCTGCCAATTGAACCCTTGCTGGTATAGAACTTATTTCAAACAGATGCTTTATTCTGATGCTTTAAAAAAATTCAAAAACTAGATTTGAGGTATTTTAAAGATATTATTACTGTTATTAGAACAGTTTTATGTATATAATACGTCCCATTGGAAAATAATATAAACCTAATTGAAATAGTTGCATAAACCATGTCACATACGTTTCTCAAATTTTATAAGTACTCTGTGGAGCTGGAAAATATTTCAGATTCATTGTCCTCTTTCAAAAAATAATGAAATTTTAGAATTGTAAACAGTAGTAAATTTAAATCTAAAGGGTTCCATTATTCCTGATAAAGAAAATTAGCGAATAACATAGTTTACATAAAACAAGATCCATTCAAAATGCAAATGCTTTATAACCTAGGTACCAGAAAGTCATTAATAGCAGCATCCAGCAAATTCCTAGAACTCTACACTAATGCCTAAGTACCTGAGCCTCAACTTTACTTCCATGTCTCAGTGGGACTACTCCAGGAGTGAAGTTACTCCCTGTGTTAGCATCTGCTAAATGAGATCCATAATTACAGCTGGCAGTCGGAAAACTGAAGCAAAAATGAATTAGCATTTCAAATATTTCAGTATATATACTATTCCCATGTTACCAATTACAGTCCCATCTGTACAAAATTGTACCAAAAATACTCATATTTTAATATCTTTCCCTTTCATCTCTAAATACTTCACTCACATTAAAAAAAATAAATTAAAAAAACCTGGTTCTTCAACACCAACCACCCTATTGAATGGTCAGCATTGCTATCACAAGCAACAATGCATCGATGTAATACAAACTACTTTTTAATGTCGGAGTGAATTCATTTCACCAGCAGTACAGCTTGCTTTATTTTTGAGTTGTTGACAACGTTACCCATTATGATTTTTTTTTTTTATATATATAGGTAAAAGAAATATTATGAATATACTGTTGGATAGAAGAAAGCAGGAAGATAAGTTATCTTGAAAGATGTGCTTTTTCTATGAACTTGGGCATATTCTCGGAGTTTTTTCCCCTTGCTATTTCATTTTTACTCTTCTGCTTCTGTGGTAATATTAATTCACTACAGCATTTATAAAACTCAAAATAATAAAATCCTCAAGTAATATATATGCTGCTAGAGAGAAAGATGGAGCAGGCCCAGTTTAGTTTTAAGAAGAAAACTTATCTTGAGGGCAAAGGCAGTCCAAAAGTATATGCCATTTAATATTTTACAGAATATATTTCTACAGAAAGTACTCTGTATTTCTGAAGAATAAATCTCTCTCTACTAGAGTACTTGTGTCTTGTCAGAGCACTTGACAAAATTATAGTAGTTCAAGCCAAGGTAGCCTAGATAATCACTTTATTCAATTAAATGGAAAAATCGTAATACATATATACTTTGTTATATTTATGTGTTAGTTTCCAGACACACGCTCTAATATTATCAGAAATACAAAGCACTTTAGTATAATAGAGAAATTTTGCAAGTTATCATAGAACAAGTTTTATTTGTGGGAAAGTAAAGAAAAAACTGAATTGAGAAAGCCAAGCAAAAATAAAACAGGGTAATTTTATCTGTTTTAAGAACATCCCGAGACCATCTAATTTACTGCTTCTCTATACGACTTAAAGGAAAGAGAAACTATATCAAATTATCTGGACTCAGTAGTTCAAGAAAAATAGAATGCAAACTCTATAATCAGAATAAAAAATAGATACGTGAAAACAAAGAATCATACAGCATCTTTATCTTAGAACTCTTTTGTCAAATTTGAACTAAAATAATTTGATTTCATTAAAACTGAAACCTTTAAGTTCTATACAAAGGTAAATAATTTACAAACACACCCTGGAAGCGTTCTTCAAAAGCAGGCAGTTCAGTGAAGTTTCAGAGACTGAGAAAAATATTACTGTCGTGAACGAAGAACCAACAAACAGTACTTCAATCTGTGTCACATTACAAAGCTTTATTTTACATTATTAATTTAAAATTTAATGATGTATATGAAACAGATAGGTATCAATTCTGCAAGTGTTTGCTCCCAGGAGTGCCACCAGCTTGAATACATTTTCCGAGATAAACAGGACTATCTACAAATACAGTCATTTGAAGAACCAGACACCCATCTCCCCCCAGGTATTTATGAAATACATTAAAACAGCAGACGAGCCCTGACTGGGTATAACGCTTCTGTTATGATGCAGTATGTTTACAGCATTGTACCTAAAAGCCTACATCACTGTAAAGCTCCATTGTAAATTTCCATGGAAAAATATTTTAAAGTATTCCTCAAATCCTGTGAACTATAATAAAAACACAAATGCTGGATCACAGACACCGCTATGAATTATGTTGTTCAGTGCCAGAAATCTGTGCAATAATGTCAGCTTATCATACTTATTATGAGGCTGAACATTTGCCATGTGAATAAATTTAATCCCAACTAGTCTCTCCACAACTCGGAGAAAGTGGTTTTTTTGTATTACAAAATCTTAAACTCTGATACAAGATTTTGCAGGTAACTGATGACCTAGCTTTTGGGAATGAATACTTATGAAAGTAAGTGTTTGCACATTTCAAATACCAACAAAAATCATTTTGTGTTAAGGATATACACATGTGAAATCACTGGCTAATCAGTGTTCAAGTATCTCTGAAACGCCGTGCTTCTATCTATGAAATAGTTAAGGGAAACAGGCAAAAATGCTGTAGAGTTACACAGATTCTAATGTTTCCTCCCTCTCGTTCATAGCTTAAAATGTAAAGTTGTCAGACGCGTAGCTTATCAACCAGAGTGTTTAAAAAAACAAGCATACAAAAATAAGCAGTCACCAGACAGGCAAAGCGGTAAAATCTAGTAGCTTATTCACTTGATGACACATACAATTCCGTGGGAGAAGGAATACTTTTATTTAACAACCTGGTATTCCTTTAACGGAGACAAATGCTGCATCAGAAGCGACATAAAGGGAAGACAGACAAGATGACCATTTCTCTCCGCACAGAATAAAAAAAACCCCAGACAAACCAAGCCCCCAAACCATTATCATGTGAAACAGAAAAGATCTCCAAACGCAAAGTCAACAGAGGGACAAGCAGGTGTTTGCATTCGCTGCAGTTTAACTCATGGATTTCATTGTGTGCTTCAGAGAAAGAAAAACAGTTTCATTTGTAGATCTTGCAAGGAAACAAAGAATTTCAACAAGGAGGCCCGATAAACATCTTACACTGTTAAACATCTTCACCAGGAGAGAGAGAAAAATCTTTTCCCCGGCCCCGTCCTCCCCCCCGACGCCGTTGCAAGCAACCGTGGACATCTTTTGTTCCCTGATAAATATTTGCCTTTGTCTTTTGTGATAAGGTCTGCTGCCTTCGCTCCACACAAAAAGGGCCCCGGTTGTTTCTGTATAGAAAACATTTAATTAAGATCATTTCCGATTTTCTAGCCCCCCGTGCACTGAGGGGGGGGGGGGGGGGAAAAGAAAAAAAGAAAAAAGAAAAAGACGAGCGAAAGGGGACAAACCCCGGCACCCGCTGGCTACCAGGAGGGGCCCACGGGCGACCGCTCCGGGACCGACGGGGGCTGCGGGGACCGACGGCGGGGCCGGGCCGGACCGGGCCGGGGAGGGCAGAGCCGGGCAGGGAAGGGCCGGGCTGGGAAGGGCCGGGAAGGGCAGAGCCGGGCAGGGAAGGGCACGGCAGGCGGCCCCGCAGCGTCTGGGAGGCCGAGGGAGCCCCGGCGCCCGCGCAGGCGGCGACGGGCACCGCGCTCCCCGGGGGCGCCGGCTGCAGCATCTCCTGCGGCCCCCGCTGCCGAAAAACAGAGGTTGTGGAAATCGTGGGAGGGAATAGTGCGGTTTGATCTGGCTGGCGAGGGAGGAGGACGAGAAGGAGGAGGAAAAAACATTTGTTTTTGGTTGTTGGTTGTTTGTTAGGTTTTCTTTTCTTTTTTCCTCCGTGGGATTAGACCGAGTTGCTCTTCCCACTGCACCTTTTTTTTTTTTTTTCCCCAAATCCTTTTAAAAGTAACGTCCAATTTGGGTTTTACCTCTTTCTCAAAATTTAAGCTTCACAAAACCATCAAAATCGTCTTACCAAACCTGAAGGGAAAGAGCAGCTTTAATTATTTCTTAAACATTCTGTCTAAAAACAAAAAAAAAAAGAAGCCATGCCAGACTCTACAGACTCTGCAACATTTAGTTCTCTGAGGACTTCACCTATTTTGTATACTGGACCTAGAATTCACAAAATAGTTCCCACTGCTGTAGTAGTTTGAAATACCGAAAAGAAAACCTAGGATACACATTACAATTAGTTCATACACACACGGCACACAGCTTCCAAAGCTCTTAGCTCTCATGTGCATGTTCATTTACTGGAATTAATGCTCCTTACCCTTCTGACTGCCTGCAGGACCCAATCCTGAAATATTCCTGCGTGCCAGGTACTTATAACAATAATATTAAATGTGGATTCACTGCAAGTCTAAGCTACTCATTAAAGTTACCTCCCTGTATACCTCACATACCCGCTCACAGCCACAGACTCATTCATACACTTTGTATGAAATTTTGCTAAGAAATATCAACAAAAATACTAGTCTGCAATAGTGAGAATTAGAATGCAAAATTTTTTTAAAAAAGAAGAAATATAGCAAAAGTACTCCACTAGGAAATACGCACAAAGTTGGGAGAGAGAATCATTCCCGCAATCCAAATATAAAACGGAGGAGATGAGCTCATACTGTGGACATGACACAGTCCTGAGAGATTTTCCTTTGGTTAAATATTCAGAAAGCACAAAGTCGCATTTTTTTCCTTCAAACCTTAGCACAATAAACAATATTTCTTTAACATTTGTACCGCGTTTCAGAGACCACAATTCATTTTTTTTTCTCCAGGAATATCAAAGGTTTCATTTCATGAATGAATTTCAAGACTTATTCACTGTGTGACACTAAAGACAACACCATAAACAGAAAAAAATGGTTAATGTAAATAAATCAAAGTCATTCTGTACTTCTTCGGCCATCTGTCTCCCCACAAATACACATGCGAAAAATAGAATTTGCTAAAAGCAGCTATTTTAGAAGTCTATCACATCATTGTTGCAAGTAAAAAAACATGAGCAGAAAGTGCTAACAGTATCATCTTACCTGCCTTTTAAGCAAAAGTGTAAAAAACAACACACAAGAAAGCCTGCAAACTGACAAAGACTCTGGATTAGTGACAGCAATTGACCCAGCGAAAATGAATCTGGCTCACATTTTCTTTAAGTGAAACAGATTACTCCCCTACATATTGACACATCAAAAATATGATTACAGCTCAACTTGAAATTACAGTGCGCACCATACACCTCTATGCTCTTAGCAGGTTTGCTCATCAAAGCACTCTTTCAACAACAAGTATTTTTATGTTCCCATAAGTGTTGTGCTAATAGTTTTGAACTGAGAAAGGTAAATGCACCTTATGTTAGGCTGCTTTGCATAGACTTATTTCATGAGCTCTCTAGTAGCTGGTGAGTAACAGCCCCATTTTTTTAACCTCCATTTTTAGTGAAAAGTTTTAAATTAGATGCCCCACTAAAAGTCTGGAACTTCCTAAAACTTAAGTGTGAAACTAAAGTTAGTTTTATGAGCAGCACCATAAATTTCACAGGAGCATATCAAGGTGACCCTACACATATTAATATCTGTAAAAGCAGTACCTAAAAGATGGTATTTTTAAAGTAACATAACACAAAATCTTTGGTATGGCTCTGTTTTGTATATCTGTAAGCAGTAGGATTCAATGAAGGATACATTTACAATTTATAGGGAGGAAATTCTGTAATGAATGATAATGACAGTACCACAAACAGAACACTGTCTTTTCACAGTTTGTGTGACTTTGATGACAAAGAAAGCCATAAACAAGACCAAAGAGTGTAATGGGATTAATCCGAGATTATCTTAATTGATCCTCTCCATAAGTACAGTGAAACCACATTCACTTAAGAGCATTCAAGAGGATAATGAGTAAGCAGGAATTACCTAACTTCAACGTCAGCATTGGGCTGACAATATCAACCAACCATTCAGAATACTGGACACAAATTAAACTAAGATAAAGATTAAAAGCTTCTGTCAGTTACAGAAGGACCACCAAGAGACCCACCTATGTTTCAACTTTTGTTTATATAAGCAGGGCAGATAAAGACAGCTGTAAGCTTGAGACTACTTCAGCACGCCGGGGATACTCTTCTTAGCATATACTTATACTCCAGAAAAGTGAGATAAAGCCTTTTCCAAAGGTGATCTGGGTTATATTTTTGCCTACAAAGTCTGTGAGACTTTTTATTGTGTTTTTATTTATCAAACAAAATGTGGCAGGACTATTTGTAAGTGGTTCAAATACATTTAAGAGATAAGTACCCTTAGTACCTACTCCAATATCTGGCCATTGTTTAAATAACACATGACTAAAAAACTTTAACTGTTAATAATCAAGGAAAGCTAGAAAATTTACTTAAGGAGCTATGGATCATAAGTTAATCTTATCTTTATCAACTCAGTAGCACAAAGAAGAAAACAAAGGCAAATATGTAACAAACAAAACATGCTGCCTATCACTATCAGGTCAAGCATGTTTCATACAGAACGGAAAAAATATTTATATGAAGTTTTTCCTAGGAAAAAACCTTTTGTGTCTATATAACAGTCATCACTGTTATTTTTGTTGTGTTGCATATTTATGTTATTGAGGGTTTGGGGGTGCTTAGTTTTAACCTAAATCATATATTCCTGCAAAGATGCTGTTCGCATCATATATTCCCAAAATCCAAGTTTATATTTTCTGATTGAAGGTACGCACAGAGAAGCTGTTTAAGTGTGCAGGGATGGGGTTGGGAAAGCCAAAACTCACCTGGAGTTGAATTTGGTGAGGGATGTGAAGGGCAACAAGAAGGGCTCCTACAGATATTTCAGCAGCAAAAGAAAGACAAGAGGAAATGTGGGCCTGCTGTGGAAATGGAGCTGGGGGCGTGGTGACAGGATACACCAAAAAAGCCAAGGTGATCGATGCCTTCTTCACCTCTGTCTTTACTGGTAAGATAGGAATGCCAGGCCCCTGAGACATGAGGAGAAAGATGAAGCAAGGAAGTCTTAGCCTCGGTGGAGGAGGATCAGGTTCTGGAACATTTAAATGAACTGAAGTAGACATAAACAAGTCCCTGGGACCTGATGGGATCTACTGGTTAGTGGTGAGGGAGTGGGTTGATGGCCCTGCAAGGCCATTCTCAATAGTCTCTGAAAGGTTGTGGTGACTGGGAAAGGTTCCTGAGGACCAGAAGAAAGCAAATGTCACCCCCATCTTCAAGAAGGGCCAGAAGGAGGATCCAGGGAACTAGAAGCCAGTCAGCCTCACCTCAGTCCCTGGGAAAGTGTTGGGACAAATCCTCCAGAAGAACATTCCAAACAAATTACAGACAAGGAAACGATAGGAGTAGTCAGCATAGGGACTGCAAAGGGAAAATCATGCTGGACCAACCCGAGAGCCTTCTATGATGAAATGAGCAGTGAACGTTTATCTTGATTTTAGATATTGTACATGGCCTCCTATAACATCCTTATAGACAGAATAATGAAATATGGACTAGATAAGTGGACAGCAAAGTAGACTGGCTGAACTGACAGGCTCAAAGGGTTGTGATTAGCACAAAGTCCAGCTGGAGGCCAGTCCCTAGTGGTCTGCCCCTGGGGTTGATACCAAGGACAATATTTTCTTAATCATCTTCCTCAATGACACAGGTGATAGGACAGAATGCACACTCAGCAAGTTTGCTGATGATGCAAAATTGTAAGGAAAGGCAGATATGCCAAAGAGTTGTGCCATTCAGAGGGACTTGAACAGGCAGAGAAATGGGCCAACAGGAACTCATGAAGTTCAACAACGGGAAGTGCAAAGTCCTGAACCCAGGCGGGAACAACCCCAGACACCAATACAGGCTGGGGACTGACTGTCTTGAAAGCAGCTCTGCAGAAAAGGGCCTTGGGTCCTGATGGACACCAAGATGATCATGAGCCAGCAACATACCCTTGCAACATGCTGACATCCTATGTTGCCTTAGGATAAGCATTGCCATTTAACATAAGAAAACACTTAATTATTGTGAGGGTGGTGGAACACTGGAACAGGCTGTGCACAAAGGTTGTGGAGTCTCCATCCTTGGAAACATTCAAAACCCAACTGGACACAGACCAGAGCAATCTGCTCTGGCTGACCCTGCTCTGAACAGGGGGTTGGACCATGTCATCTCCAGGGGAGCCTTCCTGCCTCTACCAGTCTCTGATTCTATATGTTAGGCACTACTGTAAACTTCGTGGTAAACACAACACAGTTTACTGTTTTCAGCCACCAGAACTATTTCTATTAAATTATCCAGGCTGGAGAAAAAAAGAAATCAAAACCAGTTTGGAGTTAGACAAGTGGATACATAGGTACAAAAGAAAGCTGCAAAGTGAAGACAGGCTTAGTTCATCCATAAAAGAAAATATATATATATATACACAGAAATGAAAGTAGACTTCTGATCTGAATCGCATCCTGGAGTGAATTCAGCAGAGGCCACCAAGCTGCTGAAGGGCTGGAGCCCAGGACGTAGTAGGAGAGGCTGAGGGAACTGGGCCTCTTCAGCCCACAGAAAAGAAGGCTCAGGGGGGATCTTATTGCTGTCTGCAACTGCCTGACCAGAGGATACAGAGAAAACAGAGCCAAACTCTTCTTGGAGTTTCACAGTGGAAGGATAAAAGGCAACAAATATAAGTCAGAACATGGGAAATTCTGATTAGACATAAGGACTTTCATTTGTTTGTTTGTTTTACCATGAGAGTGGTCAAACACTGGTACAGGGTGTCCAGACAGACTGTGGAATATCCTCATGGAGGAATTAAATGGAGGAATTCAAGACACAACGGGACACAGTTCTGAGCAACCAGATGAAATTAGATCTGTTTTGAGTAGGGCGTTGGACTACAGACCTCTAGAGGCCCCTTCTAGCTTCATTTATACAATGATGCTGTAATCACCATGATTGCAGAAAGACTAAGAATGTAACTTGTAGGCAACTTTACAAGCATAAGTACGTGGAGTACACATAGGAGCTTGTAACTGCTTTTTTCTTAAATAAACTTGAAAGAAAAAAAAATGCATGTCATAAAAGACAATGAACCTCTCTCCTCTTTCAAACTGGGTACCAAGAATCATCTCTGTGAAACTATCAGCAAAGAGTTACATTTGTCAGCAAAGACTGGTTTGGAAGATTTACAGAACTGACACTTATTTATATTTATTAAGTACATAACAAATCACACAAATACGATGGCAAGCTTTTCGCTTCTGAAGTCACTTGTCATTTATACCTTTGATTGTTACCCTGTCAAGACAGCAGGATTTTTTCACAGATATTTGTACAGAACCAAGTGTTATCTAACTCCTGGTGAAGGTTCTTGGATGTACTACAAGATACATCAGCAATATTAAGAGAACCTACACCAACAAAACAAAGCAAACCAAACCAAACAAGGTATTAATGCCAGAGAAGAATCTTGAAAATATTTAGCAGATGTACATCTGTGGGTGGTGGTGGCATGGGGAGGAGCAGAAGATGAAGCTGGTCATTACACTGTATTTCTAACATTTGTTCTGGGTAAGCATACCAATACCAGCAGGTACAACCCTGTGCTGGCCACCATCACTAATGGCAGAACCCAAAGGGTGAGGGGATGTGCTGGACAGACATTTGAAATCAGTTTAGCTATTGATGTGCTAAGGCTTTGTTCCTATGTGTAATGACAATGCAAAAAAAGCCTTCTTCCCTTCAGGCTTCCATTCTCCCACAAACATGTTAGGAAGCCTGCCCAGCGCTGTGCTGGGAGGGTAATATACTGGCAGCAGTGCCTCCTTTGCCCCTTAACCAGTTCCACAGTACAGACATGCCCTGCAACCCCGGGATTTGGACCTCAAATTGACCATCTACCTCTGGCTGGACGTGCTTGGATCTCTTCTCAGACCAGACCTGGGGTTACTGTCTCCACGGGTACCTCAACTGGTTCCAGTTAGGTTCAGGTTTGCTCCCACTGGAACTGATGACAGAGTGGTCAGTGACCAGAACAAACCCCTCAGAGTGCTCTGCTATTTGTTCACGGGGGAAAAAAACGTGGAACAAACAGGTCTGAAAATAGATTCACACGCTTCCCTATTTTTCCTTGAAGTTCACCATTCCTTGATTCCTCTTCTAAACCCCTTGTCTGTTCCAGGCCCTTTCCCTAGACAAATATTAGCAGTTAACACTCCCCCCCCAAAAAGGGATTTGTAACTGATTACTGATCCTTTGTGCTCTAGATGCCAGCTGGACGGAAGTGTTGTATCTCTTTACATTGGCTTCTAGATGCGATATGAACTGTTACTTTGGTGCTACCAAGTGCATGGTGCTATCATGCATTTTGTCCAACAAATTCAAGGGCCAAAACCACATAAAAAATAAAAAAGCAAGCAATTATACAATATAACATTTTTTTGGTAGAAGTGACCTTAAAGGAAATGAAACTACAGACTTACAAAGTAGTTTTTATACTGCACTCTTACTGGCATAAAAGGAACAGCACTTCTTGGCACTGTGCTTGATGACATACAAATGTATTAGAAAAGATTTCCCTGCCCTGAAGACTTCATATATTTTTTAACTACCCGAGAAACCTCTAAATCAGTGGTTTAATTCACTGGCTAGTGTTTCAGAGAGTTCCTATGAGCTATAGGATTTAAGTTAATTTTCTTCAGGGCATGAGTTTTAGGTTACATTTTTTGTTTGAGAGAAATACATTCCAAATGTCATCCATGTGCTTTCCTCTGCCTAGTAATCCCTTGCAGGCATCATCCTGCACATCTTTTACTAGGGATTTAAGATGGGCATCTTCATTCTTTCCTACTGGGCTTTTCCTCCAAAAGATTAATTTCCAGTCTTCCTTGTTTGCTTTCTGCTGGGCTTGTATTCCCAGGCTACTTCTGTAGGAAATTGCATGTTTCAGACTATCTTTAATATCTCAGAAGCCTGCTTTGAAAGGGGCAGCTTGTCCTGAAACAGGATTCAAAGATAAATTGGGTAGCCAGAGGCTTCATATACAACCACCCAAAGGAGAAGGTCAGATTTTTATTCTTAAAAATCTATTGAAAGCATCTATCTATGGATGTTTAATAATATTTTTAGGATACTTTTGTGATGTTTTCTCATTTGATTCATTTCACTCTCAACTTCTAACATGGTCTCTTATTCATACTGCTGATTTAAGAAGTAACAGATGTGAATAAATTGACTGTAATCACATGAAACTTATGTTGTCATTGCCTATCTCCGCTATCCTTTCTATTCTATCTTTTGCTCATCCTTTCACTTAGGCATAAGTTCAACAAATAGTTGAAGGTTCTGAACCTTGTTTCTTCAGTTTTCCCCTGGCCGGTATACTGGGTACCAGTGTCAGAGTTCACCATTAGTATGCTCAGGCCAAAAGGTGGGTATGAAAAATGCCATTGTCTCTGAAGTCTTCAGAAACCCATTGAAACCTAAAATAGACTAACTGAGCCCTTGTAAGACCTACTGAAATGTGAAATAAAAAAGCATAGACCACTTTTATGAAGCACTGAAGCAGAACCCCTTGGAAATCCAGGGACTACTTTTTCCTCAATGAATTCTAAATGGATCTGAAACAGAGCAAGGTATGATCTGTATTCCTATTGGACATTACTGCTTTTTATTTTTTCAAACTTCAGTGTGCTGAAGCTGTACGATTTTATTCCAATACTGTAATTAATTATCACCTCCCCAAATCAAAAGTATACACTCAATGTGCGCTATAAATAATTACAACCAATACTGTGCTATAAATAATTACAATTAATTCTGTAGAAAACAATCTGATTTTTGGTTCAGAGTAACTGTAACAGGGCAACCTTAATTTGGTGCACCCTTGTTCTTTTCAAGTTCCTAAACACAGCTCCAGTTCTGGGACTGCTTTCCGTTTATAAATATCTCTCAAAGGATATCAACCTAATCAACCTCCTTCTGTGCCTCGTTTGCACTCGAGTCAGACTCAGAAGCACAGTGACTGAGAGCCCAGGAAAGATCCAGCCAACCTGCTTTTGGCTTGGGGCTTCTATACTAAAATCGATATTTGCCTGAAGCAGCTCCTGATAGAAGCAGCAAATAATATTCTGCTGAGTCCTAAGTTGGTGTTTATTCAATGTGGAAAGAGTACAAACTCTTCAGCTGTGAAGGTCTAGAACTCTCCACTGAGCATGTAAAAACTGAAGCATTCTGAAAGCTTGCAACCTGGCTAAATTTGAGCAACTTTTGTAGTACTATAAAAGGCACCTTCCCTTTTGCCCTGCTACATTAGCTGCAGGTTGCCTCAGTATTAGTGGAAGGAAGGGTTTCCTCTAAATTTCTGAATCCTTTTGGCAGAAAGGGAAAGGGAAGAGTGAAGAAGATGGATAATTTTAACTTAAAAAATTATAGTTTGCCAGAAATTGATTGAAAACAGGATCTTAGAGTGGAAAATTCTAGGCCTCATTCATAGACAAAACCACTGTAAACCTGGGCAATACAAAACAGGAGTTCTAAGCAACCATATACTGAATGTTTTAAAGCATTAAATATGTTAAATAACAGAAATCTATACAACAGAAAGCCCATGTACAAAGTCAAAGGAATAGCAGTGAGGTCAAGGGGAACTGAAGAGTTTCTACAGCATTTAGCAGCAAGTGCATAGTTATAAGTGTGGAAGTGTTTAAAAACTCTGCTTTATTTTATGTGACTTTTTAAAAAAATAGTTCTTTCAGGTGTATATTGACTTAAAGCACGAAAGGTCCAAGCCAAGAAACTGGAATGGCACTTCCTTCATCCAAGTCATCAACTTCACACTAACCGAGTAATAACAACACAGCTATCCCTTACCATTCAAGCTGTAGACTTAGTGTTTAAACGTTGACTTGTTTTTCCAGATACGCAGTGTAAAATCCCTAAAGACCTAGAAAAGGAAGGCAATAAAAGGCAGTTAGAAAAGCATGTGTTTTACTAAGTTTGACTGGAGGTCTGTTAATTTTGTATGATTCTGTCTCGAGATCTAGCTGAACACATCAGTGGGAGGCTAATTAGAATCACACTGGAATTGAGGCCTTCTGAATTTTCAACACTATTGTGCCCATAAAGGCAAATTTGGCCACATTAATTCATAGAGTCACATGCCAAATAATGCGTTCATTGCTACCTTCAGGTCCTTGGGCTGGTCTCACCTGACCATGTTGTTTGGGAATGAGGTGTTTGCACTTTGTTTGAAGATCCCTCTTTTTGAGAAGACGCCTATTTATTCATTTTCCTTCTTATAACACAGATAGTTCTGAGGCCGCTAGAGCACAATTAATTTGAATATTAAAATATCCCATATCTACTTGGTCAATTAACACACAAACTCCACATATTTACCTTTGTGAACTTACATGTCAAAGTAGGTAAGATGTGCTACGCCCAAATTAATAGCAGTTATGACAGGTCAGAAAAAAAGCAATGCTCTCCTCAGTGCAAAAACATACTTTTAAAAGTCCGCGTTGTTTAAGGTCTTGCCTAATTTAATTTTGAAAAATTACCTAACTTCTTACTTTACACTAAGGAGAACAATACTTACATTATCGCTTGAAATGATTAAGATTGTCTCTGTTACAAATTCTGATTATGAAATCTCTTTAGTTACAAGATAAATACCTTGGTCTACAATCTTTCTATAACATATCAGAGCATCTCTTTCAAACAATTCATAGTCTAAGCTGATGAGTCTTGAAGAATGCAGACAAATCAGACTCCAAAATAAGAATCTACGATATAACCATTTTTCCTTAAGTACCTTCAAAACCAAAACTCTTAGTTTTGGGACACAATCCACAGGAAAGCTGGCACTAGGGGCATACAAAAGGCCAAAGAAGAAGAAAAATCAAAAGTGAAAAAAATATTTATAATTCTGATGGAAAACATTGTACAAACCCAGCACTTCTGTTTGATTTTTTAAACTGAGGGTATATTTCAAGTAATCTATAAGCAATTTTAAACAACAATCTGGACTTTTAATATTGCTAGAAACATAAAAGATTATTAAAGCAATATCTATAATATCTAATATTTCAAAATAATCTATGTATTTCTTAAATCAGCATTTTTCTTCTTATATTCAGCAGATGTTATTCCCACTAAATAAGAAGCTATGTATAATCACTAACTAAAGCCAAATGAATTGAAGGATAATTAATCAGAAATAGCAGCACTTCCAATATAGCTATAGTGCTAATAGATAGTGTTTAATTATAAGCAAAAGGAAGACACGCACACCAACACACATGCACACAAATGCCAGAGTCCTTAAGAAATCATCACAGCATGATCTCCACTTACGTATGTTCCCTTGTGGAGCGCTAACACTATGTTTAACGGAGACTGTGGAGTGGAAATATCAGCAAGGATCAACCATTGTAAATCTTTCTGCAAGCACTGGAACTGGCACAGCTAATTAAACTGATTCATATAAGAAACAGGCAAGTCCATAAACATAGTAGAAAGACAAGTAATTGAAGTAGTTAATTCGCATAACAAAAAGCAAGTCCATAAAGTTGTTTCCAATTCAACGCTGCCCTTAAGAAGTGGGGTCTCCTTAAAAGGGAGCATGTAGAGGCAGTAAGGGTCATCAGCTCAGGATTAGACAGTACATGACATGGGCATGAATCAGCTATCTGCTTCCAAAGAGAAGCAGGCTAAAAGTTTGTGGAAGGGACAGAAGAGGTCCTCTTGTCTCTGCTCAAGTCTCTCTCTACCAGCTCCTGCCTCCTAGCATTCCTGAACATATCAAAAAGAATCCAAGATCCACTGCAAGAAACCCACAGCAAAGGTCCCAAAGCAAGCTATTAATTTCTCACCTTTGTATTATTGCTTTTGAGAATTCAAAATATATATGCTTAGTAAGAGATACATGAATAAAAACCTACTGTCTTGAATTTCAAAGCATCAGTTGTTGAAAGAGTCACTTGACAAGAAGGTGGAGCTTTTTGGTTTATTTGTTCAATCGAATAAAATAGTATATGTCCTGCACATTTTACTTAAGTATTCACACTGCAAAAACTTATTCTTCCATCTGGTCCCAAAGTAAAGTGAAAAGTAATTTCATTTTCACATTGGTTTCAGTACTGGGACTAGCAAGACTCCTGTCATTGCTCCTTATTACAGTTTTTGCCTTTCTTCAAAGACAGCTTCATTAATATTATTGAAATAAGAACCACTGGAGTGATTTTCTGAGGAAGAGAAAGTTTAAAACAGTTTCAGGAGAGTCTGAGGGTGCTTACTGGGAGATGAGTGGGAAGGGATACAGATGAAGGAAACAAATGGCCCAGCTAGATGACCTGCAGAGTATTTACTGAAGGCACAAACATCAGCTAGACTCAAGCAGAATACAAAAAATGTAAGGTTTGGGTAGAACTGGATTTTGCCAGGATGTTCTCATGTTGAGCTTGGAGAACAGGAACAGGAAGATGGGTGGAGATGTAGGCCACACACACAACTTTCAGCTTCATTCTGGTTTATATATAATACTTATACATAACACAATATAAATTCTTTGCATTCAGCCCCATTTTCACTGAAAAAAAGGCTTCCAAAAAACCAGCTGCTTTAGTTTTCCACAGCTCTTCCCTGTCAACAGTTGAGGCAGCTGTGGATGCTGTCCAATACTTTCACAAGACAGAGGAAGGAGGATGAAGGAAATATGACACCCCTGTGTTCCTAGTGGAGAGTTTCACTGCTGTCTTGGGCATCGTGCTTTATGAGCGCCAACCTGGGTTGCATAAGCGATCCCTGCAGCCAGCCATCCTGCCCTTCCCTATCAGCCTGGGAGGAACAGATGGAGCAAAACCAGGTCTTCTGCAGGGGTTTGAGTGACAAGATTCTGAATTTCCAGTTTTTAAAAACATGTACAAATGTCAAAGGGAAATCCAATGAAATGTGCTTGCTCATAAATGCATGCAGAAGTGAACAGGAGAAAAAAAATGTTGCCAGTGGCAAAGGAAGGTATACAAAAAACGTATAAATACAGAAAGTCTCCGTGTACTGTGAAATATTATCTATAATAAAAAATATAGAAAAAAATAACACTGCAATTGCCTACAAGCCCATCTCACTGGAGATACGGTGGGGGTTTCCCCAACTTTAGAAAGCATAATCCAAAAGATTCAATATAACTACTGATGCAGAAGGACTGTAAAAAGCTACAAAAATTCTAGTCAGGCATAGAGAGCAAATCTTTATTTTATTAATATCTACAAATGAGAAACCATTTTGGGAGGCAGAGGATGGATACTGTGTTTCTGTAGCTGGTTTGGGCCCAATAGCTCAAATAACTTGCTGAGGGACACGTACTGAAAAAAAGAAAAAATATAGATGAATAGAAACTTGTTTCATTATTAACAAAATACAGGCATTTTAATCTGACAAGGCATCTCGCAAATTGATTCCACTGATCTACTGAAATTAGAAATCAATTTCAGTAAACTTATAACTTGTAGATCATCTAAGCCATTTGAAGATATTGTTGTGAAGTTTGTAAGTTGTCTGTACCTAAAGCTTGGACATAGAGAGGTCCTTTGTATTGCCAATGTCTTGGTATGTATGAAGTAAACCATATTTGTTTGCAGACTAAAATGCTTTCAAAATATTTTGCTCAAGGTAATATAACAAACAGAGAACATGATATGGACCTCAAAGACATTGCCCTGGGGCTATTTTATTCCACAACCATCTAATATAGGGACTTCTAAACTCCAAAGCACCTGGAACTGGCTGCCACCGCAGAAAACATATTGAGCAGATGGCCTGCAACCTGTTTCAGCCTGCAATCTCCATGGCCCTAAAACATCAATTTCAGTAAAATATGTAGCGAAACCTCATCAAATGTGTGGTATTTGTAAAGTAGAATCTCATTTTAAAACCCTCTTGAATCAACATAAGTTTAATTTGCATTTCATTGTGCTACTTGCTATATGCCAGGCACATAACCCAAACCTATATCAGAACATCATATGCATTTCCTGACAGAGAAAGAAAAAAAAAAACCCAACACGCTTATTAAATAAAAATAAGACTAAAAAAAAGAGTGGTGTTGCTTGCTTATGAACAATATACTCTCTGATCATAAATTAGGTCCAGACTGGACCTAATCTGAAGTAAAACCCAGGTGTGGACATCAGGTCCTCAGCACAAAATTTTCAGCTTCCAGCTTTTCAGATTAGCTTCCATTGTACTCTATTATTTGTTAATGTAGACAAGCAAACTGATGCATTAAATTCTAATTATACTTAACTCTGAAGAGCTACATTTAGAGTTTTAAGGTCTTGATAAGCTTTCAGCATCATGAGCTGTTCTCATAAAGACATAATGAAACTGTAGTGCCAAATCTTTATGTTGGTTTCAGACATAAAAAGCAAACATAAGAGGTTTAGAAAAAATGGACCTTTACTACTGTTTACTCAAGGGTGATTTGACCTGAACCGCCAGCAGCATCCAGTGGTACTTCTTAGTGTGGGCAGCCATCACGTTTCTGGCACAGTCCACTGCAACACCAGCCACATGAATGAACAAAAAACCTGGGGCCATCAGTTGTGCAAGTCATACTGTACAGGTGTGAGATTTTTGAAACTACTATTCAGTGGTTTCCTAGCTTTTTACAAACACATTTTTAAAAGCGTCTCTTTTCTACTAGTCAGCATTACAGCTTGAGCATTATGTAAGTCGTTGTATATACCAAACATCTGTAACAAACGTAGGATTTCAGCCAGACAGAGAACCACTAAATGCATTGACAGGTACCCCGACTCCCCCCTGGGCAGCTGACTGACCTGCAAACAGTTCTGGCTGCCAAACTGTGTCCTTTAAACAAGTTACACAGCAAAGTAGACTCATTCCACTCCTGCACTCCCCAAATATTTATTCATTCTCCTAAATCCTCATTCTGCATCCAATTGCTCTTTGGCAAGCGGCAGGGCCAAACACGTCAGGCCTCAGCTGTCTCTGGGAGGCCCGCGTGAGCTGCAGCCGCTTTATTTTTCTTCTGTCCTAATAAACTCCCTTCTGAGTTCTGGGCTGTGCTGTTGCCATCCATGCCCTTTGTAAGTGCTTCCACAGCACGGATTTAAGCTCTCCTCCACAGCAACAAGTGAAGACGCAAGCTGTACAAGTTCCCTCTGCCACGGTACCTCTCTTCTGGAAAGACACTGGGAGACTCAGGGCTCAGCAGACGTTGCTCTGGAGAAGCACCAATGACCAAAGAGGAAGTTCTGAAGCAATGCCACGAGGCACCTGTGCTGCCCACAAAACAGGACGGACAGGAACAACAGAGAGACTTGGTGGGAGACCGGGGAGCAAGCTGCACTACGATTTATTTAGAAAGAAAGAAATACATGGCAAAGGAACAAGGTTTCTGATCCTACAGTGAGGTTAGCCAACTGTATTGATTTTTGTCTTGGTCTCAGCGGTTTTATCTCCCCTCACATTTCTGATGATTGGCAGTACATGTATATTTTCTATTACATGAGACTTGTCAGCCAATTCTTCTCCAAAGATATCGAACTTTTATGGTATGCCAGCAAAGTAAAATTTGCTTTCATATGATGAGGTCTGTGGGTGGGCCTAGCTCCTCTACTTCATTGGTGTTATGACAGAAGTCAAACAACACAGGCTCAGAAAACAGACCTTAGAACACTCCTTCTGTAAAACACTTGTCCTTAGTTATAAAACAGTAACTTTGTTCTATCGTTCTATCCTTAGATGTAAGAACAGATTACTATATGGATTACTTTAAGCAGTATAAATTATTCCATGACAGCAAGTCTCAGTTACAAAATGCAAACAGTACACAGTCAAATGATGAAGAAACTTTAGATTATATGAATAGATATACTTGAATCTTCTGTTAAATGTTGGCTTCATAAATCAAGTCACTACACAGACTGTCCTGCAGGATTAGGACCCTGCTGATAGGCAGCGTAATATGACCACGTACTTTCCTATGATAAACTATAGGGAGGTGACCGATGCTCAGTTTTAAAAAGCAAAACCCTTACCTGAGCTCTGGCATGCTTTACATTATCTTCTGATGCCTCCTTCCAGTTATCTTTCTAGTTCCTAGTGATATCTCAAATTCTAACTTTCCAATATGTAGCTGACTTAGTCTATGAGCATGCTCAGCAGACTTTTTAGCTGAGCAGCCTGAATGCTAATTATTAAACTGTAATTATTAAACTGTACTTTCCAATGCATTAAAATCAAACCCAGCCTCTTTGTGAACTGTTACAGAACTCCCAGCCAAAATCGGTTCATCTCTTCCCAGATGTTTCAGCTGCAGAAGTTTTCAAAAAGTGGGTCAAAAATAAAAAAAAAGCTGTCAAAGTATTGTATTTTTCTCCCTCGTCTCAGAATCAGAGATGCTATCATTATTATCTACTTTCCTCCCTAAAATCAAACCAAACAAAAGAGAGAAAAAAAAAAAAGTCCAGCGCTTTCTAAAGTGGAAGGCACTTCAATTTCTGAGCTTCACAGAGGTTACAATGCCAAAAACAATGTATCTAAAAGGAAAACTGCAAAAGTTGTTAAACTTCATTACATGCATCACCTCTACTCCATTCACATAACTGTGTATCATTTAGGAAGTGTGTTAGAGGTGCACTATCTGAAGTTCCACACTGTAAGTGCATGCCAAAAATTTTAAAGCTACCCCTAACAAAGAGGGGAAAAGGAGTAGCTTTGCTTACTTTGTCACTTACATTGACCTATTTAAAAGGAGCTTTCACAGTAATTTAAAAGTAATCAATCACTTAAGGACAAGCCAGTCTTTCTATTTACCCAAGCCAGACAAGGATTGCTTTCTAATTTCATAAGGACTTATTACCTGGTAGGTGAAAAACAAAGCAAAAAGCTAAAGTATAAAAAAGATTGAGGTTGTCTTTTACTTAGCTTACCATATAAACTGGAGAGCAGATTTACAACTTTGAAAACTTAGCACTTCTGAGTAGTGTAAAATACATTTCTACGTGCCTCCATAAAGCCAATGACTTTGTATTGACTAAAAACATCTCTTTCGGCCGTTCATCTCCCTGTCCTGCTTTGCTCCAATAAGTTGTCATTTTAATCCTCCAAGTGCGTCTGATGCACTTACACTATAGCACATAGATACCATCTGCTTTTTAACTCAAGAACTTCCACAAGAAAGTATTTCACACCGGCCAGCCTGGAAACTGAGAGTTTTTACAAGAGGAAAAGTCCGTCTGCTGGTCTTGCTCTTCCTAAAATACCTTTTGCTAGTCAGGGTGTTCGCCCTCTGAGAGGGGTCCAGACTCCTGGAGGGACCTGCAGCAGAAGGACCTGGGGGGCTTGGCTCCCTGCATTGCAGGGGGGAGAAGGAGACCCTGTCCCATTCCTGCTCCCTGCAGTGTGGCCAAGCAGAGCCGGCACATGCTGTGACCATCTCTGGCCACCACTGAGGCTACTGAAGAACTCATGGCCTGGTCCACAGTGCTGCAGGCCCGATGCCAATCACGAGGCTGAGGCGTACCTTGCAACCCCCCAAAGCCTGGCACCCTCAGGCATGCAGCACCTTGGTCTGGGCCTGGCCGCAGGGGTCTCCTCCAGACCCAGCATGGGATGCCCTTTATCCCCAGGAGAGCACTGTCACCTCTCCACTGGCCCTGTCAGTCACCACCTGAAGTGAATGATCTGAACTGATGATGGGCATCCACGCCACACTGTTCCAGGGCACTGCGTGATGGCCCAGGAGCCTCACATCCCTGGAGATTTGTCTGTACTGCCTGCCTCGCCTCAACACAGCAGCTCTCCCTGTCCATGCTGACATTCTTCTTCATGGTACAAGCTGGTAGCCCTGGTGATGTTTCAACCCTCCTTCTGCTAGACAGTACACAATCATATGCAACAACGTGTCCCCTCTAGCAGCGGGAGATGTTAAAGTTCATCACGGATGCCAGGTGACCAGCAACGGGGAGCCACTGCCATCTCCACCCACATCACATCAACCACATTGCTCCCTGCTGCGAAGGAGGCAGCTCACTCTGCCATTACTGGCAGCTTGCTGCGCTGCCTGGGCCTTTGGTAGAACCCTGCATGGCTGTGATTAACTGCAGACCTACAATCTGTATAACTTACACCAGACAACTGCTTTAGCAAAGTATTTCAAGAGAAAATTAGAACTAAAAATAAAAGAAGAGGCCTCCTTCATTGCAAGGAAGATGAACAACTGTTCAAGAACTTGCTAGGAATACCTACTAATTTCAAGCTAGTTCAGCTTTTCATGGGATTCATTTTTATTTTCACATACACTTGGATATCCTAAGGAATCAAGTTGGGTTTTTCTGGTTGGTTGTTTTTTATTGGTGTCCCTCCCCCTTCTCCCCCTTTCCCCCCTCCCCAATGAAGCACTTGTTCCATTCAAATAGAAGCATTTAAAGACAGAGTATTCCTAAAAAAAGCAGTCTTACTCTTCTTCTTAGCACCAGGGAATAGTCTTCTACCATCTGAGAAGGGAAATGACAGCTTATTTCCTTGGTGCGAGGGTGTCATGCTGGTAACATTAATCCATTTCAAGAAGACAAGGACTCCCTCAGTATTCAGCCCATGAAGTAGATTTCAGGTGCAAGCTCCTTTTTCTTGAAAATATTCATTTCTTGATGCACTTTTTAAAAGGAGAAGCATTTGAAATGGGCATAACCAGAGGTTATCTCCGGAAAAAGGGTTGGGCTGCTAATGAATATTACAAACCAGCATGATATCAGCTCTCCAGAGGAAGCAGGGGAAGAGTACCACCCTGAACAGGGCCCAGCAGCAATGAAAGAAATTTAATCCTGAGTTAAGTGAGACGGGAGACATTTCATAATATACTCAAGATTAATATTTTATTCGTCACACAACTACAGGAAATAATTAACTCTATAGATAAGATTTTGTAGTAATAGCAATAAACATGATTAGAAATAGCATTATCGCTTTGTAATCCCTAAAGTATACTCTGTTCATCAGATGAAACTAGATCAAAACTAAAAGAAAGAGCATATACAGCCTCAGCCCACACAGGGAAACCAGGAAAATATTCAGTCATACAGAACATAAGGTACAGGGGAAGGAACAAGTAAATTAATAGTCCATTGGCAAGGACATAGTATGATATTTAGGAGTTTGATTGTTCCTCCCAGGCTCTGCCACTGTGAGCCTCTGGGCAAGTCACTTCACTCTGAGAACCAATTTATATATCTATAAATTAAACAAGAGAGTAGAGTCCTCTTGGCAGAGCGAGAGCATTTATGCTGGGGGCAACAATTCTTAAAAAGACTTGGCACTAAGAGTGAACATGACTCTGCCGAACATGAGCTCCTGATGGGCTGTTGGGACCGAAGGGAAAAATGCATCCCCGGAGGCCTCTGTGGAAGAAGCCTGAATAGGAACAGAGAACTTGGATTAACTGTGTGCTTGGCACTCAAGCATCTAGTGTTGGAAGGCTGTACCGATGTCTGGTGTGTACAGTTCAAGAAACTCACTAAAGAGCCTTGTGAATAAAGGACTGGAAGAAACTCTTTAATGCAGCTCCATTTATTCTATGAAATATGTCTGACTTGATCATTGTCTAAAAGAGTTTTGACAGGGGGCTCTTACAGCTAACAGGCAGCACTACAAACAAGCTCCAGCAGACGAGTTCAGATCAGATACATGATGCAGATACAGAGGGAACAGTACTTCACCACTGGAACACCCTCACAAGGGTGATGACGGGTTCTCTGTCCTTGACCTTTTGAAATCAAGATTGGATCTTGCGTTCTGAAAATCGTACTTCAAATAGGAATTCATTGAGATTACACACAGAAGGTTAGCCTGAATGATCACAAATTTTGTTCTGCTTTCTCTTTTTAATCTATAAGCACCCACTACACTTCACAATGATTTAGGCTTATGCAATTCAACAGATTTTGTAAATCAGTCTTAAAAGCTCTGATGAGAAGTTGCAACTGCAAAGTATTGTTCATGGGAATGCTGGTTCCTTAATGTGACGCGATTCCCATATTGGTGAGTTACTTATTAAAGATACCTTTTTTCTTCTTATATATTAAATTAATAGAATGGTAAAGAATAACATATGTGGTAAAATTACAGTGTACAAAACATCGTACACATGGCAGTTTAGACTGGTATACACAGATGTGGAAAAGAGGTGGATGAGAAGATTCAAAAGTAACCAAATAAAAGCTTTTTCGGAAAAGCTCTGTGTAGGAGCAGCTACCACAAAGGTAAATCTTCACAGACCTGTTCCCGGCTGCAGATTTTCTCCTCATCTAAATCTTCACTGTCAGGTATCTGAAGCTCCCCTCCAGGTGCTGCCTACCTTCCTTGCCAGCTCAGCCTGGGGCCTTCCCCAGCTGTGCACCACTTCTCGTCCTCTGTGCACCACATCTCTCCAACTGCTAGATGCTTCCAATGGACCTTATGGGCCAAACAGCCTACCACCAATTAGTTCATTCAAATAACTTCTTTTGTCCTTAGTTTACAGGGAGGGAGAAGACCATCCAACATGTGGGACGTGTTGCTTTGAGACACAAGGCACTCATGTTACTTTATGCTATTCAGCTTTGGGGTTTTTTTTTTAAAAAAAAAAGGCAAAACAATAGGCTAGTTTCGTTGATACATGTTGATCTGTTGCATCACTTCAGTAACACAAAGCAGTCATAAACCCTGTTTAATTGGCGTTTTAAGGCAGGTTTATGGCTACAAGCATTGCTAAAGCATTACAAAGCAGAACAAGCACTGAACCCTTTCCCTGTTGTCCCAGACACTATAAACATCAACAGATATTTACACTGTGGTCTATCTATTTATTGATTAAATTGTCGATTACCATTTTCTGCTCTCTGATTTCTGCTCCATTTATCATGTGTTCAGCTACCTTCCGCTATCAAGGACCAGAGAAATCAGATGACATTTTGAGGGGACCTCTTGCCTTTACATGACTATATGCACATACATACTGTGTGCCTCTATAGAAGCTAAAACTCTGGCATACACAAACTCAGAGTAAGACTTAAAAGGATTGTGATATTAAAAATTGAAATTAAATTAAAACATATGGTGGATTTTTAAACGTTACCTTGTACTGATGACTTGAATTCATGCTAAAGTCAAGTTTTATAGTTCTTTCTCTAGCACTTTGGACTATGCCACTTTTTTCTTTTTTTTTTTAATGAAAATTAAGACTTTTAACTAATCTCATGACCTCAGGACTTTAAAACCTCATTGCATCCTCCAAGTTGCCAATGCTACCCTTATAAGTTCCTTGCATTAGAGATCTGCATTAAAGGATCCAGTGATTCCTACTGCTTGTCCTTCAGAATGTTTTTCCCACATGCTGTACACGTGCAGTAGTGTTGATGCAGAAGAACATTTAGCCATTTGCTGCAATAAGCAAATCACTCGCAAAAAAATATATTGCTTAATAACTAATTTAAGATTTAGAAAATTAGTACTATTTGGATTAAATAGAAGGTAAGCAAACTTTCTTTTTCCTAAGTTATATTTTTCTTCCTAGTTCAGAATCATAGAAAATATTAACATGCTTAAAAATATACAAAATGAGCAACAGTAAACACTTGCTTTCTCAGTATAAATATAGCCCCTTTATAGAAGAGTAAATGCTCTATGGATTCTATCAAAGACATCATACACTGGACTAAAATTTATGCTCCTTATGAATACACAGTCAGATATGTTCGTAGCTACAAGATAGCCCAGAGCAGAATAATGAAAAAAATCTGAAAATAAAGCCTCTCATGAACTTTGCTATCAACTACAACTGGCTGAAAGCACTAAAAGAGGGATCTTATAGGTTTCTCTGAATACATATTAAACAGGTAGGCAACATCAGTGATGGTTCAGACTTGCAGTTTATGTTTGTCTTTGTTATTTCACCACAATTCACCTTTAAAAAAGTTGAAGTTTCATACAGCAATGGTGCCTTCCTTATTACAAGTATTTTGATGGAAGATTGCCTCAGCATTCATTTTAAATGCACACGTAAGCAAATCAAATTTACTTCCTCACTGTAGAATTTGGAAAATAGATACAGCAGAAACGATTCAATGGGTCAAAATCTTAGTTATATAAATAATTATATAATAAAAAGTAGCAGTAGGTTTTCTTTTTTAAAGGCAGATATTGTGAAACAATGACTCCAAGACATACTTCTTACAAGAAACAGCAAAAAAAAGGTTAAAAGAATGTTAAAAAATAACATCTTCTTGTAAAAATTTTAGATTTTTAAGCCATGGTTTCCAGCCTATGTTAGCACTACGTACTACCCAAGATGACCATTCTCAGCAATTGTGTGTAGGTCTTCATACAAGCATGGGTACTGTGAGAGGTTTGCATTTATAATCTGATCATAATGGCTGTGGTACAGTGGGTACTGCTTTTCTCTACACTGCTAAGGAACTGTAAATATGTGTTTGACCAGATTTGGGGGAGAGGGATCATAAGACCGCATCTGCATATGAATTAGATAAGCCGAGTTTCCCACTTAGTTCCAATTTTCAGTTACATATATAAATATATAAATGCACGCACACATTTGTAGATCTCTCTCTGTACTTATATTTAGCTTTATTGTCATCAACAGTATGCCAGCAGGATACTGTTCAAAGGAGTTGGTTTATAGATGCAATCAGGGATTTCAAATGGAAGCTGTTTTCATCAAAAATTCTCCCTTCATCAAAACCAACTTTTCTATTTATGGAAAAATACTGGCTTTAATTTAAATGCCACTGGTGCACAAAGACTAATGTGAGCCTCTAACTGAAAAGATTCTAAGTGTTTCAATCTTATTGCAATAAATATTTTCCCTCCAAATTTTTTTAATTCAGCATGTTTAATTACCAGGCTTCTGTTATTTCTCCTCTTTATAGAGCAATTCTAGCAACACACTTCTAAGAGGGCTAAAATTACTCTATATATAATCTACCCGCAGGGCTGTGATCTGAATAGAAACTGTGTTACTTGATTCATTGCACAGTATGTTTCTGTTGTACATGTTTTTCTCTGTCACCATATGACAGAAGTACTGGCACAGTCCTTCCAGTTTATCAACATTCGGGACGTCCCAAGTGAACCAAATAAAACCTGCTTTTTGTAAAACTCCAGCAGCATGCAGCCTCTAAGCCAAGACTGAGTTCACCTTACAAAATTCGAAGCAATTCAGATAAATGATGAACATTCCTGTGCATCTCTCACACGCTTTTTTTTTTTTTTTTTTTTAAGATTTTCCCCATGCTGCCAACAAATCCTCCTGCATGGCAAGACCTGAACAGACTTCAGCATCAATCTCTTCCTGATTCTCCCAATTTATTGTTGACTATGAATAAATATATCAGGTAAAGTTTCTTTTTCTCAGCTTTCACTCGCCAAGCCTTTACAAAATACCCCAATTTTACCTTTGTGACAAGCTTCCAAGTTTTTGATTTTTCTACCTCTGAACTGAGAACTACTGTTTTTCCTAAAGCTTCACATTCTTCCAGGAAATCTGTTCTGTGGCCATCAGTACCGTGGTACCTATCCCATGGCTTTCCTCTTGTTTATGACACTAGGTTCTCAAGGCACCCCACCACCCCAAACCAGGAGACTTTCAAGAGGGGTTCTGTGCAATGAAATGAGCAGCTTCATCTATCTCCCACCACCCGCAATTAAGGAGCACTACATAGAGCTGCTTTATGTTTTTCAGCTTTCCATACATGTTTGCTTGAGCTCCTACAGAACCTGATTTAGCAACAGGGAACCTGCTGGTGTTTGATTTTGCTAACGATTCCCGCCTGGAAAGGAAAAAACAGGTGAAGCACAAGTAGGACTGAGCCTTCTACAAAGCCAACATGTGCTTCGCTTACCGCACATGCATTTCCAGGCACTTATTGCATTATGTAGGAAAGTCATCTCATCCTTTTCCTGTGGCTTGCTTCCCTTAGGGGCATTGCCTGTGCCCAGAAGGACTGCCTGGTGGGAAAGCAGCAAGGGTCTCTGGATGCCATGAACAGACATGAATTTCCCAATCAGAGAAGGGAAAAAAATAATAATTAATAAAGTCATTTTACCTGTTATATTAGCACTTACAGTGCACTTGCATGAGAATTTCCAAAGTCCAGAACACATTAGTCTTCCTGTGTATGCATTAGTATTTCCTGCACAAATATATGGAAGTCCTAAGCACATACCCAGCCTCTCTGACTGGGTGCTTCGCTTATCTTTGTCAAGAGGCAACTGAAGCATAAGTAGATGTCATGGAGGAGGAAGAAAAAGGAAAAGCATTTCCTTTTGCAATAGGACTCTTCACGTTAGTAAGCTACTGCAACTGTAACTATTGCACCAACTGTTTCTGAACACCCCTGAGAAAACTGGTGACCTGAATCCATTGACTACACCAAGGAGTCCAACAGCCCAAACCAGAGCTTTTGGAAGTCAATAGAAAGCCATGTATTGATTTACAGGCAGGCCTTACCAGTTTATCGGTGCATAAGCATGTGCAGTAAACCGTAACCAAATATATGCTTACATCTGGGAGCACTTTAAAAATGTGATTAAAATACAAAAAACATATGAAACACATGATTTTGCAGGAAGTTCTAACATCACAACACGCTGCTAAAAGGAAAAGCACACTACTGGTCTGGTCTCTGGTTACTGAAGGGACATGAAATGGGAGAGCCCTGAAGGGGAAGGAACCCACTTGCTTGGAAGCAATAACTTGCTATTGCATGAACTGAAGAATCTTTTCCTTCAGAGAATCCCCATGGTTTACCCACCAAAAAGGATGTTCAGAAATACACAAAAAAGAGCAACAAACACGTTCGTATGCCGCTTTCACTTTTCAATACGCCTTTATGCTCTGCTTTACCAGCTGTAAGAATGGAAGATTGTGCTAAGGAAGTCCCTCAAACTCTAAATGCCCTGAAGAGGGGAAAAGACTGGCATCCTGAGCACTGAACTTGTACGCAGAGCAGATATCAGAGATTGGCCACTGTGTCTAAATGCCAGAGAAGTCCCTTGCTGGCAGTTAGGTTCAGCTGCACAGAGTTTGCAGATTTATTGCAATGGCATGCAATATGATGGCAATCTCAGGCACCTATGCAACAGGCATTTTTTTGAAGCACTGTGCCCTCAACACTTCCCATGAAGACGTGTAAGAGTGATTTTAAAACATATTTTACATATTATTTGTCTGTATATTAAACAGGACCAAGTGCTTTTTAAAAATATGACTGCTTGCCTTCATGTCTATCATCACATTGAGCTGCAAGGAAAATCTACCCTCATTTGCACATGCTTCCGTCTTGTGAAATCTAACTAAACACATAGTTAAATCTTACTTCAAAACAATTAAATCAAATTTTCAATCTTCTAAACAGAATTTTGTACTTTGGTTCTCACATTATTGTGCTGTCAGTTTATCATTAATTTAAAATATCTTTAGCATGATCAGATGGAATGTTTTTGTTTGCTTTAATTTCTGGTTTGGGCTTTTTTTCTTCACACTGGGGCCCACAGCCTACTCTGCGATGGACAATGAAGCTTCTGCAAAACTTGCTCCTTGACAGAAACAAAACTATCACATGGAACCATGAACTTTCATGTCTATTACCCTACCACAAAGAACTCACACCAAATTAAAAGTACAGTTCCTTAAAAATGAAGTCCTTGGACAACCTTCAGGATCATAACTGCATCCAAGATCACTTAAAATGAATAAGGGGGAGAGGGATACTGGGAAAAATGGGGTCTGGGAAAAAACTTGTTACTATATTAAACACACACAATCCTGCACTATTGCTGAAATGCAGGACTTTAACATTTCACAGTTTTTTTGCTTTAAAAAGCATGTATATAGTGTTCCCTCTGTTATTCAGCACTTGAAAGTACAGAGTCCATCCTAATTGCTAATAACTTTTTAAATTCAGCTACAAATTCCATCCAAAACTTGTTGCTGAATGGACTTCTGTCTGCAGTGACCTAAATCGTTAAGATTTCCTGTTGCTAGTGGTAAGATTCCTATCTTGAAAAATACCCAGGAGAATATTTAGAAGTAGTACCTTTCTAAAATACTCCATAAAAGACAACTGATACTCAAAAGTCACAGATTTCTATTTTCCTCTAATAAATAAACTAGTGATTGCTGATGATCATCATCTGGCGCTCATTCATCCTATAAAATAAGAGCATACCAACGAAAATCAGCTGGTGTTTTCCGTCATCTTGAATGACTTTAGGAGAAGGAAAATTACCTTAGACACTAGCTCCAACATTTTAGAAAACCATATCTGTATAATCAATGAAATCATAAAAGGCAAAGGGGATTTGTTTCTATTGATGCAGCTTTCGATGCAGAATTAAAATGCTCTTAATAATTATAATTTAAATAAAAACAATAGGCAAGCATTAGTATTTTCAGTATTATCATTCTCATATTTAGAAAGGTAATCCCAAGTCTACAGAAGCAGGCAATTTGTCCAACGTAAGATGGGATACATAGGCATTTTAAATGCAAACAAACAGAAAATACTGAACTGCTTTAAAATCAAGCTTTTATCCTCATCTAAACATGTCTATGCTGACTTCAACAGAGCCAGGAAAAGAACCAAGTTCTGGACAAATTTCCAGCTGGAAAAAGTAGGTTTCCTCTAACTTAACTTTTATTGTCATGTTTAGTATCTCAGCATTCCTATCTTATTATTTATATGGAACTTAACTGCAGCTGAGCATCTCATACGAAAGATTAGCATGAATCTCATGTGTTCAGCGCAGCTTGCGATGACTGAAATAGTGTGTGGTTTTTTTCATACAGGATAAAATGCTCAGTAAATAGAAAAAAATCAGCAAACAAGATGTTCTTGTTTGCCTATAGCAAGTAATTTACATCCATTTAAGATCTTCTGGCATTTGGTCCTTTATTCTCTCGCAATAACAAACCCAAGGTGTCCTGTAAGCACCAGATTGAATGAAACCTGCTTTCCTACAGATTTGTGCTCCTTGCTCTGTAACTCCACATTCTTTCTTCTCACTGCAAATGGCCAGATCTCTCCACATTGCCTATTACACTGTCACCTGGCAGGAGAAACTGTGCTGTGACTAGTCTGGGACTGCACACATTTTGTTTGGCCACTGAGCCACTGCCAAACAGAATGTATAACAGCTATGTTCTGCCTGCCTTTTCCTCAAAATTGGCACTGATCTGGGTTTCTTTCCTCCACACAGTCACAGATTCTCATAAAACATGATGTTCATTGAGAATTTCACCTTTCAAATTTAACTGAGAGAGACAAAGGGGTTGAAAACCCACGGAGGAGGGAAAGAAAAAAGGAGAACAGACAAACCTTAGTAGATGTCTCACTTTCTTAGAAAGTGAGAGTAATAGCAAATATTTAAGAATAATACTGTTTGTTGATAATGTGACAGTTCACCAGTTCTGTGAAATGTCAGGCCACGGTTTGGATTGTTTGGGGTTTTTTTATAGATTTTAAGATTAGGCTCTTAAATCCATTTTTAGGAACTGTGATGAGTGACCCTGCTTTCAACACAGCAGGAATCTAGCATCGTACTTTAAGTGTGACATACACCATAGTTAGCACTTTAAAATACAGGACTCTCACTTCCTGGCTTTAGACATACCAATGAACCCTTATAAACACATCCAAACAGGTTTAAATAATTACACACAGAACACAGAAAATTAGACCTGCAAAGTTTAGAAAAAACACCACCCTCTATGTAGATATCAAATTAAGGTACTCTGAGCTAAAAAGGAATACGTTAATTTATAAAATAAATACAAATACTAAAAATACTTTTGCAGTAAGAAATTTCATGTTTAAAGTGATTTTCCTAAAGGTACAAAGAAGTTAGATGACACCTTGACATTTCTAAATCCAGATGTAGACTGAAACTTTTAGAACTTCTTAATGCTGAAGTAAACTCAGAGTAAACCCAGAATGACAGAGATGGATACAATGTCAACACCACTGTTTAATACATTTATGTTTCTAAATCCCCATGAAATGGTTACCTTTTCAAATATTTAAACTGAAATCAAGGTGTTCAACCAAGCCAATGTCTGAAGTTCGAAGTTCATTCCAACAATTCATAACTGGATTGTCTTAAGAACAAGTTCCACCACCTCAAAAATCAGGCTGATGTGCAACTATACATAGGTATCACACGCTGCTCAGTCCAGGCAAAAGAATCAAATTTCCATCTAAAGTTTTTGATGTTTCAGTTTTGGCCAGGTAAAAAAAAAAAAACCAAACCAAAAAAACACTTTCACATTTTCTCTTTTGTAGTCCACCCTCAATGACTGAAGAGTTCTTTGCAGTCACAATAGAATCATGGAACGCTTCGGTTTGGAAGGGACCTTAAAGATCATCTGGTTCCAACCCCCCTGCCCTGGGCAGAGACACCTCCCACTAGACCAGGTTGCTCAAAGCCCCATCCAACCTGGCTTTGAACACTCCCAGGGATGGGGTCAATATCAGACCATGTATAAAACATTTTACTAATTTCAGTTTATCGGTGAGAAGACTGAGGCACAAAGAAATTAAGTTTACAGTAATAGCATCATCTGATCTAATAGATAATTACTAAATATAACATAAGGTAAATGTAGTTAAATTCCCTTTCTCCTAAAAACATATGTATTTCCCTATAGACTGTCATGTTGTACTTTTGCTCATCTTTTCTTTTTTTTTTTTTTTCCCAGAAATACATACGTTGGGGTATGGGGGGGCAGTTTGGGCCAAATAGTAGGCAAAAGTGTCATGGATTCAATACATGAAATCAATCACACTGTTTAAAACAATATTTAATACAACTGGAGTCTTAGTATTATAAAACAAAAGATGTAATAGACGGAATAATCCCATGTGTCACAATCACACTGTTCCCTGACACTTAAATATTAACCAGAATAATTAAATATTGGGTCAGTCATTCTTGATGGAATTTTCTATATTTCTATTTAAAACACAATTCAAAAGCTATATTCGCCATGCCCTGCTGATGTGCCGAAAACAAAATGTGTACACACTCCATAATCTAGTAGTATATGGCACGATGCTATTTAAAAAAAATAACAGGTTTTTGAATATAAGGGGCTGAATAAAAGAAAGAAACTTAAAATAGCGCTGGCTCTGAGGTAAGATGGGGGAGGTAGCCACTGCCTGTCCTGCCAGAGAGCAGCCAGACGGCCAATTAGCTGAGTCGTGTCTACCAACTACCCACAGCACCATTGTCAATTGCCTGGTGGGAATGTCAGGAGAGATGCAGAAGTTGTTGAATTATTGCAATGATGTCTACGGGGCACAAGACAAAAAGGGGGAAAAAACCAAACCAATACTTCTGTAGATTTTGAATTAATGCAGCCTGCTGCTGCTCAAATTATAGTGTAGGAAGGCTTCATGGAGGAAAAAGAAAAACAAAAAAGCAGCACCTCCTTATATCATTAGCCATACAAATATACATAGCAACATTCACATGAAACTTGAACAAGCCTCGCTCACTCGGAATTCCTCATAGTGTCATTTCTTCTTTTTGTGGAAAAAAAAACTCTAGTAAAAATTGATTGCAATTCTTAGCTTCTGGTTCAGTAATGAAATCAAAACAATTCGGGGAAACAGAGCCAACAGCAGCATTAAAATGAATAATCTCCATCAAAACTGAGTATTAATAGTACTTGAAGAACCTGGACGATGGCAAGAGGGTTGATTTCTTCTCCATGAGAGATGCCCCAAGATGGCAATCTTGCTTCCTCTGCTTTTACTTCTCAGCAGCCGGCTAAGTTAACCATGGATACGTGCTCATGCCTAACTCTTTCAGCATCGTGGCCTCTAAAGACAGGACACTCAGTGCTATACATATGCAATGCCCAATTTATCATAGGATCCTCATAGCAAATAAAAAAAAAATCCTTACTGCCGAAAGACATGTAATAAATTGCTATAATTTAACTTCTCCAGCATATAACAATTTAGATCGGTTTTTTTTACCTCGAGCCCTTTAAAAATAGTCCACAAACCACCTGTTGATCACATTGTTTCAAGAATTGTTGTTCAAAGACTTTTGTTGAGTTTGTTTTTGTTTACTTCACTTTTAACAGGAAAAGTATAATTTATTCCCACTTCTGCTGCTTAAAATAATTTTAACATATTTCCTTTAACAAAAAAAAAAAAGAAAAAGAAAAGGCAAAAAAAAGAATCACCTGTGGTTTGGGACTACACAATGGAAAATTACAGGCCAAAAAATACAGTTAAAAAAATGGCAAAGTGATAGAAAGCAAACAGTTCAATATAACTTGAAACATGATTAAGTTACCAGACCCTGACACATTTCTTGGGTTTTTTTTTTGTTTTGTTTTGTTTGTTTTTTTTTTCCAGAGGCTGCCAGTAGATTGCAAAAGAAGAAGGGAAAAAAAATACAAAGGAAAGAATCTGAAGAGTCCTACTTTTTCTTCAGCACAAACTATCAATTTGCAGTTTTTGCTTTATACTAATGTAACTCTCATTGATTTCAGTGGAAAGATAGCTGGGCCTACACTGGGTACTTCTGAAAAAACTTTCCTTCTGAATTTCCAGTCGGAGCTTGAAAGAAGTTTTATGGGGCCAATACAGACTGCAGTCTGATTTTCACATGATAAATACAAAGGTAATTTCCACACAGATTGATCTTGTCAGTCTGCTGTGTCACATTTTGTACGTTTTTTGAATAAAGTTCCTTGCTGGTCACTTTCTCCTGCATTTTCCTCATTAACTCTTTAGAACTTACTCTCCCCTAGTAGGGGCACGGATTTTTTATTTCAGGAATTTATTATGCATAGGCCGAAATAAAAGATACTCAGTGACAACCAGGTCATAATCATGAGTAACTTCTAAAATACACACTAAAACCAGAGTCGATATTTTCAGAGACTACTGACCCTCACTCTGTAGGCACAGTGAAGTCAAGTTGCCTTAGGAAACACAGCTATTTGAAGGCGCTTTCACTAGCCTGCCCATAATAACCTAGACTTTTTTGATTAGTAGTGAAGAAAATTAATGTCTCCTTCCCCGCAGCTTTACTCTTTTGCTTGCACAGCCCCGGATCTAGTGAAAATGCTGGGGGGTATATGGTGAACAAGATCAATCCAGGTTAAAAACAATCTTCTTTTTTGGCATTATTTTTAACTAGGGTAAATTCTGATCCATTTCTCCGAGTAGCCTTCCAAGGATGGATACCATTACAGGGGCAGCAGGGAAGTAGGAGAAGAGGCAATGAAAGATCACTGGGGTACCTTCAACCAGCTCTCCCATAAAGGACTTTTCTTGGAAGGATGTCTTTAGCTGGTGCCGCTTTTTGGAAATAATGAAAATTACCAACAGTGATGGGACATGTACTTCAGGGTAGGGCCTTCTCTTTAATTTATATTTTACTTTATCATTTAACACCATTAAGCATGCACTGTTCAAAACAGGACAATTAAAGGACGTGCGCATCTTCCACAGGACATTTATGGTCCAGAAGACATCTTTGGGGTTAAGAGGAGATGTGGAGACTTGGTGATATAAATGGAATACTTTCACGCAAAATGGCTTAAAAGAGGGAGAACATGCTTTTTGCAGTACTTGAAGCTGTATTTCTTACCCACTTATATCACACTGCTAAATAAACTGTGATTACATAATTAACACTAAAATATCATCTTTGGCCTTTAAATGTAACATTGGAATTGGAAAACTCTCCTAGTTATTGCTTTAATCACTGGAGATTTCTCTAAAGGAGAGGTAGGTATTTCAGTAACTGGAGGTACCACTACCTTGGTCATGTAGTATGGGTGTCATTTCCAGTAGAATACTGAGAAATCTTAAATCATTACAGGTGCCACATAGTCTACAAATCATTGTGAACACTGTTTCCAACCGATGAATGAGTGATTCGAATTTAAGGCCTCACCCAATCCCTACCAAAGTCAGTAGGTTCTTTGACAGAATCCTGGATAAAGCCCTGGGTGATAAAAAAAAATATAGAAGTGGGTGGTCTGGTCAGAGGAGAGGTAGAGGAAAATCCATTGCCATTTCCCTTGTCATTCACTCCACTGATTTCCTATTTTCTGTTGTCTCATGTTTCATGCTGCAAATGGCTTGCATCTTTCCCAGACCCAAGAATCAGAATTGCCAAAAGACCTTCCAAAGGCTTTTCCAATAATTTTTAAGAAGTTACTGGAATCCTGTTGGAATTGAAAAAAAGAAACTTAACCTGCGCTCAAAAAACGACCTCTTACAACAGATGTAACCATCTGTCCTCACCTCTACCTTCACTGCTAAACAGAGAAAAGTAGATACAAGAGGATGTTAGTGGAAAAGAGAGGTTCGCTCCCTTCCACATCCCCCCTCTCTGAAATGCTGTGATCATAATTTTGGAAGGAACAGCCTTTTTTCTTTGGTGAATTTATTATTTCAGGTACGAAACTGAATGCCAGCAGTGGAAATGCTTCTGAACAAACCAGGAGAAAGACAGCACTTTTGCCTTTGTTTTTCCTATTTTTTTACTCAGTATTTTGCCCCTTGATTTTCTGAAGCCAGATGACTGCACATCAGGTGACAAGGCCCAGGCTTGTATCAGTGACTGACAGACCATTTTAGATAGGGTGGGTTTCTTCTCTCATGCCGTGTTTCTTCTACTTGATTACTTCTACTTGTTCTCTGCGTCCATTTGTTTTTACCTACATATTAGAATCCCTCAAATCATTTAACGAGACAAATGTTTCTCCTTTTATCTGTTCTTCTTTCACCTTCATCATCACCGTTTAGGACAGTTTTGTGCCGATGGCTTGAACATGTTACAGGAGAGTAAAAATTAACTGAAAGTCAACTTGTGTATTCCAAAGATCAGGTCTCTGCTCTCTTTCTTTGTGTTTCATGGACAACCATGTGTACATCTTCTGTTTCTTGCTCTCTCAACTATTTACTGAACTCCAAACCTCCAATGCTGGCAATTGTCACTTGTTTTTTGTTGTTGGTGGTGGTTTTTTGTGTATGTGTGTGGTTGTTTTTTTTTAACAGATCTATAAAGCTTGGAGATCAAAGAAGTTTAAGGCTCAAGTAATTATATTTGCAAAAGAACTTCAAAACATGACCATGAGCTGTAGCTGAGAGGAGGAAATAAATTTGTCTTTCTTTTTTAAAATTCTTTAAAAAATAAATTGCTAGGATATAAAATAGGTGTTTTTTTTCTTTTTAATTTGTCTTACCAACACTGTGATTCACTGACATCATGAGTGCTACAATTCTTCTGTTCTTGTCAATTTTCCTTCATCTCTTGTTATAGACATCACCTTGTCATGACAGCACAAACTAGTTCCTCTCTGACAGAAAAATCAACAGTTAGTCTTGAATTTCCGTCCTTTCTCATGTGACAGTAAAGATGTCTGTAGGCACCATGTAATGTACAGATGTCAATAAAATGAACATGTCTAGTAAATAAAGTTTTTTCCTTCTTCCACACAGAACAACAGAACAAACCTAAAAGTGAGCCTCCAAAATCAATTTTCTATGTAATTCACAAAACAGTTCTAGTTCCACCTTGACTAAACTTGAAAGATGCTAAATAAAAACCTTTCAAAGAAATGAAAGCTATAAAGCAATTGTGTTTTAACCTTTTCAAAACTACTTTTTTCTCTACCTGGTGACAGAGAGAATGCAAAAAGCCAGCATAATTATTTTAGTCTGAGTTCATGATTCTTTGACTTTCTCCAAGAGAAAACAGTAGTATTTGGAGATACACTATTAATGTTTAAAGTTCCTGCCAGTGACACTATATTGTGTCAGTCCTCAGATGGTCAGTAAGAACACCCTGTTTAATCATCATTTGCATCATTATTTGTAGGGGTTTCCATGAATCACAGAACACAGCTATTGGGAGCAGATATTCTCCTTTTAATAACAGATATAGGCATAAAATCTTCAGTAAATTCTTCTCCTCATTAAGCCCTTTCCCCTTCATGAGGCTGGTCATCAGAGCATGAAGAAACGTTTCATAATCCTCTAATCTGATGTTACACCACCACTGGTGCCTTATTTTGCCAATGGATACCCTACAGCACAGAAAGGGTCGGTCCTCTGCTTGTGTTCCTATACAGGAGGTGGTCGCATGTGAGCACCCACCATCCCCTGCTCCCTAAGCGCCTTGTGGCCACCAGGAGGTGGCTGGCTCTCCAGTGGCCCAGGCCACCAAAACTGGGAGAAGACCACCTCCCTCCTCAAAGTTTCTTTTACTTTCAGTTTTTAAGGCTGTAAAGAGCACTTCAGCAGGTATTCCTCCATCACAGCATAGCCAAGAAGAAAACTGTACATTTATGTTACATAAAAAGACACATTTCCCTCAAAGCGAACCCTGAAACACTTAAAAGAAAAGCACACCCTTAACTGCACTAAGGACACAGCCAATAATTTTCTGTAGAAAGTCTAAGGTTTAGCCCAATCAAAATAGATAGGAATTAAATTCCCAATAAGATAACAAGGAGAAGGAAGTCCATTTAGATCACCTTAGACTGCAGCGTCACCTTCAAATTTGTATTTGTTAGCATTTCTTTGAAACAACCTCTGTCTCCCCCCACCCCTTTCTTTTTAAAACTATTTTCAAAAATGATGGGCAAACTCAGTATCTCCAACTGGCAAATAAGAATGGACACAATAGGCGAACAACATGAACTTCTGCACTTGAAAGTGACTGCAACATCAGATCAACTCAGATCTGAAGCATCATCTTCTTTTTTAAAACAGGCATCCTGCTAATTGTTAGTAAGTTTCATACAAACTTGAAAAGAAAGGTCAAGAAACAAGTAGTAACATACCCTCTACGCAGAGTTCATCTGACAACTTCTTACATTACGTGTTAGAACTATTCTATTGAATGAGTGTTTTCCCTTTAGTTCCAAATAACGGCTACATAATTCTGAGACTTTTCTCGCACCTCCTGACTTTAGTTTTTGGTTTTTTTTTTTGAAAAGAAAACTATTTCTTTAAAGAAAGACACAATGAAGATCATTTTGTACAGAATCACACTTCTGCTGGAGGAAAACCAGACTCATTTCTCCTCTAAATCACAGACATATTAAAATATCACATAGAGAGTAACTTTGACATGCCTTGATGATTTATTGCTCTAAATTTCATCCACTCAGCAGTTTTTGCAAACATATTTCTAATGTTAGTGTCAACATGCAATGTTTAATTCTATTGCTGTGCTAATAAAGCAGCTTTTTCAAACTAAGTCAGTAACTGAAATAACATTACAGCTCAGATCATATTTATTACCATTACGCTAGAAAACTAGTGTAGCTAACACAATCTGTTCAAGAACTTATCAAGAAGTATTGTGCTTCCCTCCTTAAGCGAGACAAAAGTTACAAAAGCCTTAGCTTCTGTATAAATTTGCAACTTACCTAAAATTTAGATAGCTCCCTGGTATTTTTGGAAATATGTATCCAAGTATAAATCCTTTGAGCAGAAATCAGAGTCACTGAATGTTGTTTTAAGAAAAATTTATGTGCATCACAACAAAGGAATGCAAAAAAAGCTGCAGGAAAGCTTGAATAAATAAAAGAAATATGCATGGAATAAAACTGGCTTCCCCCCAAAACCCGAGTTTGTCAAAAGAACAAAGCACACACAAACAGCATGTAAAACCTGAATTCAAAATACGTTTATAAAAAAGGGATGAGGACACATGTTTTTTCTATTTCAGCTTGAAAAATAAAGGGACACAGCAATGAGTCTTGCTGGCAGGCAGATAACTCATAGGCCCTGACCCTTCGACTCACCAGGAATTCAAACACAAAGCTCTTTTCATAGTGACCGTGCCATACATTCTCAAGATAAGGCAGCGAAATAAGGAGCAATGGAGAGGTGCCACAAAGCTCAAGCTGCAGAAAACTGTGCACAGAAATTATGTTCACTTATTCACCAACGTGCAGCTGCACACCAAGGGCTAGCCGCAAAACTATTTCTTTCCAAATCGGAAGGCATGCAGCGTGCTTTTAGAAATGGGACCTGTCTCCTGAAGCAAGCAAAAGCAAAGGAGAGAGCAAGCAGCAAGGAAAGGACTATCCCTGTACGTTTCTGTATCGTTCAGAACTGAAGTGCACATCCGGACAAATAATCTGTAACACAATGAGCTTCGCAAAAGGATTGCTGTGGCAAAACGGAAGGGTTTTTAGAAACAACAGAAATAGCTACATTGCAAACAACATTTCAAATCTGGACTCACCATGAAAAAGCAACAGTTGCCTGAAGTTAGTGTGTTATTTTCTGCCCTGTTCCATTGCACTTTTTGCCTAGTTGTCCAACACTTGGTAGCTCAGAGCTGCCACACAGAGGCCCCTTCCGTGATCTGGCTTATTTGCCTGTCAGTTTGAGTCTCGGCTTCTGTATGATGCAGCTGTGCACTTTGCTGAAGGTCTAATATCATTTCCATAAGCTTTCTGCCTGCCTGGAGCAAGCAGTTTGTTCTCCCTGCTCAATAAATACTCAGATCACTTTTCTGGTACTCACAGGGATAAAGCTTTAAGTTGTTAAGGAGTTCTTACTAAGTAGTGGGTGGAGAACATAAGCTCAGTACAAGGAAACTCTGCGCATAATCAGAAACTGAGAAACTTCCTCCCTTTCCCCCAACCCCTCCTCTCGCCAGGCGAAGCTGCCAGTGCCTCCTTTACAGAAATTTAGGAATGTAAAGGGAGGACTCAAAGGGGCCCAGTCAGACAAGCCTTTCTCAATCAATTAGCTTGCAGCCATTACTTGTGACCCTAGGTCACACAACATAAGTGTGTGGGGTGTGCCTTTAGGGGTACACCAAAGCCACTTATTAAAACTTACATAACCAAAAGTGTTCAAAATCAAATAAACTCTGAAAGCTGGAAAATATTTTCCATGTACCACAGTGTTGCAGGAAGAAGAGTTTTGAGTAAAGAAATGTTATTTTGCTTTTCCAATAACAAATCATTTGATGCAGGAAACTAACTTTTTTGTACTTAAAAAAAAAAGGAAAGATTGAAATGTGAGATACATGAGCAGACTTTAAAGCGGTATTTGCTTTACAATTATGCAAAAACTAAATAATATCGGCATGAGTGATATTTGACAAAGCACATGATCATGTTTCCTAAAATAAGACTATTGTCTGTAGCTGCAAAGAAATAGATGTTTATAGGACTGTTTAATTAGTTCATGAAGCTCAGCCCACGTATTTCAGTCGTCTGCAAGAAACGAGTTCTGAGCATTCAGATTCCATTCTTCATTTTAATACTCCAACATAAAAAAATCAAACTATTTACTTTTAAAAAAAGGCCTGGAATATTTAACTACTGCAGTAAGTTAGCCTGCACTGAACACACAGGGAGAAGAGGGTGTAACTTACCACGATTCCCACACGACAAGTATACACCCCTTGGTGTGAAGGAAAACTTCAAAAAGACCCTCAGCTTCATATCCTGCCAACCCAATGACATGGAGATGATGCCTTGGAAAAACCCATGAGGGAGTCCTGATTTCAAAAGCAGATCTATGACAACCCCTTTCTGGGCCAGACAAGATCAATGCACTGCAGGGGCGATGCACTTTAATCTCAAGGTGCATCGCAAAGCATCTCTAAGTAGTGGCACAGATCAAGGCTTATACATAGTTGAAAAAAACGGTTCAGCCCAAACTTTGCTCTCTACTTAAGGTAACTGAGCAACAGCTACACAAAAGCTCATAGAGGCACAATAATACAGGAAAGTAGGGGTAACGTATGAAAATTCATTGAGGATGTTACAGACAACCTGCAATCTACATGTCTCTCCCCCATTAAAATCCCAGTCAAACTCTCCGAACAGGCAGCGTGGCTTGTGTTAGTTCAGACTTTCATTCCAGAGATCAGATTGCAGGATCAGGGCCACTGAGTAAGTGCCCCAGGGTAAGGATTTTGCTTCTGTCTTGCACATGACAGCATTTAATAAATTAGGTCACATTTAAATCCTTGGAAAGCCCTGGCAGTAGAAATAATAACCATGGAACCTTTAATTTTGAATGAAAAAAATGGGCTCAGGATCAAGACGCTGGACTGGGATTTAGGATATTTGGGTTCTGTTCCCATTCATGTCCCAGACTGCCCGAACGATTTGGGAGTCATTGTTTTATCTTTTGGATTTTTACCACATATCACTTGCCTTACAGATGGAAGGCCTTTGCCTCCCCAAAGTCTATCAATAAAAAAGTGATAATAGTATTCCATGTATGGATCCCTTCAATACTGGTTCACAACAAATGCTCTACATAGTGGAATTAAAGCAGTATAGGATATAAAATATTTACTGCCGTAGGACTTCTGAGTAACCAAAAACAAGGAAACTTTCTACATCAAATCTCCCGAAACACCATTCAAAGCCATTACGGGCTTCAACATACGTACAATCTCCAGGAGACAAATGCAAATCCACGCGCACGAATAATAACATACACTTCATTCTTTCTCCTTTAGTCATCTAAATGCAAGGTACCTGGAAAGCTTATAGGCTTGGGCCCTTAAATCACAAGGGGTTGGAGTCCCTAACAGTAGGAAAAAATGTGAAGACAGTGCCTGTCTGGAGGCAGGTTGTCTAGAGTGTTGTTCCCAGCAAGTGTTAAGAATTGGAGAACTCACTCCATGTTGGGCAAATCTCTGTGAATCTCCAGGCTAAGTCAGACGAACTACCATTAATTTCAGGTTTCCCTTTAACCTACAATTTCCAAAGCAAGACAGACCCCAAGCACGCCATTCGGATGTACGTTATAGATTCCCACACCTTTCTTTTGGAAGGGCCAATATGGAAAATTTACAACACAAATAACAAAGAAATTTAAAGGATGTTTTTAATACAACTTAAAACAATGCTTCCACACTGGAAATAATAATAGAATAATGGCTCCTCCTGGCACAGTTGAATCCCCTGGCTAAGGGCTCTTCCTTTTCCTGATTGCTGGCTGTAAAATTACCCCTCCATTGGCTCCACTCCATCGCTGCCACATTTCAGGCAAGCAAAGGCAACGTGAGCCATTTCAAAATAATCTCTAACGAAGAAAGATGCAAAGCTAGGAGGAGGACATGGTCCTCAAACCCAATATGGTAGCCAGAACTACGTAAAACTCCTTTAGCATTCTCAGGGCACACTCCTATGAGCGAGACTCTTTTTAATTAATGAAAGTAAACACCATCTTCGTGCTTCCATTTTTACATTCTAATAAAGATCAGCCCAGAGCAGACTGTATTTCAAGGAAGGATAATGTAAGTTTTCAGATTTTTCCACGTGCTGCTCTTTCTCCTCAGAAGTCAAGAATTTTGGAGACACCTACCTTAATTAGCTACCTTTTTTTTTTTCCTTATATCTGTTGTGTGTTCTTTCATACTAACAAGTAAATCCTCACCTAGGGTGCATGCATCTCCCTCTTTGCACTGAGACATTTTCACACTTACTAACTCAGAGGCAGCAAGGAGAGGAAATATGCAAGTATTATACAAATATGCAGATCTTCAGGCCTGGAATACACTCAAGTTCAGTGTGATCAATACATGATCATGCTACATTAGGGCATCCTTTGAGAATAAAAGAGGTTTCTTGTTATTTGGGGGCTTGGTTTTGTGCATAACGCTGGTCATTATAAAAAGCAACACCTCTAACATTAATTCACAGAACTAGCTCTCCTCCTGTCTGCTTTTAAATGAAATTATACTCATTTTAGAAAGATAAAAAAGCTACGCACAAAACACTTGTGGCAGAATATGTAAAGTTTATAGTGTTGATAGTGGTACTCAGTAAGACATTCATATCTTAAGTCATGCTCCAAATACTCTACATTAAAAGCAACCGCTTCTTTAAGAAATCAAAACAAAACTAATTCCAGAAAAAAAAAAAAAAAGGAAAAGCTTGCAAATACACTACAGTACTTTGAAACAGATCTTCCACTCTTTAAGCCTTCTTCCCCTGCCTTCCCCCACCCCCTTTTCCTTTCAGGAAACAAAACTCAAGAAGAGAAAGAGAGAGAGAGTCAAAAGGTTACAGCCGGCTTGTAAGTGCAAAGAACGTGAGAGGCCCATTCTTCCCCTTAACACCTGACATCCTAGGGTACATTTTCTTCAGTACTGAGTCTGGTGGATTAGACATGCAGCTCCTATTGATAATGGAAGCTGTGCATCTCATTCGCCATGCACTGCTACTTAAAGTTCTCCTCCTACCCCTGCCTCTATAAATTGTTCTCCCTCCTGCTCCACAATTACAAACTTAATTAATGGAAATTTGCATTCTGTCATGAATCGACCCAGTTGAATATCTTGTCTGAGTCCCAGATAATATCTAAGAATTCATTCCCGGAACTCTAACGTTTTAAAAAGTTGCAGAAAAAACAGTACAATTATGCACTTATTTTTAACTACAAATAAAAACCAAGAGAGAACCTGATACAAAACTAATAAATGATAAAGCCTTGTTAAAAAAAAATATATTAAAAATCCTGATTGACAAGCTTTGTGACAGCATTATAACATTCATGCTACCATTTCTTGACCACTCAGAATACACAGGTTTCAGGGTTTCCATAGCTTAGTGAGGTAGGTGAAACACATCGAAGGCATGTTTGTTACAGCTACAGAACAATGAAAGATCTAGAGAGAAATAATAAATTACCAAAGTCTTTGCTACACTTTTCCTAAGATGGAACTCCCCCATATAGACAGATGTAGCTGAGATCCGCTTGCTTGACTGATGCTGTAGGAACAAGGAAACAATTACCTCTAATTAGGTGCGTAATCATACACAAAATGGAGGAAGACTAAGAACAAAGTTAATTCTAAACACCGGAAGTCTTCAGGCAAAAGGACAAAACAGAAACAAGCTTGACTACGGTAGAAAAGGTACAGTTCACAAAAAATCACCATCTAACTGGCCTAGCTGAAACAAAAAGTAGCAGGGGAAAAGGAGACAATGTGATTACTTGTACTTTCATACTATTAATAAACGCTATGGTCTAATTTAAAGATAACTTCCTTTCAAGAAAAGATCCAAGCTCCAAGGTGAAGTTGAGTAAAAGCTTTAAAAATTAATTAACAAAACTGTGGAACTGAGAACATGGCAGAAAATGTGAGTTCTTTGCTGTTCGGGGTACCCCCTGGGTGTGGTACTGTGGTAGCTCTGGGATGTTGCTCAGCAGTTGCAACCGAGCAATGTCAGTCCTTGCTTCCTCTCATCCCTCACCTACTCCATCCCAAACACCAGCCAAGTGTTTTCTTTTGCATATATGAGACTCTTGAACAAGTTTGAGGGTGATCTGTTGTTGTTGTTGTTTTCTTTTTAGTTTTCTTTTTGTTTCTTGGATTTTGCAAATGTCTTAGTCTAGTAGCTACTAAGAGAGAACTGTCACAAACATTACAGGAGGAATCTGAGAAGGGAAAACAAAGACCAAAGAGGTAAATGAAAATTCTGGCAATTGATAGCCAGGTCTCCAGAAACATACTGAGATAAGTCAATTGTTTAGGACTCAAATGTGTGAAAAATACAATAAGAAGACCCCAAAGAAAAATTAAAGAAAGACTGCAGAGGCCTGCACCTCCTTTGAAGAAGATTTTATAACCATCAGGATAAGACTTTCCTGAAGAATTAGTTCTTACAACTTGTTTAGGTGCGTTGTAGTGAAAAACTTGCTGCAGCTGATGTGATTTCCAGGAAAGGAAAACAAGTGGGTTTGAATTTGTCATCTGGTACCACATTGAAGGATGAGGGTTGTTATTTATTTCTTATTTTTTTTAAGTCACTTGGGTCTTAGAAGTACGAGTGAATACAGAAACGGATATTAAAGAGAATGCAGTCATTCCAGAGACAAGCATTAAATGAGAGTTTAATGAAGTCTGTCCAACACCTCACCAGTAACATGCCAGGTACCATCACAAAAAAACTTACTAGACTTACCCATTGGCCAGGATGGTTGGATCCATCTTTGTTGTTCAGGTACGAGGTAACAGTCATTTTGACCACATAAACCAGACCAGATATACACACAGACTCTTTTATTTTAGCAGTATTTGTAAAACATATTCCTATAAAAAAAAGTCTAGTGCCAAAAAGACCTTGAAGGGAAAGACACATAAAAGAATCCCAGCATCCCTGTCAATATAGCAACAATATAATATTTGTATCCAAAAACTGTGCCAGGCTGACTGAGGGGAAGGGAGCGAGGGGTGGGTTGATATAGGTTGGCGAAAGTTTAGAAAGTAACTCTAGCCCTGCACACCCGTCCACAGAGCCTACTGTAAAAAAGACAGTATCTAGCTCTGCTTGATGTGTATGAAGACTTCCTAAAGCACCTGTTTGGTCTTACAACCTCACACACAACTCATTACATTAATCCATTCATGTCTGCAAACCCCACCCCACGTTACCAACATGGACGAGCAGTGAATCTGCTCTTGAAAGAATCTGAATGTCCTAAAAAATGTTACAGACAGATGTTTTAAAATTTAAACTCACAACATACATGGAAAAACATGGATGGGTAAAACCTTTTTCTGTCATTGCCCACACCAGCATTTAATACATGCTTTTAGAATAAAAGTATGGAAAATTGTTACCTACTGCATATCTAGGCACACTTCCCTGACAGAGAACTACAGGGGAAAAAACGCTTGGTAATATTTTCTCCTATTTGTTTTCTCTAAAGTTAATGCTACTTCTTTGTCTCTGAACGTCTTTGTGTTTTTTTTCCCATGTCATGAAAAACATGACCTTTCTGAAGCTTCTCAGTTAAAAATGAATTCTCAGTAGAAAGAATATCCCTAAAGTAGATCCTCTCTCTTACCAGGGAATGCTCCAGCAGTCAACTTCAATTTGCCTTAAAGACAAAAAGGCATCTCTCAAGGGATAAAAATCAATCCCCAAACTGTCAGCAGCAACATACAAAGTTTAGAAATGTGCTTAATTCAGCACAAACAAATGCTTGTAAATTGTCAAGCCAATATGTGAGAAGTGACTCTTCCATTAAATAAAATCATGAGCTAAATGAAAAAACTAGAACGGGGACAAAGACACCACAAGCAGATATGTTTTATCCACCTGTTATCTATCAAGCACACTAGTATGGAAGAAATGATAACAACCCATTCTTTACCAATAGATTACTGCTTGCTTAATATTATTTTAATTGCTATTAATTTTTTTAAAAGATTTTCATTACTGTTGTGCTCAAGCACATGCAAAAGCATGCCTTCTCCACACAGCTTCGCAACGAGCAGCAGTTTGGGACTCCATCAACTCAGATTTGCAATCTGAAGGCGATCCGCGCTCAGCAACAGGGAAATCAGTTTTCCAGCTTGGAGAAATCATCACAAACTGCAACAACTGCACAAACGTCTCAAGCCATTGCTGGCTACAGATATGCGGCAAGCATGCCCTCTTCTCCTCCCCTCAAGGTCTGAGCAAGGTTAGAAACCACAGCTGGAAGTTCCTGCCTTCTCTTCTGCTGCACCTTGTGGCACCCATGGAAACTGCTAACACCCTTCTGCTTTCCTAAGGCATCTTCGCCTCCATCCAGCAGCAGTCTGACACCCTGGAAACTGCCTCCACACCTACTACAGCACAAAGATAAGGTACAGGGTCCAGTTGGACGACGCGTAGGCAGGCAAGGTGACCTTCCCCATCTGGCCGTTCTGGCTGCAGTCACTCCTCCACTTCGGGAGAAAGGGATGGGACTGTTTGGTGGGTTTCGTTCAGACCTATGCCACACTCCTGGATGCCATTGATCAAAACAGACAGGCCAGAGACAGAACACACCAACAGAAGGCATATAGCAGTGACAACCATTACAGTGATTCCTCCCCAAGATAATGAGAACTTGGACTTTTCCTTCTGTAATAAATGTTTTTCCTACCCTAGTAGACGAGCCCACGATGATCTACACTTGTAAGAAAGAAGAAAAGTCTTGAAACATATTGAAGATTTAAGCAGAGTTCCACCCCAGATCTCCTTCCTCTTCAATGAAACAACTTAATCTTTCTGTACCCCAGTTTCTGATCTGTAAAATCTCCATCTAGAGTATAAGCTGTTTCAAGCATGGACTTCATCATCATATAGGTTTTACTCAGTAACTAGTAAAAGCCTTTAAGTTTTGTTCTCACTTGTGGCTGTAAACATCAGAAAGTCCTATAAAAAGACAGTGCTATTCAGCGTGAAGTAGGTGTTTTGCAAAAAGTAGGCTGTATTTTACCTAAAAAACCCCCCCTGCAACAACCAAAAAAAAAAAAATCAAAAATCAACCCCTCCTCAGACAGGATCTAACATAGACTCAAAGCTCAACTTTCAGTGATTTCTGCAGAGTTACACCAAAACATCCCTATGTGTTAAAAATGGAAGGGCATGTTCTATCTACAGTATTGAAAAATCCACGATAAATCAGTTAAAATATGAAACCATAAAAACATTTGAAAATATGAAGTGAATGGACGATGCAAGAAAAGGAAGGTTCCATACAACAAAAAGGCAAGTGGGGGAACCATCAAAGCAAGATGGGTAATAACCAAAGCACAAAACAGTGCTATTTGAGGGTTCTTTTGTGTAGAATGTAGAAAAGAAGATAGACCAAGCTCCATGCTGGAGATCCACTGCATCATTACTATGCTTTGATGTTATTTTCTGTCAGCACAGAATCACCATGAACTGTGAACTTTTATGTAGATCAAGGAAAGAAGGAAAAAACATAGCCAACGAGGCCAAACTGTAAGACAAAAGTTGCCACGTCTTTCTGCCATTACTTTCAGAGGTAACAATACAGTCAGATTTCCACACACTGACACAACATGTCATGCAATTTCGCATACAAGGTCATAAGTGCCAGAAAAAGAATGGCTATCGCTACTCTCTGAATCGCTTTATTATAAAACTTTCTGTGGAGATTACTAAGGATTGGAATGGGAGGAAAAAACCCCACACATTTCCTGATGTATCCTGAAAATCAAAAAGTCTAGGCTATTTGCAGCTGATACTTCAGAATGGTCAGAAATCTTTTCATCACTACTTTACCAAATAAATTTTCTGATACACGAGATCAAAGGCAAAGATTAGCTCAGGAATCCAGCCATCATTTATTTTGGCAGTGTGCGTATGTTAGTAGATACTTTTGGTCCTCCCTAGGATTAACATGAGTTTCCAGAGAAGGCATGGGGCTCATACAAAAATCTGAAAGCTATATTGCTTAGTTTAGTCACCCAGCAAAGTGAACTGGAACAGCTGATCTCTCTTGCTTTCAAAAATAAGACTGTAAACTGTTACAGAGATCTCTCTTGTTAGCTGGTTCCCTCCTTCAGACGGTACACCGTCACCAGAGTTCTTACTGTAAGAGTTCTTAATATCAAAAATCTTTCTTCAAAATGAACATATAATTTCTTTTCCTAACTTAATCAAATTATTAGTTATAACTAATTGCATTTCAGTGAATGTAAAAACATTATTGTTCTTTGGTTTTCATAACACTGAACCATCTATTTATTTGTTCAAAGAGCAGTTACTTCTCTGTCCCTTTCACAGAAGACGCTGGTTGTTGCTCTGGTCCACAATATATATGACACTATTTTCATTGGGTCCAAAAATGACAACAGTGCAAGTTCAGGTTAAAAGGCCAAATAAACAGATTCAAGTCAGGATCAAATAAATGGGGGTCTCAGGATGTGGTCTCCCCATACCACATCCTGCCCTTGGAAGGCCGCGATACATTTTGCTTAAGTCGAACAGGGCAGTCCATACCGCCTAGAGTGCTTGTTGCTGTTTGCACACACCTTCAAGCACTGTGTCGTATTTTCAGTCTTTTTTTTGGATCCAAGCTAGAACTTCTCTGATTTTATAAGCATGGAGTATCAGAATCTGCAGACCTAAGCACAGGGTTACCGGGGTTAAGCCAGCAGTTCTCAAGGAATTACCAGCGTTTAACAGTTCTGTTCTAATACGTCTGGAGGAGAATTCCTGTTTCTGCAAGCCAGGCTGAGTCTGTGCCCCATGACTTGAGGAACTGACAGGACAAGGAGCTCTGGGGGCAGCTCCTGAGCAGGGTATGATGAAAACTTGCAGGAACGCTGCTGCAGAGTTGAGCCGAGGGGACCGTACCCTGCAGCCCTTCTGATGGCAGCCTCAGAGGAACCAGCTGGGTTTTTTTGTTTCAGCAGCCAGGGATCCGAGTTACCCTGCAATAACTGAATCCTGCCAGTGGTCTTAAGAGTTAGACTGGCAACCACATCTCAGCTTCTGGCAGACCGTTTACAGCTCCAGAGTTGTAGTGTGGCCTCTCCTAGGTTAAGTCACATCACCAAGGTACTGCCAGCAAAAGGAAAAATGAAAGCCTTTGGTTGTCTTCTTTGCAGTACAAATGTACATCGTTACATCACTCGCTCACGAGTACATCCCTTGCTTTCGCAGTGTGCAGTCTGCTCCTCAAGTGTGCTGGACCCTACCGCAACAGGGAGGGCAACAGGGACCGCGACCCTCAAACCTTACCCTAAAGGCCTATGAGGAAAACAGGCTGAAAATTTCCTGGGGGAAATCCTTGCCTGGGCTTACTAAGAGGTAACTAGAAGGCTGTTGTGCTTTCCCTGTCCACTGCATGAGAGCCAGACAGCCTCAGAACAATTACTGTTTGATTTGGGTTAAGAGTCAGACACCACCTGGGGCAACGTCCAGACTGCAGCGAGGGATACTATTTCCGGAAACACAAATGACAGGTGGGAATTTGCAACTGGTAACACTTTATACATTTAGGGCACCACTGTGTTTCAGTGCAAACCTTTAAAACACGAGCATACAGCATTATTCAGGGTGATTTTTTGCACGGGGCCATAGCAGTGTTGAGAGCAGAGTCCACCTCCAAACCCCCCAGTTCTTCACAGCCCAGGGAGGCAAATCCTGCCTTACTTTCTCTGCTGTTCCAATTCTTGTCTGTCAGATAAATGCGCACCACATCACCCGGTGAGAGATCACAGAGGCAGTGAAAAGGGGATGTTGTATGACTGGAAAAGGGCGTCAACTTTTATAACTCCATCATTTTAGTTATGGCTGTGATCCTGGGTTCTTTTGTATCTGATTTAGAGGGGGGGAAAATTGCAGCCGGTCATTGGTAACTCCAGTAATGCAAAGCTATGGAGAAAAAAAAAGTATGCTCCGATTTCTGGAAGTATGCATGCTCTATGCAAGACCTTCATTTCATCTTTATCAGTAGGGACAATACACAGGTGGACAAAGCCTGCTCTCTGAAGACACCAAATATTTTGTGAAACAGACTGACCTCCATCAAATGAACCTATTTTTCCTCCTTAGCAGACAACCACAGACAACCAAACATTTGTCATTGCTGCTCGTTATTCATTCCTCTGTTCAAGGGTAAATGGAGGTAAAGAAAATTTGCTCAACTTCTAATTCAGACAATATATTTTATCGCCTTTGACTGCCTGGCTTAAAATACTAGGTAGGGACATTACTCATTTCTTAATTTAGTGCTACTTCACTGACCCTGTTCATGCTGAACGGGCTGATGGCTTCAAGTTCATGACATTATTTCCACCCTGCCTGAATGACTGAAACTTTGCAAACAAAACAACAAAACAAGAAATAAACTTCTTAAATGCAAGGCTTTTGGGAAGATAATAACCCATAATAATCTTTCTGAAATTATTATGGTCTGGGAACAATCCCAAGTGTAGGAAGACCGTGTGTTACTATGCTTTTATAATGAACAGAACTTCACAAGCCTACTCAAAAAACAATATATTTTTAATATTTAAGCAGCACTAATTTATACCCTTTCTGAGCCCAACAGGTGGAAAAACTGGCAGAGCAAAGGTACTTTTGCACACTGGGCATGGAGATGAGAAAGTCTTGTCTTTAAGGAACACACACTCCCTCTCTTTCCCTTTTCCAGTGCAATCCCTCAACTGGAGTGGTTATTAGCCACCTGACACCTCAGTATATCAGGTTATTGCTTAGTGAATGTTCTCTTCGTGTTTATGTCTGAAGGAAAGCTGAAGTGACTTCAGAGTTTAAAGTGCCCTGTGGCATTCCAAATGCCCTACAAAAGCCCTGAGGTGCGCAGCTCCCTAGCCACAGCTCCGGTCTAGCATTGCAAGATGGCCAGCAAAATTCCACACGTGACATTATAAACATGCCCTAAACTCCGACCCGGAGGGACGGTCTGTAAGGCTGAGAGAGCACTTCAGTCTCCGTTCCTGTACAGACCTTTGGCTCTCTGCTGAGGCTGCCAGCCAGGGTGCCAATTAGTGCCAGCTGATTGCTCTTTTGATGTGCACACCTCTCTAGGAACTGGACTGAAGCTACCAACTCATTTCATATAGGTCATTGGATGTTGACAACTTTGTAAGAGACTGACTAGGGCCCAGTTTGGATTAGCAATTTAGCAGGAAGGTCCTGTATCCCACTGCCCTCCAACCTCTCTCGTGTATGTAATTTTAATATAGCAACTTCTAGGCTGTAAATTGACTACAGTTTCAGAGAAAGGGGCGTTAGAAAACTCCAGAAGCAAGACTCCCATAAAGTGTTATTGGGAAATTAAACTGTGCCTTGCCCCTTTAACCTTTTTGCTATGTAGACTGCATTTAAAGGATTTCATTAGGGCCAGAGGCCGTAGCTTACATTTCGGTTGCTAAGTGAAATGAATCATGGAAGAAATTGGCTTAATTGGGGATTCCAATAAAATACTGGGTTTAGAACCAGGGAGTCAACAAAGATTTAGCCACTCCAAGATTTTTAAGACATGAATGGGACATTTGTATTTTGTTTTAAATAAGAAAAAATACATAATTATAAAGCCTTCTACACTATTATAAGAAACCCACTTCTACAAATCTGTAAGGAAAAGGAGTGGGAGAGTCTTATTTGAAAAGTACATATTAATTTAGGCCATAGGACACCTGCAGTAGTTAAACGTTGTCTGCTGTTAGTACCATAAAGTGTATTCTGTAGTATGACAATGTATATGTTCTTTAAGCTGAGATCATCAATTTTACTAGCTAAAATTCTGCCAAATACTTATTATAGATCCTACATAGTTTATTCCAGTGACCAGGAAAACCAGCCTCTGATTGTTTCTTTTCCCTACATTCTCATTCCTAATGCTGCTGTGGAATGGAAATGGGATGAAGACAGCATCTGCAGCCTGGAGACGTTCGGAGGAAGGAGAAAAACATCGTATCATGCATCACAAACAAAGCTCCTCCATCTCAGACTGATTTCTTTCAAGAACTTCACTGCCTTAGCCAATTTGTAAGAGGTGCAATAATTTTTTTTAACCACAACATTAAATGAGTACAACCGCAGTGTACATGCAATTATGTCTGGCATAAGGCGACATCGTGACTGCATCCATGGCAAAGGAACAGTATTTATAGGTCATAGCAGTTGCTAAAGTTGTATAATTTTCATATGCAATTAGGGCTGCTGTTATTATAAGATTAAGGTGTTACAAACTTTCTGTGTATCTAATCTGGCTCAGACACATCTGTACTCTGGAGGTCTGTAAACACTCAGCAAAAATAGGAGAATATCTGCTCAGCAGTGTCAGCCACTTGAGGTGCTCCATTTCCTTGACTCCCGCTCATCTTTGACAGATGATTGTAATGCAATAGCTCAAAGGAGGTAGGAAACGGGAGACTGAGACACCCCCGCAGGGTTCCACTGAGTTTCAAAGGTGCTAGCAGCAAGAAGCACAGTAAATTAAAAACTAGCATGACAAGAGGCACAGTCTTCAGGGCTAAATATGTAGGGTATATTGTATGAAGAGTCATAATATAGTGAATCTCCTACTGGAGAACAGCTGTACAGTAAAGCCTTATATCAAAGGGTTAAGTTGGCTAAGCTAGTAAAAAAGAACCAGTTTTCTGTAGCATGGGCCATTTGCAGAAGGGCATGAGAAAGCAGTTGGGGACTTCCGTGCTCCTCTTGCTCCCGGCACTCCCGGCACCCTTGCACACCCCACAGCCAAGTGAAAACGGGAGATGCTCCCTGCTTGTATTGGAGCCAGGTTACAGACAACTCAAAGGGACACATGAAAACTCCAACATTACCTTTGCTGTAATCCTGTCCATTTCAGCATGACACAATTTCTGGGAGTCCACTTGAAAAAGCGGAGCTGAGTCCGCATTTTTTGGCACCTAATGCAATCACTTTGCTGGTGACTCATGCTGCTATCCCAGCATTTTACATCTACTTTGCTAAGGTTCAAATGCCTAGAGTAAGGAATCAGACAACAAAGAACAAAAAATCAAAAGCATTCTCTCTATTATTCATGTTTCTTGAAGGCTGAGCTGAGGAGAGCTGTTCCAATGCCTTTTATACAGAAAGACAACACAGCAATTGTCATGCTGAATTGCAGACTTCAGGACTGGTCTTTACCTGCATGGACAGGAGAAGCCCACCTATGTTCTTAGATATTTGTACTTTACAAGGAAGGCTTCACAATATCATAACACAGAGGGGCCTCTTGCTACCAGATCGCATATTGTGTATCATCCAGAGCTGTATCTATTAAAAAATAAATTAAATCAAGTCGACGAGTACCTTCTGGTATGTAGGTGGGAAGAGCCTACTTATAGGAAATAATTTGTTGTAAGAGGAAGCTGGACAAATTCCAATTAGAGGAATGACATTTTTAACACAAAGAATAAACGTTAATTAAAACTGCCTGTTTACGGACATGGCAGATGAGTCCTGAAAGTCTTTAAGTCAAGCCTGATCATCTTTTTAAAATCTGTGTTAAAGCCCAACAGAAGCGATGAGCTTGAGACAGCTTTATTTAGTGTGGCACTATGGCCTTTGGTAGGTCATGGGGTCAGAGAATATCAGTCACCAGGGCTGCCTTTTCTGATGGCTTTAATCTTTGAAACCTTCCAGTGAAACAGTGTGACCCATCGTTAGCAAAACACATGAAAAATGGCTGAAGTGCATATTTGGTTGCACGTCACATCATAAATTACCAACAGGACTATTCTGACCAACGAGTTTTCACTGAAATAAACCAAGAAAAAAAATGGGGAAACTCTTCCCACTGTCCCCACTGCCTATCAGCAGACATCACCATGATGAGCTGACGCCGCGAGTCCCGCAGCCAGGCTTCCGCCCCTAGGAGCGGAGTCATTCAGCGCTGCCAGACCAGCCACCACTGCTGCACGGACAAGCGGCTTGTTAGTCTGGCATGTTTCGATCTGCTGGCCAGAGGGGTAGGCTGCCCTTCTGCACTGCCCATCACCTTGACCGAGCTCCCCAAACAACTCGTTTGTGAAGCACCAGCACTAACACCTGACTGCCTTACAGACTAGGAGGCATAAGACCGTGGTGACTATCTGTGTTTGACCCCACAGGAAAACAGGGGATTTCAGGAAGAAAAGACCACGGGCACCTTAGATCAGGAACACCATTGTCAGGGCACGGCATAGGATCATAAAATCACCTAGGTTGGAAGGGACCTTTCAGATCATCTAGTCCCACCATCAAGGCATGCAGGGGCCTGATGTGGCTATAGGAATTTGGTTCCCACCGCAGTGTGGGTTTCCCTGCCAGCAGCACCAGTAGAGGGCACAGCCTGGAATTATGCCTCCATTGCCCCAGGGTACAAGCAGGGCTCCATGATCCCCTCCTGCGTCGCTACCTCTCATAGCACAGCCTCTCAGACCATAAACAGGACCAAATTCCAGTTTTATATATTCTTTCACAAAAAGTTTCACTTGAATCCAGCAAAGGTTGTTCAAATACCTTTACTCATAAAACCAGACATATTAAAAAAGACATTATTAAAGAGATATTCATCCTCAAGCCAAGACACTGAGATCAAACCAAACATAAAAGACCAGGAAAACACACTGTAACTCATTCAATAGCGTAACAAAATGCTATCACCACAGAAAAACACAAAAGTAATAAAAGTAAATTTGACCTTAGTAGCTTTCAAAATGTTAGGTACTGATGGAAATTTTCTAACCTGATTTAAGAAATCTATTCTGCTCTGCAACCTCCTTTTTTTTTTTCCTCTGTGATATGAAATTTCAAAAGCCTCCAGCATTTTTTCTAATTCCAAGATGAAGTTCAAGAAATGAATCTATCATTTGTTGAAAAATTACCTTAAGTAACGACAATACTTTAATAACCTCCACAGCCGCCACCATTCTTTTACCCCTCTTGGGAAGGTTTCCAGCCATGTGGGAGTGAATTAGGAGCTAAACATCTTTGTAAACACAATTTGAGCAGTGAATTAGAGTATGGTTCCTAACTCACTTGAGAATATAAATTAAACTTCTTGGTCATTTAGTCTCCTAACATTTTTATTTATCTCCCTGTCTCTCTTTAGATTGAAGGTATATGCCAGTTTATTTTCATAGCAAAAGACAGCAGCTGTAACACAGACTCCAGAACACATTTTAAAATTAGTATTTCTCAGGTTCCTTTTCTTTTACGCTCCTGTTACAGGTAGACCGAAGAGAAAACAAAACACGGTTGAATAATGAAAAAAAGGGATGCTACAGACAAAAATCACAGCTTATATTCTGTATCCTTCAAGTATATTCCAAGCCAAATTACAAAGTCAAAAATAGGCATCTTTTGCTTCCTAACACATACAAATGGGGTGAATTATTCTGTTTTATGAATTGCATCTTCAACCTTTTTCCCTAGGTTACTTTGCTGGATTTGGGTGTTTAAACATCTTACAAGGAGGAAAAGAAGTTGCAGAGGCAGGGCGGCAGCCGAGTTCGCTGGCTGATCTAAAGGAGGTTTCTTAGGTTACCACACCCACATAACACCAGCTGCAGGTCTCCCAGCGCCTCTTTTCAGTAATTTAGAGAGCCATTTGCTCAACTGCAAGCTCACACAATTCTGCAGACAGCACAAGTTGCATCGAAATGCAAAAGGGCAAAGGTGGAGCAGCTAGCCACACAGCACCACTGCGTACTTGCTGTTGAGTCTAATGCTTCTGGAAAGACTCAGGTCATCACACCGTCTGGCTTTGCAGAGCACCTGTGGTAAGTCTGGCGCTTCCTGAGCAAACTCACTCAGCACATGCCATAGAATTGTTTTGTTTACATGCAGCGAAAGGCAGAAATAAGTGGCAGAAACACAGGAACTCCATTCTTCCTCATAGGAAAGGGGAGATCATGTTAGGAATAGTGACAAGAGAAGGCATGTGAACCTCCAACAGGAGAAAACAGACCCATTCCTACATGAGTTTTTGCTTTCAAGCCACTAAGTTTCTTGCTGCTTGTGGCTCCTTTCTCAAGGAACAAATAGAAGAGGAAAAAATCAGAAATAAACCATATTTTAGAATCTCACCTGGAGCTGTACAACCTTCCTCACTAAAAAGTGCTAGCCTGCTATTGCTGAGAGTATTGGGATTGTTTCCTTTTTATTTAACCTACACGCACAGACACACATGGTAAGCAGTATCAGTCAGTTTACAGAATCCGGTACATATGTGTTAGGAAATGGCAGAATTAATGTGCAATCTAAACTCAGCCTAAATGGTTGTCTAGCCTTGATTAATAAATAGTTTATGATACAGTCTTTTAATACATAGCACTAATGTTGCTCTATTTAACGCACAAGATAGATAGACAATGCTCATTTTAAGAGCAGCTCATTCTGCAGTATTTTCTTTTGTTCCGTTACTCATATTGTAATCCTTTGTAGTGGCCTTTATTTCCTATATGTGGTTCGAAACCTACTCTGAAGACAAATTTATTTACTTTGTCCAGGCATTTGTTTGGTGCTCATCATTAGAGGATACAAGTGATTCAGACGTATTATTTTTACTGCAGCCTTGAGAAGGTCTGCATGTCTTCTACAGATGACAAAAGATGTGCACTGAGATTACAATCACAGAGATACAGGTACGCAAAATCTGAGACATCTGGCACATGAGCTGGAATAGTAGCTAGCACTATTCATTATTCTGTAGACTCAAAACACAACTCTCTAGTGACTTCAGGAGTAGATGTGGGTGTTCAACAGTTCTGATTAATCAGAGCGTAGGATCTCAGAGTCAGCACACAAGCTGGGGAATACACACATGATATGAAAAATTTACTGACTTTACTAAACATCAGTGGCAGAGACAAGACTACAGTCCTATTTTTCATAGTCTTATCTAACGTCTTACCTATATTTCCTTTCCTGTAGTCTTTGATTTATCTACTACAGGCCATCCACCTGCAAGAAATGAACAGTCTCTTCCACTGCACAAGCCTATGTATCTCCGGGCAGGTCTAGCTTGTGGTCTGGATAAAGAAGAATTCCCACAGGAGGTGAGGACATGGGGAGAGAAAAAGAGGCAGTATGTGATTACATTGTTACAGGCTGTGTTCTAATGCACATGAACAAATGAGCTATCTTAAATGACCTGAAATCTGCCGGTTCATCACTTTTGAGGACTCCGCTACCTTAAAAATACTCTTTCTACATTATTTTTTTCATGCTATTGCCATACAAAATCCTGTGTTCTATATTTCAGAGAACTTGCTTATGCTACAACAGCATTTTGGAAGAGCAATAGAGGGCTAGAAGATGGATATTTCCATATATAACTTTTTTTAACTTTATGCTTTCCTTTGTACTTAAAGCATTGTTGGTTTTGAGGTCTTTGTGGGGTGTGTGAGGGTGTTTGTTGTTTTTTATTTAAAATATGGAACTATTTTAATATGTGTACCTTTTGTGAAAAACTGTACATGCCAAATAGTCCTTTATTTAATTAAGAATGTCTTTTCCATTATATTTATTGAAAAAGTAAAACTGAAGTCTCACTTAAGCACTGAGATTTGGGCCACTTAAAAAGATTGGACGAAAAATGAAAGCTATTTGAACATCTGAATAACCAAGCTGTGACCATCCACAGCAGGACTCCGATACTGTGGGGCACATTGCACATAGGCCATTAAAAGTATCACCTAAATAAGCCCAAGGACTTTGCCAGAAGAAACACATTCAAATCCCGACATTGCGTTTCTCTTATTGTCATTAGCGTTTTGCACTTTTGTCTGCGAATTGGATGGAATTTCTTTTCCATTTAGCCGGTGGAAAATATCCCGGCTCTCCCCAGCACAAAGTTGCGTTTTTTATGTCCCGGGCTACGCGGGTAACGCCTGCTAGGCGACCTCCTCTCCGGGGAGCGGGGCTGGGGGCTGTGTCGGGGAGGGGGATGCCCGGCCCCGGGCACGCTGCTCTCCAAGGCCGGACCAGGAGCATCCTCTAGCGGCCAGCGCCTCGGGAAGCCCCTGCGTCCTCCAGAAGCAAGAATCTTCTGGAAGACGGAGAGAAATCAGCGATTGAGGGAAACGGGCAGAAGCCAAAAGGATCCTCACAAAAGGAGGGATATTTTTGCCCGTCTCATTTATGCTCTCGTGTCAGAATAAATGGGAAAGAGTTCTCTTCTAGATCCCGAGTAGCACAGGCACCCCTTTCCCTCTCTGCTCTGCAAAGCCCTCACCAGCAAGGAACCAGCTCAGCAGTGCTTTGGCATGTAAGAAAGCAACAACAAAAAATGAAAAAGAAAAAAAAAACACAGCCCAAAACAAACAAGCAAACAAACACCAAAAAAAAAACCCAAGAAAAAACCCACACCACTTCCCAACCCCTCCCAAAAAAGCTCCAAATCAAACCAAACCGAACCGCACCACAAATCCAACCAGGTTTAAACTCCTATAAGAATGAAGATAAGTTATGTGCTGAGAGATATAGGTCGGAACTGTGTACAAAACTGTGTGAAGTGTGTTTCATTTGCATTAAATTTGTAGCCACTTCCCTTAAACAGTGGCCACATTAGATTCTAATCAGCATACAGTGCAAAATAGGAGCCAAATGTGAAAGAAAGACAAAAGAGCAATCACACATGCTTGCCATTTCCCCAGCCCATAAAACAATCTCTTTGTGTTTAAAAAAATAAAAATAAAATGTTGCCCAGTAAGATTTCCCCAATCTGACTGCTTGGGAACTTTACAGATTTTGGCACAGATGTGGACTTAAGTTTGGCTCTCTATACTATCATTACTAGCTAGGATTAAGGCAAGTAAAAAGCCTACAGTGAGTACACGCTGGCTGAAAACATAAATTAGTTTGTTAGGGCATAAATCACACAGCAAGGTCAAGCAACTAGAAGGCAAAGCACAAGTGCCTAATGTCTTACAGGCCATGAGGGTTGCATCTGGGATCAGTGATGGCCACTCTGCGAGTTGCAGGGTGAGGAACGCGACTGAGAGCACAGTGGGGTTTGGTAGCGACACCGGTTCTCGTGAGGCTCCCAGCCTCACAGCTGTGCTCTCTTCTCTTTTCCTTTGATCGGCTGCTGTCTCTCAGGAGGCATTTGCCCTCCAAACACATCAAAACTGGGCACATTCACCTGAACTACTTTTAATATTCTAACACATTCCAGCCATGCCTGGATTAGGAAAATAGGTAGCATACTTTGACAGGTATGACAGCAGTATGGACAAGTACAGACAGTATAATTATAAAAATGGCTATGTTTGACTTCCAGGCAAAGCTTAAAATTAGCCACGTCCTAATTTTGAAATAAAATTTTCTTATTTACCTTATGTTTCTACTGAGGATCATTTTAGTGAAACTTTGCCATGTTTTAAAGCAGACTGTATTTGCCCGTCTTGAAAGGAGAGCGGGACTCAGTTTTCTTCCATTTCTGACTGGATGCAGTTAGAGACAGGGGAGAGCACCATGCCAGCAGCAATGACTAAGCCATCCCATGTCTTTGTGGATTAGCCATGACCTGGGCACTGTGAGCGGTGTGTGTGTAACCTGTGCTCCAGCAATCTCTACCAGGCTCTGTTGCCCGAGGATGCTGGCCCTAATATACCCATCACCAAAGAGAGGTAGATAAAGGAATTTAAGCATTCCTGATGTTCACTAGACCCGCAAGACTCACACGAAGCACAGTGTGCTGAGAGCAGTATGTGTGCCACACTGCTCTAGATTGAGCAAACAGAAAAATTCACAAGAAAACAAACAGCATGGCTTCTGGCAGTGACAACTATCCTTCAGGTACTTAACCTGTGTTCCTAACAAGGAATCCTGGTGAATAATTTTTAAACATATGGCACAGACCATAGTCTTACAAACCATCCAAAGTGAATGGTTCAATTCACTTAAAGAATTCAGTGTACAAATAGGAAAATTAACTTTTTCAGGCCTGTGTGGTCTATAGGTCAAACACCTAAAGAAACCTGGAGTCTCTTACTAAACATGCAGCTACTATAAAAGTACTGAGGTAGTCACTCAGCAACACTTGAGAATCATAGAATGGTTTGGGTTGGAAGGGACCTTAAAGATCACCAAGTTCCAACCCCCCTGCCATGGGCAGGGACACCTCCCACTAGACCAGGCTGCTCAAAGCCCCATCCAGCCTGGCCTTGAACACTTCCAGGGATGGGGCATCCACAACTTGTTCCAGAAGTTGTAACTTGTTTTGTCTGCAGTGCAAAGTGAATGCTGAATTTTTTATAGCTAATGAATTTGTAGCTCTTCTTAATGAGGAAACTATGCCAAAGTCTTTTATCTCACTTTGATTTTAAAAATTTTCATTTAAATTTTCCAAATGTTAATCAAACTATGCATTTAAGTAACAACAGTTACAAATCAGCTACACAGAAAAATTAGGTTATATTAGTTTGCACTGTGCTCTCCTCTGTTGCAAAGTTATACAAAATAGTTCTGAAGCTTTCAAGTAGGTTTAAAGGTTTGTGACATGACAAAAGAAAAATTAGGAAAAATTCATTTTTTATTGGACAAAGAGAAAAGCTGAGGACAGATCAGCACTGTTTGCCTTCTTGTGCTCATTACTTTGGCTTCCAGCATGGCTCTTGAGATAAAATGTAACTATGAGCTGGTTAAAAGCAAGGAAACAAAGAGTAGGAAATTAATGTTTGGTTTTGACAATAAGGGAAACCTACCAGAGCAATCCTATGCCAGATCTATGCCAGGCCTTGTTTTGTTCATGATACAGTTTTTGTTGTAAGAAATAATATAAGCAGAAGGAGTAGTGAAGAGACTGTTACGAATACAAAATGATTTGTATTGCCAAAAGGGTAGGGAGAGTTATAGAAGATCTTGTCATATCAAATCATCAGCTTGTAAAGTAGCAAGTGAAATTCATTGTTGATAAATATAAAGTAGTGTGCTTGTGAAAAATTGACTCAAACATCCATACATATTTATACATATGTATCTGTATGTAAGTGTATACATACCCTGTGTACCTAATTATACATACACATACATAATGATGCAATCTTAATTGGCTATTACAAGCTAGGACCCTATAAGAATACCAATTTTATGTTCAGTGGGAGTTAAAAAGACAAATAGAATATTAGAAACTCAATAGAAAAAGAACAGAGAATAAAAGATATAAAACTATTATGATAAACATTAGGTCCGGGCACAATTCTGGCAATCTTGCCAAAAATGATGTAACAGAACTCTACAAGAGAAAAGCAAAGAGGATGACCTACGGTGGAAGAACATTTCTGTACCAGGATAAATTAGAAAACTATAAAATCATGAACGGGATAGAGAATGTGAGGGGTAATGATTATTCACGCCTTCCCATTAGGGACCCTCAAATACAGTTATCAAGCAGCAGCTTTAAAACATACAAGAGAAGTACGTTTGCACACAGCTCATATCTAGATCCTGGAACTCATTGCCACAGAACACAGAAGGCTTTATAAAATATAAATGTTAAAATTAAAAAAAAAAGTTGAAAATATACGCAAGAAGGTAAATCATAGCCTATTGACACAAAGATATAGATATAACCTCTGGCTTAGAACAGTCAACTGCTTGATCCACTAAAGGACGAGAGAATTAGTGAGGAAGCACCATTATTTGTTTGACCTGCTCTTCATTTTTCCCACATTTTCCATTCTTAGCCTCTGTAAGGTTTTGTTTTACTTGCCTTCTCTGTGGAAGCTTACGTCTGTAGCCTACCAACTACTTTACCCATCATGAATGCATCATACTTCAGTATAGGTACTTACTACTGTTGTAATCATCCAACGTTCACAGCATTCTTTTCAACCTGTCAACTGCTACAGAATTCAGTGATACCCTTGCAGCATCCCAGAGTAAACCAAGAGAAGGGTTTTTATTTATTCCTTTCTAAATTACTGATTAACTTTCACCAGGTAGATTTTACATTTTCTCATTATCTTTTTATTTCACCTTGCAATTCTGAACTTCTAAGACTTTTAGAAATGGAGATGTGAAACAAGCACAACTTATACATACTCCTATGACCATCCAGTACACATAGCAAAGAAATGAAGGATTGAACAGCCCTTGATAACCATTACTTTATCTTACTTACACTTATGTGCTGAAATATACACTTTGAGATTGATTCTTAACGAATTATTAAAACTCTATTAATGTTATGGATACCATGACCTATTATTCCTTCAGTATAAATAGACCAAAGAAAATAAGTTAAAATGAAGAGAAAAATACATATTAAAACACATTTTCACATGTAGTTGTCTTTCAATTTTGGTTCACAATAATTTTGTAACTTTGAAGAATGTATTTTTATTCTCAAAACACAAATATCCCCTGTTAACTTTGTTATTGTTGGTTGAAAACTCTGCACTGGTCCACAGTCCCCAACAAATTCTTTGAAGTCAGATGAGAAAAGAGAGGGGGCAGAAAAAAGAAGCAGAAGAGAGGACAGAAAGAAACTTTGGAACTTTCAGAATGAACTTCTACACTGTTACATTTCAAATTCAGGCCACACTGCAATTGAGCAAATAGAGGAGAAAAAAAAAAAAGGTGGAAAATTGTGTTCTCTAAAATTCTTGAAGGGGGGTGTGTGCAGTTATATTCCACCACATTTAAACAAGGGCTATGCAAGTGTACAAAAGAAAGGTAGAGTTCGTTGGCCAAAAATTAGTTTAAACTGCATAGCTCAGTTTCAATAGCAACTGTTGCCTTCCTTTCCTTTTAAGGGTGGATGCTCAGAAGCTTGGTCTCTCTTGGTCCTGCTGGACAGACAGGAGAGACAGGCAGGCTGCCTTTGCCTTTGCTGGCTCCAGGGTAAAGGTAAATTCTGAGCTGCCTGCCCTCACAGTGTCACCACGCTAGGCATGACACGACACTGCCAAAATAAAAGTACTCCAAGGAAAAGGTCACAGATGGTCAAAGATGGGTTTGGATTATCTTTCAAAAAGTTAAAACTGATCTAAATTCAAGTCCATGTTTCTGCGACTTTGCCAGCTAACCAGAGCAGAGCTAAGCACTGTTCATGAGAGTTCTTGCAAGTTCCACACAGATTAAGAAACCATATAAACTTAAAAAGGATTCCTAGCTGAAATTTGTACAGCCTTTACTAGAGTGGGCCTTAAGCTCCATGGTTAAGGTTTGTAATTACTACCAGAACATTATAGAACATAGGGAGCATCACTACCATAACCAGTAGATCAAGAAAAAAAAATAAAAGCAAACCACAAAGGTTTCCACTCATGCTTGCACATAGAAAGACTAATTCGTTACTCCATTAACTACAGAGGAGATCTTAGCCATGACTGCAATCCGGTATTAAACCAATCATGGTGAATGGTCACTGTAATATTATTTTTTCTTTTTTGTTCACATAAATATGTTGTGAACATAATAGTCCCCTGAAAACACTTGGATGGTAACATCCAAGTGTAAAAATACAGGTACCTTAAATTAACATCTGGGGGTTTTAATGTCTTTTCTTTCTTTTTTTTTTTTTCTTCTTTTTTTAAAAAAAAATATATATTTTTCAAATCAGTGGAGACAGAATTCTATTATCTACTTTCTCAAAGTTTGACAAAGACTGGACAAATTCACCCTTTTAATAAAAGGATGCTTACTAAAATTGTGCTTTATAACAGACTTGCTAATGATTTTATGCTGGTCTGGTGAAGTCAGGAAAATGTGAAGTATAAAATTTACAGTATAAAATGGAATGTTTATGGAGGAGAACAGGCGCTTGAATTCCTACTGACCACATACAGCATACACGCTGGCATGCATTATCGCTGCCAAGCAAAAATTAGATGTGGTACACATTTTACCATCTTCGACATAGGAAATTTTACCCCATATTATACAACAACAAAAAATACCACATCTGTATAGTAAGTCACTCAGAAAACAGTCAGTACTATGAATACTTACAGTAAACTAATTCAGCCTTTTCGTGAATAGACATTATACTGAAGTTTGTATGGTCTCATTTCATGTCCCATCTGCTTCAGTTCTTCACGCCAGAAGAAACTTTCCCAAATCTATGAGTATTTCATTGACTTAGTACAGTGGGTTTACAGATCACTCAAAACTGCAGAGATATGCCTTGGTCTAGATACTGAGATTGGAAATTACATTAAACAGCAAATAAGTGTTCTGTACCTTCATTGAAAGTAATGAAAGCAGTACAGCTTGGCCTTTGTTAATGAACACCCCCTCTCTGCCCCTAAATTACCTCAGCTTTCACTGATATACTATGACCCTGCCTTCACAAGGCTAATATTATCTTAAATCACCCATTTAGATGGACCAAATCATCTATAGGTTCTCCTATCTTCACCACAGCGGGATGGATGTTCAATCACAAGCCTTTCACACTAGAGGACATTACATATTAGCCTTCATATATTTACCTAGATCAGCAGCAAGACAGGACTTATAAGCTTTTGTTTTGGGTTGTTCGGTGGGGCTTTTTTCTTACATACAACATATCAAATTTGACTTGGGCCCAAATGAAAAACTCGTTCAAATTATTCTGTTTAAAGAAACAAGTAGAAAAACGCTTTTGTAAAAGATATGCTAAAATACATGAAAGTAGAAACATTATATTCAAAAGTCTACAAAGCCAACACATGTTTTCAGAATACAATGTGTTAAAATATCCATAATTTTTACAGTGCAATTTTACTAATTTGGGAAATCTACATAAACTTGCTACCATGTCATTCTCTATTGAGAGGAATAATCTTACTAATTGGTTAGATATTGTACTGCATATATCTGATAGGTTTAAGTACCTGTAACAAAATACCCATCGAGATTACACATAAAGGAAAAGTTTGAGCAGGGAAAAGTCCAAGCTCTACAGTTGTAGTTCAGGCTCAACTATGCCAATCATATCTGGCAAATCTCACATCCTTGATGAAAGGAGAGCAATATGCCTCTAAAACTGATTAAAATAAAACTAAATACTCTATTTTATTTGTATTGCAAGGGAACAGAAAGTGAAGTCAAAGTAGCTTTTATCAAGAAACTACTGACCAAGAATGGAAACTGCCTTTCTTCATTGAGAAACATATTTTTGGTCATAAAGTGGAGGAAATACAAACTGTAATGCATTACAAATATAAAATAATATTAAAAAATCATCTATACAATTGTTTAATTTCAGAGCAAGTGCATTATATAGAAAAATTTATTTTAACATGCTACCAAGGAATTATATTCATTCTAAATGTGTTTGCATTCCATGATGTTAATTTAAATTTGTGAACTGTAAAGCATTGGACAAAGACGTTACCTGTATCAGAACTTATGTCATTATATTTGCAAGGTATACTGAGGTCTGGCAAACACAGACAAACAGGAAGTCTATTGCATGTCTCACATTCACATGCAGTCAAAAGATCTAGCCATGAATATCTGTGGCTCCAAAGTATGTCTGCAGAGACTATATATAAAAGAGGTGGAATAACGCCCTTTAGACACTCTCATCAGGGAATATTATCCTTGTGGCTGTTTACAATTCATAAGATGCAGAAGTTTCAGAAGAAGCATAGAAAAGCATATTTGTAAGTTTGAAGAGTATGTGTTTAAGGGCTTTTCAAAGCCTCACTAACATCCTCTCAAATACAGGTTCTATACCTTTTCGCTAAAAGTCATTGAGACTATATCTCCAAAATTATTTTTTTAATATGAGATTTAAAATCACTAGGTGCTTTTTTTAATGGTTCACTTAGTCTACTAGATCTCTTGGAAACTACTTATCAGATAGGTGTTATGAGAGACAAATAGGATACATCAGATGATCTTACCTGGACTCTCAGAACTGGTGCAGCCACTCAACAGATTTCAGTTTGTGAGATCCAGAGTGGAGAAAGAAAAATTTTTTATCTACTTCCACTGCCAGATTTGCTCATACTATCTGAGGGAACAGATACTACAATTCTAAGATAACATGCACCTTGCAGTTTCGGGTTAGGTAGGTTTAACTCATGGCTAGTTTCTGCAACCTGCTGAAAACTGTTCAGTAATGAAAGGCTTACAAACTGCAGATCCTCTCATTAGTCAAGTCCCAAGGCCTGACGCTTGCCCCTTCCACACAGCTATTCTTTGACTGCACAGGATAAACTGATTAGTGATCTTCTTCCCACTCACTGACATCAGCACCTGGCTTCAATTATTGCTCGTTTGACTTTTGCCATAGGTGATACAGATTCTTGGGTGATCTAACTGATAATCAATATGAATTTTTAGTACATACACCACTTACTGTGCCAAAAGGAAATTTCATTAAAGGGCAGCTTGTTTTTACTGACCACTTATCATTCAATAAAGGAACAAAACCCACCTTTAATACAGGGAGGTATGATGCGCTGTTTGTGAATTAATTTATCAAGTTTTGCTCAGGTTGTCTCCCGTCCCATCATTTGGATTACAGCACAGAGCTTAATAGCAGGATACAGCTGAATTCACTGCTCCGCAAGCTGGCAGCAGTCTGGAGAAGAATCAGCTTATAAATGATTGCTTATGACAACCAAATTATCCAGAAGTTTAGAGTTAAGTATTTGCTGTGCTGATCATTTAAAAGATAAGATGGGGATCATTTAATGGAATCTGAAGCATGACATGGCTGAGGAGATTATAGTTTACAATCTACGTTTTCATTACTAGAATAGCATTTTAACATAGTATTCCCCAGAAGTAAGGGCATAGAAAATACTGCAAAACCATATAGTTGCATATATACCAGATCACCTGCTTTTACTCAGTACTGGCATTATGTAAGCTAAAACAAATGGATGTTATTGCCTTCCAAAACAAGCCAGGGATTAAAATCTGTGATGCAATATATGTACTGAGACATTCAATAACTAAAAAAGAAGCAGGACGGTTCACATGAATCCAAGTTTTACAAAAGCAGTTAAAAATAAAAAAAACCAAAACAAAACAGGCAAGGCCAATGGAAACAGACAGTGTCTGTTTTCAAGCAAATGCTATGCAAAGTATTTCCCTTGCAATAGAAAAGTTAACCCAATTGTGAAATTATCTCAGTAGCATTTCCATCCTTAGGCAACATTTTACAGCTATTGCTCATGCCGTGCTTCTGGCAGGCAAATGTCATTTTTAAGTAACACGAGAGGAATGCAGAGTCGGAGTCAGAGTTCACCCAGGAAGATGAGCACAGGGCTCAGGGTGTAGTATACGGGTCAGTTGGAACCAGCAGTCATACGTCTTGTTGGTAATCTCTATTGATTAGAGAGATCGCTGTGGTTCACAACAAAGACAGAACGTCTGTCTGTCTGGTATGACAGGTAAATAACAGCTTTCAAAACCAGGCACTCTCAAAAAAATATACTAATTTAGTCTAGTGCAGCATACCAGATAATCAGACAGAAAGAATAAGTTTTAAATTGTGATCTTTCTGCTGACAATTGCCATCTTGCAGAAAATGTAGCATCAGGTCATCCTGTGCCATTAAGCTGTAGGCAAAAAAGTGAATGGCAGAATAATGGTTCATCATTCGCAAAAAACAATAGTGAGAGAACAGTTTTCTAGGTTGAAGTCCAGTTGCTAACCCACTTCTGAAATATTTTGAAAACTAGAAGACATCTATCATGCTTGGTCTTTAAAACTAGTATGCAAAGCTTTTCCCTGAAGAAAGTTCCTATTAAAAAAGGGATCTTTGAATCCTTTTTTGCAAAGCTTCAGAATATCTGGCTATTTACAAAGGAATTTATTTTTTTTTGCTTAGTCAATTATTCTAGCTTTATTCCTCATGCAGCCATAATGAATGAAAAGGTAAGAAGCCCCCTAAAAGTGACTGTTGCAGTTTATGAGGAGAAATCTTCATCAGCTTCTTCAATTGAACAAAGTCACTAGAACAGGCTTTCTTTTCCTTTTTTTTTTTTGGCTTCTTCTTCTTTTAGCTAAAAGCAAGAGGATTGAATGACCTGTGAAAGACAAGCTCCTCATTTAATGGCTGTTACTTGATTATGGTAAAACTTAAAGGATTAGACACCAAAATTCCAGCTTCAGTTGTTTTTTTGTCACTCTCCACTGAATTCAGTAACTCCTGCATTACTCCCCACTCTCCACCAAGATCACTGATCTATTTGTGTTATAGAAACAGAAATGAAATATTGGGTATCCTTTAAAGTCAATGAGAAATACTTTATATTGTACAATGAGAATGAAATTACTATTTTAAGTGCTAGAGAAAGATTTATAATTTTTTTGACACTTGAATAGATTTAGATTTTTTTTTAAAGTTTCTATTTGTAGCAGGATGTTGATCGCCTGGTGCTGGAGACATTCTGCACCAGTAGGATGACTGAGCACAGACTGATTTCATAGAATCATAGAACCATAGGGTTGGAAGGGACCTCTGGAGATCATCTAGTCCAACCCCCCTGCCAGAGCAGGCTGCACAGGAATGCGTCCAGGCGGGTTTTGAATGTCTCCAGAGACGGAGACTCCACCACCTCTCTGGGCAGCCTGTGCCAGTGCTCTGCCACCCTCAAAGGAAAGAAGTTCTTCCTCATGTTTAGGTGGAACTTCCAATGCTCAAGTTTGTGCCCATTACCTCTTGTCCTGTCCCCAGGCACCACTGAAAAGAGCCTGGCCCCATCCTCCTGACACCCACCCTTTCAGTATTTATAAGTGTTGATAAGATCCCCATCTTTTTTCCAGACTGAAGGGACCCAAATCCCTCAGCCTTTCTTCATAAGAGAGGTGTTCCAGTCCCCTAATCATCTTTGTAGCCCTTTGCTGCACCCTCTCCAGCAGTTCCCTGTCCTTCTTGAACCGGGGAGCCCAGAACTGGACACAGTACTCCAGGTGCGGCCTCACCAAGGCAGAGTAGAGGGGGAGGATGACCTCCCTCAACCTGCTGGCCACAATCTTCTTGATGCACCCCAGGATGCCATTGGCCTTTTTGGCTACAAGGGCATATTGCTGGCTCATGATCATCCTGTTGTCCACCAGGACTCCCAGGTCTCTTTCCACTGAGCTGCTCTCCAGCAGGTCAGCCCCCAACCTGTGCTGGTGCATGGGGTTATTCCTCCCCAGGTGCAGCACCCTACACTTGCTCTTATTGAATTTCATAAGGTTCCTCTCTGCCCAACTCTCCAGCCTGTCCAGGTCTCTCTGTATGGTGGCACAGCCTTCCGGTGTGTCAGCCACCCCCCCAGCTTTGTGTCATTGGCAAACTTGCTGAGGGTGCACTCTGTCCCCTCATCCAGGTCATTGATGAATATATTGAAGAGGACTGGACCCAGTACTGACCCCTGGGGAACACCACTCGTCACTGACCTCCAACTAGACTCTCTGCCCCTAATCACAACCCTCTGAGCTCTGTCTTTCAACCAGTTATCTATCCACCTTACTGTCCATTCATCTAGCCCACTCTTCCTAAGCTTCCCTATGAGGATGCTGTGGGAGACTGTGTCAAACACCTTGCTTAAGTCAAGGTAGACCACATCTACCGCCCTCCCCTCATCTATCCATCCAGTCATGCAATCACAGAAGGCTATCGGATTAGTCAGACATGATTTCCCCTTGGTGAATCCATGTTCAGTACTTCTGATAGCTTTCTTTTCCTCCACATGCCTTGAGATGACACCCAGAATGAGCTGCTCCATCATCTTTCCAGGGATGGAGGTGACACTGACCGGCCTGTAGTTCCCCGGCTCTTCCTTCTTGCCCTTTTTGAAGACTGGAGTGACATTGGCTTTCCTCCAGTCCTCAGGCACCTCATCTGTTCTCCAGGACCTTTCAAAGATGATGGAGAGCAGCCCAGCAATGATTTCCACCAGCTCCCTCAGCACTCTCAGGTGCATCCCATCTGGGCCAGTTACCACCCAAATTCTCCCTGACCAATTCACGGCTGACCTCGAAAGAAGACAAACCTCCTCTGCATTTCTAAGTAAAACACCAACTTGTATGTGTGCACGGCCAGAAATGTGACAACTTAAACTGATCTTTGTCTTCAGAAAAGAAAGCCTACCTAGCATCCACAATCACACCACAGTGCAAGGCCCTGTCAAAGTAAAGCTCACCCATGCAGGTGAAGCTATCTGAAAATAGTGTTAGGCTTCTAATAGTTCTGGCATCTGAAAAATGGGCCATATCTCTTTTCTTAGAAAGCAGAAGAAAGAGTCTTTAACAACTCTTCTCTGTCAAACCAACATCTGCCTTATTGCCCGTGAAGAAATATTCCCCTTGAAGTCTGAGAAGCAGAACATCTAACTCTTACATTGTTAATACTAAAAATTAGATGCGAATAAAATTTTTCATGCTTTTTTTTTCCTTTCTTTCTGTCTTTTCAATGTCCCACTAAGGATGGCGTATTTCCACTGAGGGTATCCAAGACCGAATTTACTCAATTTTTAAAGTAAAAAGTAGTTTATACTTTTTGCTGATCAGATGCACTGAGTTAGCATAAAAATAGAAGCTTCCAGATTTGCTAGTTGTTTCGCAGAAATGATGCTTCAAGTGACTGGGGCAGTTGCCATGGGTAAACTCCTGGCCTCATTAAAGTTTTCACAAAGCTTTCCACAATGGTTTGCTGGTCTAAGTGCAGTCTATGAGTACTGCTAAAATAAAACGCTCAGAGTACAAACTCATGGCTGTTTTCCACAATCACTATTGAATAATAACAGCACACTCTCTTCCAACCCCACACTTAAAATACATTTTCAAAAATAACAAATTAAGAAAAACCACATGTGTTCCATAAGAAATACCCAACTGGAAAGATTTTGCTAAGGTTTTTGTTTATCACATATTTCTTTATCTTAGCATTGCCATTCCTACTTCAATGTGACTAAGTGGGTATTAAAATGAGTGACACTACCCATGACCCAAACCATTGAATGCAAGTAATGATGGGCAGCTGAGCCCCATGTTGAAAAGCCGTCGCCAGCCCCCCCTGCTTCTCCTCCCTCACTTTTTCCCAACCTTTTGGCCAGATCTAATTTAAATGTGAATACCTTAAGTAATTGCCAATATTTGTAAAGTCAGTACATGCAACTGCATTAAAGACAACAGATTTTTGTGTACTGTTTTGCAAGGATTTTTTTTTTTTTTTTAAAATGCCCTGTAGTTGCTGGGAAGGTGCTTGGTAAAACTTGCCTCAGTTGGTGTACAATTGTTTTATACACTTTCCCCTTACTTCATTCTTTAGTGAACATCTCTGGAATAAGTAATTACTGTGGGAACACTTCTTTACAGCAATTCTCAAACAGCAAAATTGGCAGAGGTTGGTTTTATAAAGTTCACAAACTGAATGGTGCCTTATTGCCATAAACAAAGGGATTTTAACTACTAGCATTAAAATACACTAAGAATAACAGATAAGTGAATCTGTGAATAAAGATAAGTCCTTAATTGACAAGAAAATGAAGGATTAAGCTAATGCAGCATTATAGCAATATGCCAGGGATTCAAACTTCGGCCTACATCACCATTTTGGACTAAGTGATTATAAAAGCTTTTTAAATGACAGAAAGCAGGACTCCCCTGAGAAATTTTCTGCCTAAAGTTTGTCAAAATGAGCACAACTGGTACTAAGCCTCAATATAGGCTCTCTAAATGAATACATAATGTATTTAGTTACTTAAGATAATTGAAGTCTTGCCAATTTAATTAAAAATAAGCCACCTATTGAAAGGAAAAGATATTTCAAAATCTCACAACTACTGGTACCACTGGATGAATTCGATGAATTTGTTTTATTATCTTCTACCTACTGGCTTTACCTGAGAAATGAAAGATCTTTTGCCTGAAAAGGCAGCTCATGCAAAAGTTCCAGAATCGAATCAGAAGTCTTAATGGGCTTAACTGAATAAGAACTGTTAGCCTTGAACAGCAATTGGTGTACATAAGTATGTATGTGGCTCTAAATTGCATCTAGGGAGTACCTTAAAAATCTCATTGCTTTTCTGTTTGTCCTTCACACCATACACAACCTTTGTAAAACAAATAAATAAAATTAAAAACTAAAAGGAACTTACTGGAAGATAAAGAGTTAAATTTTCAAGAGGTATTGCAAGCTGATCTTCCTTTTGAATTAACCAGAACGTGAATATATAAATAGATAAATACACTCTTTGGGGATTACACTGAAATCAAGGATGTGAGAGAACAAGTTCAGGTTTACTACCAGTGGAAAACGATTTATTCAGACCCTTGTATAACTTTTAAAACTATAGCAAAGGAGGAGATGAGACAGTCTCTACCTACTAACAAACGCATAATGGTTTAACTTATTCCATGTACAGTCAAAAAATATGACAGTCATTTCTTATTCAGGCTGTTGGGTACAGACACGCTTCTCTTCCTAGTCTTATGAAACCAATTCTAAACCCTACAATAAAGTCACATTGTGGAATGGCTCTGAGACCTAGTTTCTCTGAAATAGTTAGAAACTGCTCATAATGTATTTTCTCCTGAAAGAGACAACTAGGACACTAAAACACATGAAAACTTAAGTGCTTTGTTAGACTGAAATCAAATCATAGGATTATAGAATAGTTTGGGTTGGAAGGGGCCTTTAAAGGTCATCTAGTCCAACATCCCCTGCAATGAGCAGGGACATCTTCAACTAGATCAGGTTGCTCACAGCCCCGTCCAACCTGACCTTGAACGTTTCCAGGATGGAGCATCTACCACCTCTCTGGGCAACCTGTTCCAGTGTTTCACCAAACGCTCTTATCCTTAATGTTCAAAGAAATCTGTAAAGACATTTCACTACACAGGAAGGCCTAGATGTCTATGTAAAAGCCTTAGCTTACCCATAGTTCTTCCTGAGTCAGTATGAGCTTATTGAAGAGAAAAGCATTACTCAGTGCGGATAAAGACAGTACTCAACTCCAACACTGGTTATTCTGCATTTTGATATATCTGCAATATCATTCCCTCCCCGACAGTAGACAAAGCATTTTAAAATAAAACTACAGCTGAAAAAGTCTGCCTTATTTAAAGGCACTTATTATCAAGAATAGTAGATTCAACTCTGACAATGAACCGTGTTCATTTAAACCACAACAACAAGAACCGTCCCAAATCTATGCAATTTTTTTGAACACGTTCATTACAAAAGAGGCTAGTCATATTTGAAAATTTTTGTTTTAATGTTGAACTGTGGCAAAATGTTATCAGCAATCTTTTTGAACGTGATAAAAATGATTTTTCATAGAAAGATTCTGAGATTGTCCTGAATTTTTTTTAAACAAAAAGGCAAGATTTGGCCCTGCTTCGAGCAGATGGTTGGACTAGCTGATCTCAGGAGGTGCCTTTCACGCTGTATTATATTATACATCTATGATAAAATTATCATCAGCTGCAATGCACTTTTGGTCAATCCTTTTTATATTTTCCTCTAAAGTCACAGAACAGGGTTTTTTTCAGTTTCTGGTTTTAGATTAATTTTCAGACTCATTTGATGAAACAAGAACAAATCTGTAATTAAGAGCAATGTCCTTTATAATCCTGTGAGTTCAATTGATAAAATTGTACCCATAATATATCTTAGTTTTTTAGGCCATATGTTAATTCATCTGAAGTAAACGTGTATGCTTTTTTTAATTTTATTTTATTTTTTATTTCCAATGAAAAATAATCCAATGAAATTTTTGGTAATTTTACTGTTACTCACTCGTCTTCCAGAGGGGGATGAATTCTTCAGAACTATCCCGAGGCCTTAAGATATACAGACAAGTCCTTAAGCATCAACCAAACTGTTTTAAGAGTGAGATAGCCAAGGCAGAATGTTCTGCAGCACTTAAATTATTCTCTGGCCCCTAAAGGGGAAAAGAAAACAGAAAAGAAAAAAAAAATAAGGGGGTGGGAGGTGGGGGAGATAAACTAGACATCCCGTTGCTAAATCTGAATTGCAAAGCACAGAGTCTGGAGAAGAGTTACCCACTCAAGATACTTTACATGTAGCAAGAGAAGGGTGAGCTGAAGGAAGGTTTCTAAAGAAATAAAAGTGACAAGGAATGCAAGTTAAAGTTCAAATAAAGTGAGTGAGCACAAGTAGAAACAGATCTGGAAAACCAAATCACAGTAATTTTTGGGATCCATTTCTTCCTCTGGAGATTGACAAGCTCCAAAAGCGTGCAAGGTTGTGTAAATGGAAGTCAAGGTTTAAGAGGGCTTGGACCATCTTGGATTTGTTATATAGTTCATCTTTAAAACTATCTTAGAGCCAGTGTTGGTATATCATGCCACATATTAACACACAGAGCTCAAAATATTGTTTTTACTCTGAATTTCAAAATGCAGTGCAGAAATTGGACCAGGTCAAAATTACAGTATATCTAATTTTCTGTAGAGAAAAGCATTTATAGAACTTAAAATAACAAACGGAAACATTCACTGAGAATCAAAAATTCACTAAGGTGAAACAAAGAGCAGAATGCTCCCCTGCTCGTATGAAGCAAAGTGATGGGGTTATGGAGAAACAGGTCCATATAGTAAGAGATTATCTCTGATCTGAAACAACACTCTCATATAAAAGTATGTGGAGTGCAATTGTAGCAGGAAAGAAAAGATGGCAGAAATCACAGGTGGCTACCTTCAAAATCTGCTAGGGTTTTGTTTTGTTTTTTATCGGAACTCTTAAGAAACTAATCTAAACCACTCCCTTCATTCTCCGCTTTCCCAGTGTGGTCATTACTTGTTCACTAAGACATTTCTTGTAGAAAACATTGTAGAAGTATACCCCAAGACAGCATCTGTAGATTACTCCTGGGAAGTATGTCCGTTGTAAAGAATTCTGGAGAACAGGACAGAGCAACTTGAAAAAATATAGTCGAAAGCTGGCCAAATCAGATGCAGTTAACTGCTGACAAAAAGCAACATCAGAAAAACAGAAGTATGATGAGACATCATGGGTAAATCTAATGTGCACATGTCAGCTGAACTCACAGACCCTGCAGCTACACACAAGTCATCATAGTATGTGCTTGGACTGTGCATACAGGAACAATTAACCAATGTTGCATGAATGTAGGCTTCAACATGGAAATGAAGTTACAGGCTCCAACTGCTGATCATGTCGTCCAAAATGAGGAACCGGAATTTGAGCACTTGAAATCAAGAGTTAGCTGAAAGAACTTTCAGTTCAGCCACATGAGTTAGAAGACAACTTCTGTAACAAGAGGCAATTGGAACAAAGAAAGAATGCAATGGGTCACATTCTAACATAATGAAAATGAGTGCAGATCCACTTATATCAAATTTGCCAACTTATTTCCTGCGGCAGGAATAAAAACCAAAAGAACAAATTCCTTTCAATTCTGTTAGCTAACATAAATATTAGAGCCCCTGTGCATAATTTTGCTCTTGAATACACCAGTATTGACTTCATCAGAAGTCCTAATTTTATATTTACAGAGGCAGTTGTGAGAATAAAACCATGGTTAAACCTTGACAGATTCAGAGAAACAGGCAAATTTTCTTTACTAATTGAGTTTTCCATTGCTTATATACATATGTTATAGTTTCAAAGCAAAGGATTTTGTTTACTTGTCGCCGACTCATACATGTTTGCAATGTTTAATCTTCATTTGTGAAGTTTATGGAACCTTAAACATTGCTTTAATGCTGTCACTGTCTTGTGTAAGGTATTTTACAATAGACTTTTTAACAGGCTACTGCACATAACCAGCATTTGGATATAGATTCATGTCACATTATGGAAACGTATTTATAAAAATGTGGGAACTTGATTAAAGTTTCACAGACCACATTTAAAACTGTACTGCTTAAACTTAAAAAGCAAGTAGAAATTACTTCATGTCTGAGTTAATGTACTGATTAAAATCTTTTAGGAGCTGTGGGTAGTCAACATCTCTGAAAGTCAAACATTTATTTAAGCTGACTGTGACTAACTTTAAACCTTGATGTTTGAAATGATTGGTGGATTTGATGGGTTTGTTTGCTTTTTTCCTTCTTTTTTTTTTAATTATTATTTTTAACGTATGCTGATATTTCTTATCCTTTCCTCCCAGGGAGGAGATGATCATAGAAGAGGGGTGGGTGTTTTTCCCACTAATTTGGGAAGATATCTGGCTGTAAAATTCACATAGTTTTTTGGAAAACAGACTGACTCAGGTCTTCTGGCATTTCAGAAAAAGCATTCAGTTTAGTTACAATATGGCATACAGTGCTACAGCAATACTATTGGGTTAGCCTAAATAAGCTGGTATTCAGTACTGGAAACAGGTTTACCTCCACAATGTGGAGCAAGGCCTAATTAGTTCTGTTCCCTCTTCTCACTCATTTGATCTTGTCTAGAAAACAGCAGAAATTATTTTCTACCAGCAGATGGACTTTCCCATGGCTCAGACAAGATAGCTGGTGGTCTCAGATCTACAACATGAAAACGATCATTGTCTGTGAAGTCACCTTGCTTGCTGGCACTCTCTATTCAAAACTCAAGAACTGAAAGAGCACAGACTTTACTAACATCTCACTCCTAGCATAAGTCTCATCATGAGATTAGTAATGATGCTGTTTGGAATTGCAAAATGAAGCAGAAATTCCTTTGAAAACCAAATTACGAAAGCAAAGTAGCATAAATGAAAAAAAAAACAAAACCAAAAAACAAACACACAACCCAAAACATCAATTTAAGCAAACTTCTGACGAAGCGCAAGGTGATTTCCAGTGACTCCCTAGAAGGCTTCTATGCAAGCCACACTTCAGTAACCTGTCCTAGGGTTTGAGGCTCTATGCTGTGGAGCAAAAAGCCTGGAAGAGAATTCAACTTCAGCCTTTACTCTGACAGCCTAGCCTGTTAGCTCCACAAGAGAGATATCAAAAGACCAAAGGAAACTTTGTATTACGTCTTAATGGGAAAACAAAACCTGTCCTCTGGCCCTGAGGTCCACAGGACAGAATGGCAAGGCTTACAACTGTACAGTCAATGCTGTTTCCTAAAAATAGGATGCATGTCCATACTGCCATATCATATCACTTGGCCCACGCTATCACTTAAGACATGTTCAGCCACAAGCCAAAACTGTGTCAGGGAGCATGCTAACAATTAAACAGCATGGACAATTGCATACTAGAACTAAAAATAATGACCTGATCCTATTTCTTTTATTAATATGGACATAAACTAGAAATGCTGAAAAAAATTCTTTGCTTTAACTTTCTGCTTCCGACTACCTTAAATTGAAGCAAATTGTCTGACATACTGCACGATCACTTATGGTCACAGAAACCAGAAGAAAAATGCTAGCTTTTATCAACTTTGTGTGGAATACTAAATAGATGTTACACAGGAACAGAAACTAAAAGGAAGACACATGCATTAGCAATGGTCGCAACTGGCAGTTGTTGCTATTTTTCCTGACCTCTGAAGTAATGGAATTCAGTATGGATTCTTAAGATCAGGTAGAAATCTTACTTCTGAAGTTAAGAATGCAAATAACTTGTTACTTATAGCATCATGCCAGAGTAGGGCCAAGCAAAAGCAGCTATTTCCAAAAGTGTTTAGATCGTATTTCTAGTGCTTAGAACAAGAAATTACAAGTGGCAGTATGCTTAATAAGCAACATGGAGTCTAGCAACTTATCACAGTGAACAGGGGAAGACTGAAGCAATCACAGAGAAATGTGCTTAAAAGGCAATGCTGAGCAAAGTTGTTCAGTCTCTTTAGCAACTTTGTAGACTATGTGAAAATGCAATTTCATCTCTTCACATTTCAGGATTGTTGCAATTGGAAAATGAATCATTGATGGAAAGCCCTTTCCAATCCATTAATTTGGAAAGGGCACATGCATAGCTGCTGAGTGAAGTAGAAAACAGTATTGAAATAAAAACAGAGTGGCAGGCAGATCCAAACGAGAAGTGCTGGAGAAAATGCTGTTGAAGCTCAAGATCTGCAAAAAAGTGCTGGAAAACACAGGAGGAAAAGGTGTGGAGGGGGAGGACAGTAGTGCTATCTAGGTTCATGGCCAGTATTGAAACCATGAGCTTCCTCAGTTCTGGGTCTACTAGAAAAGCTCCTCTTTTGTCTAAAGAACACAGACAAAATTAAATTATTAAAAATGAAGTGATAAAAAATACTAACACCTGACATTTATGGAAGTTTACACAAACAACAACAGACGTTATCACAGAAATTTAAGTATCTAGAACAGATCAAGATTGTCTTCAGTTTCTAGTTGGCAGTCTTTGTGAGAACAGTCGTGCCATGAAACCTGTGCAACTTCATAATAAGACAGAAAATAATCTGTAGAGCAGATTTATTGTGTTGGGAAATTTCTGAGTTTATTGGGCATTACATTCTTCTCCATTTGAGTTCTTGTCTAGACAGGAGTAGTATATAAAAAGGGTAATTGTTTTAGGACAAGAGTTGTCCAGAACCCAGACTGATGGTCACTGTGGAAGAGATTTATTAGTTATGTTTTCTACTATCACTATATGAAATATTCAGTTTGAGCGGTGGGCAATGTTGGAGTCTTCATCCTGCGCAAATGAAGGTTATTCAGGAAAGCGACCGGTTGAGATGTATGTATTGGAAGGCTTGACTGCCACAAAAACTCACTGCAATTCACATATCTCAAAATCAGATGTAGAAGCCAGAGAACATTCACTGTCAGTCAGTCCTATTCTAGACTAGTTCCTTTAATTTGATCCATGTTATTCATTATTTCAAAGCACAATTTGGTTGGTATATTTTATACAGATCATTTGAATATTATCTGGATTACCAAAGAGGCTGGTAAAATCTTTTTACAGTAAGAATAAGGTGAAGCTACAAGAGCGTGCGTCTTCCCAAGCCTCTGACCTGAAAGCAGGAGAGGTTGCTCCTCATTCATCAGATGTGGCCTCTGCTCCACAGTCTGCTCAATCTGAACAGCACTGTCAGGAGGGGATCTCCCACCACTGCTGTGCATCTGGTCACACGAGTTTATGAGCAGCCTCACTGTGGCAAGACACCAGTGTTAAGAAGGGCTGCCAGTGCAATGGTAAAGAAGCAAACCCAGACACTGTAACGGAGCTTGTCATGGCTTAAACCTTTGGAACCGTAACCAAAGCAGTTTGTAGGAGTTTACTCCCTAAATCTGGACATCTTTAAGATGCTGTTTGGTACCCAGACTAAGCTGGCAACAGAAGAAATTAAAATTCACTCAAACATTTGGGCGCTTCTGTACTCCAGTTCTACCAATGAACATATTCATACAAGTTTCCTTAATGACAGCTTGGCTTTTCTCACTACCTCATTTCTGTGTATCTGCATCTTACTGAGAACTCCTTTTAGAATGAAACACATTTGTCTTCTGTGTTGTCTTTGTGAACTTCCTATCACACTGATAGAAAATCAGATAGAAAACGGTTTGGGTATTCAAAAGGGAGTTGTTAGAACCATGTGATAAATGCACACATTCCTATACCCAAAGCCTTCGATACCACCAAGAAAAAGTCAAATTAGCATAGCTGAATTTCCTTACTAACGCCGTTAGGCAGAAAGGTGACTGTATGCCAATACCTTCACTAGACCCAACCTGACTATTAAAAGTTTTATTATTTTGCATATTATTTTTTCTTAGCGGACCACACACACACTCCTTGTTGTAAAAAAAATAAATTGCATGTGGTCATTCTTTTGCTTACTTTTTTTTTTTTTAATAACTGTTTTGGAAGTGTTAACGGTACGGTTGCTATACCCTGCTTTTGGTTTTTAAGAAAAACATGCAATATGCCCATTTCTTTAAAGAAAGAGACTGCTAGGGACTGTAAGCCCTAATAATGCAATTTTAAACCCATCATACTCTCCGTTCTTTAAGAGACTACAGAAGGAGCTACTTCAAATGCAGTCAGGAACTTGATGCCAGTTCTTCCAATACATATCACTTACATATATAATTAAAGAAGTCTTATCAAAACTGCTTTTCATAAATGCAGTGCTTTTTTGAGGAGCTATCACACTGTGTAAGATCTCGTTTGCAAAACTTCATGATTACGCATGAACAGAAAGACTATGAATTAACTTGATTTTGTACCCAAAGAAGAAAATGGGACTCTTAAGAGGAGTAGGGTTTATAATAACAAGGATAGCTGTAGGGCAGTCTGAACCTCAAGGGGAATACCTCCAGACATACTAGTTATAGTCCTTTCCAGCACATGTTTAAGTCATTCTGTCACTGGACTTGCATATAAAGTTGGATTTCTTTTCCCATAACGAATCCCCAGGAAACCTGGCAAAACCAGCAACATTACCCTCATAGATTGAGCTAAAATTGCCACAGTTCTGGGAGAGATTTCTACATTACTATCAAGTCTTAATAATAAAGGTCTGTATTTTTATCAGTTTGCACTACAAATTAAATTCAAAGCTAGGAAGGACGATACTCTCAGCATGTATTTCGAGAACTATTAAGGTGTTTTTAGAAAGGTGGTGCTATGGAAAATCCAAGAAACCAAGAATTGTGCCAAAGCAAACTGAAAACACTCAGCCACCTCTGACAGAGCCTAAATCAAAGCCTTACAGAGCTAGTAAGCACAGCAGAAGACTTTGCTAAAATTTGACCAAACTTGCCTTAGACTTAAAAGGGAACATTGCCTGCACAAGTCCAATTATCAGTCCATCACATTTCTAAATAGCCACCATTAGCAATGAAAGTTTTCAGGCAGCCAGTTAAACTTGAATGGATAACGGAAGTATGAGGCAGTTCAAGTAAGTGAAATGACATGTCTGCCTACGGGCACACATGAAAAAGGACAGAAGAATGAGATGTTCCGTTTTCCAAAAATGTAACAGATGAATACAACTGTCATAACAGTTTTTCCATAATGTATTCAATATGCTATGAATGTGAAAAGAAGGACAGCTTATTTGACTTCAATGATCATCAGCTGCATTCCCACTTCAGAACAAACAGAGCGAGACCAATGCTGGAAGCATTCAAGAATGGGTATCGTGTTGCCTTTCTAAGTTGAAGGCACTCATCTATTGCTTTTCAAATAATGAGTGCTTTAACTATTCGACGATACATCTGTAAAATCTTTGCTACCCTACCCACCTACTTAAACACTTTGAAAGCACCTCATCTCATTATTCAAGTCTGGAGTCCAACATCCTTATTCCCTGAGTACTTTCTTGCCATGTAAGTAATCCCAATCACTGCAACAGTAGAATTACTTGCATGTAAAGGCATTGTTCAAAGTGAGATGAAGACTGATGGAGTAAGGCCCTAACTTACTAAGCTTAATAACAAAAGCTGGGGAATTTTATTGCCAGTACATTATAACTAATTAGGTACAACACATTAAAGAGGAGAAAAGAAACAGTTTTAGTGACAATATGTGCATTGTTTCACTTAATTGAGACTAGGAGTTTAATCGCTTAATTCTGCTATGATCTCTTCATGCACCCTTTCATTGATAAATACAAAAAACTGTGACTTCAACAAATAAATGTGAAATCAGTAATTAAAAACAGTAATAGCAATTAAAACCAACTCTGGCTCCAGCCAGGAAAGCCACAGTATCATTAAAGGCTGTAGTGGTTGAATTCACAGGAAGGAAAGAAAAAAAAAAAAAAAAAAAAGAGTGAGTTCATTCTGGGATTTCTATTTTGGAAAATAAATAGTACTTATTCAGTCACTTATCTTGAGAAGAAAGGATAAAGTAATAGCATTTTTGGTCTAAAGCCACCACTTCATCTCCCTCTCTCTTCTCTTTTTCTCTCTCTCCTTTTTTTGTTCTTGTTAAAGAAGCCTTTTCCAAGGCATGACCATCTAAAACAAAACAAAGACTCCCCCAAATTACCCTTTAAGAATAATAATTAAAGTTTCACTCTAATAGCCTGTGAAGTATAAGTATTTTCTCCATCAATGTAGTAACACAGCACAGACAGCTCAAAGTTCCCACGTTTGCTTGCTAAATGATATTAGCTGACGGTGACGGAGGAACCACCTGTATAACATAAGAAGATAATTTTGTGCCCCCAGAGTCATAGAGTCCATGGGTGCTTAGCTGAAACATCCATTTTATTGCCAGTAATGTTTGCATGTCTTGCACAGGGGAAAAGAGGGATGTTCTCTATATAAGAAAAACGTGTCTCCCTCCCATTTACCTAGCCTGATTGCCAGCTTCTTTTCATGGTCTCAGCACTTTTTGCTCCTGAGTATGAAGAACAGATGCCAAAATCCCATAACAAGAAACTGCTTCTCACTAGATTTCTTGCAAAGTTCAGCATACTAAAGATGGTTTTGACAAACCGTTAACAGAGTCCAGAAGAACAGCTTCAAGGTAACAATCAGGTTCTGAAATCAAATCTCCACGCTTTAATTGCAGCCAGAGACTGTAGTGAAAAATTAGGAGAGCTTATGATTAAATCAATGGAAACAACTTTCAAAACAATGTAAACTAATAATTTTACTACTTCCAACTCTGACATTATGTCTTTGCTAGTAGCTGTGATTTCTGGTGGATATTTTTCTTTTCATCTCTTCCCAAACCCTTTTTCTATGTCACTGAGCAATAATTTCCCTATCAAATTATGATTCTTCGCAACAGAAAATTTCAAATACAAACAAAACACAAAAAATACAGTCAGAGAGTAAATGCATATTGGTGAAGGTTTTATGGATATTTTTAGCTAGATGACATCTCTTGCCTCGACACGCACTGCAAGGGAAAGCTGTGCTCATCTTCTGATCAAAAAACATTTGCTGCAGGAAGTTGAATTTACCTTCTGACCTTTATTCTCTTCTATGAGCTTCACTCTCTCATATGAGAAACACAATTTGTTTTCACTAGTCAAAAGCTGCTTTATAGTTATGTTGAACTTTCCAAACGGGATTCAGTGTAAGCATGAACATAGTGTTTTCCCAGGTCACTCCAACAGTAGAATAGGAAGAACGAGGAAGCCAGAAGTCAAAGTTCTTACATAAAAATGACATTACTTCCACATGCAGCAATCCTTTATTTTAATCCACAAGTCTATCTCTGGCAGACCTACATGTAGAAGAAGCCTTGGAGTTCAACTTTTTTGTTACAGTGCTTTGCTATATACCTTTCTAACTGAAACTGCCTTATGGACACAGGTTCTGTTACCCCTTGGTCCATCTTGCTAAAGGCATTTAATCTTAAAAACAATTCCCCTAAAAACATTAGATATGCAGCCACATATACACTGTATAAGAGTACACAAAGGCTTACATAAGCTTAGCCACTTTTCCCAATCTTTCTGTGTTCAATTACTCATTATAATTATTTTTCCTTCAGCTGAAACACAGCACAGTACCATGAGGAATGTTTTCCACCCTTACTGAAGGAATATATCACTTTCAGTCCCAGTTCACACTGAGATACTAGACATAAAGACAACATATTATGTAGCAGTAAACCTGCTATATCATCTTGATCCAAAAAAAATCTAGTATGTGCTAGAATTGCCTTCACATTTTAATCTCCATAAAGCAGAACTGGACAAAATACTTGGACTCCATTTCTGATTGAAAATAGAAAAGCTGAAATAAGCGACATGAAAATTAAATAATTAAAATGTATTTCTAGTAAAGAGATATTTTACCTTGCTATCTAATAACTGTAAAAATACCGAAATATTTTAATTAGGGCCAAAAATTATCATTAAAAGTTGAAGAGCTTTTTGAGTAGAATTTTGGGGTTTTTTCTTTCTTTTTGTAAAGGAAAAGCAGCACAAGTCATGCACAGGGACTGCCCTGGCAATTTTTTAGATTATTTTCTTTTAGCATTTTTTCAACTAATTCTTGTAGCTCATTACAACACAGGGGTTTTTTTTTAGTTTTTCAATAAGCTGTCTTTAAATACAGTATTTTTGCTCAGGCTGGAAGATTTTCAAATGCTCCTGAAAATTTCTGGGAGTCTTTCAAGGCCAACATAGCCCAGGAAACTGCTGGTGTGAAAGGCTTCAAGGACTATGTTCACAGAAAATAACTGAAGACAGTGCAGTGGACTACTGAGCAAATCAGGAAATGAAAGCTAAGAAGTTCTTAGCATCACATAAAACTTATACAAAACATTCATGTCAAACATGAGTCTGATTAGGATTTTGTACTGCACCAATGTAGCTAGGTGTTCACTGACTATCCATTTGCATGTTGTGTCTCCGCACAAGTCAAGTTTAAACTGCTTCCCTAGTCTATATTCGCTCAAAAAAATAAAAATAAAAAAAACCCAACAACAAACCACCACAGAACTATTGACTGCAATTCCCCTAACAACACACCCTCATCCTGTATCACCCAACAGAATTACTACTTGTAGCAAATTTTCTATCTTCAACACCAGATCCTGCTTCACTTGTAATTTTCTTAAACATTATTACAGAACATGAATATTTATAAACACATACAGAGAAAAAAATATTATTTCAAGTACCCTTCTTCAATATACTGTAATTTTTAATGTAAAAGATATACACGATATATTTCTACACGCAGCCATAAAAATCTACATGGAGACAGAGTTGTAAGACTGTTAAAGATTAGCTCTTATTCACCAACGATCCATAACAGTAAATTCAATAAAAAACACAAAATGAACAAAGACAATACACAAGACAAGCAAGAAGCACAAGCAAAAATAGCAATCTTCCTGTGATAGAAGGTAGTAATACCTGATGGTATCTCCAAAACTCATCTCTGAACAGGGAAACCCACCAGGGAACAGCTACCAAACTGCATTATCTTTTGTAATAACACTGGAGAACTAAACTCATCTGTGAAAGTCATTAATGCATTTAGGTGCTGCTATAAAGATAACGTATAGCCACGTATGCGCTGAAAGAATGAGCATTTTTTTTTTTCTAAATAGCACTTCCCAGCAGTCTCACCAGTGATATTGAAACCTCTTGTTTGATTGGGCCAGGCAAATTCAATAGCTAATTTAGGAAAATGCACTATTTTCTTCTTTCTAACAGATGTCTGTCACACATTGCTATAATAAATGGTCACTGAATACATTTGACGCTATCACAAATGGAACAACTTTTTCAAACACCAGTGCAAAGCAGAGGGTTGACAAGGAGGGAGTTCAAAACAAAACTGAGGCAATCCCTCTAAAGAATGTTTCATTTTCCAAGATCTCAAAAGCCTCAAATTTGGACAGAAAGGGTACGGATCAACCAACTCATAATTCAGAGAAGCAGGATATTAATGAATACCAAATATATGTTATCTCTTTCAATAAATGTGAACACAAAGCGTGCTCTTTATCATGCAAGTGTATTCTGTGCAGGCAATTGAAATCTTTTAATTCCTTTAAATTGTATGGTTTTATCTACATACAATGGGAAAGCACACCGCTGGAATTGCACTTTCATTCATTATTTTTCAATGATTCTAGACATACGATTTTATCAGGATTTCTAGCATCTGGCAAAAAAACGCACAGGACAAACAATAGCTTAAACTGCACATCAGGGTTAAGTAGTGAAGAATAAACATTAGGATTCTCTATGCACCAAAGAATATTTCAATGAAGAAAAGAGGGTAAGCTATAGAAGCTGAAAGCACGTTTCTGTACAGGAAACAAAAGAGGAGTGTGGATACTTTCAAGTTTAACATGTAGAAATAGCTCAACAGAAGATAACAAACGTGCTGGAGAAAACACCTAACACTGAGGTTTGTGTGCGTATTGGAAGAGGTGGCTGATGATTCAGATGATCAGGTCAAAGACATGAAAAAAATCATCAAACCTTTTCAAACTGACTTGTGACACAGACTGTTCTTCCTCTCCAACATTTCCTTGGAGGCCACTTAAATAAACTGTTTTGTACTTCATGAGCAATTCATAGGATCTCTGCCTATAGCAAATAAATGCATTGCTGAAATGACTTGCTGCCTGTCGCTTACCAGGTGCACTTAGTCCTAGGATTCTGCATGAATCTACGCCATACAAAGCTTTGTTTTCAAGGATTACCATAGTGGAAAAGGAATCTAAGTTTGCTCCTATATTTCCTGGTTGGTGTTCCATTTTTTCACCAATGAGTGAATAACCTCAATAAAACCAATCTGAAGAGTTACTTTAGCTCCCTTGAGAACCCACCTAATTCCCTTGAACTGGATGGAAAGGGCATGATCAAAGTGAAAATGCACGCTGAGAGACTTGCTGAAATTATCCACCAAGTAAGACAGGGAGGACAGAACTAATGGGCTGAACTGTTTTAAGTACAGTGTGAAATAAAGTTTCTACTATCAAAGTTTAAAATATCCTGAGTACAGAACAGAGGGAGAGCAAATTTTCTAATTCACTAGCTATACACAAAAGTTGGAAAAGAACTGATAAATGGATTATCTCAACAGCTGAGCCCTTAGAACTCAGTTCTGTATTTTCAATTGCCTCCTATGACTCTACCTTTCCCAAATATGGTAGAGGATGCATTTATTTGTCACTGAGAATTCCTCAAAATACTGCTTATTATATATTTGTATATTATTATATATATAAAATATATATTATATATTTTTTAGAGTATACCTTTCTAACACAGAGCAGAAAATACCATACAAGAGTCCAGATGAACAGGCAGATCTCTTATCACAGGTGATTCTGTATATCCTTCGGCACTGTGAGTCAAAGCTAAACATCCTTGATTTACACTGGCAATGTGTGATTAACTCTATTTAGACAAACTCTTGAATAAAGCAAAATAACACCACTTACTTACAGAGACAAGTGGGGGATACCAGCTTTGATTATGTACAATCTGAACCAACATACATTTTATAGGCATTATTGTGTAGAAAAATCTACATGTTCTTGTATGCATTCTTGCATGATGCTAATTTTAAATAACAGAAGAATTTTCACATTTTAAAGAAATAAAGTGGGATTTATGTACTGAAGCTGATGGATTTATGTACTGAAGCTGATAGAGTTTGCAGCAACAATAAATAATAAGACTACTATATGCTATTCTGACACCGGCTACACTGCATTGCTTTTGTTTCTTTCCTCTTTTTTCTCTTTTTTTTTTTTTGGTAATTTGGACAGGATTTGTGTCTTCTTAATTGTTGCGTAACACCACTAGCTCCTGATTAGGCCTCCAGCACCACCAAAAAAATTGCTCTGATTGTTATCATGAATATTAAGATTTAAATAATTACTGCACTGGTAGGAAGGCAAGAGGAGCTGGAAGTTATCAAGAAGCCTTTGGAAAATTTTATTAAGTCACATTAATAATAAGCAATACATGTAATGGGAGCTGTGAAAAGAAATGAGAGAAAACGAATAATGTAGCTACCAGTTATGAAAGCCTAACTGTTAGGAATACGAGGCAACTGGTTATGAGGTGCACAAAATTTGTACCTAGGTCTCTTTCAGAGATACATTTTAATGAAGACATCCATTTCTGTTTTCCGTAGACACTGTTGTAAAAGAAAGAATGCTAATCAAAAGGGAGACTGAGCAGGTAAGTTAAGGAAGAAAAGGAATTGTCATTTATCGCATACCTAGAGTTGCCAGTGACATGAAGTCTCACGTACCCACCCCACTCCAAAGCCTGTTCATGGGTAGCTGCAGACCTCTGACTTCAGACCAGGGGAAGGTATCAGAGTGTAAATGACTGCTCAGCCCTGGTTTGGGCTGGCATTTCAGGCTGTGCCTGCACATCCTATCACAGCCATGTTTCTGAAAGACGGTCTGCCAGAAGCACCAAAGAAAGCAGACAGGTTTTTGGAAAATAACCTTCTTTACTACATTTCTCCACCTAGCATGCCCATTTCTTTTGACACGGCAGCTGTGACTTGCACAGTGTGAATGCCCAGATGCTCCACTGGCCTCCGTGTACTGGTCCCTGAACAAGCACACATCGTAGTAAGGCAAGTTTTGCCCCAAATAGCTCACAACATCTATACAGCCCAATAGGGAATAGGTGATTAGTGTAGCCCCCTACAGGGAAAACGACAGGTAGCGGGATAAAATCACAGGCTATTTCAGATATGTATCAGAACGTCATAGGAAAATGCAACTGTGGAGCAGGTCTTTACTCAGTCAGCTAAGCCAAAACTTTTTGAAAATACACAAATATAGTTCCAAATACATGCCAGAAAATGAATATGTATACTAAAATTATGTAACTATATCAACATAATGGTTTGCATTCACATCAACATTCATGTTGATGTTGGCTCCCAAATTTGGATTGAAAACAAAACCACCCAGTGTCTTCAAAAAGAACTCACAAGAAATTTGCAAATGCAATTATTATAATTTTTTTGCAATGACACTACGTTGACTATTTAGAAATATATCCACAGAAGCATTAAACCCCAGAATTTTCCATGTCTTTGTGATCATTGTAACTTTCTAAAAATTGTGCAAACAACATTAACACTTTGTTGTTGTTCAGTGACGCAAATGGAAATACATTTTGTTACAAAACACTAACAGATTGACAAATCCTTTTAGTCTTGTTTTCAGCTTAAATTAGTGTTTGGGTGCTATTTACAATGTAAATGTTTATTTTCAGCATGGCAATCATCATTATCATAGTCTTAATTCTATGTCCATATTTTGCAGGACAAGAAACAAATGGAAATAATTTCAGTTTTGTAGACCAATTAAAGCAGCTGTTTTAACAATGAGTGCATTTACTAAAAATATGTACATTTACATGTACTTAGCCCAGCATCTACATCGTTTTCAAGATGTTTCATGTATTACGATGAACTATATCTTACTAACTTAAAGACCTGAAGCAATATAACTGTCTCTCACAAAAAAATCATAGACAAATTGAAGTGATCTACAGGAAACAGCCATAGAACACAAATTTCATGTGAGAAATTAATGGGAATCTAAGAAGCAGCTATTTCACACACATAGTGTTTGTTTCATGGGTATTTCATGTGCAGGCTTCAGGTCAGGAGAGCATCCTTCAGTTAACAGAGAAGGGAAATACAGCCTTACATCCTAACACAGTAGCTTTCTGGAAATGATAAAAATATGAAATTTTCATGCAGCAAGATGTTTTATCATTTCAGACTTTGTTTTTCGTCAGCAAGATGGTTAATTTCAAAATGTTATGTTGAATGGGACATTCCAAAATAATTTAAAAATTCAGATATATTTCATCTTTGCTGATAAATGGTAAGGACCTCAGAACATTCCAAAAATCAAAATATCTTGTTTTAATCGCCTACAGTGCTTCAATGTGTTTTATTTCATGCACCATCAAAATCCCTCTATCTTTTATTATCACAATGTAATACCTAAAAAGAACAATTTAGTGGCTTGCTGTTTTCATTTTTGTGCATATACCATCTGCGCAACTATATTTTATTTATTATAGCTAAAATCAATTGATTTATGTACACGGCACTGAGGAAAATTTGAATGGTATTATACTTAGCACCTCCGGGAACCTAGCAATGCATGTACTACAACAGGTCAGACAGTCCAGTATGCTATCTCTGACTTTAGATGCCTAAGAGAGAAGAGCAAGGAAACACAAACACAGAGAGACACTTTCCTGCTATAATTTCCTAAGTCTTCAGCAATTCAAATCTCAAGGATTTCCTGAATTAGAGGTAATGTCAATGTGTTCAACAGTTCTTCAAGGATTTTTTCATCCACGAGTTTGACTGAATGGTCTTTGAATAAAGCTGATTTTTTCGAATCAGGAGTGTCCCATGGTGAAGAGTTCCATCGTACCATTTTGTGTGTGTGTATGAAGAGATCTCCTGTGGTTTGTTTTGCGCATGGACCGTAAAAGAGAAAAGAAGCCCAACTACTATTCTGATAAGATGACATGCTAAAATGGAACATGCTACATGCAGTTTTATCAGACCAACTCAAAAGCAAATTTTTCATTATGTGATTTTTAGTGTTTTTGAGGTGACTTGACCTTATTTTTCCATTCCTTACCTGTTTTAAACTCAAAAATTCTTAGTAACAAATATTACCCAAAGCTAGCTCAGATTTTACAGAAACAGTAATTTTCATTGGACAACCAGCAGAATTATAAATTCCCAACCTGCTCTACCAGCTGCAAAACATTCCAAATTCTGCACACCAGATCAGATGCACTAAAATGTTCATAAATGAGCTACAGTGTGTTTTTTAGGACAGACCTTATAGGTTTCTCCTACTAGGACCAAACACCGCTCCACCTTCCCTGGGAAGTTGAAAATGTTGTAAATATGTTTCTTATTGCCATTTGGCCTCTCTTCAAAGCCTTTGAGAAAACTAGTTACAGACAGTCCCTAAATCTATATCTCCTTTATGATGAATTTAAAAGAATAATCCCCTAGATTTCTTCATGTCCAGGAGAAGTTAAATCGTAAGGATGAAGCAGCTAACTAATAACAGAAGCGGGGAAGCCTTGCTTCCTTGCTACAACCCCCATGTTAGAGGTCAGTCATCCTCATATTGCTGCCTCAGCCCAAAGCTTCCTGACCCTCTCAGAGTCCTCCAAACCATGAACAGATGAACAGTTGTAGAGAAAAAAAATAACTCTTTGCAGTGGACAAAAAGACTCGATTACACTTTGACAGATACCGAGCAGGTTGTGATGGGTGCATCTTTCCATCTCCATACGTACTTACTAAGCTCATTTCCAGGAACGAAAGTACTCAACAACAAGGATTCAACTACTGTAAAAATAGCTTTTGATGTGTTTAGCAATAGATTTCAAAACAATGACATTGCACTCATAGCCTCTTGCAGTAAGCTTAAGGTCCCTGGTGATTCAGTTTCAAGCTTGCTGCCCTGAAAGTTAAAGCCCTCCACTTATCTTTTTGCAAGTACAATTCTGCACAAAATTTATACTCTACTAGACTAAGGGCACTGCCAGACAGTATGGGAAGTCTGTGCATATCATATAAAGTAATTACAAAATATGGCATTTCACAAAGAAAGTTCCTTCCAGGTCCAATCACTTTGATACTAGCTTGTAACTATAAGAATGAGGGTTGGTTCTCAACTTTTGAGCTAATTTTGGCTCACGTGGCTTTTGTGACTTTCTATTTAGCCATTTTTGATATATACTGCACAGTGCAGAGCCATCTGGTGAAATGGAATTTACCTCAACCAGGGATCTATCTATCTCAGCTAACTGGGCTAGCTGCAAAGGTAAATTAGCTCATAACTTGTTAACAAAGCAAGACTGCTTCCACTACCAAGGCAAGTGAGTTCAAGCTACAGCTGATATCTAGTCAGAACTGTACCATTCTTTGTATGCTGCTCCTGGTTTACATCTGCCCCTTTTTATGGTTATACATTGCCTGAGATTATCTGAATAGTCTTTAATAATTATCTTGACAATTTTTTTTTTTTTTTTTTTTTTAAAATGTCTGTGTCATTGGGCCTTTTGGACTAGTTTAACGAAATCCAACCCCCCGCCAAACCAGCCTTCTAACCTAAGAATTTGGCAAATATATTTCTCTAAATTTGCCCTTCGGAGATAACTTTCATTTCTTCACAAACTCAAATGAGGTCACAATCAGAAGCTTTATAAATCATGGTACTCTCTTATAATTTTCAATATGTCCTCTTTAATCCTCCTAAAGACACTTCCTAAAAATGTTAAGTGATAGTTTTCATAACAAAGCATTAGCACCTAATTTTATAGTTGCTGGATAGTAACACAGAGCTCAGTTTCTCTCAGTGAAAACAATTGTCTTAAATTTATTTGGTTAAGGATTTTCTAATAGCAAGATATTTTCTCCTTTTATTTAAATGCAGGAATAAAATGAAAAACTATAAATGCATTAATAAAATCTGTCTGGATTCCAAAATATTCACTAAGCGCAATACAACATTGACGTCTAACATGAAAAATGAAAACAACTCTAAGAAGAAATAAAAACACAACTGTAGAAGTCAGCAGTTTACCGCCTTGCACATCAAAGCCACCACCTGGTGGCCTTCAGCGTTACATAGTCCAATGCACACCGCTCAACTGCCCTGCCATTAGCCACCAGTAAAACGAAGACATTTCAGTGCAGCATTTATGCCAAGAAAGAGCCCCTTTTCCAGTATCACACTTAAGTCATTGTAGGACTGACCTTGAACGGCTGATGACTCCTTTACCTATTATTCACCATCATTTCTATACTTGCTTCTAGAAAAGGGTTTTCAGTCCCTTCCAGGCTCTTTCTCATACAGAGAATAGCCATCGCACTCCATTTCCCACAGCCTGATTTAAAGTGAGGAAAGCTAAAGTGTCGCAGTAAAGTAGTAACTGACCTTGTTCACCCAAGATCGCATTGTGATTCAGTATTAACGTATCCCATAAATATGCTTTTTCCTCCACAGTTTTAGGCGACTATGTATCTCAGTACTTGCTAAACCAGAATAATAAACATTCTGTACTCAAAGAACATTTATATGCCAAGTGAAATATATATGTATGTACTATTCTAGATTTTTAGACCAAACTCAGCAAGGCAGATATTTCTCTATAGCTTTCTACCATTTCACCGTTGACTATAAAATAAGCTAATGTATTTAACAGCACAGTGTTCTCTGCCCTTAGGTAAACATATGCAGGCTATTCTAGTCTTTATTTATGCATTAGTATTAAAAACAATTCGATTTAGCATGCTGCAGAAAGAGAGGATGTACCGGCCTTTTAAAGAGTAGCAGTTGAAAAGTCATCAACAAAAAAGAAACAATTACACCTTTCTCACAGTCACTCTTTTTATTTTTGAAGGAAGAACCTAGAAATTATTGGTTTCTTAGTGTGTTTTCCAGTATTGTCACCCTTAATTCTAAGAATTGCTTGAATGAATCTGTTTGTTTAAAAATTGACTATTTGAGGAAACAGGAATATCCTCTTAAACTATAAAAAATTAAATATGACATAAAAATTCACATTAGCAGTCACCTCTGCCATCCAATCTCATTGTTTTAATTGCAAATTTTACAACTTGAACTGCAAAAAGTAGGATTTTTATAGACTGTATAATGGCAGGAAACAAATTTCAGTGTCTGTACTTTGTTCACGTAGTTTCCTACTTGAAAACATCAGATATTGAAATAATAGGCTCTTTTTAGAAGAAATATATTGAATGGACTTTTTGTTAGGACTTTAATCAGAAAGCAGAAATGATAGCACAGAAGAACAGAATCAAATACAATATATTTGTCCACAGAAGTAGAAAAGAAACACGTAATTTCCGGTGGCCGTTATTTGCTGGCTCATCCTCCAGAATGACATAACTCTTCTTTTAAATAGGATGAAATATGACAAATGCCATGCTCTACTTCGTCTCCTCATTTCAAGATAAAGTTCAGCTATCATAAAGATAGATCCAACAGATCATTATGTTCTTTTGTATTGTTTTTCCTATTGATCCCGAGTATTGAAAACTCAAAGACTATATGGAGGGACGTTCTTCAATGGAGCATTAATGGCCTATGAAGCTTTCTTCATCACTACTAGCTTGGAATGACTCAGGGAGTAAGCAGTAACCACCAACCCATTTGTCTAAATTTTAGTTTATTTCTAGGCCACACTACTGGATTTCCCTTGTTTCTTTAAAGAATACCAATCTTTTTTTGTACAGTATTTTGAACATGACAGATTATTCAGGTGCTGAGGTCATGCCTTCCCTCTAAGAAGATTCTTTAAATGTCAGCCACCAGATGATCCCTATTTAACTATCATTCCTCTAATCTCAGAAGAATATCTGTTCCTAAATATTAGCACTCTCAATTTTCAGCCAGGTTATGGCTCTTATTTCTCTCTTTCTAGAAAGTAAACCAGGAGATGATGACAAGATGACTCTCCTCCATCTCTATACATCTCGATAGCGCTGCAATAAACACAGCTCCTGTAGGATTAGTTAATACAGTTGTACTGTTCTTTAGTGAGGAATACGTCAGCTTCAGGATGAGATAAACATGCTAAATCAGGCTTTTCTTCTCTTTCTCCCCAATACTTCCCCTATCTCTTCCCTAAATCAGAAATAACAACTCTGTCATTGCCAACGGGAATGGTCAAACCACTCATATGTAAGAAAAAATTCCACTCCTCTATATGCTTACACAACAAGAATATTTGTAAAACTAAGACCTCCAGGTTTTTTGTTTGTGTTTTAGGGATGATATTTATGTGAATGAAAGAAAAGAAAATAGTAGGCCGCAGTGTTGGTAGACACACAACATGTGGCTGCAGTGCACATTCTATAGATGATAGAGTTACATAGACCTGGTGTTCTTCTTTCTCTGTCCCCACACAGCTGCATTCACCAGCCTTCGGATGCCCTACAGAGCTTTTACCAGCAGATACAATTCATAAACTTGTAATTTCAGAGTAGTCTCAGATTCTGCATTTCTGAGATTGCTACTTCATTGTGAAGTTTCCCTATTTTCTACAACCTTAGCCCCTTTTTGTATCTGTTTTTCATTTACTGCTAACTGATAATGCATCCTGTTGAATGCATCAAATAATCTTAGATTCTCAACTTGGGAAATGCAGCTCCAGTCCCAACTGACAACATACCATCAGCACATTAGCTAGAAAATTACCTTGTCAGCAAGGAAAATCTCACATTTTTAATATAGCACTAATCATCAGCTAACTCAATAACCTGAGTTTGCAAAAGTTTAGCAAGAGCCACAGAATAGCCACCAGCTTCTATTTTCTTCTCCTCTGCCCCTGTTAGCCACTCCAAATGTCCTCCCAGCCTGGATTTCAGCACATGGTACATTCAATACACTTTTGATGAATTCCTGTAAATGTCCAGTTTTTATGCTCCAGGATTCTCAAATATTCCTGCTTGCAAGAAAACGAAATTTATAACGTGAGGGGAGGCTGCATATTTCTGGCACATGCAGTTGTGCAGATGTTATTCCTTAAGGAAGACTATCTTGATTGCCTCCGTGAATAATGGCTACAAGATGGCAAGGAGCCAACAGTTCTCTTATAGCAGAAGGTATAAAACCACTCTCCTACTGAAAGAAGGCCCCCAGTAGGATAATATATTATTACGCATGATTCAAATTACAGGATCTGCAGCAGGGGAGCTAGTGGCTGAATCAGGACAGCCGCACACAGAATACTGATGATGGGATGATGGAATGCATCATGCATTGAAAGAGCTATGTTTTAGTGTTTAAATCCTCTGTATTTTCAAAGTGACTACAAGGATCAATATATAACTGAAGCTCCATAAACAAATTGTACATTATTGTGTGCGTGGAAGGGGAAAGTTATCACGTTGTAACAAAAATTCTATTTAAGAATACTTCTTTAAATAAAATTTTGCTTTACCAAAGACAGTTGACCTCTTGAAGCCCACTAGCAATAGATAGAGCTTTAATTTAATAACACAATATTGAATTTGTCTCATATCTGATTCTGTTTCAGCTATTAGAATACTGAAGAGCAAAACCTTGCCTCATTAGATTATGCGGTCTGAAATCTCTGCATTCCACAGTATTCTGGGCTGGTTTAAAATTGTTCGCACAACAAATTACTTTACCCACAAAGAACTAAATCCAAATGTTCAATACAATGTTGGCTTGCCCAAATGTTTTCCATTTATAATTGAGCACATCTCAAGAAAACGTGCATGTTTATTATTTTAAAAAACTCAGCAAGCCTATTCCCTAATATGAAAAGCTGGCTAGAGAATAGTTTTTCAAGCTAAGATCTAATCTTTTCTGTGTAGACTAAGCACATCCTAAGTAAAAAGAGAAATAGCTAAACAAAAATTCTATATTTCGCTTTGCTGCAACATACCCCGAAGCAGTATGCAAGCTCTCCCTTGACTTCCTTTCATACTGGCTCTTGTATTCAGTTATTCTGGTAAATGGATGCAAATCAGGTGCATTGTGTTGAGGTGGAAGGAAGGGGGTGAAATTTGTTCAGAAATGATCTCAGTTCTATTCATTAATAAAATGACATCTTGGCTGAAAGTGGTGAAGAATGAAATATAACAGTACTGAACTTCACTCAGTTGTAACAGATGCATGTAAGAACCTTTAGAGAAAGCCAGATATGTAAAACGGCCACAGCGAAATGATTTCTGAAGCATTAGAATAAGTACTTAGATCGTGATGGCAGCTAAAGATGCAAACGCGATGCTGCAGCAACACCCTTTTTACCTTCCAAGATGGTTAAAGGTAATCTCAGACTATAATTGGAGGAAGCAGTACCACATTAGGTAAGGACTACAAGGAGACAAACATACATGAAAGAAAAATATATGCACAATATTAACAATAAAAGACTCTTCTAAAGGTTTTATGGGGCCAACAGAAAAAAAATGGAACAATGCCCATGGTTACCTGCAGAGACAGCACATAGTTAAAAAAAAAAAAATCAGGAAAAATGTAGCCACCGTTTTGCATAGCGATTCAAATTATGCTGGCAGAATAATTAATGGAGGACCTAATCTCTGTGAGGAAAAAAAAAAAAAAAGAAAAGAAAAAAGGATACGTTAAACAAAGTTCATTACTGCATGATGTAAATGAGTTTCTCACCAGTGATGTCACTGATTGGCTGGGATGTAGAGCTGGTTTCGAACAGTGCAGCATGGCCGGATTGGCTGCTAGCTCTTCTGGTTACTGCCTGCTTGGGCAGCGGTCGAACCAGACACTTTCTGTCTCTCTTGTTGTCGTTTGAAGCAAATCTTGTTCAGCCCAGCTGTGTCTCCATAGTAGTGGCACCCTAAGAGAGTCTCCCTCCTGCTTCCCACAGCTCATCTGTAAGGCGGTCGCTGCTGTGAAATACCAGCCTTTGGCACGGAGCCCAGACTGCGTTGTTAGATCCGTCTATAATACAGAAAAGAATTTTTTTAAAGCAGTTCTTTCACCGAATTACATCCTAAGAAGGATTAATAAGCACTAAATTGCAACTGATTTGTGGACTTTTAAATTTTGTAGCTAGCACACTGTCTGAAATAAAACATTATCTGACCTGCAATAGCACAGCATCATTGGTTTAAAAAAAAAAAAAAGAAAGAACGAAAGAAAGGAAGAAAGAGAAGCAATAACTCTTCTTTGTTTACCTTGATTACAAAAAAAAATAATCTTCTTTTTTTTTTCCCCTAGAACGGTAACTGACATCTTGGTGCTACGCAGGAATATTTTATACTATCGCCAGTTTTCTATTTACATCCGAGTCATTATTTTCAGGTTAAGACAAGGGATCTTAATTAGCATTCTCTTTAACTATGCAAACTGAGACAGGGCATGAAAGAAAAATGCTCTATGGAAGAGAGAGAGAGAGAGAGAGAGGAAGAAGGAAAAAAAAAAAAATCTGTGCAGCTTTTACAGTTCAGCTGTCTGACCCCCTGCAAAAAGAATGCAGTCATATCAACTTTGCCAGACAATGGAGTACCTACAGGCTTTCCTCTAGACAAGTCCTTTATAACCAGTCAGTATTATGTGCTGCAGACAGTGGCCAATCGCTAAGCTGCTTTCTACAGCAGTGACACAATAGGTGCACTGGCCACACTGTCCTCCTAGCCTCTGACAGCAGTTCAGGTTCATTTTTTGTACACTGGAATACGCATATGTCTTTAATGTTCCCACTGTATGAAAAAAAGATATTTTATATCAGCCTAAGCTTGCTTTGTTTTGCTATAATTACATCAGCCTAATTACTGCAGCCGAGCCGCAGTGCCACTGCTCAGAGCGGCGCATAGGCATGCACGTCATATAAATATGCATGAGCACGCCTGCTTATTTAAATACAAAAATGCATCAATTGCTGGTGGTGCCTTTTTTGTTTTTGTTTTCTGCATGTCCTTCCTCCCCCCTCCAACACCCATTCCTGATAAACCAAATGAGTTAAGGACGCCTAGCAAATACGGTCGCCGTTTTCTCCCTTTATTTATCCAAACTTTTATTTGTTCCGTTCTAATTGTAAGCATTCGGTAGGAACTAAAAAAAAAAAAAATTTTCAAATGCAAATGAGCCTCAGTTAGGAAGGGGAAGGGTATTGCAGACCTAGGGCATTTTTCTCCCTTGTCACTAGCCATCAGAGTAAGCGCCTGTAAATGAATCTGCATGCACTCCATCACAGCCACGCATCAGATGCCCAGGTCTTATTAAAAGCCCGATGATCCCCCGGCATGTGCACACACCCAGCTTGTGTGTTTGGGTATTCTGTAATTACAGCATCTCTTGTAACAGTACCTGAATCCGCTCATATAGTCAAAAGATTAAATCATCACTATTCACGTATTAGACAGACATAATTGGGCACATTCTATAGTGGGAATCGCCATGCTAATTTTTCTGATTTTATGCATGGGATTTACATATTCATGAAGAGAATAGCTGTTATGACCGCCGACAGAGCAACATGAAAAGAAAAGACACCATTCTTCAGCACACAGAGTATACAAAACCTAGGGGGAAAAGATGCAGCATATGGCGACAAGGAGAAGAAGTTGTTTGGCTTTCGAGGGTTATTTTATTTCCTATTTATAAATTCTGAGTAGACGGCTTACAAAAACGTGTAAGTATTCTGAACACGAAGGCAAAGTAAATCTGTGTTATTAGTAATCATCCACTGGTAGCTGAAATAAAATAATTTTCCAGTTGGTGCCCAATGTTCTGCAAGTTTTGCCTTTGCATTAGAGACCGTTTGCAGTTTATGGGTATTTAGGACATATTCATCCAGGAATGCACAAAAATACTAATGAATCCGAAAGGAATAGAAATTCCATCTGATATTTTAAAATCTTGATTTCATATTCTAACGCCTGCTCTGAATTAGGGAGCTATACGTTTTCCAGGAAAGCTGGTGTTCTTCATTATCATAGGTCTTTTTTTCCCAACTTATTAGAACTGCATGCTTTCCAAATCTGATAAAGTATATCCTCTGAGTGACTTTCAGGTTCTATTGTTTTGTTTTTTTAAAAAAAAGAAAAATCACCAGAGGAAAGATAATTCAGGCAGTATCGTAAACACAGTGCGTGTTGATTTTTACAACAATTTCATATAGATAAACAAAAAAAAAAGACATTGTGCTTACTGTAACCTTGTCCCTTTTATGTATTTAGTATAATTATTTTAAAATGTTTGTTTATCTCTCTGGTAGCTGCCACTAAAAACATCTCAAGTTTCCTTATAAGAGCCAGATAACATTACCTACAGATGTGTGCTTTTCCCTACCTTTTCCTACATTTGGTAAAAATAATACTACAGATAGTAAGGTGAAAATATTTAATTTTCCAATGGGAAATGAAAAAATTTAACGCAATAGCCATATGTTTGACAGGCCTTGTTGTATATCAGTTTTCACAAAACAATACTCAATACTACCACAAAAAAAGAGCTTTTTTTCTTTACGTTTGTATACTACACAGTTCTTTCTTTGAATCACAGCCCTTCAAATGCAGTGATGCATTTTTTTAGTGACAGAAATTACAGTATGTATTACATTATGCAAAATATATTCAGAAAAGGTGTTAGACTTTTTTTACAAGATATCATTTTAAATCGAACTATGTTTAATGCATACGTAAAAATAATCACAAGAAATTGCTTTTGGTTCTCCAGAGTAGATTTTTTTTGCAAAAACAAAATAAAGAGTAATTAAAAAAAAAATTAAACCCATTAATATTAACTAAAGGATATTTCTTCAAGCAGACCACTGTCATTGTCTCTGTCAAAACAATACACTACCAAATAGCTTCTTTGTGTTTGTCTCTACCTAAAATTCAAACTCTAGGGACTTCAAATCTGTGAGCTAATTATTAATTTTTCCCTTTAGCTTAAATGTCTGGACTATGACATCATATGGCACAAAAATAAGCTTCATTCCTAAAAGGGAAGCCTTTAGAGAGCAGAATGATGATATAATTTTTAAAGTATTAACCTTTTAAAACCTTAGCATGGCCTCTATTCAAGAACCCCACTCCATAATGGCAAGTATATTAGTGCTAATTTGGAAGCTTTTGTTAGAGGATAGCACCTGAAAACTTCAAGTATTCAAGCAAGAATTTGAGGCAGTGTTTTGCTTAAAGAAAATATGTAATTTTGTGTTCTGTGCTTACTGAGAGAGAAAAACTAATGTTTCTTGTTTGTAGCAATGAACCTGCCAAATTTCAAGCACTGTAGTGAAGTAAATGAAATTACATACTTCTAAATGTGGGCAGATTTTTGTCTTATTTTCTAATCCCTACTGTACCGCTTTTTTATTATTATTATTTAACTCATTCCAGCAGAATAAATGCTTATAACAATAGTCTGAATTAATAAATTCCAGCAAAAAAAAATATCTTTTTTGTTATACCAGTCATCAAATGAAATGGACAATAGTTAAATACCTGGCATCAAATGAAATGGGCAACAGTTAAATATATCTATATTTAAAGTAAGGTTTCTAATTCTAGAACTGCTTCATGTATCACACCAGTTTTCTACATCCTTTAATTTCAGCTGCTGTTTTCTTCACAAACTATCATCTTTTGTTCTTTATTTTTATAGCATGTAGTACTATTAGCCTCAGTCTTTTATTCAAGTTCTTATAAATTCCAAGAATACACCACACTATGTCAACAACATTAGTTATGGTGATATTTAGTGTATGTATATTTGCTACATCTTCAGCTTCTGAATTATGGTCTGAATTTTCAAACAACACTCAGGCTCTGGCACCCATGTTTAAACTCTAGTCCTGCTATAAGCTTCATTCCAGTAAATTACCACATAACTGAAATTTAAGATCCTAAATAAGCAGGTAGTCTGACTTTCAGAAGTGCCAGAAACCTGCAGCTCAGTTATACACTACTGGAACTCCTGTTAACTGAACTGCCTTAATATGATACAGATGCCAAACACTTTGCTTTCGTAAAGGACCTGATGCAAACATTGACCTGATTTTTTTCATTTTAGTAACTCTTAAAATCCCAAACGTTCTGATGATGAAATGATGGAATACAGCTTTCCAGGCTTAGGCTTGTAACATTCTGTGGAAAAGTAGCAGTGGCTTAAGAGATGAAAAATGTAGTATTCAATATTACCACTTAAATTTGTGGCAACACGAGGCTGGTATTTGTGTTGATGTAACACATTAGGTCTGCAAGAAAGTTGCAGTAAAAATTTTAGTTATCATCTAATAATCTCTGTGTCTAATATCTGAATCTGGAGAGGTGCTAGAAAATTGGAAATTCATTGCCCCGGGCCTAACTAGTTTGGTTGTAAACTACTCTGGCATTATGGCATCAACAGAGACACACAAATTAAAATTCACTGAAAGATTTCCACCATTGTATCTTTCATGAAACTATCAAGCCAAACAACCCTACAAGGGAATAGTGAGATACAGTAATTTTTCTCCCTATTTTAGTTCAGGTTTTCCAGGAAATTTTGCTGGGCTACATACCCAATAAATACAGAGCCTACACTTTTAAAAACTTGATTAATAAATGCAGGTAAAGGTGTATTATTTTGGGGTAAAATCATAACCTTTTTACGTGCAATGTTTCATACATTCTTTGGGAATTTTTTCCCATTTTTAAATATTTTTATTATTTAAAATAATGGAAGTAAAATTGCCTGGCCCTTTTGAATATCACTGAGGAATCACTCTTATGAAAATTTTTAATTAGTCTGTTTTAAGAATATATAAAAAAAAATTGCCTAAAGTCTTTGCCACTTAAAAGCATGTGCCGTTCCAGTTCATTTACGCCTGGAAGAAACTTATCTTAGGGTTATTTTAACCCTCATTTCCTCCTTGGTTGCATCTTCTCCTCATTCAGAATTCATCCTTTCCTCAGGCTCTACTTAGTCCTCCTAAAGAGGAAAAATTGAATGATACGCTTTTGATAGTAATTTAATTAAATTGATTGTACAGGCATGTAAACATATGATTAAGTGTCTACTTCTCTACAGTAGCTATAGCGCTTTAAGCACTTTTACCTTGCAGTACCCTACCATAAGCCTAATTTCACTTATCTGTCTCTCATTTATTTGGGAACAGGATACTCTGGGTGAAGTTACATGCACTGTTACTATGAGAGTATTTGACCTGTTGTATGTTCATAGCTTACCATAAGCTGTTGCTGGAACTGAGTTCACTGAACAAAATTGCTGATTTAACATATTTTTCCTTCTTTTTCTTGCGTATGCATTAAGCAAACCTCAATAAATGTTCATTTCTAGTAGCAAACATCCTGGGCTTTATCACTTGGTACAAGTACCAAAGCAATCACATACTAAATGATGGATCTACTTCCAAATGTTGTTTTATCTCACGATAGAGTAAGTGGGTCTAACCGAAGGCTGGTAAATACTATGGTACTGTTGGATGTTTGAATTACCAGGACCCAGAGACAAAGATAATAATTTTCATCTTTTTTAGTCTACTTATTCATGATAACATGTCATTGCCGTAAAGAGGACTGAACGCACCCATCTGCATCATTGAGGGTTTTTGTTGTATTAAAAATCTGCACCTAGGATGTACTTGGAATTTCTTAATCTACACTGAACACGAGAGCCTACTTTTAATGGAGCCTTTGATACTGTTTCCCACAGCATTCTCCTGGAGAAACTGTCTGCTTATGGCTTTGATGGGCATATTCTTTGATGAGTGAAAATCTGTCTGGATGGCCAGGCCCAAAGAGTGGTGCTGAATGGAGTTAAATCCAGCTGGTGGACGGTCACAAGTGGTGTTCCCCAGTGCTCAGTACTGTGGCCAGTTCTGTTTAATACCTTTATCAACGATCTGGACAAGGGGATCAAGTGCACCCTCAGTAAGTTTGCAGACGACACCAAGTTGGGCGTGAGTGTTGATCTGCTTGAGGGTAGGAAGGCTCAACAGAGGGATCTGGGCAGGCTGGATCAATGGTCCAAGGCCAATAGTATGAGGTTCAACAAGGCCAAGTGCCGGGTCCTGCACTTGGGTCATGACAACCCCATGCAGTGCTACAGGCTTGGGGAAGAGTGGCTGGAGAGCTGCCCAGTGGAAAAGGACTTGGGCCTGTTGGTCAACAGCCAGCCGAATATGAGCTGGCAGTGCACCCAGATGGCCAAGGCCAATGGCATCCTGGCTTGAATCAGAAATAGTGTGGCCAGCAGGATTAGGGAAATGATCATCCCCCTGTACTCAGCACCGGTGAGGCTGCACCTCAAATACTGTGTTCAGTTTTGGGACCCTCACTACAAGAAAGACACTGAGGTACTGGAGGGTTTCCAAAGAATAGTAACGAAGCTGGTGAGGGGTCTAGAGCACAAGTCTTATGAGGAGCGGCTGAGGGAGCTAGGGTAGTTTAGCCTGGGGAAAAGGAGGCTGAGAGGAGACCTTATCGCTGTCAAGGAGGGTGAGCTGAGGTGGGGGTCAGTCTCTTCTCTTAAGGATGAGAGGAAATGGCCTCAGGTTGTGACACAGGAGGTTTGGATATTAGGAAAAAATTCTTCACTGAAAAGGTTACCAAGCATTGGAACAGGCTGCCCGGGAAGTGGTTGACTCACCATCCCTGGAAGTATTTAAAAGATGTACAGATGTTGTGCCTAGGGACATGGATTAGTGGTGGACTTAGCAGCGTTAGGTTTACAGTTGGACGGTTGGACTCAATGATCTTGAGGGTCTTTTCCAACCTAAAAAATTCTATGATTCTATGTTGGGCAATATATCAGCACATCATGCAGCCAGCAGCCAAGTAGAAAGCCTATGCTACCGAGCTGTACTCCACTTACCTGTCAACTGTTTTGTAACCTCAGGTTAACTCTCCTCAAATACAAAAAACATTCATTGTATTTGAAAGAATATGCAAAGTTAGGAAGTCCTGTAAGCACAAGATGTCTACATACTAAGTGCAAGATGTCAAGAGCAAGATGACAGTCCCCTCAGTACACATGTGAAATCTCTCAGGGAGGTAATGTCAGTCTGGGATTCCGGGTGCCACTAACGAAAGCAGCAAGGCAACAAAGGACCGGCACCGACAAGTACCTCTGACATATTGTTACACAAGGAAGTTCCACCACTTCTCCTAAAACAAAGAAAACCTCCACCATTAGTAAATAACATATGTATTGCACCTTATAAGCTAGAAATCCGGGCAGGATTTGGCAGTCTGTGTTTAGCGTTAAACAATTTAGTGCCACCTGACCTCCCAGGACGGGAGACCACAAGTCCTGTGTGGTGGCCGCCCAACATACAGAAATGCCTTGGATGCTTACCAGTGTTTAAAATGGCACTCAGTGCCTAGTTTTAAAATACTGAATGCCACCCTCAGATTTTACCTTCGCCTTTCAAACAGAACTAATCTTGAAGCAGTCCAATCATTTTTTCTTTCTCAAGAAGCCACAGTCTGCAAAATCCTCTCAGCAGCAAGCATCTGCCATCCCGCTTGGGCCCGTCTACACTGCTAACACAGAAAGATATGCAGTCTTGGGCAGCATTTGCAGTACAATACTATTATGACACTTCTATATGGTGGTGGGCTGATGCTGGCTGGCTGCCAGATGCCCACCCAGCCACTCCTTCACTCCCTCTCCTCAACAGGATGGGGGAGGATATAAGATGGAAAAGTTCACCGGTCAGGATAAAGACAGGAAGATCACTCACCAATTTCCATCACTGGCAAAACAGACTCGACTTGGGGAAAAGTAATTTAACCCATTGCCGTCCCCCAGCAGCACAGAAGGGGTGAGGAACAGGGGTTGCTGTCAGTCCGTAACAGCTCCTCTCTGCCACTTCTTCCTCCTCACACTCTTCCCCTGCTCCAGCGTGGGTCTTTCCCACAGGCTGCAGTCCTTCAGGATAAACCTGCTCCTGTGTGGGCTCTCCAGAGGCTGCAGCGTGGATACCTGCACCACCATGGTCATCTCCAGGGCCTGCAGGGGAATTTCCCGTGGCTGGAACCCCTCCTGCCCCTCTCCCCCCGGGGCTGGCAGGGCCGTGTCTCACCCTTTTCCCCTCAGCCCTGGCTGCCGGGCAGCGTTTTGCCCTTTCTGAGAGAGGCTTTCCCCGAGGCGCCGCCATGGTGGCTGCGGGGCTCAGCCGTGCCCTGCGGGGGGTGGGTTGGAGCCGGCTGGAACCGGCTGTGTCCGGCTCGGGGCAGCCCCGGCCGCTCACCACAGAGGCCGCCTGGCAGCTCCCCCTCACAGCCCGGCCCGGGCACCCGCACACGGTGTACACTGTTGCCTTTTTCTTGACTGAAAAACTTCAACAGTTCACACACACACATTTTTCCTTGACTGATAACGTGTTTAAATGAACACGCATAGACCAATTTGCCCGTGTGAAGCACTGCTGTGAAGTAGCTATAGTGCTTAATGGCTTTTCATCCCAAGCTCAGGTTTCTCTATAGACTGCTTTAGTTTTCCGTGGACAGGTATCCGCAGTCAGCCTTTAGGACAAAAACTGTGTGAAGACCATTTTCTGTCCAACAGTTAAATTCCCTCTGCATGGAGATACAAGAAACTCCTACTGCTGTCTTACCTCCACAAAGCTGGAGATGTAGAAAGAAAAACTCCTACAAGAATTGCTCGAAATCTGTCTTCTCCAGCAATTCATTGCTGGGGTGATCTAAGAGGTTACTATCCCCAGTAATGGATCTGCCATGCTGGAGCAGGACAACTCTTTGAGAGCAGAAACAGTAGAAACCGGGTTCGCTATCAGCCGCTGCCCTACCCAGGCCCACAGGTCTGAGCATGGACGGGTGATCAGACTGCTCCACAGCCTTTCATGGAATCATAGGACCTTTGGAGATCATCTAGTCCAACCCCCCTGCCAGAGCAGGGTCACCCAGAGCAGGTTACACAGGAACGTGTCCAGGCGGGTTTTGAATGTCTCCAGAGTTGGAGATTCCACCACCTCTCTGGGCAGCCTGTTCCAGTGCTCTGCCACCCTCAAAGGAAAGAAGTTCCTCCTTTCGAACTCCTCCAAACAAGCACGCTGCTGAAGAAAGGAACAACAGTGAAAATAATGCCTGCTTTAACTGGCAAAGGACAAAAAACGTTGACCAACTCAACCCCAAATACGACAGAGCCATAGGAATACCTAGGTGAGGACACCTAAACGCTTCCTTTTTACCAAGGAGAAAACTTGCATATCTATTACCTTAGGTCTTCCCCCTTTGCATAATTCTTAGGAAGCAGAGCCAGACGTCAATCAAAGAACCCTATGTATTACTTTAATAGCTAGGATTAATAAATTATAGGTTTCCTAGTATAAATATGCCTGTATTCAGTACAAGCTGCTGTTTGAAACGTATTGATAATTGTGAAAGGATTTGGACTGTTCCCAAGTCAAACTGTGCGCTCCACGCAATAGCAACTTCCCTGCAACATTCACTGCCACAGTCTGTATCATAGCCTGCTTTTTAATGCACCTAGGTGATGCTGAAATCTTTGACAAGTCTGTCCTTTACAAAATTGGAACATCCTCGGATGTAATGCACAAAGAATGTGACTTAAGAAATGCACAAGGGAACACAAAACTAAGATACTGATTCTGTGTGTCTCCTGCTGTCCATCCCAGCAGAAGGATGCTGCTCTTGAGCATTCAGAGGCTGGCCCAGTTCTTCTAGTGTCCAGGCTTCTCTGCACAGGGCTAGGACATCCCTGCTCTAGAGGCAGGTGTCTCTCACCTCAAACTCTGAGAAACTCAGAGTTTCTCACCCTGAGTCTCCTAATGGAAAAGGTCAAGGATTGCTTTGAAAGGGCTCAAGTTTCCCTGGGCAGAAAGTCAGAGGAACCTCTGCCGCATCAGAGGTTCTGGCCTGAGCAACATGTGCTGTAAAAGTCAGGATCCCCTGCTGTTCCCCACAACTGTTTAGGTTGTTTGTTTGTTTGTTTTAACCTATCTGGGAGTAAACCTGCCTAAGAAGTTTCTTTGTTAACCTTGCATTACTTGCTTTCCTGAAGGATTTAGTTAGAAAAATTGAGCTTCCACAGCCAGGTTAGTTACGCAAGAGGATGACCAATGCACCTGAGGTGTATTCACAACAGTTGTCACCCTAGTTTCCCAGCCCACGTGGTCAATCTGCAAGGCCCTTGATGAACAACACTGTTATGAGAAACTGATTCTGCACCCAGGAGATTGCCTGAGAAACCCAGACCTGTGCCCACGATCAGCAACACTCTGCTCTGGAACCTGTTTACTGGGACCACTTAAAGCTGTCAGGAACCTGCCCAGAGACTGGACCAGGTTGCAAGTAGTGGCAGACTTCAATTTGCAATCTAGTTATTCCTGAGCATCAGTAATTTGTCCTAAGAATAAATAAAGTCAAGGGAGACTGACATAAGGTGCGCAGAGGGACTATATATCGTCTGCGTGAATCATTTTAAAAGTTGCCTTCTTCATTCTGACTGACAAAATAACTCTTAATGCAAAAGGCTAAAGGCTCAGAGCAAACGTTGAATTAGAAAATACAAACACAAGTGTTCCTCCAAACATTATTCTATTCTGCTCCACCAAATAAGCCTTGGTAGCCATTTCCAAGGACCTTAAGTAGAAGGAACCAGTCAGGAAAAAAAAAAAAGTTATTTGTATAAATAATATATCTTGATGTATTTGTTGAGTATTGCACCAGAATTAACGCAGCTATACTCAAAATACTTATGAAAGGTATGGCTGTCACCTTTGTAATTCTACAGATGGGACTTTAATCCCAGAGATATGAAGCTAAAAAGGTAACAACTAGAAATGAAATATTCATCTCCTAAATTCTCCTTCCTGTGAATAGGCCTAGAGCAAAAAGAGGAATCAGCCTGATCTACACTATATAAGATATAGATAAATAACACTTAATAATGCTGTTCAGTGTTAGTTCAACTTAAAACACTTCAAATTTTTATTAGCTTTCATTATACTTGTCTGCAATACAACATACATGGAATGTATTTTGTATATACAAAAAAAAATACAGATGTTAACTCACCTGCAGCTACAGTAAGTACCACTGAGAAAGCAAAGGAGGAAAATTTGAGTAGGTAAATTATATAAATCCCCAAGCCTGTAAGCACGCATTCAACTCTGGTACCAAGCTGACAAAGCATTATTCTGCAATAAGTTTTCCTATTATCTAGATTTTTTTTCTTAAAATAGCAAAATTCATTGAATGCGATCACTAAAACTATATATGAAAGGAGGGCTAATCCCACAGTCTATGAAATTCCTTTTGCTTTTCTCTGAACAATATTTGGCTCCTGAATTTGAGACATGATACAAGAACAGACTGCGCCTCTCCCATGGACTGCAAGGGGGAAATGTTCCTGACACCATTAGCTCTCCGCCATAGCTCTTTAAGATATACCCTCCCACATCAAATGAAAGATGTTACATACCACAAGGACTTTCATAATTGCATAGATAGGGCACTCAGAACATAATGCCTGTATTAACTGTTTTTTTCATTCAATTGTTCTGCTTCAAAAAAGGCCTCTAGGCCCTCTACTTGAAAACAGAGGTGGAAGATAGAGGGCGGGAGAGAAAGTCTTAATGAATACATGCTCAAGGAAAAATTCAGGGATTTCACTGTGGGATTCCCATTAGTATCAGTGGGGGTTGTTTAGGGATTTAGCTATACAACGCTTTGAAAACATGCATCTTGGTGTTTGTAAGAGGACATAACTGCTCTGAATTTGTCTTTACCCCTATGTCTCCAGCCAGGGAGGTTAATAAAAGATTTAAATAGAAGCAGTGCCAGGACAGAGGTTCTGATATGATGGCAATGCTGCCTGTCCTGCTGGGCTCTCAAGCCTATTTGACATGTCACTTCATTTCATCAGTGTACAGCTGGGCAAAATGCAAGCATAGAATTATGTGCACTACGCACTTTAAGCGTCAGCCCACCCAGAACATTCAAGCGAGCAAAAACCTAGAGAACTTAACATGTTTGGCTTTAGTTCCCTTTTCCACCAATTAAAACATTCAGATTTTTCTAACTTCTAAGGAGAAAAATATGAAGAACCTCATAAAAATTCAGAAAATTTGGGAACAAACTCATGTTCCTTGTATCCTTTTCAACACCCTGTTATTTAGCTTTAAGTTAAGTTGATAAAAGCCTTAAGTAACAGGGGGGTTTGTGCTAAGAATTCTATTTCTACCCCTACCTAAAGCAATAGTTTGCAATTTAGTATAAATAAAATAATCAAAAAGGAGCTATCTTCAATACGTGTGACATGAAAGAAATATTTTTCATTAATCATGCTGGAGGTAGCTAGAAAAGGACCAGAAAAAAATCCATTAGGCAATAATGATTCCATTAACACCATACTTTGAATTCTCAGGAAGACAAGAGGAACTCAACAAGAGTTATTAGCAGGAATTCCATAGGGGTGAAATTTTGTCCAGTTTTTGTTGAGAAAATCATTTCTCCAAGCAAGACAGCATCCTAGCCTGCCTCACAGTGCTGGGGGAACATGGAATTTCATTCTTCTCTAAACCTGCTCACAGTAAAGTCTTGTCTTGCGGAAGTGGTATGTTGGATAGTACTAAGGTAAGAGAGGCACAACCATGCCATCACTTTGTCCTTTCCCAAATGCTGGTGGCACTGCAAATCCACAAATCCTGTTATAACGATTTTACCTAAGTACTAACATATTTGGAGTGCCCCCTCTACTACCAAATAGGCCTTCAGACGTGAAATCCATGTAGACAGTATGACCACATAAAGAACTCTTGATTAAAGACCAAATAAACAAGATGCCTGTGAGATGTGCAGGTGGACTGTGGAGATGAAACACATCATTCCAAGTTAAAGTCAGAGCAATAAGCTAATGTCTGCTGTGTTGCTATGCAGTGCCTGAGTCTATAGCTTGCTGCAGTGTGTAAACCTCTTTATATGAACTTCAGTGCATCAAGGAATTGATATAGACATTGATTGTGCTGCATGCTATCTGTCCCATATGTTGACACAGCAGCATTTTTTTATTTTTTACTTTTTTTTAGCATAATCGCCCAAGAAAGAGATCATCAGGTGTAAGGGTCTTGCTCTGTTTGGCAGAACAACGATGAGAACTGTCCCATGGTCAAAGAAGATTTAGCGTATTGCCCAAATGTACATAAGCCTTCTGTACGTATTTTGTTACAATATAAAGATGATGAGAAACACAGCGTATACTTTCTTTACATAAATGTAACACACAGATATTTATGTGTTCAAACAAAATTCTCAAGGGCTCTCATCCACCTGGGCCCTCTGTTTCCTTTTTTCTGTTTTTACCCTGCTTTTCAGAGGCTTCAGAGGCCTGATCCTGGCCCCTAAAACTTGGGATGATAAAACTCAATTTTCCATAAGCATGAGTGAGAAGATTTCACCCTGCTTGATACAACTGTTCCATATGCCAACCTGCATTAATCCAAACAATACATTTCCGTGGCCTTTGACAAGCTGTATTAGTAGTGTTAGATAGGAAACACTAATACCACTGTTGATTTCAGGTGTCTTGTTTCCCACAGGTGCTGCAAGCATTTATATAAAGACACTTTCTAACCAATAACCAATGCTAAAACCACTAGAGTACAGGATTTATGCATCATCATTAACTTTTTTTTTTTTGCAGCAGCAGTAAACCAAAACTAATTATTTCCATGAATATATCTGATCTTGCCAGTCATTTGCATGATGCAAACTATTTTGTTCCACCACTAACCTGCTCTGTATTTCAAAATAAAAATATCAAGAATGATGACATTTACACACAGCAACAAGAAACACACTTGTTTATGTGCAAGGAAAAGATTAAAGTCAGACTGAAAAACCTCCAATGGGTACTGCTATCTGGTAAAGGGACATGTTTTCCCATGTGCACGTTATGCACGGACATTGAGACAGTACATGATAAGATTTGCTACAGAAGCACATGTATAAAAAATATTGTTTGGACATGATTGTTCCCACATGTGCTATTCCAAATGCAAGAAAGACTCCCCCCCCCCGCCTCAAATTCTGAAACTTGAAGAACTATTTCTTTTTTTCAGAAAGCACTCCAGCTCTTTTTTGTTTTCTCCTTTCCTCCCACGGACTCCAGTCAATGTACCAGAAATTCTTCATGTTCTAAACAAGGTGCGTAAAGGAGAAAGATGATGATGTTGCATACACCTTTTAATTCTTATTACAGCCACCAGGTTATACTTCAAATACAAGCATGCCTGGCTAAAACCAGTCAAGAAAGTTCCTCTACATAACACATTTTTGCCATTTGCAGGAAAATAGAGCAACTCAACATGACAAATGCAAATAAAACAATGGACAGCGGTCAAATCTTGCAAAACCTTGACAGAAAAAAAGTTAATATGTTCCCTTAATTATTGTCAGATGACATGTATGACATATATGTCATCTGTTTTCTATGTGTATCTCTCAGAAAAAATGCTTTGCAGCCTTTTGGTGTGGAAATTTACATAGCCCAGCTTCAAAATACTGCACATCTCACATGGCCACAAACCATGTCCTCCCAAGTGTCACATCCCATTGCCCCGACACTGTTTAGAAAGCTACATCCTGCTGTTTGCGAACACCAAACAAGGGATTACTTCATCTTTGTTTTCTCATGCTGAAAAGTCAAGGCTGACTTCAAACCCAAAACAGTCAGTCTCTTGTCACTGAGAATTTGATCAGGTGTTCCTCCATTGCAGCAGTTCAGATTAACATTTCCAACAAATACCACAAGCAGCAAAATGCTTTCAGCTATTCAATCTCTTACATAAGTGTTGAAAGTAACTTAAACCAGCTGAAGCAAAGCGCAAGATACATGGATAGTGTCACGATTCTTGTTAAATTTTTACTGTGCTGTTGATAACTGATGACACCCACTGGAACATGATTCTTTATTATTTTTTTGGACTCTGAATAGCGTCACAGTTTCAAGTGCTACATTAACTTCTGAAAGATTTCTTTATAATACTCTAGCAAACCAGGAAACAAGATGAGAAGGTGTAACACTCAAGTGTTCCTGACATGGCCGGTCTAATAGGGAACCAGAAATGCTTTCACTTAAAATGAAAATGAAAAAACCCCTAACCTAGATCCATCTTGTGCTGCAATAATAATTGCCTTTATCCACCATGCAACTCATATCAGCCATGGTGTATAATAAATGTTCCAGTAAAGTACTGAATGTAGTATATAGTCTGGAAATGGTTGTACCTGCCAGTCATAGTACTAGGAGGTTAATACAGATGCATATCCAACCGGTCAGTAAGGTTACCACAAAGAGAGGGATTGTTT